>NC_068921.1:56080747-56757414 GCF_023091745.1 Budorcas taxicolor
CAGGTGATGAACTCATGGGAAGACTTCCTGCATCTGGGAGCTGTCAGGTCTCCCATGACTGGCACCAGGGCTGAGTCCAAGCTGTCAAGAGAGATGGTGGGTAGACTCAAGGGTCAAGGTGCCAGCATGCTAGAGGTGACATTATCAAGTCTGATCAAGTTACTGTCAAGTAATTAGAGCCATCTGACACCCTTTGGAAGACCTAGTAGGGAAAAAAAAAAATCCCTAGGTCACCTGGAAATAATTCTGCAAAGTCATGTGATGGCTAGAATGGACATAAAATTTTAGATAACGTATAATAAAAAGAGTTCCTTGGGCTGCAAGGAGATCAAACCTGTTAATCCTAAAGGGAATCAACCCTGAACATTCACTGGAAGGACTGATACTAAAGCCAAAACTCCAATACTTTGGCCACCTAATGCGAATAGCTGACACATTGGAGAAGACTGATGGTGGGAAAGACTGAGAGCAAGAGAAGGGAATGACGGAAGGAAGAGATGATTGGATGGTGTCTCTGACTCAATGGACATGAGCTTGAGCAAGCTCCGGGAGATACTGAAGGACAGGGAAGGCTGGTGTGCTGTAGTTTATGGGGTTGCAAAGAGTCGGACATGACTGAGGGACTGACCAACAATACAAAAAGATGTTATTAAGCTTTAAAAATGCCAGCATGAAGCTGAATCAATTGAGAAAACAATGATGGAATATCTTTAGAAATTTTATAAATTTACAATAAATTAAATTTCTGTACTTTGGAAAATCCAGCTCACAGCCAGACTCCTTCATTCAGACAAACTTATAAATGTTGGGAGGCCTTCGTTAAACAGCGAACCAGAGTCTACAACGAGTAAGCTGTCACCTTTCACACTGACATCTTGAAAAGTATAAAGGAAATTTTAAAGTCCAAGAAGAATGATTTAAACATTAAACTTAAAAAAAAGATTATAATACCACCACATAGTACCTGTTTGCATTTTTGATGTTATTTTTAGTAATATGAATCTAAGAGGATGTGATCATTAAGTAACTTGGACATTCCTTGTAGTTTTATTTTTCTACAATCAAATATGAATCAAAGATGACTAAATTCTTCCTGGTTTTAATGTCAAATGTGACTAAATTCATCCTGGTTTTAATGGCCATTTATTTTCCCAAAGGAGACTTAGGCTCCTCAATATTCAAGTTCACAAACAACAAAACTGAACAAAAGGTGAAAGACCAGATATTCATTGTATTTCAATTGTTCCTGGCATTCCAGGAATGGGCTTCTGAGGTGGTGCTTGTGATAAAGAATCTGTCTGCCAAAGAATGAGATGGAGGAGACACTGGTCCAATCCCTGGGTTGGGAAGATACCCTGGAGGAGAGCACAGCAACCCACTCCAATAATTTTTCCTGGAAAATCCCATGGACAGAGGAGCCTGGTGGGCTAGAGTCCACGGGTCTGCAAAAAGTTGGACACAACTAAAGCAACTTAGCATGCATGCATATGTTACAGGGACAGCAAAGTAACTCTTCACATATCAGACTCCCCCATATTTCTTCTCTGCTGCTGCTGCTGCTAAGTCGCTAATATCACTTAAAAAGCAAATGGAAATATAATAGGAACAACAATGAAATCTGATCAACACAATCTAAGATTATCATCATTCCTAAGCAATTAATTCTTTGATTCAATTGCCATTCCTCTGAAAACACTATAATCTAACTGACTTATCCAACAGTATATTGACAAAACAATTAAAAATCCTTAAAAAAAATCTTACATGCTGTATTAAAAAGAGTTCATGTGATCTTCTTGGTCACACTTATGGGGACAGATCCGTAAAGACAATTAGCAATGAAATTGTTCCTTTTCCTTAGTCTTGAATTTTCATTTACTTGTTCTTCAATTTAACAAATATTATTTGAATAACTTATTTCAGGGGAAAGAGTAGTGAATAAAACAGACTAAACCACCATGGCCTTTATAACGTTTACATTCTACTGGGAAGGAGACAGACAACAGTAACTATTATACCATAAGCTGAAGTAAAATACAGCATCTAAGATGGTGATCAGTGCTTAGGGAAAAGTAAAGAAAGTAGAAGAGAATCAAGAATGCTAAGGGTAGGGGTTGCAGTCTGAAATAAAACTTCAGAGAAGGTATTGTTTTGAGCCTACGGAATGTAAGGTATATTAGAAAAGAACAGTCTAGACAAAAGCGACAAGCCCACAGGCAAGATGGCAACAGGTGAATTCAAGAAGGAGTAAACTAGTCAGGGTGGAAAGGCAACAGAAGGAAAGGAAGCAAGAGTAAAAGAAGATGATGGCACATTAGCGGAAGAGGAAGCAAGCGTGCCCGGTACACTTTGACTCTGTTCTGAGTGATGCTGAAAGTCATTTGAACTCTTTAACTGTAGACAGTCTGATTTCATTTAGCTTCTTAGAAGTTAAATTTAAGAGATTACTGCCTATATCTTTTATATGGATACATGGGTAGATAAATGTTAGATATTCCTTAATATCTGTATAATGTTATATGATATGCATAATACACATAATTTAAGTACATACTGATATATATTTTAATATGATATTTATATGTAAAAGACTAATTCTACTTTAGTTTCTAAAAAGTTATCTTCGTAACAATGCTGTCACACACACACACAAAAAGTTTCCTTAGACCTATCCCTCTTAAAAAGTAACATAATTTTCACTCAAATTTTTTATAATAATATAATAATTTTATAATAATTTTAACAGTTTACATTAATATTCATCTGTGCAATCATATTAGAATAATACACTAAAAATTAAAGTTTTATAATGTATTTATCTAACTAGCCTTTACAAAATGAAGCTATTTCATGTATATATGAAACAGACTTGAAAAGCTACACGATGATTTTTCTTGAACTGCATTTATCTTAGAAATAAAATATTCTGACTGATTTTAAAGCTCTTTTCAGCCATTTTTATAGTGAGTGCTGAATTTCCCAGATGCTTTTCTTTGAAAAGACTATAATATCTAAATATTTCCATAATGACCTGTGATCACAAGTCTCATTTTCTCAGAAAATAAATGCTGTTATTGATAATATAGCTTAAATTTATATATGCTTGATAATGTAAACTATTAAATACATCCTCTGCTTTTTACTTAGGAAAAATGTATATAAGAAGTGTATTTTTAAAAATAATTGTGTGCTTTACTGGATGTGAAATTTAACATTGATATGTTAAAATGAGTTTGTGTTTAAAATATAAGCAGTAAATATAAAGTAAATATAAGCTTAAAATCTGTCTAGATTTCATTTATTAAAGGATTCCAGTTTGAAATGAAAATGAGATGACATATTTATAACATATCAAAACTATAAAGGCTATGAGCTAGTAATATTAAAAAAATTATGACTAATCTTTTCTTGTTTTAAGACATGAAAGTTTATAGAAATCTAAGTATCAGAGTTGTCTAGAGTCCCCTTTCAAAGATTATGAGGTAAAATGTTATCAGATACATGTGGCGATCTGGCTACCTTTACATAATAGCAGGAAAATCATTAAGGTCCAGATTTATATACCTCAGTGTGGAAATATTCTTATGCAAAAGGAGTGCCAGTATATTTCTTCCATCTGTCAAGGAGGCATAATAGTGTTTTCAGTCTCTTTGAGAATGCCAAATGCTTCTACCCAACTTTACTGCATCCTAAGAGAGCAAGGAGGTGCTCCAACAAAACAAGAACTACATTGATCTGTTTTGAGGAGCTGAGAGCTGAGGAAGGGTATATGTGACCTTTCATGGCAGGTAAGCCAACCTATCGAACTAGGCTGGAGAAGACTCTTCAGAGTCCCTTGGACAGCAAGGAGATCAAACCAGTTCATCCTAAAGGAAATCAACCCTGAATATTGATTAGAAGGACTGATGGTGAAGTTCTAATACTTTGGCCACCTGATGCAAAGAGTTGACTTATTGGAAAAGACCCTGAGGCTGGAGAAAATTAAGGGCAAGAGAAGGGGGCACCAACAGAGGATGAGATGCTTGGATGTCATCACTGACTCAATGGACATGAATTTGAGCAAACTCAGGAAGATAGTGATGGACAGAGAAGCCTGGCGTGCTGCAATCCATGGGGTCACAGTTAGAGACGACTTAGCAACTGAACAACAAGCCAATCTTTGGGGACTAACTATCACTATGAATCAGGGAAGAGTTGTCAATAAAATTCTGAATGTAAGTTATATTTAACTCTAAAAAAATTCTTCTGTTTCTGTTTTTCTTTCAATCAATTAAAATTTATGTTAATATTTTATTTTCATCATTTATCTTTAGACGTTAATTTTCCTTATTACAAATACCAAACTTATGAGGCAGTAAAGTCAAAAGTCAAATCAGTTTTTAAAAATTTAAGTTCAAAGTAACTCAGTCATCAGGTCTATAATGGTTCAGCTGCAAAGAATACACCTGCAGTGCAGGACACATGAGTTCAATCCCTGGGTCTAGAAGATCCCCTGGAGAAGGAAATGGCAACTCACTATAGTATTCTTGCCTGAGAAATCCCATGGACAGAGGAGCACACACTAATATACTCATAATAAGTGACTTATATATCACAATTAGTTCAGTTCAGTCACTCAGTCATGTCCAACTCTTTGCGACTCCATGGACGGCAGCCCGTCAGACTTCCCTGTCCATCACCAACTCCTGGAGCCTACGCAAACTCATGTCCATCAAGTCGGTAATACCATCCAACCATCTCATCCTCTGTTGTCCCCTTCTCTTCCCGCCTCCAATCTTTCCAGCATCAGGGTGTTTCCCAATGGGTTGGTTCTTCACATCAGGTGGCCAAAGTATTGAAGTTTCAGCTTCAGCATTTGTCCTTCCAATGAATATTCAGGACCGATTTCCTTTAGAATGGACTGGTTGGATCTCCTTGCAGTCCAAGGGACTCTCAAACGTCTTCTCTAACACCACAGTTGAAAGGCATCAATTCTTTGGTACTCAGCTTTCTTTATAGTCCAACTCTCACATCCATACATGACTACTGGAAAAACCAGAGCTTTGACTAGATGGACCTTTGTTGGTAAAGTAATGTCTCTGCTTTTTAATATGTTGTCTAGGTTGGTCATAGCTTTTCTTCCAAAAATATGTCATAATATATTAATATAAATATTAAAAAATATATTATATGTATGACATAATATATGACAATCATACATATGCTAATAGTCTCATCATTTTAGTGCCATTGCTTTTTGTCTAAAAGCATTCTAAAAGACTACTTACAAGTGAGAAAAGTGAACAACTGATTCCAGAATTGAGGAAACCTTTGCATATATATTTACATCTCCCTTTATTATTGGTTCCAATATGACTTCAGAAGAACTATTAAAGCATTTGATGGGGGAAAAAAAGGAAAAGCAAAAAATCCTCTTGTAATTTTTAACTCCTGTGATTAATTAGGTGTGACTGACATTCACTCTTTATCCACTTCTGAGTTACCCTGATAATAACTCAGGCCAACACAATAGCATGAGGAAAGGCAATTCCTATCTAAATTTCTCTTTAATCTCTGGAACTATAATCTCTGTTACTGCCTACCCAATTCTACCCACAAATGGCACTGATTCAGCAACAACTGGTCATATTAATGTACTTTCCTATACTTGAAAGGTATCATCGCTGTGGAGTAATACTGAAGGTTTTGCCTGATTTAACACTAAATATTATAAAGGTTGCTAATTCATTTGAAGAAAGAGAAAACACCAGGCATTAGCAAAAAAATTACATTTTCCTAATACAACAGCATGAGAGTTTGTATATAGGATCCAAACAGGAGAGAGGAAACTGGAGAAAACATGCAATTAATCAGCTTGTCCATTTCACAATTAAGTCTTTATTGTAGCCAGCATGAGGGCCTTTCAAGCACAAATTGAAAACCTAGCTTAAATAACTATATAAGATCAAATAAGTTTTGATTGTAGGCTAGCTGTTCAAGAAGGACAGTAAGTTTTATTTGGTTAAAATATTTGTATCTTAATTGCTCAGGAAAAGTGTACTGAAAACAGTGTAAGCAAAATCATACATAGTTTAAATTATGAATGTTAAATAAAGCTGTCAATCCCAAGCCTGGGTCACAGATTTATATACTGACATCAGAACAACAAATGAGTTAACAATGTTTCTTGTGTTGATCTATGTTATGTTTGCTGATTTTAATCGTAAAGTGTCACCCTACGATATAAGTGCTCCCAGTGACAGTAAAATAAACCTGAACAAAGCAAGATGCACTTCAGATATAATTTAAATTAGAGAATGTTAAGAGGGTATTGTTTACATCATGAATATCCAGATGTAAATTAAAAAGTTATTGACTTTTAGTACTTAAGCCTTGGAGTAGTGACTAATGGTCAAAATAAAGTGCTATCTGACATTTTCAGTAGGAAAATATGATTCTCAATACTTTCAGTGAAGGATTTGATGTGAGAGATGAAGGAAAGAAAAAAAAACGTCAATGATAATTTTCTAGATTCTAATGTAAGAGAATAAATGTATTTTCTACCAAATGAGACAGAAAGTATGGGAATATAAGCCATTAGGGAGCAAGGAATATGAATTCCCCTTTAGAGATAATGAGTTTCAGGTGTCTTTGATAATACAAGCACAGGTGTCCAGAACACATTAGGCATTTGATTCTTAAACCAAATGGAGAATTCTCAGCTGGAAGTTTATTTCTAGGAAGTAAAAATAACTTCTGGGTGGAAGTTAAAACTGGAAGTATATTATATCATTTTAATATAGTGGAGAGAGTAAGACCAAAGTAGAAGACAGAATCTTGAGGTAAATTGACCTCTCATGGGTTAGACAAAGGATGAAAAAGAGCTTTTGCTTCCCAAATTAACCAGATGATACCAACTTGCAATGTCTGAATATTAACAATGTTAATTATAATATTAACAATGCATGATTATATTAACAACAACAATTAATAGTGATAACTGTATGTGGAAAAGGGCATGCAACATATTAGATATTAAGAGGTGAAATTATAAGCAATGTCAGGATTTCATCAGAATTTTGGTTCACTGATTAAAGTAGTATGACTTGAATTATTAAAGATCAATCACAAACATGAATGGTGCTTACCACACCCTGTGAAACTTGCATCAGTGAGCAAGACCCAAGGATCCCAGGAATGGACTGAAAAATCTCACAGGATGAGCAATTTGCTCTCCAAAAATGTTTGCTTCTAAGAAAACTACTATTCAAAGCTATTCATATTAGAAGGCAAGGCATTGACTTTGTTCCTCTGTCTCTCTCCCTCCTTCCCTTCTCTCTCTCTCTTCCCCTCTCTCTCTCTCTCCCAAAGGAGAAACCTACTACTACAACTACTACTACTAAGTCGCTTCAATCGTGTCTGACTCTGTGCGACCCCATAGACGGCAGTCCACCAGGCTCCGCCGTCCCTGGGATTCTCCAGGCAAGAACACTGGAGTGGGTTGCCATTTCCTTCTCCAATGCAGGAAAATGAAAAGTCAAAGTGAAGTTGCTCCGTCGTCTCCGACTCTTAGTGACCCCATGGACTGTAGCCCACCAGGCTCCTCTGTCCATGGGATTTTCTAGGCAAGAGTACTGGAGTGGGGTGCCATTGCCTTCTCCAAGGAGAAACCTAAGGGATGTTAATTGTTTATGCTAAGACTTAAGATGTTAACTGTGTGAATACATTTTCTCAACTGTTTTCCTGCATAATTTCTGTGTCAATTTGTCCTGAGAAATGCTGTGAAGGTTTCTTTTGTAGATCATTATATGCAGTGTGTTGACTGGCATTGCTTCACATCTTTTCTCGTTGCCCATCCCAAACCTTTGGCTCTTTGAGTTTTCATATTTTTGAGAAAGTTACCAGCACTTTTGACTTTTGTCTCAGACTATTAGTATGTTTTCTAGGGAATCTGCTAAATTATTTAGTCACCATAATCCATATTTATTAAGATTATATCACTATCCTGTGTATTCATATCATGCTTTCTCATACAACATACACAAATGCACAGGCACACAAACATGTAAGCTATTTGTTTCTTCATGTGTGTGTATGCTGTGCTAAGTCACTTCAGTTGTGTCCAACTCTTTGTAACCCTGTGGCCCATAGCCCGATAGGTTCCTCTGTCCATGGGATTCTCCAGACAAGAATACTGTAGTGGGCTGCCCTGCTCTCCTCCAGGGGATCTTCCTGACCCAGGGATCGATCCCACGCCTCCTGCATCTCCCACATGGCAGGAGGATTCTTTACTGCTGAGCCACCAGGGAAGTCCCTTCTTTCTTCACACATGTACTCATTGATAATGAGATTTGAAGACATTTAAAACATCCAAATAAATGTACTATGAAAGCTCTGACCTCAAGAGCAGAGACAATCTGATTCCAAAGCTTAAGAGGATGTGGTACAGTACTGGGAATGATACAGAGAAGATAAACTGTAAATAGGAGAAGGCAATGGCACCCCACTCCAGTACTCTTGCCTGGAAAATCCCATGGGAGGAGGAGCCTGGTAGGCTGCATAGTCCACGGGGTCGCTGAGGGTTGGACATGACTGAGCGACTTCACTTTCACTTCTCATTTTCATGCATTGGAGAAGGAAATGGCAACCCACTCCAGTGTTCTTGCCTGGAGAATCCCAGGGATGGGGGAGCCTGGTGGGCTGCCGTCTATGGGGTCGCACAGAGTCGGACACTACTGAAACAACTTAGCAGCAGCAGCAGCAGCAGATGGCCGAGGGTATGCAATGAATGATCAGACCTTTTACAAGTTTTCCTGTGACTTTCAGTTGTCCGTGCATAATTCCTGCTGAACCAGGTGGATGTACTGAGTTTCATGTTTGGATAAATATGGGATCACACAGATATAAAATATTTCCCAAAGAATGACAAGTCAGTCCCCAGATAACATGTGGAAACAGATGTAGTTTGTCTAAGGAAACTAAAATGCAATCCTCAGCTGCATCTCAGGTTCTTATTACTACAGAATTTACTCAAATGTATCCCTTCACAATATCTGGATTTGTAGGCAGAAAAGTAAAAATAAATATTGTTTAGGCCATGTGAGCTTGGAAATATTATTAAATTTTGGAGTATCTATGGACATTCCCCTGAGATTCCTATTATTTCTTGGACAAGAAATATGCTTTGAGATATTTATTTCACACACACACACACACAGACACACTACTTTGGAGTTGAACTACTTGCATTCAAATCCACACACCACCAAAACATACATATATACATACATAAATGTACACACCAACTGTGTGATATTTGCCAAACTGTGTAAACTCTCTGTGGCTCAATTTCTTTACCTGAAAAATTAGGATAGTAATATACCTCATTTCATATGTTGTTATGAGATATAAAACATTAGTATTTATATGGGGCTTTGTTGCTGGAACCATGGCCTGGACATGTGAACTAAAGAAGGGACCAATGAAGTAAAGGAGGGGTACTGGAGGGAGAGAGAGCAGGAAAAAAAAGTAGGAATGAAGGAAGGAAGGAAAGACACAAGGGAGGAGGGAAGGCTGGGATTTTAAAGTTAGGGTACTGATGGCATTCAATCTTAATTCTTTTCATTTCTTGCTATGGTCAAATACTTATTAATCTGATCAACAGAGCTTGACTTCAATAACTTGTAACTTATTAAAATTGAGTTATATAACAAAAAGGAAGGTATGAAGGAGTTTTTGATGAGGGAGGAAACTTTCTCAGAGTGAATACCACTTATTTTGTTGAAAAAATTTGGTGGTAATAAACTGTCCCACAGATAGTTAAGGAAAGCAGCCAGGAGAGGGTCTGTGGCCAGGCACTCAGCACTATTACTACTATAACTATTACTATTTCTAATTTGTTTTGCACTGAAATCAAACTTTTTATTATTTGGATTATATGACGGCATTTCTAGCAGGGGACTCTCAATTCCTTTTCTCATTACAATCGGTAAGAAGTTAGAAAGTAATCAGGTTGTCTGTGGACTTTCCTGGTGGCTCAGATGGTAATCTACCTGTAATGTGGGAGACCTGGGTTGGATTCCTGGGTTTGGGAAAATCCCCTGGAGAAGGAAACAGGGCTGTCTAAGAAGATTTTTAAAAGTGAGGCCTGATCTGCTCCCCTGAGGGTGTTCATAAAACCAGGGGGTCAGAGCCCACAGAAGTGTTTCATTCTCTGAAAATGGGATAATTTTACAGAAAATCTCAAAGCAAAGAGAGGAGGCTCAAATTCCTAAAATGATTTATAATGTTAACACACATTTTTATGTACTTAACATAAACATACTTAGTTTAACGGAAAGAAAATTACATTATTTTTTTCCGTTGTACTGTCTCTTTTGGGCAATTTTATTAGAGTATAGTTGATTTACAATGTGTTAGTTTTAAGTGTACAGCAAAGTGATATAATTGCATGTATACATATATTCTTTTTTTTAGATTATTTTCTCATGTAGTAGTTTCTATGATTTTTCTACTATCTCCATAATTATATTAGTTAATATTGCATCGAGTTATTAGGCAATATTAAAAAGTGGGTATAAAGAGAAAGCTTCCAAAAATATGCACTATGTCATTTAATATTCAGAATCACCAATTATCAATCTCCTTTTAAAACTGAGGAAACACAGAAGGAACTTCTCTGAGACATGGAGCTAGTCAGCAACAGACTAGCACCCCAGTTTCATCACCACTAGTGGGTGGTAGACTCATTTTTTTTAGACATGAGCCTGAGCTGGTAGAAATTTTGATCAGCTATAGGAAAAAAGCCAGAAGATTGTAACTGCACTGTGGTAAATTTTTTCCCACATATCTCCAGGGAAATATGAATGAGAAAATATTAATTGTATATTTTGGAGTAACACAGGCATATACAGAGGAAGTATTTAAATAAAAATTTTTTGTTGTTGTTCATTCGCTAAGTCATGTCCAACTATTTGCAACCTCACGGACCACAGCACACAAGGCTCCTCTGTCCACCATCTCCCGAAGTTTGCTCAAATTCATGTCCATTGAGTCAGTGATGCTGCCTAACCATTTCATTCTCTGTTGCTCCCCTTTCTTTTTGCCTTCAATCTTTCTCAGGATTGGGGTCTTTTTCCAATGAGTCAGCTTTTCCCATCATGTGGCCAAAGTACTGGAGCTTCAGCTTCAGGATCAGACCTTACAGTAAATATTCAGGACTGACTTCCTTTAGAATGGACTGGTTGGATCTCCTTGCAGTCCAAGGCACTCTCAAGAGTCTTCTCCAGTACCGCAATTCAAAAACATCAATTCTTTGTGGCTCAGCCTTCTTTATGGTCCAATTCTCATAGCCTTATATGACTACGGGAAAAACCACAGCTTTGACTAGACAGACCTTTTTTGGCAAAGTGATATCTCTGCTTTTTAATATGCTGTCAAGATTTGTCATATTAACATATAAACCATGTATCTATTCTACTTATGATCATCTATGGAAATTAAATAAAAGAGGCATGGTTGAAGGTATCTTTTCATTTTTACTTAATATATAAGAATAAAAATATATATTTGAAATAATGATTTTAGAAAATATCTTGGAAATGAATAAAAAGAAGAGTATGGAGCAGCAATTATAGCTGGTGAATGGAATGTGTGTGTATGATGTGTATGTGTGTGTGTGTTTGTGTAAACTATAGCAGTTTTGAGTATGAATTTCCTCAGGTTTCCTGTGTTGCTTTAAATGCCTTGCACACACTGTATATAGGTGTTTTTTTTTTTTTTTTTTTGTCACACAAATACAGATGCACATCACAGCAAGTGAACTGCTCTTTCAATGTGGTGATTATGAAGCTTTTTTTGATGTTGGTAATGATCCAGAACCGCTTATGATTTTGATAGATCTAGCATTTGTCAGCAGTCAGCAATTTTGTACCAAATTGAAGTTGAAGACTTTTCTCTTGTCTTCCAAAGGTCCTCTTATTTGATTGAGGAGACTATAAAAGTCATACTGTGTAACTGCATTGTTTCCACTGTCAATTTCTTTAGTTAAACTGCAAACTCTCTGCATGATTGGAGACTGTAAAAGGGTCAGAGGTTAATATTTTCAGTTTGCTCAGTATGTCTACTGAAATGAGTATTATTACCATATTACTTTTTAGAAATCACAGTTCAAATAGAAAGAAGGCTCAACTGAATTTCACGTAAAATATTAACTGATGAGTAATGCTTGGTTAAATTCCCTGGACAGAATTTAAGTTCCAAGAACTTAGACTATGAAAGAGTAGATATGTTTATTCTAATATCAAATGATGCTACCTCTTGTCACATTTTAATTTGCACTTGCAGTGAGCTTGCTTTTTTATTAATCGCTTAAAAAATATATGTGTTTATTATATATTTCACTACTACAGCCTATCTCTGAAACTTCAGCATATCTCCAAGTACCAAGTAAAAAAGCCTTGGCAGTAACAACTCACATTTCAAAGATCAATCCACTGTGAGCAAGTGTGCTAGTCACAAATAATGCTTATATGTAAAAGCCTACCAGATCCATAGCCATTTTGCATTCCTCATTTATCTGAATCAATAAGCAAAGAAAAGAACTACAGTGGTGGCTTGAGTAATCGGTTCTAAATACTGAGGGGAAACCAGACTAGTACCCCACAGTGGAGGTAAGGAAGAGATTTTCTGGAATACAGAAGATGCCCAGTGTGTCTTTTAGTAATATCGCCATGTTTGTGTGATTAAGGTCAATGGAAACTACAATAACTCAATCCAAACAGGACTAGTAATGGCCAAGATCTATTTACAGGATGGCAATGGAGATGTAGACATAGTGAACAGACTTGTGGGCACAGGGTGGGAAGGAGAGGGTGGGACAAACTGAGAGTAGCAATAGCCAGTGGAAATTTCCTGTATGACCCAGGGAGCTCAAATCCAGTGCTCTCTGCTAACCTAGAGGGGTGAGATGGGGTGTGGGGGGAGGTTCAAAAGGGAGGGGACTTATGCACACCTATGGCTGATTCAAGTTCATATATAGCAGAAACCAAGGCAATATTATAAAGCAATTATCCTTGAATTAAAAATATTTTTTTAAAGGTTTGGGTCACCTCTGAAGATAAAGAAGCATGACCAGTTAGGGCACCTCCTGATGGCAAAGGGAATACAGGATGGGTAGTAATACAAGAAAGTAGTTGTAAATACCAGCTATGACTCTGTGACCAGTAACAGAAACAAGGACAAAATTTGTCATAGTTTCTTCTTATTTTTCTATGAATATCTGTATGTGGTATTATCTTCCATTATTCATTTACCATGTAAGATTACTAATTTTATATCAGTATTTGAGTATTGTGATTTTTACACCATAACTTTTAAGTTATAGGGTATCAAAGAGAAAGTCAACATTGCTCCAAGAAATATCAAGAGACTGATGGTAGATTTGTGAGTAATAAGACGGGGAAGTCAGGATGAGGAGCAGGGTTTGGGGAGGTAAACTGTGAGTTTGATTTAGAATATCTATAGTCTGAAATAGTAACTAGGTATTTTGGTGGGGATATTATGTTGTCAGATTGCTTTAGCATGGAATTCATGGAAAAAGTAATACATCACTTGGAGTTATCAGTATATGGATGTTTTTAAGCAATGTGATGGGAAAGATCACTTATTCATAAAAGTGTGCATGTAGATGAGAAGTCTAACGTCAGGTTACATTGTGGAGTAAGAAATTATTCAAGCATAACTGATAAGCTTTTAACCTTCAGAGATTCAGAATTTAATTTCAATGATATACTTAGAGTTTTTTGAGGGTCATGGTGAAGAGACGGGCTTCCCAGGTGGCTCTAGTGGTAAAGAAGCCGCCTGCCAATGCAGGAGACGTAAGACAGTCAGGTTCACTCCCTGGGTTGGGAAGATCCCCTGGAGGAGGGCATGACAACCCACTCCAGTATTTTTGCCTGGAGAACTCTATGGACAGAGGAGCCTGGCTGGCTACAGTCCATGGGTCACAAAGGGTCGGACACGACTGAAGCAACTTTGCATGTACCAACATGTAGAGACACTGAGTTCAACAACAGGTTTATAAAACTTATGGCAATACAGTACAATGTCCAATAAATGAAGTAATTTCAGTGATGTGTTCGTAATAGGGAAGAACAAATCTGACTCCATAGTGGATCCATTTCTTTGACTTCAATTTTTGTGTTCTATTGCTTTTGCTACAAGTTAGTATCTACAGGAGTACTTCCTATAGTTTAAAGTACACATAATGGTCTGTCTCCAGGAACTTTGCCTCTTATGCCTGCCTGTGTGTTGAGCTAAAGCTCACAGGAAATATCCGGACCAGGTCCACATGTGAATGACTGCAGGAAAGAAGAAATTTACACATCTCCTCCAAAATCTGGTGGGAACCAGGTAATATTTACAATTATCACTGTTTTCACTTTATGTTTTGATTTCCCTTTCTTCATTCTATGAAAGAAACCGGTATCCAAACTCAGTCACTATAGTTCTTTGGGACACTAGTCCACATTTTTCCATATGCTGGTTTTCTGAATAAAGTCATTAACATATATTTCTATATTAGTTTTCAAGTTGAGCATAGGTGTAAAAGAGATGAGGAACCCGAAATCATTTAGTTTTATTATTGTTGCTGTTATTTTATCTGTGCTAAATGTTTCTTCACAATACTATTAACTTTTCTGAAAATTGATAGCAAAACTTAATTTAGTTTTTATTTCCCATTCTTCTGTTTTGTTATTTAGTATATTATTTCAGGGGTTCCCGAAATAATATTTCAGGGGTTCCCTGGTGGCTGAGACAGTAAAGAATCTATCTGCAGTGCAGAAGACACAGGTCTACTCCCTGGGTTGGAAAGATCTCCTGGAGGAGGAAATGGCAACCCTCTCCAATATTCTTGTCTGGAAAAGCCCATGGACAGAGGAGCATGGCGGCCTATAGCCCATGGGGTTACAAAAGAGTTGGATATGACTTAGCAGCCAAATAACAACAATATTATTTCTAAAGGTAATTTAATGGTAAAATCACGTATACCACTTTCCTGGAAAAGCCTTTGATCTTATGTTTCCCACCTGACTTTCACCCCCAACTAACTAAGTACAGCATTTGATAGGAATATGTCTTTCAGATGTTTCTCAAAACTAAATACAGTTTAAAAATACCAACTTTATTTACTCAACTTAAGCACTAATTTCATATATTTAAAAGTATGTCTTATTATCCATGACAAAGGCAGCAATATATATATAAATATATGCCTATATATTTTAAGGAAATTATCAGGACTATTTTCCTGGACTTTAAATACATTGTGAGACATGAAGGACCTACCCCAGGGTACTCAGCAGTAGGCTGCTGTGCTAAATTGTGCATAAGATTAAGAGTAGTTCTTCCATGATGTCAAGTTTCCTTGGTAAATTAGTGCCCCTGCAGTGTTCATTATGTTTTCTAATGTGATTCAGTGACTAGTTGTGCAGAGCTTAGACCATGGAATAAAGACCAATGGGGAAGAACTGGGTAATGTAATTCACTGTTGTAAGACACAATCAAACAATTCTTAGAATAATTCAACTTATTTTATTACTGTTTCAACTTTTAGAAATTGAGAGCATTCTGTTGCTACAGATATATAAGATCCACATGCTATTAACTGAGCCTAAGAACCACTGCAAAAGGCGTCATCTCTATTTTCCCTTAGATCGCTTGATTTCTTTTCCAACCGCTAGTATTAGTCTAGTGCAGAAGACCTAAGGGACGTGGGTTCTATCACTGGATGGGGAACATCCCCTAGAGGAGGAAAAGGCGACCCACTCCAGTATTCTTGCACAGAGAATGTCATGGACAGAGGAGACTGGTGGGCTATAGTCCATGGGGTCACAAAGGGTCAGACACTATTGGAGAGACTTAGCATGCACACACATGTATACACATACATTTTTAAAGGAGATATATACATACACACACACCCCTAATTTTTAAGGAAAAGAAATAAGAAGCTGTCTTTACCAAAGAGACACTTTAAATATAGAAAATTATTTTTAAAAAATCTTTAAAAAAGTAAATTGATATTAGAAGTATAAAATTCCATTTCAAAAGGGTAAAAATGACAACACTCAGTTTTAGGCTGGCTTTAGTCATGTCCCTCCACAAAGACTATGATGTCCCTGGAATCATTCTGTATATGCACAGAGAATCTGCATGTTCTGTTTTTAAATGTAAATCTATAATCATATTTAGTCTATGTATAGAAAAAAGTACAAATTTTCAGATTTGAAGCCACATGTTGACTGTACGTTATTATCATCAGTTCAGTTCAGTCGTTCAGTCGCTCAGTCGTGTCCGACTCTTTGCGACCCCATGAGTTGCAGCACGCTAGGCCTCCCTGTCCATCACCAACTCCCGGAGTTCACCCAAATTCATGTCCACCAAGGCAGTGATGCCATCCAGCCATCTCATCCTCTGTTGTCCCTTTCTCCTCCTGCCCTCAATCCCTCCCAGCATCAGAGTCTTTTCCAATGCGTCAACTCTTCGCATGAGGTGTCCAAAGTACTGGAGTTTCAGCTTCAGCATCAGTCCCTCCAATGAACATCCAGGGCTAATCTCCTTCAGAATGGACTGGTTGGATTTCCTTGTAGTCCAAGGGACTCTCAAGAGTCTTCTCCAACACCACAGTTCAAACGCATCAATTCTTTGGTGCTCAGCCTTCTTCACATCCATACATGACCACTGGAAAAACCATAGCCTTGACTAGATGGACCTTTGTTGGCAAAGTAATGTCTCAGCTTTTGATATGCTATCTAGGTTGGTCATAACTTTTCTTCCAAGGAGTAGTGGTCTTTTAATTTCATGGCTGCAATCACCATCTGCAGTGATTTTGGAGCCCCAAAAAATAAAGTCAGCTACTGTTTCTACTCTTTCTCCATCTATTTCCCATGGAGTGATGGGACCGGATGCCATGATCTTCGTTTTCTGAATGTTGAGCTTTAAGCCAACTTTTTCACTCTCCTCTTTCACTTTCATCAAGAGGCTTTTTAGTTCCTCTTCACTTTCTGCCATAAGGGTGGTGTCATCTGCATACCTGAGGTTATTGATATTTCTCCCGGCAATCTTGATTCTATTTTGTGCTTCTTCCAGCCCAGTGTTTCTCATGATGTACTTTGCATATAAGTTAAATAAGCAGGGTGACAATACACAGCTTTGATGTACTCCTTTTCCTATTTAGAATCAGTCTGTTCCATGTCCAGTTCTAACTGTTGCTTCCTGACCTGCATACAGGTTTCTCAAGAGGCAGGTCAGGTGGTCTGGTATTCCCATCTCTTTCAGAATTTCCCACAGTTTATTCCACAGTCAAAGGCTTTGGCATAGTCAATAAGACAGAAATAGATGTTTTTCTGGAATCCTCTTGCTTTTTCGATGATCCAGCAGATGTTGGCAATTTGATTTCTGGTTCCTCTGCCTTTTCTAAAACCAGTTGGAACACTGGGAAGTTCACGGTAATGAAAATGGCAAGTAGGAAGAAAAGCTCAACATTTTTATTTTACTTTATTGAGTTATAATTTAAATGAAGTAATAATCACATTGATTAAGGGTACTAGTCACTGACTTTTTAATAAGTTTATTACAATACAATGGACAGCCTGTCCATAAAGAACAAAATTTAATATGCTTCTATATATTATACATGGAATATAGAATAATGTGATAGGTACATTAATTATGTGGCTATGGCTTAATATATATTAACACATCCATCATGTCCTAGTTTCCTTGTGCCTGTTTGTAATCTAAACTTTTGTGTATTATGTAATATGAATTTTTGTGGATTTTCATAATAAAAACACAGTATTTCAAACACATACATGAATTATTTATATACATGGATTATTTACTTTATCTCTGCTTTCTTCAATTTTTTTTTTAAAGGAGCTATTTTTAAAGGAGCTATAGCAAAATGGCTTATTTAAGAAAAAACTATTTCTGGGCTTCCCTGGTGTCTCAGTGGTAAAGAATCTGCCTGACAATACAAGAGACTTGTGTTTGAACCCTGATCCCGGAAGATCTCATATGCCAGTGAGTGACTAAACCTGTGTACCACAACTACTGAGGCCAAGCACTGCAAATACTGAAGCCCATGTACTCTACAGACTATGCTGTGAAACGTAAGAAGCCACCACAATGAGAAGCAGGTACATCACTACTAGAGAGCAGCCCCCCTCACCGAAACTAAAGAACATCCCATGCAGCAACGGAGAACCAGAGCAGCCAAAAGTAAACAAAATTAAAAAAAAATTCCCCAGTATTTTTCAAAATTCAATTGTAAGATTCAAAAATTTTGGTAATAATGTTTAAAGAAGTAAAGGTAAAATAGTGTCTTCAGCAAAGTTATGGGGAACCAATTCTTCACAAGGCATTTTCAGAGGCACTAGGAGAACACAAACACACAATGATAAAGGAAAAATATAAGAAATGTTCATAAAACCTGAATGACATTTCACTGCACTTAATGGAATCTAAGGAGCATTTTTTAATTTAATTAATTTATTTTAATTGGAGAATAATTTCTTTAAAATATTGTGGTGGTTTTTGTCATACATCTACATGAATCATCCATGGGTGCATATGTGCCTCCCCATCCTGACCCCCTCCTACTTCCCTCCCTAACCCATCCTTCTGGGTTGTCCCAGAGCACTCACTGTGAGTCCCCTGACTGATGCATCAAACTAGCACTGGTCCTCTGTTTTACATGTGGTAATATACAAGTTTCAATGCTATTCTCTCAAATGATCCCACCCTCCCCTTTTCCCACATAGTCCAAAAGTGTGTTCTTTACATCTGTGCCTCTTTTGCCGCCTCACATACAGGATCATTGTTGCTGTCTTTGTAAATTCCATATATATGCATTCATATACTGTATTGGTGTTTCTCCTTCTGAATTACTTCACTCTGTATAATAGGATCCAGTTTCATCCACCTCATTAGAACTGACTCAAATACATTCTTTTTTACAGTTGAGTAATATTCCATGAGTAATACTACAGTTAAGTAATATTCAATTTATTGACTATGCCAAAGGCTTTGACTGTGTGAATCACAATAAACTGTGGAAAATTCTGAGAGAGATGGGAATACCAGACCACCTGACCTGCCTCTTGAGAAATCTGTGTGCAGGTCAGGAAGCAACAGTTAGAACTGGTCATGGAACAACAGACTGGTTCCAAATAGGAAAAGGAGTATGTCAAGGCTGTATATTGTCACCTAGCTTGTTTAACTTATATGCAGAGTACATCATGAGAAACGCTGGGCTGGAAGAAGCACAAGCTGGAATCAGGATTGCTGGGAGAAATATCAATCACCTCAGATATGCAGATGATACCACCCTTATGACAGAAGGTGAAGAAGAACTAAAGAACCTCTTGATGAAAGTGAAAGAGGAGAGTGAAAAAGTTGGCTTAAAACTAAACATTCAGAAAACGAAGATCATGGCATCCGGTCCCATCACTTCATGGCAAAAAACAGTGGAAACAGTGGCAGACTTTATTTTGGGGGACTCCAAAATCACTCCAGATGGTGACTGCAGCTATGAAATAAAATGACGATTACTCCTTGGGGAAAAAAAATGTTACGACCAACCTAGACAAAATATTCAAAAGCAGAGACATTACTTTACCCACAAGGTCAGTCTAGTTAAGGCTATGATTTTTCCAGTAGTCATGTATGGATATGAGAGCTGAACTATAAAGAAAGCTGAGCACCGAAGAATTGATGCTTTTGAACTGTGGCATTGGGGAAGACTCTTGAGAGTCCCTTGGACTGCAAGGAGATCCAGCCAGTCCATCCTAAAGGAGATCAGTCCTGGGTGTTCACTGGAGGGACTGATGTTGAAGCTGAACCTCCAATGCTTTGGCCACCTCATGTGGAGAGTTGACTCATTGGAAAAGACCCTGATGCTGGGAGGGATTGAGGGAAGGAGTAGAAGGGGATGACAGAGGATGAGATGGCTGGGTGGCATCACTGACTCAATGGACAGGAGTTTGAGTAAAGTCTGGGAGTTGGTGATGAACAGGGAGGTATGGCATGCTGCGGTCCATGGGGTCACAAATAGTCGGACACGACTGAGCAACTGAACTGAACTGAATATTCCATGGTTTATATGTACCACAACTCTCTTATCCATTAAACTGCTGAAGGACATCTAGGTTGCTTCCATGCCCTAACTATTTTAAGTGCTGCAGTGAACACTGGGGTACATGTATCTCTTTCAGTTCCGGTTTCCTCAGTGTGTATGCCCAGCAGTGGGATTGCTGGATCATATGGCAGTTCTGTTACTAGTTTTTTAAGGAATTTTTACACTGTTCTCCATAGTGGCTGTACCAGCTTGCATTCCATCAGCAGTGTAAGAGGGTTCCCTTTTCTCCACACACTCTCCAGCATTTTTAAATGTAGAGATGTCTAGAACTTTTTAAATATGGATAAATGAATTTGAAATTTACAATGATAAATTACTTCTACTAAGAATTAATTTATCAATTTTCTGAAATTTTTACTATATAATAGAAAGAACACTGTGAAAAAGTTCATTCTATTGTTATTATCAGATATTATTATCATATATAATTTTATTTATCCCCATGACTAATTCAATGGTCTGGGACTGGTAAAAGAAATTTATAGTTTATATTGCCATAGAAATAAATGTAGCTTTGGATATATGATACCTAGTGATATCTGCGGAGAAGGCAATGGCACCCGACTCCAGTACTCTTGCCTGGAAAACCCCATGGACAGAGCAGCCTGGTAGGCTGCAGTCCATAGGGTCGCTAAGAGTCTGATACGACTGACCAACTTCACTTTCACTTTTCACTTTCATGCATTGGAGAAGGCAACGGCAATCCACTCCAGTGTTCTTGCCTGGAGAATCGCAGGGACGGGGGAGCCTGGTGGACTGCCGTCTATGGGGTCGCACAGAGTCGGACACGACTGAAACAACTTAGCAGCAGCAGCAGCAGTGATATCTGTGTGTCTTCATCTGCATTCCTGACTAAGCTATCTAGGACTCAGGGGAGACCTTATTTAGAAAAATAAGCATATCAGTGTAGTTTGTTAAATAGTGTTGTAGTATACTAAATTCTACTTCAATGATCAAAAAGCTCGGAACTCCGTTATAGTCATTTCAAATATTGCTCAAGAATAATCCTTGCAGTAAGCAATGGTTTTATTTATGTCTGCTGAACAAAGAATGGCTTGGTTAGGAATAAGGGAATAAGCACATGAAGTGAGTGAATAGATGCATATGTGGATGAATAAATGAATAGCAGAGTGCCTCACGGAGGGAACACATTAGCAATGTCTCCTTTTCAGAGCTGTGTCTTCTCATCATACATGCTCAGAAAAACTGGACTAATATATAATTTATCTCACTGGATTTCAATAATCTGAAATGTATATTATTATTAATGATAAAATAATATCAACGAAGCTTCAGTAAAGATATTTTCTGCTTTGGGACTTCAATTACTTTGCATATGGCCTCATAATCTCATATGCCTTTATTAACTACATTATATGGATAAAGAAACTGGATTAGCTCACTGTCATAACACTTGAAGTGACTAGAGTATTTATAATTTCTAAAATTTCTATTGCTATATGTATGTATACATATATATGTAATTTTAAAACATTTTATGTCTAAAATCAAATATCTTCTCATTTATATTTTAGCTTTTAATTACAGTTTATATTTTCTTTTTAACATGTTTTTCTTTCTACCATTTCTCAACATTTTAAATCATATGTATATACACCTCATTTATAAATGTATCAATTTTGCCACAATTAATTCCTTCACTCAAAAAATTTACTTTTCACTTATGAATAAATATTATTGTTATGATTATAGTTTTAAATTAATAGTACTGTTTTTATAATGAATATCAAATATATTTGCATTTCAATTATGTAGCATTAAATTATGGCACACTCGTTAAGTATCTACTTTATCTTTGGTTTACTCTATTTCACCTTCTAATTCAATAATTGCTTTGGTACCACCTGTCATCAAAGCTCTGTATAAGTATAGGATAAAATGTAGCCTAAAATTAGGTTAGTTGTCAAGTAAGGTAGCTTAGACACAAATATTCTGACAACATTGGAATTCTTTAATAGAGGAAAATGACACTAGAAGTATCATTGGACCATACCCCATTCCAAGTGCCAGAGCAACTTTAAAGTCCTGTGTATTAGATGGAGGATTCTTTGTCATAATTTGCATCTGAATTGGTTTAAAGTTTGAATCAGAATCTCTGTCGATGCATCCTGATTGTCTGAAGACTTGGAAGTAAACTAAATCCTGAGTTTTCAAACAATTTTTGCTTTTACAGGTTAGTAATCAAAGAAGGCAAAAGAGGCTTTTATAAAATACAACTTAAGCCTTCAATGTCATTGTGTCATGTAGAAGTTCCTAAGGAATTTCCATTACAATCACAATTTTTGAAGGCTTTAGACCTTGGTAGCTGAAATTTGAAACAAAGGTCTTCAGTCTCAAATAGCTATTGTTTCTTTAAACAAGAAAGCAAGAAGTCTGTACCATTTTTTCAGTGGCAACAACAGAAATATATGCTGTAAAAAATGAGATTTTGAATAGAGAGCACAGAAGTCTAAAACACATTATTAAGTATGAATGCTGAAAAACACAAAATGACTGGCATTACAGTATCCTGTGAAAGCAAGTATAATACAGAATTCTCACTATCATCATTCATCTTTCTGTTTTTAGCATCTTTTATTTAATCTCTGGAGATCTCTCTGTTTATTAAAATTCCAAAATTCACTATAGTGCTCATAATATGCCATGGCTTTATCTGTAATAATGTGTCTAAACCACATTAAAATCTAAGGGGATTATCTGAGATTTGAAGTCTTATGGGATCTAAATATTTTATTACAAGGCCGATTTCTATATTCATGTAGCAGTCTGATGGCCTGGAGTGAATAGATGAATAAATGATGTTTGAGCACTATTTATGGGAGAGTTGAAATTAGACAATGATCTATAAAGCTGTGGAAAACAAACAATTTAGCAGAAAATACATGCTCCCTAGCTCCATATCTCCTCATTGGGCATCAATTTCCTGTAAATAGTGACTTCCAAAATTCCCCAGGTACTCCAAATCCTGACAAAATCCAGCTTTGCCCATGGCATCTACCAGTTTAAAATGGGATATTCCTCTGCCCATCATCATTCTTTAAAGATGACAGACAAAAATTGGAACATATTTAGAAACACTAATAAAGTTGGTGAGAGAGCTTAACAGCAGGCAAATTGTTAAAATCATTGACATGTCGTGATTTTACTTTTTAAAATTTTTATAAATGGTTTTTCTTTTTCTTTACTTTTTTAAAATCAGTTTTTATTGAATTATAGTTTTACATTGTTGTATTAGTTTCTGAATACAACAAAATGAATAGTTACATATGTGTGTGTATATTTTTATATGCATATATGTATGTGTGTGTTTATATGAATGCACATATACACACAAAGAGAGTGAGAGAGAGAAGAGAGATTTCCACTCATTCTTAGATTTCCTTCTCATTTAGTTTACCACAAAGCACTGAGTAGAGTTTCCTATGCTGTACAGTAGGTTCTCATTAATTATTTTATATGTAGTAGTGTGTGTCAATCCTAACCTCCCAACTCATCCCACCTCTCATTTCCCCTTTTGGTAACCATAAGCTTGTTTTCTACATTTGTGATGCTATTTCTTCTTTGCAAATAAGTTCATCAGTACCATTTTTCTAGATTCCACATAGAAGTGATATTACATGATATTGGTCTTTCACTTTCTGACTTACTTCACTCTGTATGACAGACTCTAGGTCCACTTACATCTCTACAAATGACCAATTTTGTTCCTTTTTATGGTTGAGTAATGTTCCATTGTGTATGTGTATGTGTGTGTGTGTGTATGTGTGTATGTATCACATCTTCTTATCCATTCATCTGTTGTTGGATATTTAGATTGCTTCCATATCTTGACTATTCTAAACAGTGCTGCAATGAACACTGGGGTACATGTGTCTTTTAGCATTATGGTCTTAGGGTATATGCCCAACAGTGGGACTGCTGAGTCATATGATAGTTCTATTTTTAGTTTTTTAAGGACCCTCCATACTGTTCTCCATAGTGGCTGTATCAACTTACATTCCCATGAACAGTACACAGGGTTTCTTTATTCATACCCTCTCTAGCATTTATTGTTTGTAGATGTTTTGATGATGGTCCCTTCTGACCAGTGTGAGGTGATAGGTGATTGAACAGAAATGGAGGAATTAGGCTCCCTGACTTCAGACTATACTACAAAGCTACAGTAATCAAAACAGTATGATACTGGCACAAAAATTGAAACATACATCAATGGAACAGGATGGAAAGTTGAGAGATAAACTCCACACCTATGGTCACCTAATCTATGACAAAGGAGAGAAGAATCTATGATGGATAAAAGACAATCTCTTCAATAATTGGTGCTGGGAAAACTGGACAGCTACCTGTAAAAGGATGGAATTAAAGTGAAAGTGAAAGTCATTCAGTAGTGTCTGACTCTTTGCGACCCCATGGACTAGACAGACCATGAAATTCTCCGGGCCTGAATACTAGAGTGGATAGCCTTTCCCTTCTTCATGGGAACTTTCCAACCCAGGGCTCAAACCCAGGTCTCTCGCATTGCAGGCAGATTCTTTTTCAGCTGAGCCACAAGGGAAGCCCAGATGGAATTAAAACACCCCATAATACCATGAAGTGAAAGTGAAAATTTCTCAGTTGTGTCCGACTCTCTGCGACCCCATGGACTATAGAGTCTATGGAATTCTCCAGGCCAGAATACTGGAATGGGTAGCTGTTCCTTTCTCCAGGGGATCTTCTCAACCCAGGGATTGAACCAAGGTCTCCCCCATTGCAGGCGGATGCTTTACCAGCTGAGCCAAAAGGGAAGCCCACAAAAATAAACTCAAAATGAATTAAAAGCCTAAATGTAAGTCTGGATACTACAAAACACTTAGAGGATAATATAGGTAGAACACTTTGTGACATATATCACAGCAAGATTTTTTTGATCCATCACCTAGAGTAATGAAAATAAAAACAAAAACAAAGGAAATTATAAATAAAAAAATGAAGCAACAACCTTCGGAATGGGAGATAATATCTGCAAATGAAGCAATTGACAAAGGACTAATCTCCAAAATATACAAACAGATCATGCATCTCAATAGAAATTTAAAAAAGCCAAAAATGGACAGAAGACCTAAAGAAACATTTCTTCAAAGCAAACATACAGATGGAAAAAAAATGAGAAGATGCTCAATATCACTAACAATTAGAGAAATGCAAATCAAAGGATTTCACTTTTTAAGGCTTTTCTTAGTGGATTTATCTTTTCTTTTTCAATAAAGCCTTTTTCAGAGACAGCCTAAGAGATTTCTCCATTTCATATTGGTTACATTTAGATAACTATTGTTGTTACTAATGTAAAATAATTTTAGTAGCTAAGAAAGGTTATTATTTCTTATTCACTTATCTGAATATAATTTTTCAGAATCTAATTGCCTATTTCAGATACTGAACATAGAGAAATAAAGCATAGTACTTTCCTCTAAGTAGATTATAAATTCTATAGTCTAGTAAGGAAGATAGGCTCATAGACAACAATTATAGCATACAGTATTTAGTGCCTTGATACAGTTATAAAGAATGTTACAGATTCAAGAATTCAGGAAATATCTCAGGTGAAATTGATGCCTACCCTGGATCTTATAGGAATCAATAGACTCTTGACAAGTGAATGATGAGATGAAAGGGAGAATTCTAGGTGAGAATTATATATGAACTGAATTAAGCATTATAGACATTGTAGCTAATCCAATATAGATGTAGCACAGTATGTTGTGAGCCAACCAGATATGAGATGGGAGGTGTAGGTTTACTTTATGAAGGGCTTTTGATTCCATCTTTTACCTTGCACATAATGAGAATTCAGGACGACCCCAGGAGCTGAGCTTTTATGTGTAATAGGTTGCAAGTGATAAAGTTGGTTAACCAAGCACAATTGAATTATTTACTCTGAGTAAGAAATTAGATCCTGAGTTAGAAAACTAACAGCATGTGTCCAATCCACAGATTGGATGTCATCAAGAGTGAACCCTGGTATATACTATGGACTTGGTTATAATGATGTGTCAACTTAAGTTCATCAATTGTAACAAACAGACTACTCTGGCCATAGAGGTCCATAGTAGTGGAGCTGTGGGGTGGTAAACAGGAGAGATATTGGAATCCTCTATACAATTTTGGGAAAATTAAGTCATTTTTGTGTTTGCATTCATTTTTTATTGAAGTTTCATGGATTACAATGTTGTGTTAATTGCAGGTGTACAGGAAAGTGGTTCAGTTATATATATTCTTTGTCAGATACTTTTCCATTGTAGTTTATTAAGAGATATTGAATACAGTCCCCTCCCTCTGTACTTTTCACTTGATCTTTGCATGAATCTAAAACTGCTCAAAATAGTATTTTCAAAAAAAAATCCCACAGATTATCTACTATATTTGTAAATTTTTTACAAATTATATATTGACTGTTGAGCATTTATTTTTATCTATTGAAAGTTTGCTTATCCATTATTTTTTCTATCATACTCTACGGCAGTCACAAAATGAAACGTGTGAAAGTGCTTTGACAACTGTTACATAAATATACTGTCTTTACTTTGAGATGAGTTATAGAAATTGAGTAAATGTGGAAAAAAAATCTCAGTGTATGCAGAGGATAATACTGAACAGAGTTACAGAATTACAGAATTGTGACATTAAATATGACATTTATACCTTTCTATTTTTCATGTTCCATTTATCATTTCTTGATTTTGGAATTCCTGTTGAAGAAGGCATCATTTAAGTCCTCACACCTCTCATTATTACTATTATTATTATTATTAATGCCTCATGGAATTATCTTCAGAAAACATTTTTTTACTGTGCCACTCACTAAATAATACCTTGATTCCACATTTCTTAATAAATTACAAGGAGATGCTTTCTCCTATATTGAAGACTTTCTATAAATACTGATCTGACGTAGGAGCCACAGAAGGGACAGTGTCTATCTTTCACCTCTTGTGCTTCCTAGGAAGTCTGTGAATTCAGTGGTAATTCTTTGGAAATTATCCCTACCATTTCCCTCTTCCCGCAAGGAGGCCTAAAAATATGCTGGCCACATACAGACCATTACTTAATGGAAAGAGGTTTTCTTCTGGAATTAATTAGATGTTGGACCCAGCAAAGAAAATTTATGTAGCAGCAACAGTTCCACTTCTTTATAACAAAGAGGAATAATTCAGAATATTAGGGTGAAAAATGAATCCTTGATACTAAAAATTTGGAGACAGAGAACACAAAAAGAACCAATTAATTTTTACAAGAAACTCCTGAATGGAAAATTGTCCTAACAAACGGGTGTTCAGTCTCCACTTTATCATTGCCCCAGATCAACACACAGGAGACAGGCTATTTAAAAACATGGGTTTGCTCAAAGTACAACCATGTGTTGTCAAGTACTTTTTAATGCAAGATAAAAGGTGCAGCTGTGAGAAGCCTGTTAATTTCAACAGAAAATATCTTTGTCTTAGCAAGGTCAAATAAAAATTTTAAAATGCTATAGCAAGTGGTAATTTACGAATAATAGCATCAGCTATCATACATGTGATAAGAGTTGATAACAAGGGTTTGTTGGCTATATTCTTTGGTTAAATAGCTGGGGTTAAATTTATTTTTGAAAAGTGCAGAACAATACAATTCTCATCAGCCACACAGCATGATGTTCTGGGACATTTTGTGTGATTTATGCAATTTATAGTGGGCAAAGCTCTTACAGCATCAAGCCCCTAGCGACTAGAGTGTAAAACTAAATGATTGTTTCAATGGAGAAAAGGGATAATATTTTAACATTCACTATTGCTATAGTCCAAATGCTTTTCATGGCATGCCATGTTCTACTTATTCCAATTAAGAATGCTGCTATTAAATTAACATTTAATTATTATCACATCATGACCATTTGCAGCAGACAGGTACACTTTGAATTCATTCATAATGTGCAAAGCACATAGGTCATTTTCTCAAACTAGTCATTGTTATGTTTTTGCTGACAGGAATAGGAATTGCTAGTTATAAATATGAATATTGCTCTCAATAGCATAACAATCTTTAGTTTTCATCATTTTTATTTTGAAAATAGCATAACTGAATGATTTCTCATTGTCATGCCATGATAAGATGGAAAAACAGGAACAAACATTTTTAAATTGATGCGACTAACTTTAGCAAAATTGATGCGACTCACTGTAGAGCTACTCAAATGTGTAGTGTACTTGTTTATCATGGAGGCATAGATTCTTAAGAGCTCAGGCAGCCCCCAAACAGTTTCAGATATGCCCAGTAGTTAAGTCATGCCAACTCTTTGTGACCCCCATGGACTGAAGCTCATCAGGCTCCTCTGTCCATGGAATTTTACCAGAATAATGGAGTGGGTTGCCATGCCCTCCTGTAGGGGATTTTCCCAACCCAGGGATCGAACCCATGGTTCTTACATCTCTTGCACTGGCAGGTGGATTCTTTACCACAAGTGCAACATGGAAAGGCCTAAAATTGGTGTAACAAAGCTAAAATTCAAGTGTCTGCAGAACTGAATTCCTTTTGTCTTCCTTTCCTTCTAGGAGAGATTCTGGAGGCTGCACAAATTCCTTAAGTGTGCCCTTTCCAGCAATGGCAACAGTCTAATACCAAAAATATCACAAATGATGTGATCTATACATAGATTACTAAAGAATGATGTTCTATAAGGTAACTGCTGTAGAATCATTTTTTTATGCTTGCATTTTAATTCTGACTGTTAGGAGGACACAGTGTCATTAAGCAAATGATAATATACTAGAAATTTAGAAAATCTTCCCAGAGAAGCAATGCTATGTAACATTTTGAGACTTGGCCTGCCTGCACTAATTGAATATCTTGGCTAGCTCAGGAGAATTATTTCCAATGTGAATAATGTCTCTTAAGTGACAGCACCAATATCATGTGGTCTAAGATACATATCTTTCTAATACTATCATAAAGTTTTAAATTAATACTGACATTTAAATATAATTGGGTCAATTTTTCCAATTACTTTTTTGCGAATTGTTCTGATATATTTCTGCACTCATTGATTTAGTGGCTTCTACTTAATTAAAAATAAATCAGATATATTGGAAGCAAACAATCAATCTACTGTGCATTAAATTTAGCATAATTACTGCTATGTGCAAATATACTAGATTTGAATATGACAAAAACAGACAAAAACGTTTAGAAATGTTCACTTGTGAACTTTAGCTGAGTAATGGCTTTTCTGTTTGTATCCCAGGTAGATCTCCACTCACTCTTCAATCTCAACTCAGTGTCATTTTCTCCCACACTTCTTCCTATAACCTCCCTACACTTTTTAAGATGTAAAATTGATGTTACTTCCCATATCCATTGATGCACACTTATCCATTTCTACTAGATAAATACTCTGCATTTAAAAAATACTATTTTATATATATATAATATAGTATGAGTTTTTAGAGATGGAGATTTTTACTTGTTCAGTTTTGTTTCACCAGTGCCTTCTCTTAAGGTTAATATATACATGGAGGATACTCTGTCATGGTTCCCAAGAGACTGATGGGATCAATAATAAACAAGTGAATGAGAGTAAAATTTGTCATTCAATGGTATTTTCAATGATCTCATATAGTACTCTGTTGGCTTAAATGGTGCCCAGCAACATGATGCCACCATGTCCAAATCCCCTTGCAACTGTGAAGCTGCAAACCTTTATTTGGAAAATGGGTATTTGCAGATTTTATTAAATATCTTGGAATAAGACCATCCTAGACCCAATAGTCATTAAATTCAATGACAAACTCTCTTATAAGGGACAGAGTAGATGAAACATCCAGAGGAAAAGGTGACATTAAGGTAAGGCAAAGATTGGAATGATGTGAATGAACCCAGCAAATCAAGAAAGGTTGACAGCCCCTGAAACTGGGAAAGAAAAGGGAGTAATCTCCACTGGAGCTTCCAGGTATAGTGCTGCCTTGCTGACATCAAGATTTTAAACTCACATTGAGAGCTGTGGGGAAATAAAATTCTGTTGATTTCAACCACTAATGTTGTGATAATGTATTATGGAAACTTAAACTTATACAGATTCTATAGGAAAACTGTAAAATGAATAGAAACCAGCTTCCTTACCTTCAATATTTAATATCAGTTATCTGGCTCTTCCCAAAGACATTCACACCAACAAAAGGAACTAACCTTGTCAAAAGTTGAAAATTAACACATATAGTTCATGTTCTATAAGCACAGAGTCAGTTTCAAAATTTCATCTGTATTCATACCTAGAAATTTAACTTAGAATGTGCATGAAATATTTTTAGCAATAAGTACAGGTTAATTCATATATTATTATCATCATATCTATTCACACCAATTGGTTTTCTTAGTTGATTATCAATATCAGCAGGTTTCCAAGGTGGCACTAGTGGTAAAGAATCCGCCTGCCAATGCAGGTGACATAAAAGATGCAGGTTTGATCCCCAGCCCAGGAAGATACCCTGGAGGAAGGCATGGCAACCCAGTCCAGTAGTCTCGCCTGGAGAATCCCATGGACAGAGGAACCTAATGGGCTACAGTTCATGGGGTTGCAAAGAATCAAACACAACTGAGGCAACTTAGCACAGGACAGCATGTAATATCAGCACTTCACAATTTAGAATAAAAAACACTTGGAAAAAGTCAGAGTAGGTAGTGACTGACGAAATGTGAACAAAGTACAGAAATAGATTATTTCCAAACTTCGGGGTTGCTGGCAGAATTTTGAGTACCTGCTATGAAAGAAACAGCTCAACTGGAATTCCATCACCTCCACCAGCTTTGTTCGTGGTGATGCTTTCTAAGGCCCACTTGACTTCACATTCCAGGATGTCTGGCTCTAGGTGAGTGATCACACCATCGTGATTATCTTGGTTGTGAAGATCTTTTTTGTATAGTTCTTCTGTGTATTCTTGCCACCTCTTCTTAATATCTTCTGCTTCTGTTAGATCCACACCATTTCTGTCCTTTATCGAGCTCATCTTTGCATGAAATGTTCCCTTGGTGTCTCTAATTTTCTTGAAGAGATCTCTAGTCTTTCCCATTCTGTTCTTTTTCTCTATTTCTTTGCATTGATCACTGAGGAAGGCTTGCTTTCCTCTTCCTGCTATTCTTTGGAACTCTGCATTCAGATGCTTATATCTTTCCTTTTCTCCTTTGCTTTTTGCTTCTCTTTTTTTCACAGCTATTTGTAAGGACTCCTCAGAGAGCCATTTTGCTTTTTTGTATTTCTTTTCCATGGGTATGATCTTGTTCCTTGTCTCCTGTACAATGTCATGAATCTCCGTCCATAGTTGGAGAAGACTCTTGAGAGTCCCTTGGACTGCACGGAGATCCAACCAGTCCATTCTGAAGGAGATCAACCCTGGGATTTCTTTGGAGGGAGTGATGCTAAAGCTGAAACTCCAGTACTTTGGCCACCTCATGCAAAGAGTTGACTCATTGGAAAAGACTCTGATGCTGGGAGGGATTGGGGGCAGGAGGAGAAGGGGACAACAGAGGATGAGATGGCTGGATGACATCACTGACTCGATGGACATGAGTCTGAGTGAACTCTGGGAGTTGGTGATGGACAGGGAGGCCTGGCGTACTGCAATCATTGGGGTCACAAAGAGTTGGACATGACTGAACGATTGAACTGAACTGAACTATGAAAGGAAGGTATTTACCACATTGGATTCAGATAACGGAAGTCAGGACTCATAACCCCAAATAACTAATCATTTGTGTCAAACACGAAGGCATGGCAACAGCAAGGTATCTGGGTGTATGGCAATGGAGGAGGAGGAGATTTAGTTGCTAAGTCGTGTCCGACTCTTGCGACCCCATGGACTGTAGCCTTCCTGGCTCCTCTGTCTATGGGATTCTCTAGGCAAGAATACTGGAGTGGGTTGCCATTTCCTTCTCCAGGGGATGGCAACGGAAGCTTTGGGTTTTAATAGCAATAGTGGAAGAAGTTCAGAGAGACTGCTAATGGCAGTGCCTCTGTCAGGTGGCTGAGGCAGAGGGGAGCTTCCAGGGGCTTTCAGGGTACATTTTTCAGCATTGTTCTTTGAAGTGTGATGTCCAAGTCTCTGAGTTTCCTTTCCATAATTTTATTTTCTGCTTAAAACTGTTAAAATGAGTTTTCTCTTCTACAGACTGGCTAGCTCAAATTGTAAATTACAAGAGAATGAAAAGAGGAGGAATTGAGGAAAGCTGAGGAAGTAAAACAATTTCAGGTTTGACAAGGGAAGATTACAAATAACTGAGTGATGATTTGGCATTTTTATATGAAACTATATTTGAGACTACAAATTTCTTCTCACATATCCATATTCCCATATCCACTAGATTACTGAAGTATATTACTACTACTTTTTAATATGTCTGCGTCCTTTCTTCTTTTCTTTCTTCCTCTAACTCAGTCTGGCAATAGTCTCCTCATTGATTTCTTGGCATTCAATTGTGTTGAAACTTTTTACATGAAAATAATCTTTCTAAATAACCACTCTTCATGTCTTTCATGTTGTTGAATAAATTTCTCTAGTTCAAATGAACACATTAATGAAATGATGAATAAATATGTTATATAGTCATTGCAATGGATCTTAATGGGTTCAATATATTCTGGTAACAAAACAAAGCACTAATTTGGATAGACATAAAAAACAAGATTTTGCTTTCTGTCAATCACATTGTTCTCTAAATGGTATGACATATCACCTATTATTAAACTGAATGATTATGCAGCATTTTTGGCTTTGATACAGTAGAAAATAACAAATTAATTCTATTAAGCAACATTGTCTTTATTGTATATTAATGTAAATAATTTATCTTTTAGAAACATATAATACTACATTATGTTTGCATTTATAGCTATTTTGCAGTAAAATGTACAAAACTATCATTGTTTCTTTCTACTAAAGGAATTATTGTTTTTGTTTTAATGCATTAGAATGCCAAAGCAATAAAAAAGTCCTTGTCATTAATAATGCAAATGGTATGCCTTTAAATGAATCTAAATGATAAACAGAATTACAGAATGCTTGAAAATAGAACTGTTCTTAGATGATAAAAAGCTTTTTGTTTCAACCATAACAGAATTCCTGTTTTAGTGTAGTATGTAAAGCAGGCATACACAAAAGCTAAGAAAGAAGTAACTAAAAATGAAAAGTTCAATCACCTAACACAACATTTCAAAACACACTGTATTCTAGATCTATATAATTATGTTTATTTCTCCTTCTCCCTACCATGACTCTATGCATCTGCTAAAAGGTTTTCATAGACTATTTCTGAAAGCATCTTTCAGGAATTCCCTGGAGATCCAGTAGTTAGGACTCTGCACTTTCACTGACAAGGGACCAGGTTCAATTCCTGGTAGGTAGGAGAACGAAGATTTTGCAAGGTGTGTGGCACAGCCAAAAAACAGAAAAGAAGAAGAAAGCATGTTTTTAATTCTAAAAGTTATGCATTAAGTTCCTTTAGACTATTATAAGAGCAGAGAGAATACAATCTATTAAGCTTTGTTTGAATATCTCAGCTACACAAGTATGCCGACAACATTCACTAACCCAACTGCTAACTTTGAGTATAATACAAAAACTATTATAACATTAGTCAAGAGATTTTAAAAGTCATATTTCTCAAAAATATATATGATAAACTTCAGGAAAACCAACACTAAGTCTAAAATTTTTTTGACTTCCACACAATAAAATTTATTACTGATTAAAGTAAATAACTATGTACTGAGTCAGGACAATATTTTTGTTATATTTATTTTCTTACTTAACCTAAAAATAAGTTTATGGACTCAATATCTCTACAGTTATCAAAATTAATAACCATCACTTTTAGGATATTTTTTCTAAAGTCGTAGAACAAGCAGAGTTAAGATTCAAACTCTAAACTTATGCTTCTGCTAAACTTTATAGTCCCATGATTAAAAAGTCTATTTGATTCAGAATGGCAGGCTTCCTGATGGCTCAGACAGTAAAGAATCCTCCTATAATGAGGGAAACCTGGGTTCAGTTCTTGCGTTGAGAAGATCCCCTGGGGAAGGGAATGGCAACCCATTCCAGTATTCTTGCTTGGAGAATCCCATGGATAGAGGAGCCTGGTGGGCTATAGTTCATGGGGTCAAAAAGAGCCTAAGACTAAGCAACTTTCACTTTTCTTTCTTGTTTAATGATCACAATCTCAAGCTCCAAAGCTTCCTGATGCTGAGTTAGGAAATCTTAAGGACTGAGGTCCATGTATCTAGTAACCGATTTTCTTATCCAGAAGTCTCTGTTTGGAAGACTTAATTTGCTGCATCATCCTAAGAATTTAAATTTTTTCACTCTAGGGAATAAAGTAAAAGCCCCACAACCTAATATATGTTTTTAACTTAACTGATATGGGGATATAACAATAGTTTTAATCTTATTTTAATAAGAATAAAAAATTTGCAATTTGTTACTTTAAAAATCTGTTTTTGTCCAGTCACTCAGTCATGTCTGACTCATAGGGACCCCATGGACTGCAACAAACCAGGCTTTCCTGTCCTTCACTATCTCCCAGAGTCTGCTCAAACTCTTGTCCATTTAGTGGATGATGCCATCCAACCATGTCATTCTCTGTTGCCCCCTTCTCTTCCTGCACTCAATCCTTTCCAGCATCAGGGTCTTCTCTATTTAGTCGGCTCTTCGCATCAGATAGCCAAAGTACTGGAGCTTCAGCTTTAGCATCAGTCCTTTCAGTGATCATTCAGGATTGATTTCCTTTAGGATTGACTGGTTTGATCTCATTACTGTCCAATTGTTTAAATTATGTGCTCAATAAATATTTGTTGTACTTTGAACAAATTCTTCATTTCTAATATTCTTATATGTTTATTTCCATACATGCTCAGTAAAGACCAAATATTATTTGTTGCCATAACAGTTGTTAGAGAATTTTTAGTCTTTTTATTTATAACAGATACAAACGCTCTATCTTAGGATGTTTGGATCTGTAGTTTACAAAATATATGACATGAGCTGGTTGGAGAATTAAATTTTTATGTGTAACACTGGGGGAAATTTTAAATAATAACAAAATCAAACTGACTGTCTTTTGCTGTTGGTTAGTCACTCAGTCATGACCAACTGTTTGTGACCCCATTGACTGCAGCACACCAGGCTTCCCTGTTCTTCATTATCTCTCAGAGTTTCCTCAGACTTATGTCCATTGAGTCAGTGATCCTATCTAACCATATCATCCTCTGTCACCCCCTTCTCCTCTTGCTTTCAATCTTTTCCAGCATCAGGGTCTTTTCAAATGAGTCAGCTCTTTGCTGACTCAATAATGACGACTATAGTAGCTTAGCAGTTACTGAGGTTGTACCATGTGCCAGGAACTATTCTAAGCAAATGTTATGTATTTATTCATTTAATACTTAATAAAAATCTTGTGAAGTGGGTATCATTTCAATTAAGATCAAAGAAGGATTTAAAACAAACTATCTAGATTTGTCATTTACTGGTTGCACATACTTGTGTAAGTTACCAAAACGTTCATATCTCAGTTTCCTCCTGTGTGTCTCCGCTAAGTTGTTATGAGGCAAAAATAAATTAGCATGTGAAAAATGCCTTGAATGAGGAGTGGTATTTGGAAGCATTATGAAAATACTAACTTATCATCATAATCACCATTATCATCCCCAGTCTGTGGATGAGGAGATGAAATCACAGAGTACCAACAGGTAAGCTGCTGGCACCAGTTTACACAATTAGAAAATAGAGTACAATGAATTTCATGTTTAAATTTTGGAGGAAAAAGTGCATAGACAGAAACAAGAAGTCATATACTGTTTCTAAAATGAACCATCTGTGATTGAGAAGGGCATGGGATGGAGATAGGGATTAGAGAGTAAAAGACAAAGCAAACAAAAAGATAACAGCACTTTTCGGTACCTGACGGCAACAGGTACCTGCTTTGAGGACCTAGACCAGAAGCATGAGGAATGAAAAAAGAGTGATCTTAAATAGAATGCCCAGAGAAGGCAATGGTAACCCACCCCAGTGTTCTTGCCTGGAGAATCCCAGGGACGGGGGAGCCTGGTGGGCTGCCGTCTATGGGGTTGCACAGAGTCGGACACGACTGAAGTGACTTAGCAGCAGCTCAGCAGTAAATAGAATGTCTGGGATAGCTTTCCTCCTCCTAATCTGCATACAGGCTTTAATTGTTGGATCACACCTCACACTTGTACAAAAACTGCACAATCTTGCCTCAAAATGACTACTCCAAATTTCTCCACTTCTCCTGATCCTTGAGCAACATTGATTTAGGCCATGTACTGTAATCCAGGCTACAACAAAAGTCAGTGACATTTCCTTTGTATTTTAAACAAAGCAACATAATTGTGAGTCAAATCAAGTTTAACTAAATCCTAAACAGAATGACCCGTAACCTTTCAGTTTGTTTATATATGCTTATGAAAGAGGGTTGATTTTGGTTCATACATTGCCTCCATAATTGCAGGCAAAAATATCTGGAATATCTTTGTCAGAAGATGTTAATAATCATGCAAACTTTGTTTTTGTAGTAACATGAATATTTCTATGTTTCTGAATGTTAACATCTGATTATCTGATGCTGATTGAGTTATGACAGATTAAGTGGTTTTATAAAGGAAGCAAATTTATTTGCAGTGTCATTGTCATTATATTAGAATTTAATATAGTATAGATATCAAAATTATATTAGATATAACAAAATATAGACTATAAATTTGAAATATAAAGTATAATATATATTATACAAATATATTTTATGTAAATGTATTTTTATACATTTATGCATAAACATGATAAAATATAAGTATTGAATGCAATACAAATTTAAAAATTCAAAATTTTAGCAATCAAATGAGCAATGGCCTCCTTGACATTTACTGAAAGTTATTTTACTGACAATTATTCTAATGAAAGGAAGGGGCTTCCTTTGTGGCTCAGACGGTAAACAATCTGCCTGCAATGAGGGAGACCCAGGTTTGATCCCTGGGTTGGGAAGATTCGCAGGAGAAAGAAATAACAACCCTCTCCAGTATTCTTACCTGGAAAATTCCATGGATAGAGGAGCCTGGCGGGCTGCAGTCCGTGGGGTCACAAAGAGTCCGATATGACTGAGCGATTTCACTTTCACTTCCACTTTCATTCTAATAACAGTGATTCCAAGTACAGCATATAAACTGTAACATTCGGTCACATTGGGAAGATTTCAGAGTATACTGACAAGGAAGCATTTGAAAAGTCTACAAAGCTCCTATCGTGGCTGTCAAGTTACAAAGTGTGCATTCTTCAACTATTTGTATTAGTGAAGATATTTTTATTCTAATATCATCTTTAGTTGTTTCTGGATATGTATTGCAGTTTGTTTCTCTTTACAATCCTGTATTTCTGAAGAGAAATATAGATACTTTCTAAATCTAGAAGAGATCCTGATTTTCCTTTTGACAAATCTTAGCAGTTGCAGCTAACTGCATGTCATCATATGAGCTATAATCGAGTATTGTGAGCCAACAGTGTTTACAAAAATAAGGTGATAGTGACACTACAAAATGAAAAATAAATATTGCTTCCTTCTAAGTAAGTTAAACAAGATTTCGAGAACGTGGACATTTAATCTCGGGTATTTCCTCAGAGATTTAGTTCAAATTAAATTTAGCATCTTCTGCCAGCAACATACAGCGTTGCAGGTCACAATGTCCCCTTGTTCCTTTGGTGCAGGATGACTTATGGAGTTTCATTTGTGTTTCTGCAGCTTTAAATGGCAATGTGAGCTGTGAAAACATTTGCTACTGAAGGACTGTAGAGCAATTAGCCTTCACACTTCAAAAGCAAAGAGAAATGGAACATATTGCCTTTAATACTTGATAGGATTGAATGTGTTTCTGCCAGACAACCATTTCTAAATCTCCATTTTACTCTCTTTACTGATCAAAAAAAGGTAAGTTTGACAACAAGGTGATGCAAATTAACTATTAGAATCTTCTCACTTAAAGTCTCATTAATTGGTAAATTTTATGTGAATTAAAAAGGCGTCTATATGAGATTCTCTACCTAGCTAAGCTTTTTCCCCCTTTATTGTCTTTATTGATGCATAATCAACAAAAACAAATTGCATACATTTAAGGCATACAACTTACATTTTGATATATGTATGCATTGCTGGGCTTACCAGGTTGTGCAGTAAAGAATCCACCTGCCAATGTAGGAGAATCAGGTTCTATCCCTGCAGGAGGAAATGACAACGTACTCCAGTATTCTTGCCTGGAAAATCCCTTGGACAGAGAAGCCTGGCAGGCTATACAGTCCATAGAGTTGCAAAGAGTCGGACATGACTGAGCACACACGGAATATATTGCTTTGCTAAATGACCACCATGATCAATATAATTAACATATACATGACCTCACATAGTTACCATTTTCTTCCTTTCTTCCTTTTTTTAACCACTTTTTTGAGGTATAGTTAATTTATTATGCTATGCTAGTTTAAGGTATACAAGAAAGTGATTCAGTTATATGTTTACACACACACATATATATGTGTGTGTGTGAGTGTGTGTGTATATATTCTTAAGCTTTAATTCCACAGTATCACAGTATTTTTTCCTAGTTGGTAGTTAGGCCATTAGCAGTACTGTATGTTAATTTTTGATGCCTGAATAAATATTTTTTACTATTGGATTTCCATCTATAAGATCATTTATGCATGCCCTCTAACTCCATCCCTGTGTATAAAGATGAAGATCGTCCTTCACTTGTTCTGTAATATATAAGATTTATGTTTTCATAAGGGCCTATGGCCTACCTAATTTATAGAATAAACCATGTTTCCAGCCCTATCTCAGATCTTTCACAAAGTACTCCTACTATTGGGTTGCTCCAAAAGTTTGTTTAGATTTTTAAACCTCTGAACAAACTTTTGGGCCCACCCAATATATACCATAAAGACAGTCTCTTACGTAGCTAAACAAATGCTGCTAGTCTCTAATTTAGAAAAATCAGGCATCTCATGATCTTCAAGTTGACTGGATTAAGGATGCACTAGGTCTTGAGAGCTCAGTTGGTAAAGAATCTGCCTGTAACACAAGAGACGCACGTTTGATCCCTGGGTCAAAAAGATCCCCTGCAGAAGGGAATGACAACCTACTCCATTATTATTACCTGAAGAATCCCATGGACAGAGGCACCTGAAGGGCCACAGTCCATAGGGTTGCAAAGACTCAGACACGACTGAATCAATTTAGCACGCATGCACACACAGAAATCTGCTATGAGAAATTCATCTTTATTTATACTACTAGATTTATCACAGTCTCTATGTAATAAGTTTTACTTATTTCTCAAATGCATATATATTTGAAAATACCAGATATACATATTTCCATTTATGTATAATTCATTCATATTAGTTCACTATTATTAGATTAATGTTCTTAATTAAAATATTTTCTAATTTAGCTTTTTTATTACTCAGTGCTCCAGATTTTTGGTCAACATATAAAATTAAGTTAAAAGATGATGGGAAAATGTAGCAGACATTTGATGATATAGTCAACTCTTTTCCAAATTGTGTGAGGTTAAATTAAGATATCTTATTATCATAATCTATATGACATATATCATTTACTAAAACTTTATTTGGCACTTTTAATTCTTCCCTTACATTTTATTTATAAAGACAGGCCTACCCTTTATGAAGGACCCCTATAAGTTTTTTTGCCTTTGAGATTGAAATAATTAATTTGATGATTCCATGAATCAGTTTTGGGCACCTGAGTGCCCCAAATGAAATTGCCCAGGAAATAATGAATTATGATGTTCTGGGAAAGCCAGGAGATCCCCAAAATAGCAACCCCCCATTCTCAGTCAAACTGGGTCATTATAAAACTTGAGTGTCTATCCTTTGGGAAAGAGTCAATACTTTGCAAGATTCTTCAGGGCTGTGTGCAGTAAGAAGATTCACTGGCAGTTTGGTCAGTTTACAGTCTCCAGTGTCTATCTCTAGAAAGTCATTGTTATATGTGTTTATTTAACAAATTCTTTTCCCATGCTTATTTACCCTACACTAAGGGTGTTTTTCCTGCCAGAATGTTTGAAGCCATTCAAACATTCACCCCACTTCAGTTAATCTGATTTCTAATTATTGATATTTGCTTTTCTATTGACTGATATTTACCTATTTATTCTCACATTTTTCTAAATTCCAGTTTTAGAAAAACAGGAATTTTAGCAGACAACAAATGAAATTGATGAAAGAATTGAGGCACATTTGGATGATAAATGCTTTCAAAGATCACTTTCACACTTTTAAAGTGAACCTGAATTGAAGGAAGCTGTACTCTTCTCGTAGAGAGAAGATGGTTTGAAAAGATGTGCATTCAGAAAGAATATCACTTGAGTCTTATCATCTATTTGCTTGTGAGTTCTCAGTTGTATCCACCTCTTTGCGACCCCATGGAATGCAGCCCAGTAGGCTCCTCTGTCTATGGAACTTTTCAGGCAAGAATACTGGAGCGGGTTGCCATTTTCTCCTCCGGGGGATCTTCTCGACCCAGGGATCGAACCCACATCTTTTACATTGGCAAGCAGTTTCTTTACCACTGAGCCACTTATTTCCTATTTGGTGAAGTAGCAAAAATTTGTGTATAACCTGAGTGCAATATTTAAGAGAGACAATGGGAGATGACACCAATCAGGTAAACAAAGGCCACATTTGAAGGAAAAAAAAAAAATCTGTTTCCCAGTGTGAGGACACATATTTCCTTCTGAACAAGAGATTCTAATATGGATTACTATAGCTAAATCACTCTAGAAATAGGGCTGAAGGGAAATTAAGAGCATTGATGAACTATTTAGTTTGTAATATAGCCTTACAGCCTTACATACGATATTTAAACAGATGGAACAGAAACTTTTTAATAGAGGCCAGGTATTCACAGTTCTTTAAAGGTTCCAGTCAGCAACACTACTTGCCTACTATTATTGAGAATATAGAATTCAAACTTAGGTTTTTCGGCCTGTAGCTAAGACCTGTTTTCATACCAATCTTGCCATTTTAATAAAGATAATAGCCAACATTTGTAAAGTATTCAAGATGTGGCAGACACTGTCCCAAGAAATTAACATTACCAAATTTAATCTGGCAATATGATATGGAAACATTAAGTTTCCTGACCAAGGTTATACTTCTATTAAACAGTGAATCCTAAATACTAACTCAAGAATTATGGTTCTACAATTCAAACTTTTAGCTGCTGTTTCTGATTTCTTCTCCTATGATCATACCTACATCCTCTTTTATATTACTGGTAGAAAATTATCTAATTTAAAGAAAATATTTTCTCAAGTCTCTTCCTATAGTGGTGTTTTTGTAAGTATACAATGCAATTCAGTTTAATGTGAGTGTTTCTGTTCACTAGATTCATAGAATCCAGGCTAAATATAGGATGCTGAAACATACTATATCTATAGTGATAAAGAAACAACTAAGTTCCTAAACAAGAAATATATTAGCAGTGTAAGCATATTTGCCAACCTTAGTATCACTTTCAGTTTCTGCACAATACTCACAGGAAGTGACCCTAGATTCACTCTCCAGACTATTTGATTATCCCTACTGAAGTCCCACCCTTATGGCAGAAAGTGAAGAGGAACTAAAAAGCCTCTTGATGAAAGTGAAAGAGGAGAGTGAAAAAGTTGGTTTAAAGTTCAACATTCAGAAAACGAAGATCATGGCATCTGGTCCCATCACTTCATGGCAGATAGTTGGGGAAACAGTGGAAACAGTGTCAGACTTTATTTTGAGGGGCTCCAAAATCACTCCAGATGGTGACTGCAGCCATGAAATTAAAAGACGCTTACTCCTTGGAAGGAAAATTATGACCAACCTAGATAGCATATTCAAAAGCAGAGACATTACTTTGCCAACAAAGGTCCATCTAGTCAAGGCTATGGTTTTTCCAGTGGTCATGTATGGATGTGAGAGTTGGACTCTGAAGAAGGCTGAGCGCTGAAGAATTGATGCTTTTGAACTGTGGTGTTGGAGAAGACTCTTGAGAGTCCCTTGGACTACAAGGAGATCCAACCAGTCCATTCTAAAGAGATCAGTCCTGGGTGTTCTTTGGAAAGAATGATGCTAAAGCTGAAACTCCAGTACTTTGGCCACTTCATGCGAAGAGTTGACTCATTGGAAAAGACTCTGATGCTGGGAGGGATTGGAGGCAGGAGGAGAAGGGGATGACAAAGGATGAGATGGCTGGATGGCATCACCAACTCAATGGACATGAGTTTGAGTGAACTCCAGGAGTTGGTGATGGACAGGGAGGCCTAACATGCTGCAATTCATGGGGTCGCAAAGAGTCGGACAATACTAAGCGACTGAACTGAACTGAAATGAAGTCCTATGAATCACACTCCCTCAAAAATAACATTTCCCTAAAGACCAATATACAATGAATATTTCTCAGTTCCTCAAGTAAATCTTATATTTCAGTATAAATAGTATATTTATCTTTCAAAATATTATATCCATATCATTTGAAGATGAATATAATTGGCTGATATGTGAGACAAACATCTGAGGAGTTTTTTTAAATAATTGAGTGATTTTATTCTTGATGAAAATATTAACATATAGAGATATCCATATTTATTACCAATTATTTTTCTAAAAATAAGAGATTCCACGTTTTTGTTTACTTGGCAAATTTAACCATCTCTAATTACTAAACCTGTGAAAACACCACAATTTAAAGAGTAAAGGAAGATATCTGAGGAAGCTAGAAGTTGAAAACATACAAGGAGTGTGCTTTAATGAAGGAAGTAAAGCAGAGCATTTCTAGGAGGCTGACCTACAAAGGTCTGTCTAGTCAATGCTATGGTTTTTCCAGTAGTCATGTATGGATGTGAGAGTTGGACTATAAAGAAAGCTGAGCACCAAAGAATTGATGCTTTTGAACTGTGGTGTTGGAGAAGATTCTTGAGAGTCCTTTGAACTGAAAGGAGATCCAACCAGTTCACCCTAAAGGAAATCAGTCCTGAATATTCTTTGGAAGGCCTGATGCTGAAGCTGAAACTTCAATACTTTGGCCACCTGATGCGAAGAACTGATTCATTTGAAAAAACCCTAATGCTGGGAAAGATTGAAGATGGGAGGAGAAGGGGATATCAAAGAATGAGACGGCTGGGTGGCATCACTGACTCAATGGACATGAGTTTGAGTAGACTCTAGGAGTTGGCAATGGACAAGGAGGCCTGGCCTGCTGCAGTCCATGGGGTCACAAAGAGTCATACATGACTGAGTGACTGAACTTAATGGAATGAGCTTGACCATTTAGGCCTGAAAAGGGTGTATGTTTAATTCATATAACCACTCAACGTATATTTTTGGAAAACTCTTTTATCTTCTCAAATCTCAGTTTCAGTTCAGTTCAGTTCAGTCGCTCAGTCGTGTCCGACTCTTTGCGACCCCATGAATCGCAGCACGCCAGGCCTCCCTGTCCATCACCAACTCCCGGAGTTCACTCAGATTCACATCCACCGAGTCAGTGATGCCATCCAGCCATCTCATCCTCTGTTGTCCCCTTCTCCTCCTGCCCCCAATCCCTCCCAGCATCAAAGTCTTTTCCAATGAGTCAACTCTTCACATGAGGTCGCCAAAGTACTGGAGTTTCTGCTTTAGCATCATTCCTTCCAAAGAAATCCCAGTTTGCTTATCTATAAAAAGGTAAAGTACTAACAATGCAGGGTTGAATTATTAAATAAAATATCCATTGCAAAATAATGCCTGAACAGTAAGAACTCAGTCTTTCTCAATTCTTTGGGAACAGAATATCCAAATCACATATCTTTCTATCTGATTTTAGAAATGGACAGAAGAAAAAAAGTACACAGGATTCTTGATTTCTTATCTAGTGCTTTTCTCAACATGGCTCATCATCTTTGTGGAACTTTTGTTAAGTACCTTAATCTGTTTTCCTTACTTTTCCAAAATGTTGGAAAAATAATAGTATTGATCTCAAACTGTTGTTGAAAAGACTAGTTAATGCAGTTTGAGTTTGAAATAGACAATACCATGTGATTAGATGTTGCTACTACTGATGATAAAATAACAATTAAAATAATACAATATTGGCATGAAGATTAAGTATATTTTTGACTGAAAAATGGGTATTTGTTTTCATTTTCTGTCAAACAAGCTTCCTTAGTTTAGTGAATAATCTTAAACAAATGCAAAAAGGCAGAATGAGAAATTCAGAGAATTTCACAGCTTTTTCATTATAATAAAAATTAATATTTATATTACTATAAAGTCTTCCTTTAATTTTCCCATTGACCTTTAGTTGGAACTTTCAGTAAACATATATACTTTTGTAGTCTCAATTTAATCAATTGTGACCTTAACAGTTAGTTAAGTAAAGAAAGAAATAAAATTATTTCAGAAATTGGATTTATAATACTCACATGCATATCGTCAGAAAGGAAGGAGGTTAGAAGACAGAGAGGGATTTGATTTTAATATGAGCAGAAACAACAATTTATATTTGACCTATCATTCTAACATCAAGATTATACAGAATGACTGTTAATCATATTATAGATAAGCGGTACTTTGGGCTTAGAATTTCCAGAGTTTAATTTCAACAATGTAGACTAATTGAAAGAAATACTTGAATTAAATTTCAACTGAACATTTTACTGCTTTTCATTTCATTTTTAAGATGCATATACATACGCAGTTAATGATCATTCTTACCTCTTTCCTGTACTAGTTACCATTGCTAAAGAAATGTCAAAGTTGCTCTAAGCCACCCACCAGTACTCATAAACAAGATGTATGTGGTTTCCCTGTGGTCATATAATAGAAATGGGTCTCAATTTTCAATGGAGAAGTTCACTGCCCTTAAGTGTTTGTTTCCCTTTGAAGATTTTCACTTCTATAGCTTGAGCAGAATCCAAGTGAACTATAAGAACAATATTTCAGATCATTACGGCCTCCTTTCAGATTGAAATGGTATTCTCCTTTCCTTCTGATCAGATCCCTACTAGTTTCTGTATCCACTTAAATGCTGAACACCAAGTATGGGAAATATACTGCATACTCCTTTCATGTCTTCACCCTTGCAAGAGACCTATAATTTGCACAAGAAGTCAGACTATAAATCTTAACATCTAATCTCATTGAGTAGCTGAATGGATCAAATGAAAATTGATTGCAACTATTTTCCAAGGGAATTCAATCTCAATATTGAGGACCATTTCTGGTAAGACAGACAATTGCAATATTTTTAGTCTCTCAAGTTCATGGAACATAAAGAAGTTTTTGATGGATGACTTTATCCTTTTTTTTTCCTACTAAAATAACATGCTTTCACTTATAAAACATATACCAATTATTGAAAATGTGGAGCTTTGGCTTTAAATGTAATCATTCGTTAATATTCACTCTAAGATATTTGATATTGAATGTTGGTATATTTTTTCTCAATATTCTTAAAAAAATAAGTGATTTCTTTCAAACCCTTACATCAGAATTTCCTACATCTTAAATGAAATGGTTTCAACTTACTTTTAGCTTTATCATGATAACAGTATGGCATTTAAAATATATCATTATTCTCTTTCAAAATAAATATGAAAGGAATATCATGATTAAAGAATATACAATAAATGTAATGATTCTGAAAATATTCTTAATGGATCTGCAACACATATAAAAAACATCAAAATTCTAAAGTCAGTAAGAGGCTGGGACACAAAATACCTTCCTTAACAATACTGTCAAACAGAAATTAGGAATATTTTAAAATCAGACCTCCTAATCTTTTTAAGATGGTATGAATTTGATTCTCTGTTTATATCAATAGTATCTTTACTTACTTGCTTACTTAGGAGATAAACCCCCAAAGTATCATGAATTCTATGTTGTTTGGATCAGTTTTTCTTTCTTTTATTTTTACTAAAATACTATCCATAAAAAATAAAACTAACATTTACAAAGTGCTCAAGATGTGGCAAAAATTGTTCCAATAGATTTAAAAAAATCTTTTAAAAGAAAAGATAATCTCTTTAACAAGTGGTGCTGGGAAAACTGGTCAACCACTTGTAAAAGAATGAAACTAGAACACTTTCTAACACCATACACAAAAATAAACTCAAAATGGATAAAAGATCTAAACATAAGACCAGAAACTATAAAACTCCTAGAGGAGAACATAGGCAAAATACTCTCTGATATAAATCACAGCAGGATCCTCTATGACCCACCTCCCAGAATATTGGAAATAAAAGCAAAAATAAACAAATGGAATCTAATTAAAATCAAAAGCTTCTGCAAAACAAAGGAAACTATAAGCAAGGTGAAACGACAGTCTTTGGAATGGGAGAAAATAATAGCAAATGAAGCAACTGACAAACAACTAATCTCAAAAATATACAAAAAACCCCTACAGCTCAATTCCAGAAAAATAAACGACCCAATCAAAAAATGGGCCAAAGAACTAAATAGACATTTCTCCAAAGAAGACATACAGATGGCTAACAAACACATGCAAAGATGCTCAACATCACTCATTATCAGAGAAATGCAAATCAAAACCACAATCAGGTACCATTTTATGCCAGTCAGAATGGCTGCGATCCAAGAGTCTACAAGCAATAAATCCTGGAGAGGGTGTGGAGAAAAGGGAACTCTCTTACACTGTTGGTGGGAATGCAAACTAGTACAGCCACTATGGAGAACAGTGTGGAGATTCCTTAAAAAACTGGAAATAGAACTGCTTTATGATCCAGCAATCCCATTGCTGGGCATACACATCGAGGAAACCAGAATTGAAAGAGACACGTGTACCCCAATATTCATTGCAGCACTGTTTATAATAGCCAGGACATGGAAGCAACCTAGATGTCCATCAGCAGATGAATGGATAAGCAAGCTGTGGTACATATACACAATGGAGTATTACTCAGCCATTAAAAAGAATACATTTGAATAAGTTCTAATGAGATGGATGAAACTGGAGTCTATTATACAGAGTGATGTAAGCCAGAAAGAAAAACACCAATACAGTATACTAATACATATATATGGAATTTAGAAAGATGGTAACGATAACCCTGTATGCGAGACAGCAAAAGAAACACAGATGTATAGAACAGTCTTTTGGACTCTGTGAGAGAAGGTGAGGGTGGGATGATTTGGGAGAATGGCATTGAAACATGTATAATATCATGTAAGAAATGAATTGCCAGTCTAGTTTCAATGCAGGATACAGTATGCTTGGGGCTGATGCACTGGGATGACCCAGAGGGATGGTATAGGGAGGAAGGTGGGAGGGGGGTTTGGGATTGGGAACACGTGTACACCCATGGTGGATTCATGTTGATGTGAGGCAAAACCAATACAATATTCTAAAGTAAAAAGAAATAATAATAAATAAATAAATAAATAAAAATAATTAAAAAAAAAGAAAGACTATTCTTCACAATTTAGGATAGGCCTAAAAGACAAATGATATCAAATGTTAGTGAGGATGGGCAGCAAGTAGAATTCTCATTTTCTGCCACTGGCACTTATGACTGGAGAACAGTTTTTTATGCTACATCAACTGGTGCTAGATATACTACTATTCACTAGTCCAGTAATTCCACTGCTAAATTTATTCCTACCAAAACAGCAAACATATTTCCTTAAAGAAATGCACATATATGTGTATACCAATGTTATTTGCAATAACCAAAAACTAAAAATTAATCTATTTATCAACAATAGAAGGGATAAATAAATTCTGGCATGTTCATACAATGGAATACTAGTCAACAATGACAAGGAATAAAATGACCACTACAGGCAAAATCTCACAAATATAACAAGTAAAATAAACTAGGTGTAAAATAGTATATACTGTATAATATCACTTTTATAAAGTTTAAATGCAAAGCAAAATAAATATATGACATTAGAAGACAAAAATCTAGTAATCTCTGGGAGAAAAAGTGACTAGAAATACACATCTAGGCCAATTCTGAGATGCTATTGATTCTCTTAACTTTCTTTTCCTCTTTTTTCCCCAGTTTTTAAAGTAATCGGCAAAATAAAATTAAATATATAATATAGATTATGCATTACACTGGGGCTTCCCTGGTGGCTCCGTCTGTAAAGAATCCACCTGCAATGCAAGAGAGCTGGGTTTGATCCCTGGGTTGGGAAGATCCCCTAGAGGAGGGCATAGCAACCCACTCTAGTATTCTGGCTTGGAGAATCCCCATGGACAGAGGAGCCTAGCAGGCTACAGTCCACGGGGTCACAAAGAGCTGAACATGACTGAAGCAACTCACCACAGCTGAGCACAGCACATGCATTACACTGGAGTAAAAAAAATCTGTCTAGTCAATTTTGTGAAGATTTTATCTGGTAAGATTTAAAAAGTTTTTTTGATGTGGACCATTTTTACTGAATTTGTCACAATATTGCTTCTGTTTTATGGTTTGGTTTTTCACCATGAAAGTGAAAGCGAAGGTGAAGTCACTCAGTCGTTTCCAACTCTTTGCGACCCCATCGACTGTAGCCCACCAGGCTCCTCTGTCCATGGGATTCTCCAGGCAAGAATACTGGAGTGGGTTGCCATATCCTTCTCCAGGGGATCTTCCAGACCCAGGGATCGAACCCAGGTCTCCCGCATTGCGGGCAGATGCTTTAAGCTCTGAGCCGCCAGGGAAGCCTGAGTTTGTTATAACATTGCTTCTGTTTTATGATTTGGTTTGGTTTGGTACCATGAGGCACATGGAATCTTAGCTTGATGAACACGGATCATATCATCATTCTCTGCATTGGAAGGTGAAATCTTAGCCACTGGACCGCCAAGGATATCCCATATTTGGTAAGATTTTAGTAAATAATTTTGGAGAAGGAAATGGCAACCCACTCCAGTGCTGATTCTTGCCTAGAGAATCCTGTGGACAGAGGAGCCTGGTGGGCTGCTGTCCATAGGGTTGCACAGAGTCGGACACGACTGAAGCGACTTATCATGCATGCATGCATTGGAGAAGGAAATAACCCACTTCAGTATTCTTGCCTGAAGAATCCCAGGGACAGAGGAGCCTGGTAGGCTGACATCTATGGGGTCGTGCAGAGTCAGACATGACTGAAGTGACTTAATAGGAGCAGCAGTAGTAAATAATTTTAGTCAGACATAATTGATACATATAATATGGTGTAACATAAGATAATATTTCTTCCATAGCTCTAATCACATTATTTGTTTTTAACATGTTCAGATTTTTGGAGAAGTCACATTATACATGCAGGGAGATCAAACTAGTCAATCCTAAAGGAAATCAACTCTGAATATTCATCAAAAGGACTGATGCTGAAGCTCCAATACTTTGACCATCCGATGCAAAGAACTGACTCATTAGAAAAGACACTGACACTGGGAAACATTGAAGGCAGGAGGAGAAGTGGATGACAGAGGATGAGATGGTTGGATGGTATCACTGACTCTATGGATATGAGTTTAAGCAAGCTCTGGGAGCTGGTGATGGACAGGGAGGCTTGGTGTGCTGCAGTCCATAGGGTCCCAAAGAGTCAGACATGACTGAACAACTGAACTGAACTGACCTTATACATGAAGACTAGACTATCCTCATGATTTCTGCTTCCAATTTTTCTACAATTTTAAATTCTTTTGATAAAGAAAAGTATTAGTAGTAGGAAAGCCTAACATCCTCTAGATCTATGTTCTCATTTCTTAATACCACTACAGAAATAAAACTGAATGTTTTCCTGTTTTAGTTTCATGATTGCTTTTTACCCTTTGAATTGTCAGATTTAATTCAGTTCCAATTTAAATGAATGTTCTATCTAGGGAGAACAATCTTTGCTTTATTTCTCTAATTTATAAATTAAGGGGTGATCTTCAAACTATTGGAAATTTTTCATCTAGGTGGCAGAGATATGGCCATGAAGTCCTCAGCTGACGGACATCATCTTGAGTGAACAGAGATCAGAGAATCCTCATAAGACCATGCGATGATTCTTTAGCAAAATTCTTTGATACTTGAGATAGTTTCATCTCTGAAAAGATTTTCTGCCACTGAAACTTTCCTTCTCAAGTTCGCAAGTTCATCACTCAGTCGTGTCTGACTCTCTGCAAATCCATGGACTGTAACCTGCCAGGTTTCTCTGTGCATGGGATTCTCCAGTCAAGATTATGTCCATGTTATAAACAGCCTTGAAAACGTGAAATAAATCCATAGCATTCCATTGAAAAAAAAAAAAAGAATACTGGCGTAGGTAGCTGTTCCCTTCTCCAGGGGATCTTCCTGACCCAGGGATTGAACCCTGGTGTCCTGTGTTGTAGGCATATTATCTACCATCTGAGTCACCAGGAAATTTTCCTTATCTGGGATTAATTACTGAAATACATTCTATGTCACTTTCTGAAACTCAAGCCCATTAATGCATTTCCAAAATTGCTATATTTCAATCTGCAGAAGGTATGTTGTCTTACTTTTTTTATATTGAAGTATAATTGTTTAATAATGCTTTGTTAATTTCAGGAGTGCAGCAATGTGATTGAGTTATACATGTATCTGTTCTTTTCCAAATTCCTTTTGGAAAAGATCATTAGCATTCAGTAGAATTACCTGTGCTACACAGTAGGTACTTGTTGTTTATCTATTTATTATTATCATTATCTATTTTAAATATGGCAGTATGTACATGTCAATCCCCAAATTTTAATCTATCCTCCCACCCACCCTTCCCCCCAGTAACATAAGTTCATTCTTTAAGTCTGTGAGTGTGTTTGCATTTTTAATTTGTTTATTTTTAACTTTTTAAAAACATTCTGCATATAAGCAATATCCCATTATTCTTAACTAGAAAAAAAGTTAAAAAAAAAGATTATATCCAAAATAATCATTCTATGTTATTTTTATAACAGCTGAAAATGATCACTTCTAAGGCTTTATATTGAAGGTTGATATAAATACATAATAAAAACTAATATTGAAGTTGTGTAGGAAAGGAAACTAAGGCAATTTGTTGAGAAAACTTTAATGACTCTTCTTAGAACAGTGATACTATCTTGTGCTGTAAGAATGGAAATTGCAGTGTCCTGTGCATTGGTGAATTTTTCTCTAGTAGAGAAATGGTCTTTTTGAAAAGATTCCCATGAAGTATTAATAGCAGCATAATGACAGAATACATGCATCTCTGTTGGGAGAACTCAAAATATACTCTGCAAATCAAGGGATAGAAAACTAAATTAAACTAGCACAAAATTAATGAGGTATTTTATTAATAAGAAGTCATCATCAAAAAGTTTAAAATATGAGTTGATGTTGAGGGTCAGAAATACATATGCATTAACCCAGAACTCCATGTGGACATCCACTCATTATTTAGTTCTATGAGTTAATGCAAATAATTCACTTAATGTAATTGACCTGTATTAAGCTCAATTCTAGATTGACGGATGATTGTTTGATATTGCACTCATATATTTTAAATGAAATTCAAAGGGCAATATTAGCTCATTAATATAGTAAAAAAAGTGCACTGTTCACCCAACCAGAGTCAAGCACTTCACTAGTTGATACATTTTTAAGATCTGCTTCTATAAAATCTTGTGGTCTAAGATGCTTCATTTTTATCTGACACATCCAAAACTGACCTCTTTACATTTTATTTCAACTAGGAATCTTTATCTCAGAGTATCTTGAGAGTCCCTGTGTTCTTAACATTAATTTTCCCTGTCAGTATTGAATTCTGGCAATTTATGTCTGAAACATATCTATTCATATTCACCTGTTAAAACTTCAATTCCATTTCCAATATTTTCAATTATAATACTAATATACTTTCTCAGAAATTTAGTAATTGCTTCATTAACATTAATACCAATATATTTACTAAATCTATATGTCTAACATAGATTAGTCGCTCAGTCATGTTTGACTCTTTGTGACTCCATGGACTATACAGTCCTTGGAATTCTCCAGGCCAGAATACTGGAGTGGGTAGCCTTTCCCTTCTCCAGGGGATCTTCCCAATCCAGGGATCGAACCCAGATCTCTCGCATTGCAGGTGGATTCTTTATCAGCTGAGCCACAAGGGAAATCCAAGAATACTGGAATGGGAATCCTATCCCTTATCCAGCAGATCTTCCTGACCCAGGAATCAAACTGGGGTCTCCTGCATTGCAGGCAGATTCTTTACCAACTGAGCTATGAGGGAAGCCTATATGACTAATACATATATCTCTTACAATTGTTACTAACAGAATGACAATTTAAAATCTTGTATATGCAAGTCCATAGAATCAAGCCTATTTATTCTGGGGAATAGCATGATAACCTATGAGTATGAAATTTCAGAGTGCTGCTTCTGGTGATTATATAAATTAACTGCAATCAGGATTTAACTCACACCTTGGGGCACTGTATAAACTGAAAGATGAAAGGGATGTTCAACTAGTCGAATTCTCTACCAAGTAGAATAAATGATTGTTATATTTCCTCTGACTGATGTCCAACCACATTTTACATTGGATACTGGCAGTCCTGCATGAATCATTAGAAATTCCAATATATATTGAGATAAAACATCTGGCTTTCAATATCTTTTGTACATGAATCAAAGTTTTCTTTTCCCTTGTGCAGCATAACCTTTTTAAATGCTAGCTTTGCAATATTAAACAAGAAAAAAAAATCACACTATTGTTTGTCAAAAATCAAACTTGAAATTCAATAAGTCTTTTCACATATAAGCTATAGACTTTTTTATCTATACTTTTCCAATTCAATCTTACATAAAATAAATGAAAGAAAATTTTTACCTTTGTTGATTCTCACCCTTTTGATTCAGTCATTGCTTATTGGTAATTCTTTTAATCTTTACTGATAATAGATACAATCTTCACTGATAAGGCTGTGTTATGACAAATATGTGTTATTATTTATCTTTAAAAATCTATAAGCTAAGTGCCTGATTCAAGTTACATGAATTTGTTTGCATGATAAGCAATAGCTGTCTGCTGCTTAATGATTGGTCTATAGGTGAAAATATTTACTTTGCAGTAAAACTAGTAGTATTTTTATTCACTGGCATATTTCATGAACAGTCAGGTACTTTAATAGTTTCATACAGTTTTAAACAATGAAAGGTTCTTAAGACTATAGCAAAAGTTTAAAAAAACAAGAAGCTAAATTTGCTTTTGATTGTTTTTATTTTTTATTTAAGTGATGTTTGAATATGATTTATTTAGAAAGAGCCAAACAGAACACTGGAATGAAATAGCAGCCAAACAATAGTGATAAGGCACATCTATACATGGACAAAATGCCTTGTGATTATTTTGCATTTCAGGAAATGGAAGTACAGATGCTAAGTTATAAGAATTTTGCCTGGAACAATGAAGACTATGTCTGTGTCAAGTAACAACAACAACAACAAAAAAGGATGATCTACAAAGCTGAGAGGAAAAAAAAAATGTGTTGACTCCAAAATCTGGAAAAAACACAGATACAAAATAAGGGTACCTGGATATCAAAGATAAAATTTATCACAAGGATTGAGATTTTTCTGGCCTTGCTCTCCAAAGTGTTTGCTGTTTTCTAATGCAGCTAATGGATTTGATGACCTGGGCTCTTCTCTGCTTGTGTGTATTAAACCCTCTAAGTTTAAAGTCTTGCTTCTCTTCTAGCATTCTCAGAAAACATCTAGTATCTCAATAGTTTTAAATATGGCTGAAATAATCGCTGTGACAAGGAGGATGGAAAATACTTCTGGATTATGTTGAGTGTATATTATTCAAATAAGGATGCTTGCTTATTTAACAAAACCCTACTTATTTAACTTATGTGCAGAGTACATCATGTGAAATGCCAGCCTGGATGAAGTACAAGCTGGAATCAAGATTACTGGGAGATATATCAGTAACCTCAGATATGCAGATGACACCACACTTATGACAGAAAGCAAAGAGGAACTAAAGAGCCTTTTAATGAAGGTGAAAGTGAAAAAGTTGGCTTAAAATTCAACATTCAAAAAATTATTATGGCATCTGGTCCCATCACTTCATGGCAAAATAATGGGGAAAAATAGAAGCAATTACTTTATTTTCTTGGCCTCCAAAGTCACTGTGGATGGTGGCTGCAGCCATTAAATTAAAAGACATTTGCTCCTTGAAAGAAAGACTATCACAAACCTAGACATATTAAAAAGCAGAGACATTACTTTACTGACAAAGGTCTAGTCAAAGCTATGGTTTTTTTCAGTAGTCATGTACAGATGTGAGAGTTGGACCAAAATGAAGGCTGAAAGCCAAAGAATTGATGCTTTCAAACTGTGGTGCTAGAAAATACTCTTAGAGTCCCTTGGGCAGCAAGGAGATGAAACCAGTCAATCCTAAAGGAAATCAACCCTGAATATTCGTTGGATTGATTGATGTTGAAGCTGAAGCGCCAATATTTTGGTCACCTGATGCAAAACACCGCCTCCCTGGAAAAGACCATGAAGCTAGGAAAGACTGAGGGCAAGAGGAGAAGGAGGGACAGAGAATCAGATGGTTGGATGGCATCACCAACTCAATGGACATGAGCTTGAGCAAACTCAGGGAAGGCTGGCCATGCTATGGTCTATGAGATCACAGAGTTGGACATGACTGAGTGACTGAACAAGAACAAAGGATGCCTTAGAGTGCAATAGATTTAAGAATAATTCAACAAGTATGACAGGTGTGAAACAGAACTGTCTCTGGTTAAATGAACCAAATGGGCATCTTATTCTAAGCCGTTATTCTCTTACAGGATATCTGCTTTCAAGAGGAAACCCACGTAAAGCAGATAGACTCGAAAGGCAGGAGAGGAAGGGATTTCCAGAAGAAAATCAGGAATTGGTGCCAAAAGAAGGATTAAGAAGGAACAGGAGTCAACTGAAGAATGTGCAACTTGCTAAGGTAGACCTAGTGTAGGCATTAGTAGGAGATCAGTGGTTAAGAGGAGGGTTTAAAACACGGAGTTTTAGAAACAAAACACTCAGCGTGTACAATGGCGGAGATTGCAAGCAGATACAACACTGATTTGGGAAACAGAAAACTAGAAAATGTAGGCACAGACTCATCACCAGCGCCCTCCCTTTCTCTGATTTCTAATCTTCCTAAGATAACCTTTGTTTTTAACATTCAAAATTATATTTGCAATGTACATTGAGCAGAGTGCAAGTTCTGGAAAAAAACAAATCTTCACTAGTTTACTTTGGGATTCCAGTGATTTGTGTATGTGTTCTTGAGAATTTTCTTAATGTTTTCATAGGTGCTGCATTTCAATGACCATACAACTGCCAAATTCTTATTAGGCTTTTAATAAATGTATTCTCACCAACCTTTAGAGTCTCATAAACACAGATGTCTCAAATCATAATCTCTGTGAAGATTTGAAGTTTTATTTGATAACCACTGGATTTAGCAATCTACCCTACCACTTAGGTACTGATTAGATGTTCTCTACCTTGGCTTCTTCCTTTGGGCGATTTAAAATATGAAATTAGGCTACGGAAACTCTGAAAATTTGCATCAATGTAAAAGAGTTTCTGAAACATAAATAAATGTTTTGCTTAGATGGGAAGTGCATGGTAAAACATTTAGGAATTTTGGACTCAAGTACCTTGATTTACTACTATGCTCCACTGCATCTGCTATGTATTCTCTCCTTCCATTAACAAACTACTAACAGGGGAAGAAAAGTCAGCTTAGTTACAAATGCAAGCTGCCAGATGGCAAGAATTAGTTCATTGGCAGCCATTTTCTTTCAAGACTTCTTAGCCAACCTCTCAGGGTTAGAACTGCACTTTGAGAGCTATATAACGGATTCTCTCTGGGATGGTGCAGTAAGCCCTCTTGTCCACAGTATCAGTCCCTTCGCTTGGTGATGGAGGGTGATACTTGCTGAGGCCCACACACAATGGCAAGGAGGATCTTTATTATTTAAACAACTATGTAACTTCAGCAAGAGTTCTTAAGAGGCAGGTGTGAAGATGAGATATTTGTCCTCTTACACTCTCTAAATTAAACACCGAGCTACTGCTGGAATCCGAGAGTATAACTCACAATACCTCTAAGTGTCTGAGAACGTGAGAATCCCTGGTGACAGCGGCTGAGTATGCAACAGTGAAGAAGGCCGCTATCCCTACCTGAGCAATATGGATGAGACCAGAATGGGATTTCTTTAACCTAGAGGAGCCCAACCAACGGCTTCCTCTGCAAAGGGGAGGCCTGAAACACAGACACACCAGTGTTCTACCCAGAATAATAAAATAGCACTGCTGAAGAAGTGACAGTCCCTGACATAAGCCTCTAGCAAGTGCAGGCTGTGACAGGAAGCACACAGGAAAGTCCCACCCAGGAAATGGCTCGAGTGGCCCATCACTTCTATTGCACCAAAACCCCCACTTGAGCTAGCAACTAGCCCCTGGGGTGTAGCCAATTAGCACTATTTATTCTGAATATTCCCACACCTAGAAAATTCTGGTAGAGAGAAAAGCGGTAGCCACCGGCAGACATAGTAGAGAGCAAGTCTCAAGTCACTCTTGTGGCAGTTTGGAACCAACTAATAAGCCCACAAAGCTATCCAAGAGTTGACTATTCTGCTCACAGTGCTAACTGTTTTATAAGATTTAGAGATTATTTATATGGTAAACTACAACCCACACACTTTGATCAAGAAAAGGAATAACTTTGTTACTTTCAGCTCCAAATGTGTTACGGTGGCCAGGGAGGACCATGACAGAGTGACATGGCTGGAACTGCAGCAATGGGACCCCAAGAGAATGGGGTCAGCTAGGTCTGCCAGGCTCCAGCAAGCATACTGCATGCTAAATTGCTTCAGTTGTATCTGACTCTGTGACCCTATGGATGGCAGCTTGCCAGGCTCCTCTGCCCATGGGATTCTCCCAGTAAGAATACTGGAGTGGGTTGCTATTTCCTCCCCAGGGGATCTTCCCGACAGCAGGGATTGAATCTGTATCTCTTATGTCTCTTGCCTTTACCACTAGCACAACCTAGAGGTTTTGAATTTTGAATTTAGAAATTTGAATGATTTCAAGCTCCCAGGCAGAGGGAGCTTCTCCATCATCTGGTACCTCCTCTGGAGAGACCCAGAGCCTGAAAGAAGTGGTTGAGGGTGTATATGTAATCCACTCTTCAAGAAATAGAATTTACCAGTATTTAGCCAGTGCCTTAAAACTGGGTCAAGAAAGCATTTTGATAAAAAACCTTTATAGCAAGACAGCTTAGTTGTAATTCCTAAAAAGAAGTTAAAGAGCTGTTACTGATCAATATCCCAGATTAAGCATAAACTAAAAATATAATAATAGTGGGCATCAATTATGGGATTGTGGGCTACCAGTGAAATTGCCCCCAAAGCATGCTCTAATTTAAGAAAAAGAACAACCCAGAAGGAAACTTATTTATAAAATTGAAATTTGAGCAAGAAGGCTTTTGTAAATCTATTTAACTTTATCAGCTGTCCTCTTTATTATAGTTAAATGTTCTATTTTCACTAAGACTTCTTTGATTCCTCTACTAAAAAGACATCTTTCCTTCTCTTTCATCCCATTCTACAGCATCTCTCTCCATTAGCAATCAAAGTTTTTGTTGTTTTGTTTTATTGGTATCCTTAAAGTTTAGAATAGTTCCTGGCATGTTTGTTGAATTAAAAAAAAAATGAATGAACCTCACCACATGTCTTTCTTTTTTTAACTGACTCTATGGTATTTTGCTTTTAAAATACTTCAGTATAAATAGAATGGTATATGCAAATTATGGTATATGCAAAATATATATGTATATGCAAATTATCTTTAATTTACCCACTAGCAGAGATTAGTTAACATTTGAAATACTCTAATCAGGAATCAACGTTCCAATGAAAGTTACTTTACATTTTCAACAGTCAGTGAAATATGCTAAGAATGAATGTATGAATATGAATTTAAGTATGAATATGTTTTTAAAATGTGTATATATATATATATGTCCATGTGTATACGTGTGTATATACACACACACACACATATTATCCTACTCTCGTTTCATCAAGCTGTATAACAAATAGGTCAGACTAATAATTTCAGTATAGTTTTGAGATTTATTGTTCTGTTGGCCCCCTGTTTTCAGGGGAAAATCTATTTCCTGTCTACTAGCCAAGAAGTATGACTGGTCCTGCCAACAAAATAGTTTTTCATTTGCCTTGGAATTAACCTTTGTTGCAGCTTGCTCGAAGAAGGCAATGGCACCCCACTCCAGTACTCTTACCTGGAAAATCCCATGGACGAAGGAGCCTGGTAGGCTGCAGTCCATGGGGTCGCTAAGAGTCGGACACAACTGAGCAATTTCACTTTCACTTTTCACTTTCATGCATTGGAGAAGGAAATGGCACCCCACTCCAGTGTTCTTGCCTGAAGAATCCCAGGGACAGGGGAGCCTGATGGGCTGCCGTCTGTGGGGTCGCACAGAGTTGGACACGACTGAAGGGACTTAGCAGCAGCAGCAGCAGCAGCAGCTTGCTAGCTGTAGTGTCTAAGGGCAGAGTGATACTTACCTGAGCTGTAGAAAAAAATCTGTTGACCTAACACAAGAAGACTTCCAGATATTTCTCCAGCACACATGGGTTTATTTGGGTCAACAGAGAACTGCAATTCTGGGTCTGCCACCATGGTGCTGCCGACCCCATAGACGGCAGCCCACCAGGTTCTGCCATCCCTGGAATTCTCCAGGCAAGAACATTGGAATGAGTTGCCATTTCCTTCTCCAATGCCACCATGGTGAGTTACATGCAAATCCGTGTGCTGCAAGGGAAGAACATTTTTATAGAGGGGAAAAAGGGGGTTGGGGAGACTACAGTAAAAAAACAAAGAAACAAATCCACAGCTTTTCGCTGATTGCATCCCTGTCAAGGGCTTCCCTGATAGCTCAGTTGCTAAAGAATCTGAAAGCCATGTGCCATGCAGGAGACCTCGATTTGATTCCTGGGTAGGGAATATCCACTGGAGACAGAATAGGCTACCTACTCCAATATTCCTGGGCTTCTCTTGAGGCTCAGCTGGTAAAGAATCTGCCTGCAATGCAGGAGACCTGTGTTTTCCCTGGATTGAGAAGATCCCCTGGAGAAGGGAAAGGCTATCCACACCAGTATCCTGGTCTGCAGAATTCCATGGACTATATAGTCCATGGCTCCCTGTCAGAAAAGAAGAGCCTTTCTTATTCCTGTTTGGCTCTGCTTTGGTTGTAGGGAGCTCTTTCTTCTGGTCTCCTGATCCTATTTGATATATCTATTAATTTTACAAATACATTTTGCTGTTTTTCTTTTCTTTTTTTTTTTTTTTTTTAGTGCCTGGTTACTAGTAAATGTGTGTGTCCTTAGTATTATTGTCAAGTTTGCCTTCACTGGAGGTAAATTATGTATAACTACCAGGGGATTTCCCAATATGAATTAAAAAGAAAAACTTTTCACTTGTTGGAGAAATTGTATTAGAACACTTTGAAATATTTTACAGTTTTGTGGTAGTTTGAATCCATTTCATGGGGTATTTCTTCTGGGTTTCCTTTGGCCAATCATTTTGATTTGCCTGGTTCACAGTCCATTCTTAGTATATCTCAGGATCCTTCCATGTAGGCACATGTATCTCTTAGCCAAGATGGATCCTACCAAAGAGGTCTCTGGGTAGAACATCCCTTAACATTGCTCCATCTTTGGGCTGCAAGCTCCTTTTCTGTGCCTGTGTGGTCAGGGAGGTCCGCTGACTGTGAGAAAAGAAATATGTGATCTGGGCAGCACCCAGTGTCCTCCCTTAGTTGTCCTGCTATTCTTGTCTTGGACTTTGGGTCAATCGAGACTGAATCTCCAATTGCTTTATCCTGGGGGGCAGGGGACATCAACCTCCTGCCTCAGTTTTAGTCCTTTTCAGGGTAGTCCAGATTGTAGGAGAGTTTTACTCCATGCAGCACCTTGTGGTAGGTCTAAGTCATGCTTTTTCAGTTCCAGTACCAAAGTGAAACAACCAGAAGCACCTGATGAGGATATCCTCTTGTTTATAGAAAACAGGAAGGAAGCCTGTTGATCATCAAGCAGCGTTTGAATGATCTTAAACTTGTATTTAAGCTCCAATATTCCATGACTATTTTATCATGCACAAATTTTCAACAGAAATTCTAAAAACTGCAATTGTCTCTCCTGGTATATGTGACAGGCAGAGTTTTTGTTTTTGTTTTAAAAAGCTTTAACCAATTTTTAAAGCATTTTTGGGAAAAACTGAATTTTAAAAGCTGTACTGGTATTTCCTTCAATTACCTAAATTTGTATAATGTGCTATACTGCAATTATTAAAGCAACAAACAAGGAAATAAGACAGTTCAGCATGTGCATTTGGAGAGTGCATGTGACTTTTTTTTCAAGGACATCTACTATTTTGACATAATAGTTCATGTGACTCACTTACATGAAGTGACAGGGCTAATTCTGGATGAACTTTTCACTCATAAAAATTGTATTATGACAAATTTGACATTAAATTGTTCATATTTTATTTGGCACTAGTAATGAAGGAAGCAACATTCACTACAAACAAAAATATTATAATATTCTTCATCACATCTCCTTCTTTAGATCTTTAGTATAAAAAAGGATTTACTCTCCTTTAAGAAAATTTCTACCAACTTAGATGCAGGAAATCATGTATAACACACTGTATCTTACATTTAATACTTATTCTGATCAAAATTTTATATAGCTCTGAATTAAATAGATAGTAATTTTGCTAGCTAAATATTCTCATAAACTGTGAACCACATAATAATTTCACATATTCAGAATCACACAAAATTTTGAAAGAAAAGTGGTACAGATAGACTATCCAGAAGAGTCATGAGTCACAGCAATAAAGTAGTCTAGAAAATGAACCCTATGCTATAAAAAGAAATACAATAAAAACCAACATATTTGCATAAGCTCCTTAACACCTATGTAGAAAACATAGATACCAAAGGGTTGTTCTATATGTCTTATTTAGTCATACTGAAACACATATCTTATATAAAGCAAATAAATGCAACTAATATTTTCTGCTAAAATAATGAGTCATATTCTTAGGGCAAATTCATTGAAACAAATTTAATATTCAAAATAATTATACCTGGGGTAAGGTTTTCAATGAAACATAAGTCAAAGTTATATTCGAAATTAACCAACTTATCTAAAATAATAATTTATGAATAGCTTTACTCTTCTAAATTTATTTTACTATGGTTCACTGATTTTTTTCTAAAGGTAAGTTTTCCTGGTCAATTACCAAGACAAATGGTCTTCTGGGAACTTCATCAGAAAGCAAGATATACTCTGCCCTCATATTAGCAATGGAAAAAAGAGGTAAAAAGCTGTCAGTTCTTTAAAAGTATGAACATCCCTGTTATGTTTTGTCAATCAGAATTTATTTAAAAATATATATATATATTTTCTACTGTGCATATAAATGATTTGTCTGTTGCAAACTCTTTGTATTTTAATATAAATAATCCTTAGAAATTCCAAAATGTGCCTATTTATCACACACAAGAAAATACTGTATTCTATGCATATATATTGGCTCTAAGTCCTTGAATTCACTGCAGGAGGAGTCTGAGGAAAGGGTAACAAATACCCTACTGCTTACTGAATCATTAACTAGTGAAAATCTTTTCTCTTTTGGTTGCTTGTAAAAAATAAGTGAAAAAGATATTTCCTAGAGTATTGACAATGATTATTACTTAATTTATCATTTAATGAATCATAAGTAAAACAACATATTAAATTTCTAAAAATGTGAAATTTTAAGAAAGCAAAATGGTAACAATATGTAATCCTTTTCTTTCACAGACAGATATTGATACGAAAACTAAAATTAAATGTGGTTTGTCTTTGTGAATATCAAGTAAGTCATATTTTTGGTCTTCCCTTTGATACCTCACATTTCTCCAAGAGGTATTTTTCTTAAAGCCATTGCTTCTTTAAACCTAGGAGGGACTTATACATGGCAGCTGTTGGTAACATCTTGTGGCATTTCACTGAAATGTAATTTATAAATCTCTTGATGAACTCAGCTCTTGGTCTTCAAAATATCTAGGAAGGCCTTGACCCTGCTATCTATTCATTCATGCATTTTTCAACTACATGATTGCTTTACTTTGACTTGGAAATTCACTGATTTTTCTCATGGTTGCCTACTTTCTACATGTAGTCACCTAACCTCCATTCCTTATTTATTCATAAAGATCTTCCTTAGTTTGCTTATATTGCCTTGAAAAGTCCTGGATAAATCCTAATCCATTTTAATTAAGTATTAGTCTTTGTAGTTTGGATAAACTTGTTTCAGAATCTATAGTTTCCATTTTCCCATTCAATTCATATCCATATATTTACAGGTGATAGATACTCAGTATTTCTCTCAACCATTTGAGAACCTCCAAGGGACTTTTCCTGATCAAATCAGCGGCCTTTTAGGCTGTCCCCAAACATTACTCCACAACCAGTTGCTTCTCATCAAACAAATCAGGGGATTAGAAACAGCCAGAAGAGTAATTAGCTTCATGAATACAAGTCTCTGGTGTGCCATGATGATTTGTATCAGTCACATTAACTTTCTGCCTTCCCAAATCTACCTGACTAGCTTATTTATTTATTTTTACTTTCTAAGATTTCCCATGCAACAGGATCACATAGGAAACTACTTTGTGACTTTTTACTGATTTTTAAAAAACACCACCTTTCCATCTATTTATTTCACTTGATCACAGGTAAAAATATAAGTTCTTAAAATAAGATTTATTAACCTTTTCAGAATATAATTTTAGTTTGTTACAAGAAATAAAGTACTAAATTGAAATGATATATTTAAGCTATTTTAAAAGATTCTTTCCTTCTATTTTTCTGTCATGTTTAACCTGACAGCAAAAAGTCATCTGTGTTGTCTGACCTTTCAAGTATTAATTGGAAATCCATTTCAAACTTTCTCTATAAAGGTTTGGCTAAGATAATTTTTTTAACTTTAGCTTTTACTAACATTAGGAAATTTATGAATATGACCTTTCACAATATTGAATCAAGGTATTCTACCAAACATGACAAATTCTATTTCAAAGCAGCATGAAATGTATACCAAATCAAATAGTAAGCAAACATTTTGATTGAAAATGCATTAACGCAAGTTTTAAAGTCCAAATATTATTTCTGTTATTCAGCAGAAGAAATACAGACTCCTTAGTCTTGGAAAATAAGTCTCCCCTAATTTATATGTTGAACCATAATATTAAAGTCGCAGGTGAATTTTAGTCACAAACAGTTAGATGCAGTATGAAGAAATAGGAACTGGAAGGGAGGGAGTATTACTGGACTGAAGATGGCTTAAAACAGCAGTCTCTGGACTCAAAAGTGAAATACCAGTTCTTCCATTACATTGGGTGCTCAAGTCTTCAAACAAATCACTATGTCATAAAGCTTTTGTGAGGATTAAAGGAATTGAAACACACAGAGAATAGTGTCTCGTATACAGGAAGTAGTTAGTCTTAGGACTGTTATAAGAAGCACTCCCCCACATTAAATACCTTCCCCTATTATGACACTTGAAAGATAGTGGCTTAGATCAAATTGACATTATGTACAACAATCTAATGAGGCTCCTTGTCTGTCTCTTGAAGCAAATTAAATCTGATTGAATATTCCTTTTTAAATAAATCTTCATGATGTATTTCAGAGAAGAAAAGATTATGCTGTTTTACTATCTCCAAGAAATTTTAGCATCAACTAAGCTATTTTTCTGACATAGTCTAGGTAGGAATGTTAATTTTTATAATGGTAGAAATTATGAGACTTTAAAGGTTTTAAGATCATGGCATCTGGTGCCATCACTTCATGGGAAATAGATAGGGAAACAGTGGAAACAGTGTCAGACTTTATTTTCTGGGGCTCCAAAATCACTACAGAAGGTGATTGCAGCCATGAAATTAAAAATACTCCTTGGAAGGAAAGCTATGACCAACCTAGATACCATATTGAAAAGCAGAGACATTACTTTCCCAACAAGCATTGTCTAGTCAAGGCTATGGTTTTTCCAGTGATCATGTATGGATGTGAGAGTTGGACTGTAAAGAAAGCTGAGTGATGAAGAATTGATGCTTTTGAACTGTGGTGTTGGAGAAGACTCTTGAGAGTCCTTTGGACTGCAAGGAGATCCAACCAGTCCATTCTGAAGGAGATCAGCCCTGGGATTTCTTTGGAAGGAATGATGCTAAAGCTGAAACTCCAGTGCTTTGGCCAACTCATGCGAAGAGTTGACTCATTGGAAAAGACTCTGATGCTGGGAGGGATTGGGGGCAGGAGAAGGGGATGACAGAGGATGAGATGGCTGGATGGCATCTCCGACTCGATGGACAAGAGTTTGGGTGAACTCCGGGAGTTGATGATGGACAGGGAGGCCTGGCATGCTGCATTTCGTGGGGTCTCAAAGAATTGGACACGACTGAGTGACTGAACTGAACTGACTGAAAGGTTTATAAAATATTAATTGTAAGACTTCCACTTTGTGTGTCAAGTATTTCTGAAGTTTTCACATAAGTATTTTGCATTAAAACATAGAAATGCATGCATAAGGCTTAGATACATATGTGTATGAATAATAATATATAGCTTGGATCTCATCATTAATATATCTTGGTAGCTTTAACTCATTTAAGATTTTTACCTCTTCTTATTAAACATGTTTAATCATGCTTTGCCATTTCCCCTGAAGTCATTGTGAATATTCTTTATACTTAATCTTTCTCACAAAAAATCTCCAGAAACTGCATAATACACCTGGTTTTCCAGTCACTTGTGAAACCTTATATTCATTAGTGATAATCAGTACCCAGCCTGCACCAAGCCTAGAGATTCTTTATGTGTGAACATATATTAAATCCAAGTACTATTTAATGAAGGAAAATTTACTGGGTCATGGTTCAAAATTACATGAGTGTATTCCCTTTTTACTAAGAAAGATATAAACAAAGTTAGGAAGAAACAAATTCTACCTCTGCTTAAGTCAAAAGCATGGGTAAATAGGGACCTTTGGTGTTCAGACCTCAACATGTTAGCAAATCTCCAAATTTATAAAGTCTAGGCTTGTCTAAGAAATCTAGTTTGAGACATAAATTCTAGTTTAGTGGTTGAAGATTTATTCCCTGGACATGAACATTGCCTTTGATATTTGTTATCTCTTTATGACAGGAAATATGTGTAAGTTCCCTAGCCTTAAATACACTGTAATTTATTCTTATATATTTCCATTTCCCCCAAATGCAAAAATAACCATAGATAAATTTCTCTAAACTGGTATTTTAAGCTTCTCAGATTTATTAAAATGATTATTGATGTATTTAGATAAGTATCTTTATAACTCTTTTGCATCATTACTGTCTTTTTTTTTCTTTATTCTTGCCTTCTGTTTTATTGAGCATTTTATATTATTCCATTTTATCTTCTCTCTTAGAATGTCAACTACACATCTTTAAAAGAAATATCTGTGGTTATCCACCAGTTTAAAACGAGCATTTAAAGTAAGTTTATCGTCAAAAAAAATTATTTCACATCATACTTAGTACATATGTTAGAAGGTACCTTCTAACGGAGTCCTCTCACTTTCTCCCTCCCTTTCTTTGAGACACGGCTTCTTAAATCATATAATACATTGTCAATTTGTTATTGTTGTTTAGTCATTAAGTTACATCCAGCTCTTCTGCACTGTAGCCTGCCAGACTCTTCTAACCATGAGATTTTCCAGACAAGAATACTGGAGTGAGTTGCCATTTCCTTCTCCATGGGATCTTCCGGACCCATGGATTGAACCTATGTCTCCTGAATTGGCAGGCAGATTCTTTACCACTGAGCCACTTGTTGTCAATACTATTGCTTAAAACAATCTCTTATTTTCAGGTCAATGATGAATATAAAGTATAAAAGATGAGTCTTACCTTCAATATTTCTTTTCCAATGCTCTTCCTTTCATTGTAGATCCAAGATTCTGATCTACTTCAATTCTATTCTGCCTGAATATTTTCTACTAACATTTAATGATAAATGTTCTAGTAATGAATTCTCTGTTTTGTTTTAAAGGATACTATCTGTTGATACAGAATTCTAGATTGGGGTCTCCCACAACTCCTACTAACCTCTTAACTATTTCATTTTTATCATTTTACTTGCATGTTTCTGATGACAATTTTGCTGTAGTTCTTATCCCTGGTTTCTCTATAGGGCATTTTTAAATTCTCTGACTTCCTTCAAGATTTTCTCTTTGAAGTTTTCTACTGCCTGAATATTCTCTTTTACAGACTTACTGGTATTTGTTTATATTTGGTGCACCCAAAGCTTCTGGGATACTTAGTTCAGTATCTGGTATTAACTATGCAAAACTGTCTAATACTATTTCTTTACATATTTCTTCTTCATTCTCTTTCTCTTATTCTTTTGGTGTTTACACTGTTTGATATTGTCCCACAGTCCTTCATCTTCTATTCTGCGTTGCTATTCTTTTCATTATTCATTCTCTTTCCAATCTAGTTTGTGACTTTACTGATTTGTTTTCAAGTTTGGTGATATTTTTTTGGCTGTAGAGTTTACCGCTTAATCGTTAAAGGCATTCTTAATTTCTGTTACATTTTTTGTTTTATTTCTAACACTTTATTTCACTTCTTAGAGTTTCTAACTTTGCTTGCATTACATTTCCCTGGTGGCTCAGAGGGTAAAGTGTCTGGCTGCAATGCAGGAGACCTGGGTTCGATCCCTGGGTCGGGAAGATCCCCTGGAGAAGGAAAAGGCAACCCACTCCAGTACTATTGCCTGGAAAATCCCATAGACTGAGAAGCCTGGTAGGCTACAGTTCATAGGGTCGCAAAGAGTCGGACACGACTGAGCGACTTCACTTTCACTTTCTTGCATTATCCAGAATTTTTGATTATTTTCTACTCTTTCCATTAGAGCTCAGAACATATTAATCATGCTATTCTTGACTGATTATTCCAACATCACTATCATATCTGAGTCTTGTTTTCAAGGTAGCTGTGTTTCTTTGCATGGTGCTTTTTTTTTTTTTTTTTTGGTGTTTCTTTTGTAAATTGATGGACTTTCCTATAAACTAATGTTCAGGTGGAATTTGTATCTTACAGCTCTTTTAGCTGAAATGCACTGTTACACTGGAGCTCCCTTGACATGGTGATGTAGTATGTGAGGGTGTCTATACTCTTTCAAGTAGACTCCCCCAGTCTTGCTCAGAACTTACTGGTTTCACGTCTTAGACCTGTGGCTCTTATAAGGATCTGCCCCTTCCCTTGCTCACATACATTTTATTCCCTTTCCTGTCTATATATTTCCCAGTCCATTTCCTTGAGGTCATGCTCCCTTTTGACTATTTGTTTTTTCTTTTTCTTTTAGGTTAGAGAGGAAGGCTGGATAGGGTTTGAGTGGGATAAATTTCCTACATCCCAGGCTTTTTTTAGTTTTCAGAATTGTGCTCTGGCACAATCTGTTCTGTCCCTGTAGTGCAGATCCTTGCTATAGAGACATTTCTGGGTATGTTTCACAATGGTCACTCTTTCCCTCTCAGGTCCAAAGTCATGCAGGATCTTTCTTGGGGGTGAGGATCCCAAGAACCTGGTGAATCCCTGGAGGAAAAGCCTATGAGACTACGTGATGACCCCTAGCAGTTTCTCACTGCCACTCTAACCCATACTTAACCTCCAGAAATTCACTCATGTAAGCAGTTGTTGTCTCTCTCTCTAAATATACTTTTCTCCTATATTTTGGGGTGAAGGTTTTCCCTGGAATGTAAGTTTCTCTTATAAACCCCCTAAAAGGTGTGTTTTCCAATTTGTCCAGCCTTTTCTTGACGTAGGGATAGAAATAATAATGTCTAAATTCTTTATATATCTTAGCTGATACCAGAAGCACCTTCTCAGTATTTAAACTTTAATTTGATGTAGGGGTTATTCTTTGTCCTTCTCATAATTATCAACATGCACTTCCTGCATTATCCCATGTATGCCATCATTAAAAATGCTATCCACATTCAGGATCTTCCCAAATGTGTAATATATCTCATGAGATGCAAACTCATAATCTACAGCCAAATAATTTTTGTACTAATGTGTCACTTAGGCAACCTCAAATTCAACATGTGTAAAGCAGTATTTGAGTTAACATCTGACATATATTTTCCCCCAAACTTCTTCATTTCAGAAATGTCACAGGAACCTATAAAATAGAATAAGTGAAACACAAATCATCCCCCATTCCTTCTCTCTTTCAGTATCTCTGACTTCCACATTATTCATGACAGTCTGAGTTTGAGGACAGACTCTGAGACAGGACTTAGAATCAAGGATGCTTAGAAGGCAGTCACTGTGATCAACATCTGTGGAGAACTGAGTGAAGAGAGGTGTGCAGGAGCAATGCAGGCCTGACATTCTCAAGCAAACGCATAGGAATACAAGACATTATACTTACTTAACCTGTCACTGAATATAGACCGCCCCCTAAGGGAGTGAGCTGGGAGGAGGTGGCTCTTTGCAACTGAGACAACCCATGAGGAGGATGATTTGAAGATTATCTGCTGACAGCACTCTCTGCAGCTGATACCACGAGTCTTTCTTTAAGGAAGGTACAGAGAGACTGTGAGGCCCATCTCTCTATGTCCACCACAATCTCCAAAAGCAGCCATTATTTCAGTCACAAGACTGACACAGATTACATGCTGAATAAACTATTATAAGAATTCAAAAGTAGATTTCTCTCAGACCAATGTATATTCCCTTCCACCCTAGCCCAAGCCATCCTTCACAGAAGAGGCTAAAACTCTCCTCTGAACTGTCTTCATTCATTTCTGCCTCTCCTATAACCCATTTCCACACTGCAGCCCAAGGATATTTCTTAAAATATAAATCCAGTCATGTCACACTGTGTGTTAGTCCCCTAGCAACTTCTTTTTGCACCAAGAATAAAGTCTCAACTACAAGATCTTCTATGCATGCTAACTCACTTCAGTTGTGTCTGATTCTTTGCACCCCTATAAACTGTAGTCTGCCAGACTCCTCTGTTCATGGGATTCTCCAGGCAAGAATACTGGAGTGGGTTGCTATTTCCTTCTCCAGAGGATCTCCTGACTCAGGGATTCAACCCACATCTCTTATATCTCCTGCATTGGGAGGCAGGTTCTTCACTACGAGCAGCACCTACTTTTGCAAAATTTCTTCTTAATCAGTGTGCCCCACAACCATCCTTCTTACGTTGTTCAAACACAGTAGGTTCTTTCCTAACTCAGCACATTAGCCATAAGCTTGGCTTCCTGAAAGTCTCTTCTTCCTTTTAACTCCGCAGCCTCCATTTCCTTCAGTTTTCACCTCAAATATTACTGTCTCAGAGAGGACATCTGCAATCATTGTTAATGTAATTCTATCTCCCCAGTCCCTCCTCACTAGTAAATGTCACATCACGCACATATTATTCTTGTAAAGCTTACCACCATTGCATTTATGTTGTTTCTCTATTTGTTTACCTCTTTATTGCTTTGGTCAGCTCTATTAGAATTTAAGATCTAAGAATAAGCTATTGAATTAGTTAATATATGAAAAAATAAAATTATTTAAGATCAGGATGAGAAATGACCTTGCTAGATCCTATACTTTATAGGTTAAAAATCGGAGGCTTAACTTTATTGGATTTTATTAGAGTCAAAGAACAAATCTGTTTTAGAGCCAAAACTGCAAAGAAGGTCTCCTACTACTCAATTCGTTTTATCAGCATTCCTCCCATATTTTAATGCCTTCATATCATTGTAGCTCTAACATATTGTACTCACGTATGACTTTTTAATATAAGAGCTTCAGACTAAGTAGACACTTCTCATCACTATATGACATCCTTTCAATAATTTTTAGGATTTATATTTTTATATTATCAATATATTGGATTTTCCTGTATACCTTCACAGTACCTTGCTCACATATTTTAAAAAGTTTTTTTTTTTTTTTTGTATATTCTTTTTTTTTTTTTTAATTAAGCTGAAATCTGTGCTTTCTACCTTGGTGTTGTTGACTATCTTGTACCCATCACACAAACCTGGTCTTTTATATTTTTCTGACTTTTCTCAAAACTGTCATTAACTTGTTCATATGTCTCATAATAATTTGTATGAGTAAGGAGGAGCACTCATTAGCTAATCTTCTATACCTCAGAAATTGAGATTACTTGTATACACAATTCATGACATGATTTCAATGCTCACTGACTACTGGGTGATTTTGTATTCCTTACACATAAAGAGGAATGATGACTACAAAGCCATCATATGTCAAGTGAAAGAGTCATGCTCTTATTTCGCTGAAGCTCTCTGCATTATCCAAGAGCAGGTTTTCAGATGATGGATGACAGAAGCTCTTACAAGTCTTTGGCATCTTACAGAAAGCATTAGTCAAGCATATTTTGAGCTTGCTAACTTTATCAATAACACAGTGAAGTGAAAGTTGCTCAGTTGTGTCCGACTCTTTGAGACCCCATGGACTATACAGTCCATGGAATTCTCCAGGCCAGAATACTGGAGTGGGTAGCCTTTCCCTTCTCCAGGGGATCTTCCCAACCCAGGGATTGAACCCAGATCTCCTACACTGCAGATTCTTTACCAGCTGAGCCACAAGGGAAGCCCATCAATAACAAAATTACCCCCTTAATAACAAACTTCCTATTTCTTGGATCTTTTAGTTTCTTTGTTTCTTTAGCCAGTCATGTTTCATTGAATGGTCAATAGCAAGACATTGTGCTTAATTCTTTTCTCTGCAATATTTTTAAATATAAATAAGAGCAGAGTTGCTTTTATTATAATGAAATAAATCACAAAACTGAGCCTTGGATTAGTTAACTAACTTGTCCAAAGTCACAGAAGTAGTATATGGCATACCCAGATTGGAAAACAGGCCAATATAAGCCAAGTTTCACTCACATACATATTATGATAAACTGCAGCTATGACAATAAGAAAAACATTTGAGTGTCTTTTTATATTTTATACTTAATAAGCACGAGAGAAAGGATTTCGATATGTTTTTACTATATACTGAATGATTGTGCTGGTCTGCATGTGCCATGAATTATTCTGTTTTCATGAAATTTATAAGTTCAAGTAATATCTCAAGCAAAATAAAGAATATGACTAAATGTCTACTCTGTTAGTTCACATGTAATACACAGAATAAAATACTACAAGTTACCTTCTTAAGGGTGGAGTTGTACTTTTGCATTGATAGTGGATATTTTTCAGTCTTTCACCATTTAAACATCCTTTACATATTTACATTTTGCAAACTGTGAGTTTCATTTCATGACAGGAGGCCACACATTTGCTTTCCCAGAATATGGTGCACTTATGGCACAGCATATGACCTGTGTCAGCTAATCAGAGGCCTACCCTAGAGATTATAGTTTGAAGGGGAGTGGCATGAAAAGGAGCTATTATCTCCAGCATAAATTGAGGGAGGGAGTTATAGTGAGATCAACTTGCAGAAGAAGAAGAGGGAGATGCTTCATACGCAGCCGTGATAGAACTGGTTCTGTAACAGAAGGCAGCCATGGTATTATCTGTACATAGTTTCCTGTGATGCATTCTATAACCCTAATTTCCTGTACTTCTAAAGGTTCTCCACTTGACCTCATATCCATTAATACATATACCTTCAGCTCAACTAGGCTAGAATAATTTCTGTTGCTGTTCAGTATGAACTTCGTTATAATAATAAAGATTTTAAAGAATTTTGCATAATAATTGAAGAAAAAGTAGAGTTATAACTGAAGAGAATTTTTCACTAGAGGAAAAATAGCATTTCATTCAGTAGGTCTTCATTACGTACATAAAAATTTAATACTGATTTTCTAATAATCCAATATTTACATTAATATAATTTGTCAAATGCTAATTCTGTCATTAATGTAGTTACATAAATTTAGAAACTAATAGTACACAAAGGAAGAGAGTAACACATAATTTTCTGTATAATAAAATGGGGAAATAGTGGCAAACTATCAAGGTGACATAGTCAAGTGAAATGTCTTATTATAAATATATGAAATCTATATCTTTTCTCATAGGGTTGACAAAAAACTATTTTCTTTTTCACTTTTAATCTTTTATAATCAACAGAAAAGTCAGGTTGACCTTAGTTCTGTGTCCAGGATCTGTGTTTCTACTTGGTGTTCAAATAATCCATAATGAAACAGAATTGACTAATCAGCCTTCCAAATTAACATGCGTATTTCACTCTATTATAGTCTATAAAAACAAAACTTAGTGTTTTAATTATTCTGTGCACATTTTTAGTGTGCATAAAATTAATATAATTCCTAGAATCTGAACTCAAATTTGAACTCTTTGGAATCATCCAATAAAGTTCTTGAAATCTTTTAAAATTAGAACTAATTTGCAGAACTTTTGCTTTCACTTTCCATTTCAATGACAAAGTACTTTGCTTCTTTTATTTTAATATATATTAAACTAGACACAGCTAATTAGAAGACTTTTCACCAGTAACTTTTCTTCAAATATTAGCCTAAATTTTAAGCTAACATTTAATCTTATTGAAGAATGGATAAAACAAATAACATGGCAAAAGTAATATCATACCTTAATTCTGCATGTAAATGTCTCAATAGTAAATATATGCATATTTGTCTTTGACAATCAAACCAAATCACATTTAAAATATATCATATATTTAAAACAATAATTACATGGGTATATTTGGAAAAATTCTATATGTAAGTTACTTCCTGGAGCATCAATATGCAATGCAATATAGTTTTCCAATTCAATTTTATAACATGCATATTAGTAAAACTTATTTTTATGTTGCATTTGAAAGAATGATTTAATATTTTAAAAATAAAGCTATCTACTTTTATTGCACCAATAACTAGTACTCATTATGATTTAATTATTTAAGTAATATTTTAAAGAGAATTATGTTTAGAATTATATTTAAAAGCAAATATTTTCTAAATCATCTGAAATTGAGTAATTGGTGACATCAGTTTTAAACCTGGAATATCAAATAGCTCTAGTGTGAAATACTGTTTTCAGGTTAAGAGAAGGAGGTAAGAGCAATTTATTTTTCATAACATATATTCTATTAGGGAATCTCCATCTAAAATCAAACTTTTTTTGCAGTCATCAACTACTGTTGAGTTCTCATTATCTAAACACACACTGTTGTGCCTCTGTGTGTTATGCATGTACATACACACACATATAAATAATATCATTTATGTATACATAATATCATTTAAAATAAAATCTGATATAAAATTTATACTTATTGTCCCAATCAGAAATGTATTCATTTCTCTCCTCTACACTGACTACCCATCAAAGTCTCACATACTCCATTTTTACTAGGTTTTTTTGGTATATATTTTATCCAGGAGAATTGTGTGTTCCTCTATAGTTACTGGGCTTCCCTGGTGGCTCAGATGGTAAAGAATCTGCCTGCAGTGCAGGGAGACCTGAGTTCGATCCTTGGGTTGGGAAGATCCCCTGGAGAAGGGAATGACTACCCACTCCAATATTCTTGGCTGGAGAATCCCATGGACAGAGGAGCCTGGCGGGCTATAAACCCTGGGGTCGCAAAGAACACTTTCACTTTCAACAATGCAGTTACTAGAAATTTCACATTTTATATTTTCAGGATATTTTCACAATAACAGCAGATACTGTATTCTCTCTATGAATATAATTCTGTGTATGAATAGCTAAGACCTGTGTGTTTCAATGAAGATATTCAGTGTATCCTGTCCTTATACCATACCTTATTTCAACTTTCTTGGTGTGTTAACATCACATTTCTACTTTCCAAAAGACCTATTTACAAACTGGAAATCAATATAACATTAAACATAAAAAGCTTTAAAGGATGACTTACCCAGTCTCGGGGTAGTCAAGACCTTATCTGTGATAATCCATAAGCTGGAAAAGAAAAAAATAGTATAAATAAATAAGTTTATATTCATGGTTATCTAGAACAGAACATGAAAAAAAAATCAAAAGCAAATACTTTAGTTTACAAATTGCAATGCCAGTTGCAGATGAAGGATTATATTTAAAACTATCATAAAAAATGTTTAAATATTCACCAAAAAGAAAAAACACAAAAGGAAAAATAATACAGAGAAATTTCACTGAACAGACAAGTTGCTAACTAATATTAAAATGTATTCAGAATAACAATTAGTCATAGAAATAAACTGAGGATAAGATATCAATCACACCCATTATACTTACTGGGTAAAGTTAAAACAAAAAAGACTAGTAATGAGTGGAATAAAGAAACATATGGACTTCATTGATAGCTGGTGTTTACTTGAAAGATTATACTTTTATGGAAATAATCTTGCAACATCTATTAAAACACAGAAATCCCCACAAAAACCCTCATTCATGTATACATACCATGTATCCATTATTTGGGACGTATTTATAGAATTCAAAAGACAAAGATGCAAGTATATGTTCAATGATGATCAATGTGAAATTTTGAATAATCATTTTAAAAAGTGAATGAAAATAACTACTGAGTGACTATATTATGTAATAACTATATTGTACACTGTAGTTCTTACATTTAAAACTCAAACAAGTGACTTGAAGGATTTTTACGAGGAATGGCTTAGTGAGAAAAATAAGATAAAGAGAAGTGCTATAATCTAACCCATGCTGGTAATATATATTTTAAAACTAACAATGATGAAATTCCTGTGTGTATGTTTGTGTGCATGTTGAAAACATAAGATACTCTGGATTCCACATACAAAGTATTACAATAAAGTCAGTAAGGAGCTTACACAATCAGAGAAGCTGCTAGTACTTCATGAGCCTGAATCCCCTAGCTGGTGGTACACAAACACTCAGGAGGAAGCAGCTGTGCATTTTATGTCTTTCTACAAGTCTTTCTACACCTGCATCTAAAGAATAATGGCCTCTGTTATTCTTCACTCTTCCAAATAGCATGCAAGAGCTTCTCACTGGTAGTCTCTTATTCAGATCCTGTATGATAAATGCAAATCTGAGCTTCTCCCCTGGAATCAGCAGTTGTAAGTGCATAGAAAGAGCATAGAAAGATAACCATCCAGATAGGGGTAGCGGGGAATGGTGAGTAAGAGGAGCCAAGAAAATAGGAAGAAATGGGAGACAGCTTAACATTAGGAGAAAATATCTGTTCTAAGAAAATCCAGTATATCATCACATAGTATAAGCATATTTACCTAAAATCATTTATACAGTTCTACATATATATATACAATATACACAGAATATGTGTACATTTATAATCAACAGAATTAGACTGAGTTTTAAGTATATCTAGTATAGTGTCAGGTAAAACAAATGAATTTCATATAATTGTCTAAATTTTGAGTCTATTTTTTAAAAAAACACCACCACATTTTGAAAAATAAAAAGTGTGTTATGGTTGTGTTTGCATCTATATGCATTTGTGTCTGTGTGTGTGTGTATGTGAGAGAGAGAAAAAAAGAGAGTAAAGAAGGTGTAGTAAGGTAAAAATCCTATAAACATATTAGTAATAAAAAATGATTTTAAGGTACTAATTTAGTGATTTTAGCATCCTCTATCACCAAATCAGAAAACACTATACATTTACTATTAAACTTTTAGATTTGTTTTGATCATCTACATTTAGTGTGAGTATCAAATATCAAAAGAAATTCTATAAATCTTAAAGTTTATCAACATATATAACATAATACAAAGACTGTGACTACAACTGCTTTCTAATTAACTTTCTATATATAAGTCCTTGTCACCATGATTTAAGAAAAAACTCATTTGTACTAATGGGTTAACAAACCCATTTTTTAATCCATGGATTCATTTAAAATTTCATGCAGAATGTATAACTCTGATATCTGAGACTGAAAAGAGATAGATTTTCAACAATAGCTGTGCTTGATTTATTTTGATAAATAAATGTAATGTCCATTTAAACCGATGAAGACAGCTAAGCCAGGTGTCTTAGTATTAATACCGCAGCCACAGAAAAGTATAAATGAACCTCAGGAGTGGCAGCCATTACTGTTCACTCAAGTTTCAGAGAAAGTGTGGTTTAATCCAAGTTTCTGCAACTAAGCCAGTTCTGACACCACTTTTGTGAGTATGTTTTATCCAACTGAAAGTCACAAAATGACTTCACTGAATGCATCTGTGGTTCAAAATGATGACCTATTTTTATATACTACACGCATCATTAGTTGACACATATCCATGCACACATATTTTAAATTATATATATAATTACATAGTTATATATATGCAATTATATATGAAATTTATAACAATTTATCATTTACTTTTAAAGGAAATATCTTGTATTGTTACACCACTGATTCTAGTCACTTTCATTCAGCCATTATATATATATGTGGTTTATATATGTTTACATGTGTGCACATGTATGCAATATGGTATGAATCCATTTATACCAACAAATTATAATTTAATTTCAAAAACACAAAGAATAAAATTTTTGCTGTATTAGTATTTAATATAAATTGGTGCTGTATAAGGTGGAAATAAACATATTTTCCTAATTTCAGCATCTGATTCATATAATAATCTATCAGAAACACAAACATTGCAATTTTTATTTTCTACATACATATGGTAATCTATTAAGAAGTGTTGATTTAAATAAAATAGTAAAAATGAAGCAAATATTTGTATTTTACAAGAAGTAAGATTGAGAAACTTCAGAACTATCATAATACTGAGAATAAAAATCTGAAGGACTAAAGAAAGTTTAATCCTCTTGCATGTCTTTAAAGAAAAACCACAACAAGCTGATCAAAACCCAAAACTCAGGGATAAAAAGGCTCACAGTTTTACTGTTGATTAAAATTACATCAAATGTTACTAAAATACAAGTATATGAAATGACAATCAAATTGAAATATCCAGATAAGACACTTGACGCATGAAAGTCAATATTTTTATGCTAATTTGAGTTCAAATGGAGTTCAAAAGAAAGTGATTTATGAACATGTAAAGATATTTGCATCAGAAAGATTTTAAATAAGTTTTCCAGCCTAGGGAACTGCTGTTTATTAGATTAATGGTAAGTTTTTTGTCACTGAGTAAACAAGCAGGTGTTCATTTACTTCTTTTGTTGTTATTTAAAAAAACGATATTTCCTTGTGAAACTATTGGAAAAGGAATATTGATCCAAGATATTAAACCATCTGTATTATTTTTGTAGTCTCTTTTATTACAGTCACCTGAATGCCTTTTTCTCTGTGTTTCTGCATTTCAAAATACTATAAGTGTTCATGATTAATAATTCCTAAATAATTAAAAATTATAAATAATTTCAACCATCTATGTACATATTAACTTATTGGCTTGGCCAAAATGTTCATTCAGTTTTTCCCATAAGATCGTTTTAGTACAGCTTAGTTGTCTTTAACTTCATCCAGAACAATTTTGTTAGACTGTATAGTGACAGCTGTCATATCAGTGAGCATTTTTTTTTTAATAAAAATTGGTGGAGTTTGGTGTAGCTATTTTTATACTGAAGTCAAAAAAAGAAAGTAATGTTTTAGGCATATAATGTTTTATTACTTCACCAGATATTGCACGTTCCCATGGCCATTCTCTTAACAGGAAAAATTTAAATCCCATGGAAGACTGCAAAAGGTACCTAAAAGGTACTCAAAAATCTTAAAAAAAAATAAAAAGTTTTGTGAAGGTGAAAATATGAAGTTGCCTGAAAAATGGCAGAGAAACAAAATGATATATGTGTTATTCAATAAAGTTCTAGGTGAAAATGAAAAATTTGTCTTTTATTTTTACTTTAAAACTGAAAGAACTTTTTAAAAAATATAAATTTATTTAATTGGAGGCTAATTACTTTACAATGTTGTATTGGTTTTGCCATACATAAACATGAATCCACCACAGTTGTACGTGTGTTCCCCATCCTGAATCCCCCTCTCTCTTCCCTCCCTGTACCATCCCTCTGGGTCATCCCAGTGCACCAGCCCTGAGCATCCTGTATCATGCATCAAACCTGGAGTGATGATTCATTTCACATATGATAATATACATGTTTCAATGCCATTCTCCCAAATCATCCCACCCTCGCCCTCTCCCACAGAGTCCAAAAGACTGTTCTATACATCTGTGTCTCTTTTGCTGTCTCGCATACAGGGTTATTGTTACCATCTTTCTAAATTCCATATATATGTATTAGTATACTGTATTGGTGTTTTTCTTTCTGGCTTAGTTCACTCTGCATAAAAAGCTCCAGTTTCATCCACCTCATTAGAACTGATTCAAATGTATTCTTTTTAATGGCTGAGTAATACTCCATTGTGTATATGTACCACAGCTTGCTTATCCATTCATCTGCTGATGGACATCTAGGTTGTTTCCATGTCCTGGCTATTATAAACAGTGCTGTGATGAACATTGGGGTACATGTGTCTCTTTCAATTCTTATTTCCTCGGTGTGTATGCCCAGCAGTGGGATTGCTGGGTCATATGGCAGATCTATTTCCAGTTTTTTAAGGAATCTCCACACTGTTCTCCGTAGTGGCTGTACTAGTTTGCATTCCCACCAACAGTGTAAGAGGGTGAAAGAACGTTTTGGTCATCAGTTCAGTTCAGCCGCTCAGTCATGTCCGACTCTGTGACCCCATGGATTGCAACATGCCAGGCTTCTCTATCCATTACCAACTCCCGGAACTTGCTCAAATTCATGTCTATTGAGTCGGTGATTGCATCCAACTGTCTTCTGTCGTTCCCTTCTCCTGCCTTCAATCTTTCCCAGATCAGGATCTTTTCCAATGAGTTAGTCCTTCACATCAGGTGGCAAAATTATTGGAGTTTCCGCCTCACCGCCAGTCTTTCCAATGGATATTCAGGACTGATTTCCTTGAGGATAGACTGGTTGGATCTTCTTGCAATTCATGGGACTTTCAAGAGTCTTCAACACCACAGCTCAAAAGCATCAATTCCTGGCACTCAGCCTTTCGAATAGTCCAACTCTCACATCCATACATGACTACTGGGAAAAAACATAGCTTTGACTAGATGGACTTTCTTTTTCAAAGTAATGTCTCTGCTTTTTAATATGCTGTCTAGATTGGTCATAGCTTTTCTTCCAACAAGCAAGCGTCTTTTAATTTCATGGCTGCAGTTACCATCCACAGACTTTGGAGCCCAGGAAAATGAAGTTTCTCACTGTTTCCATTATTTCCCCATCAATTTGCCATGAAGTGATGGGACCAGATGCCAAGACCTTAGTTTTTTGAATGTTTCGTTTTAAGCCAAATTTTTCATTCTGTTTTACTTTCATCATGAGACTCTTTAGTTTTCCCTCACTTTCTGCCATAAGGGTGGTGTTATCTATGTATCTGAGGTTATAGATATTTCTCCAGGCAATCTTGATTCCAGCTTGTGCTTCATCCAGCTTGGCATTTTGCATGATGTACTCTGCATATAAGTTAAATAAGCAGGGTGACAATATACAGCCTTGAAGTACTCCTTTCCTGATTTGGAACCAGTCTGTTGTTCCATGTCCGGTTCTAACTGTTGCTTCTTGACCTGCATACAGATTTCTCAGGAGGCAGGTAAGGTCTGAGACCTCCTTACTATATATAACTATAAATGTGTTACATTTTTTTTTCCTTTTTATAAGGGAGATAGAATGAAATGTGGGGAAAATAGGGAGGAGGGGTTCATGCTCCACAGAAAAGGTGAGCCACAATGTCAGGTGCAGATGACAGGTACAGAGGGAGACCTGGCATGTTTGGTCAAAGAGCAGCAGGTCACTGGTGATTTGTATGATCAACTGAGGTCTGTTCTAACAGAAGGAGAAAAAGAGAAGTTGTGTTACAGGACCAGAGTAGTTGGGCTAGAAGATAACTTGGATGTCCTTTTCTTTTAAGCATATCATTAGGGTTAAGGACTGTGTGTTCTGGTCTTGGTTCTGATATGAACTAGCTCTGTGACTTTGAGCAAGTCAGTTCTGGCCTCTGGGCCTCAGTTTTCTTATTTACAAGGAGACAAATCTCAGCTCCTTGGTCCTTGAAGGTCCCTCTGATAGGCAGGAAGTTAGCTGAGAGCAATGAGGGGTGACCCCTTCAGCTAACTGTTCAATAACTGCCTAATCCCACCAAACAATTAACCAGCCCTGCCCCAAATACTTCCACCAGTACTCCAAAAATAATCAGGGGGATGATAAAAACTCCCCACCGGACAAGTGGTTGGACTTTCCCTACTCCAGAACGTGTGCACACCTTACACTGTGCTGTGCTGAGTCACTCAGTTGTGTCTGACTCTTTGTGACCCCATGGTCTGCAGCCCACCAGGCTCCTCTGTTCATGGGGATTCTCCAGGCAGGAGTACTAGAGTGGGTTGCCATGCTGTCTTCCAGATCTTCCCAGCTCAGGGATTGAACCCAAGTATTGTATATTACAGGCAGATTCTTAACAGTCTGAGCCAACAGGGAAGCCCATGAATAGTGGAGTGGGTAGCCTATCACTTCTCCAGGGGACACTTTACACTATCTTGTATAGGTAATCTTTGGTGGCCATTGGACTCAAATGTTCATAAATATTCCATGAATACATCTAATTATAATAGAATGAATTATGAGAAGGACATGTGAGGTAGAGCATCTTGTTATATAACCTACAGCTGTCAATCAATGACCCCCTGGATTATGCAAATGACCCTGCCTTAAAAACTCTGTACCCGCCCTGCAGGGCCATTTGCCTCCCCTGGGCATGGCCCACCTTTCTCTAGAGGTGTTCTATTTTTTTCTTTGTGTGTAATCAGTCATTCAGTCTGTCTAATTTTAGTGATCTCTTCTTTCAGTGATCAGTTCCTTCAAGAACTGAGGCCCACAGGACAAAGGGCCTCCAGATTTCCTTCCACTAACACCCCTAATTATGGCCATATTCCCAAAGATGGCACTATTTGCATTGACTAATATTTTCAACTTTCTGTCTTTTTGACTAGATCTAATGATTGTGGTAGAGATTGGATACCCACACAAAAAATTCTTACAAATAGAAACCTCACATAGGCACCACTGCTGCTGCTACTGCTAAGTCACTTCAGGCATGTCCGACTCTGTGCGACCCCATAGATGGCAGCCCACTGGGCTCTGCCATCCCTGGGATTCTCCAGGCAAGAACACTGGACTGGGTTGCCATTTCCTTCTCCAATGCATGAAAGTGAAAAGTGAAAGTGAAGTCACTGAGTAGTGTCCAATCCTCAGCGACCCCATGGACTGCAGCCTACCAGGCTCCTCCGTCCATAGGATTTTCCAGGCAAGAGTACTGGAGTGGGGTGCCATTACCTTCTCCGAGGCACCACTGGCCCACCGCAAACAAACAAAAAGCTGGGATAATAAAAGCAAAAATAATAAAATAATTCTCCTTAATAAAACTGTGGGGGAAATTAAGGAATCAGCAAGGAAATAGATATGGCGAAATGTCTAAGCATTGACAATTGTTTATCATATTTAATAGGCTAAATTAGTAAGGATAAGGATATTTTCAAGGCAGCACCCCATAGGCACAGGAAGGCACTGCTCCACAGTGAAATAATGTGTGAGCAAATACTTTTTCCTAGAAACAACTTAGACATTGAAGTTCATGATATGCAATGCTTTAATATGTATGTTTATATGTTATGAAGACCTAAACACATTTTTATTCCTATTAAAAAGAAAAGAATAGATTTCAGTATAAAATGTATAACACTGGCTGGGTTTTTCCAATAAATATTCTACTATATTCCTCTCTGTTTCTGTCAGAACATCATTCTTTTTTCATGATAACCAACTCCTTTCACTCCAAAGGTCTTCACTTGGTTCTATCTCATTATCTCCTGAGATTTGGGTTTCCTTTTCTTTCAAGTACATTCTTTTAGAAAAACAAGGCAAACCACCCAAAATGAGGTCACTAGGGAGGTTGTTTTCAGTGATCTTATTTGCAATCCAGTTTGCAGAGCTGAATGGATTCTCTCCTACTCTTTAATAGCATTTCTCATACTTTTATAACTGACACAAAGCTCAAATCTACTAAAGAATCCTGAGTGAAGACCTATGGAGAGACAAGGAAGGGAGAAATTTAGAAAACTGATTATTCACCAGTTTGGTTGTAGATTTGGAACCAAATCTAGAGGGAAGGGTTCCAAATCCCACATAGAACCATAAATGTAATTTTTTATATAGTAATATGTAAATATTTTCACTCAGACATTTCAAAAGACAACACAAAGCAATAAACTCTACTGGTAAAGGTATTGCAATATATCTTCCTTCATCCTACCTGTAAATATTTCATGTTAGACTAAATTTTTAGGGTGAAGGCTGTAAGTACAATATTTGACAATTTTCCCTATTTTTGTTTGCATCATAAAGTGAATTCTGATAACCCACTTCAAATTCTGCCTTTTATAAAAAAACACTCCAATTTAATTTAATGTTACTATTCTTGTTTCTAATACAATAGTGAAGTGAAGTCGATCAGTTGTGTCCAACTCTTTGCAATCAGGCTCCTCCGTCCATGGGATTTTTCCAGGCAAGAGTGCTGGAGTGGATTGCCATTTCCTTCTCCAGGGGATCTTCCTGACCCAGGAATTGAACCTGGGTCTCCCGCATTGCAGGCAGACGCTTTACTGTCTGAGCCACCAGGGAAACTTAATAGAAGTGATTCCAGGGTCAAGAATCCAGAAACAAAAATGAAATTAAGAAAAAGAATTGGGAGGAAATTATGTGGGGAAAAAGTGGGTAGACAGGAAAAACAAGAAGCCCTGCTTCATTCCTTATATTAAAAATAAAACCAAATGTGTCAAAGCTTTAGCATAAGTAACCAAAAAAATTATAAGAAGAAAAAAATATGGAGGTAAAAAAAAAATAGTAACCTTCGAGTTGGGAGAGGTTTTCTAAACTAGTCATAAAAAAGCATAGGCCATTAAAGGAAAAAAAAAATTCATTCTGACTATATTGCATTTTTATATATAAAATTTATATTAAAATTAAGTGCAAAGGACAAAATGATAAATGTATTTATAATATATGCGATTAGTAAAAAGTTATATTCTTCATACATAAGGAATGTCTACAAATCAGCAAGCAAAAGAGAAAGGCTGGTAAACAATGAATAATTGATTATAGGCCCATTTAAATGCAGTGTGAAACGTCTCAATCTATACGGAAAGAATACGTCTAGAAGTCCTTCTTTATGCTGATACATCTTCACCTACAGTCAATTACAGGACACCCCAGGTGGCGCTAGTGGTAAAATACCCACCAAGCAATTCAGGAGACACAAGAGATAGGGAAATTCCCTGGGAGGAGGGCACGGCAACCCACTCCAGTATTCTTGCCTAGAGAACCCCATGGACAGAGAACCTGGCGGGCTGCAATCCATAGGGTTGCACAGAGTGGGACACGACTGAAGCGACTTAGCATGCATGAACAAATCACAGGAGAGTATTAGGTTTTAAACATCCATAAGTAAATTTCTTTTTCATATTATACCATTCTCTCTGCTACTATTCATTCACTTATTCATTCAACAAACATTAACGGCCCAGCTAAGTTCACCAGACACAATTCTGGCAACTGAGAACACTATAGTAAGTTCTGGCTCTCAGAGCTTGCATTCTAAAGGAGAAATAGGAGCAAAATCAACAGACAGAAAAACCAAAAATAAAATAAAATGCAGGAGAGTTATCACAGATTCATAGTACTTACATGAGCAACATTAAATAAGTAATTTATAACATTAAATAAAAAAACAAAAATCACAATAGGAGGATTATTTTGGATAGGAAAGGCAGAGACGGCATCTCTAAGGAGTTGCCTAACAGATCAGAGACTTGAATAACATAAGAAGTCATACTGTAAAATATCTGAAAGAATTATATCCCAGAAAACAAAAAGTGGAACATCTCTAAACTTGTTTGTTGGTAAGTTAGAAGGACAATAACGATGTTGATTAGAATGAAAGAGAATGAGTGAAGAATACAGGGTAGAAAATGACACGAGATAAGTAGCCAGAGTAAAATCCTATAGGAGTAATGGGGATTAATTTTTTAGCTTTGTCAACAAATGATGAAAATGTGTGACTGAGTGAGAGAGAGAGGGGACGAGAGATCAGTTAAGTATTACTCTAAGCATTTTGGAGTGATGGAATAAATAGTGGATTCGATTTCTTACTGAGATCAGCAATGACAGGGGAGAAGAGAGTTTGTGGAGGATAATTAAAAGTTTTTTAGATGTGGCTCCTATTAGATAGTTGATGTTTTATGGGCAGTGGATTAAAATAAAATCTGGTGAGACATAAGGGCTGGAAGTACAAATGTGAGAGTCATTAGCAAATTGAGAGTGTTTAGAAGATGGAAACTCAAGAGATCACATTGAGAACAGAGAAATCCTGAGGACTGTCTTGAGTCACTTAAATATTCAGAGGCCCTGAAATGAAAAATAACAGCAAAACTGAAAAGGGGTGCCCAGTGAGGGAAGAGGTGAAAAAGTATAACTCATTGCAGCAGTGATGAGGAGGAAAGTAATTACCTCTTAGTGCTGGTGTGTTTTTATGTTATAATTTCTTATAATCCATGTTTTTTGTTATATCAACCTAACTATAATACATGTTTACTTTATTCTTTCTTTCTCATATCCTTCTGAGAATTAATTTTCCATATATTTTAATTTAGTCTTTTGAGAAAATATATGACATTTTCCACCAAAATTTGCAACTGGTAAAGCTAAGAATGTTTCTACCAGTTGTGATCTTAACATTTTTTATGTACCTGAATGAATTTTTAGAATGTCTATCCAGTTATTTGGTTCTAAAAATCCTTTGATAATAATTTAAAACAATTATTTGATATTGTGGATTTCTTCAGGTCTAATTCATGTAGAACAACAAAAAATATGCATAATTTACTTGCAAATGTTATATTTCTTCTCAATTAGATAACAGTTTTGAAACTGTGTTTTTATCACTGTCAGTTTTCCTGTATAATACAGAATTTTAAACATAATCTCTTCTTTCGATAGCATGACTAACATAGTATTGGGCTTCCCTAGAGGCACAGACACAGTAAAGAATCTGCCTGCAATGCAGGAGACCCAGGTTTTGATCCCTGGGTCAGGAAGATCCCTTGGAGAAGAGAATGGCTACCCATTCCAGTATTCTTGCCTGGAGAATTCCACAGACAGAGGAACTTAGTGGGCTACAGTCCATGGGATTGCAGAGTCAGACACAACTGAGCCATTAACACTTTCACTTTTTCACTTTACTTTCAATGTAGTGTTACTCTAAAACTATAGTCATGAAACATATATTCCTACCAATAAAAAAAAATAAGTAAAAAAATAAATGTATACCTGGGACACTGATCTTTGAATTTTATAGTTTATACACCTGTGAGGTATAATTCATATTCTTCCTAGTTCTATGAAATCTTCCATCCTTGAGTAACTCTTGATGTAATATAGAAATTAATCAATGATGCATACTCCAAAGGATAGGTCTGTTGCAAAACAGAACTTTTTCTCATGATGTCACATCAGTCTCACTGTCTTAATCAGTCTATGGAACTAAAACACTTTCATCTAGTGTTTTATGTGTTTATTCATCTATGTCATCTACTCTGAAATATTTAATAAAAGTGTTTTCCTTTAAAAATAAAAAAATAAATTTGACTTACATAATGCAACAATAACTATTTCCCTTTAAATATTGTTAGTCAGATTAAGTCATCCTTAAGAAATTCTGTATATATAAAGAACTTGAACATTGACAATTTGAGGGGATAACTTGGAAAATGAATATGAAAACAAATGGCAAAACCACGGGCACTGTTCAGTTCAGTTCAGTCGCTCAGTCATGTCCAACTCTTTGTGACCCCATGAGCCACAGCACACCAGGCCTCCCTGTCTATCACCAACTCCTGGAGTTTACCCAAACCCATGTCCATTGAGTCAGTGATGCCATCCAACCATCTCATCCTCTGTCTTCCCCTTCTCCTCCTGCCCTCAATCTTTACTATCATAAGGGTCTTTTCCAATGAGTCAGCTCTTTGCATCAGGTGGCCAAAGTATTGGAGTTTCAGCTTCAACTTCAGTCCTTCAAAATGAACACCAGGGACTGATCTCCTTTAGGATGGACTGGTTGAATCTCTTCACCGTAATTAGGTATAAATATCATATCTCATTTCTATTTCCCTCCCCAAGCAGTTTTTATCATTTTTTTTCAGATAAGGAGCCAAATAATTCTCTCTTGGAATTCTGTATTTTCTCCTCCAATCATTCAAAGTTGTTGGGTACTTAAAATATAAAGTAGTGAAAGTGAAAGTCATTCAGTCATGTCTGACTCTTTGCAACCCCATGGACTATACAGTCCATGGAATTCTCCAGGCCAGAATACTGGAGTGGGTAACCATTCCCTTCTCCAGGGGATCTTCCCAACCCAGGAATAGAACCCAGGGCTCCCACATTGTAGGCAGATTCTTTACCAGCTGAGCCATGAGGGAAGCCCAAGAATATTGCAGTGGGTAGCCTATTCTTTCTCCAGCAGATCTTCTTGACCCAGGAACTGAACCAGGGTCTCTTGAATTGCAGGCAATTTCTTTACCAACTAAGCTATCTGGGAAGCCCTACTAAGTAGTGAACGAGTACAAATAACAGTCCAGCTGTTTCCTGTTGTTGCTCCTTACTGCTGCAGTTGAGGAGTGGCCCCACGAAGTCCTAGTGTGTGCTTTCCAGAGAAGAATGCAGACTATCACAAGAACTTGAGCAGTCACACTCAATTTTCAGCAACGTGCTGGGAACTCTGTTTGAATTCCCAGGATAATCCTATTACCCCTCACTTCTAGTACTGTGCACAGCATTCAACAAGGCATAAGCAAGCTTAGAACTAAACTTTATCTTCTTGTCTCTAGGCCCCTGACCTGCCTTTTCTTAGAACACTAATGTTATAAAACTTAAAACTATAAATTCTTTCATTGTCCCTTTGAAACATAAGTTTTTCTCCCAGTCTCTCATCAGTTTTTCAACCCACAGCTGTCTTTCTCCAGAACGTGAGCTGTCCCTTGAAATACAATTATCAAGTGGAATCTAATAAGACATAATACAAGTGAACTTATGTACAAATAGAAACACACTCACAGACCTCAAATCAAATTTATTTTTGCCAAACTGGAAATGTAGGGGAAGAGATAAATCTGAAGACGGATTAACATATAAACACTACTATACATAAAACAGATAACTAGTAAGGAAGTAGTAAGGACCTATTATACAGCACAAGGAACTCTAATTGATTTTCTGTAATAACAGGGAAAAATCTGAAAAAGAATATATATATATATATATATATACATAAATGTATATTTATGTATTCACTTTGTTGTACACCTGAAACTAACACAACATTGTAAATTATCTATACTCCAATAAAAATTAAAAAAAAAAAAGACAGTACTCCTCCCAGGTTCAAAGAAGGGTCTTAAGTCTAACTTCAATAAGCAAACATTAGCAAGCAGTAGGCTTAATCCCATTCAACAACCTCTTCCCCAGTGTCCTCCAGGAAACTTTCACCTGTCTATCTAGTGCTAAAAAACTTTCCTGACCTTTGTTTCAACAAAGGTGTATTCAATCTGTCTCCTTCTATTATAGTAATGTTGATGAAAGTCTTCCTTGTCTATGTAACCTCTCCAGTACAGTTTCTCTCTGACAGTATCCAAATTATTTCAATCTTCTTTTCATTTTCCTTTTCTCTTGTTTTCATCCTGCTATCAATGTAGCCAATTTCTCTCTTTGATTCTCAGAATACAAAATGTCTCAAAGCTTCTTTCCAGGCTCATGGAAAAGACACATACACGTACATTCACACACACACACACTCACTCACACACACTCACACACACACACCTCTTCACAAGCACAATGCCAATGATTATCTCCAGAGAGGCAGGAAATTTAGAGCTCTTACACCAGCAATTATAGTGATGTAGTGCTTTAATGTGATATACATGGCCTGGAATAACCAATTTTAGAATGTGGTTGTTCCAGAAAGTGAGCACAAAATAACAGTGAAAAAATAAAATCCATATACTCAACTAACTGAAATGGTATTTTTTTCACTTAAATTATTGGTAGCGTGCAACCATTCCTTTAATAAAACTGCAAAGTTGTCATTCTTAGTAGTTACACATATTACCTTTTGATTAATTGCTCGATATAGTTTCTGAAAAATTATTTTTGCAAAAACTCATGAAATATTTTAAGTTTCCTAATGGAAATAGCTTTAGACGGAAAATGTTAAATGACTCCTTAGATGAAAATCAAAGTGTCCAATATCCCATGACCTCCAGAGCTTTAAGTCCTGTCGCTTGTGAAATATCTGGATTTCTATTTTTCTATTTCCAGAACTAAAAATAACAAACTAGATTTAAAAAAAAAACTACTTGCAACAAAACAGTTAAAACAACTGACTAAATATGAAAATATTTTCAAGAAACTACATTGAAGAGAAGCTGAAAACTAGAACAACAAGAGGGAAATGACCACTGTAGCTGTCTTGAGGGGATCTTACCTATCTTCAGAATCAAGGAACTTATATTTTTGGGGATCAGTAGGATGTGAAACACCTTGCACAGGTCTTTACCTAGAGAACTGAGGCCTAGACACCACTCCCATCCCCATTACATACACCAAAACAGACATAAAGAGCCATAACTCAGGGATCTGGAACAAATCTCCCATGTTGTCAGAGAAAGCAATAAGGATGTGTCTATGGTTTGGCTTGAGCTCTGGAGTTATAAGATTCTACACTGAAATTCATAATCATAGGCTCATTTTTTAAAGAACTTGAGTTCATAATTCCTGAATGACCCAGGAATATACAAGCCATGGAAATTAACATTATTTTCTGGGTATTAAGAACACTGAAGTGGCTCAAACAAGAAACAAAAATTTATGGAGTGAACTACCTTAAGTCCGAGACAAACTGCTCAGTTGTGTCTAACTCTTTGGATGTGTCCAACTTCTGGACTGAAGACCACTAGGCTCCTCTGTCCATGGGGTTTTCCAGGCATGATTACTGGAGTGGATTGCCATGCCCTCCTCCACGGGGTCTTTCCGACTCAGGGATCTAACTGACGTCTCTTGTGTCTCCTGCATTGGCAGGTGGATTCTTTATCACTATGCAACTTGGGCTTCCAAGCATAATACTGACTTCACCAAATTTATAAATTTTATAAAGAAATGAGTCAATCTTCCCTTTGGCTCAGTTGGTAAAGAATTTGCCTGCAATGCAGGAGACCTGGGTTTGATCCCTGGGTTGGGAAGATCCCCTGGAGAAGGGAAGGGCTACTTAACACAGTATTCTGGCCTGGAGAATTTTATAGACTTTATAGTCCATGGGGTCGCACAGAGTCAGACACGACTGAGCAACTTTCACTTTCACTTCAAGTCAACCTAAGTGAGAGTCACCAGAAAAACAATCTGTGGATTTGGACCCTGAAACTCATCTATCGTACATTAAGATATAACTACAACATGATTAAAATTTAAACATTAGAAAAGAAGATTCTATTAAAATAGTAGAAAGATTTCTATAAGAACATAATTTTGGGAAATGATAAAGATTGGAACAAAAGTTTAGTTGCATGGATACATTAGAATTTAAATTTTGCTGAAGGAAATGCTAGATAACTGTAAGATATATGAATTAATCATAAACAAAGAGGGCATAGAAAAAAAAGTACTGAAAGTATTAAAGACAGTTTAATATGTCCAGAGATAAAATTAGTAAATTCAATATATATCCTGTAGAATTATCAGAAGATGACAGTAAATGCTGGAATAAGAGGTAATGTTTGAGAACTTTTTAAAAAAGTTTACTAAAAGTATTTTTCCTCTGATTCAGGAATTAACATTAATACCAAATAGAATTATAAAGAAACAGAAAGAAGGAAGGAACCAAACATAACTGAAAAACAACCAAAACAACTGTTAACAGAAAAGAAGTATTAGTCACTCAGTTGTGTCTGACTCTTTGTGATTACATGGACTGCAGCCCACCAGGTTCGTCTGCCCATGGAATTCTCTAGGCAAGAATACTGGAGTGGATTGACATTTTTTACTCCAGGGGATCTTTGGACCCAGGGATCGAACCTGGGTCTCCTGCATTGCTGTCAATTTCTTTACCATTTGAGCCACCAGGGAAACCTGATAGAAAAGAAAGGCTACTTTAAATTATGACAGGTTCATAGTTCACACCAGAAAAAAATAAAATAAAAAAACAAAAAAGAAAAACCCAAAAGACGAGAAAACACTCTTGATTATTTATTTACTTTTTGGCCACAAGGCATGCAGGACCTTAGTTCCCTGACCAGGTATTGAACCCATGGTCCATGCAGTGGAAGTGTGGAGTCCTAACCACTGGACCACCAGGGAATTCCCAATACTGTTGATTTTTTTGAACCAATAGGGGCACATTCATATTCTATGCAGATTGCACTTTATAAATGGATGATTTTTAACTTCCCTCACAGTAAATGCTCTTTGCAGATATACTGCGATTATCAGCCTTCCTCAGGAATTACCCTCAGTGTGGAGAGCTGCCTCCATCCATTCAAATCAGCAGCCCTTCCTTGAGGCAGCTGGGGCCCAAAGACTGATGCATAAGGAAAAAGGAGGCTCAGCTGCCTTATTTCAACTCAGAGTAACAGTGAAGGGCCATCCTACAACTTTGGAGCTCCATGGGTTCAATGGCAGCCACATCTAAAACTGTAGTTCAACATAATACAGCTTCCCTCTCTCGACACAGCTTCCCTCTCTTCCCTGGTGCTTCCTAAAAAACATTTGCATTAAAAATATTGATTTTATATTATGCCCCAAGGAATTCAGCAAGTCATATAACCGAAAAGAAGCAAATAAATAATGATTCACAATGAAGTTACAGGCCAATAAACAAATAATAAACCCACAAAACTTTCCACTGACAGATAATAAGTTCCCCAAAACAACAAAAAACCCTAAAGAAAATTTTTTAGAAAGAAAGAAAATGAACCCAGGATCAGAGATTCAAGAAGGAAATTTGACCAAAGAATTTGGCAATCAAAAGTTTATCACTGATTGACAGCATAAACAATAACATAAATAATGAATAATTTGGGTGGAAAATAAAACAAGTTGGAATTAAAATACTGGACAATAACAATATGTATAAAATGAAGGGATCTTAGGAAACACATTTTTCTAAGGTCCTGGTAATATAAGGGATTAGAATGGGAGTGGCAACAAGAGTTAGTAATAAAGACAGCAATAGACTATTACAATTTTATATAAATGCATTTGGAAATGTCAATAAATTAGAAAACAACCTAATTAAGGAAACTCTACATAAAATTGTTTCAAGAAGACACAGAAAAGTAAATTGACTCATTACTGTTCATGCTATGGTATAACCTTGATTAAAAATGATTGATTGTGTTAGTATACAGAAGAAAATTACAACTCAAAGTATATAAAAAAAAGGAAAATTACTAAGCAAAATATATATCAATCAATTCTGACAGTGCTCAGACACTGCTGGAAAAATTGTTTAGTCCAGAAATGTAAGATATATTAATATTAGGATATACATTCAAAACATTCACAGATCAGAAAGGAAAGACATATTACACTAGATATAGAAAGCAGCATACAAAATTCAACATAAATTCATGAATAACAAAACCATCACACCATCACCAGCTTTAAATAAATATCTTTAGTACCATACCACTATATAACCACTTGGGTGTGTATAATCAAAAAGAGATCATAAAAAGTGTTTATGAGGGTTTGGAGAAACTGAAGCCCTCATACGTTGCTCTTGGAAATGTAAGATGATGCAGCCACTTTGAAAAACAGTTTTATGGTTTCTTAAAAAGTTAACTATAAACTTAAAATATGACACATCAATTTCACTGTTAAGGAACCCAGCCAAGGGGAAGCATGTGCCCACAGAAAGGCACATATATGCAATGCATGGCAGATCTATTCATCAGTTCAAAAAATATGAACTAAAATGTCCATCAATGGATTAATAAAATGTGGTATATTCATGCAAAAAATGCTGTTCAGCAATTTAAAATTATAAAGTACTAATGCATGCTACAAAACAGATAATTGCAGAAACATTATGCTAAGTAAAAATGTAAAACACAAAAATTACATATTGTATAGTTCTATTATGTGAATTTCCCAGAAAAGACAAATTTTAGAGATAGAAGATTAGTGTTTGTCTAGGGAAGGTGTGGAAATGGGGCCCTTTTCAGGTGATAGAAATATGAGAGCACTAGATTAATGTATTTAGAAAACTCAAGTAAACTATTTGCAGGAGATTTATTAAATTAGTGGTTTCCCTACTTAGTCAGTTCAATTCAGCCACTCAGTAACATCCGACTCTTTGTGACCCCATGGACTGCAGCACGCCAGGGTTCCCTGCCCATCACCAATTTCCAGCAGTTGCTCAGACTCATGTCCATCCAGTCAGTGATGCTCTCCAACCATCTCAGCCTCTGTTGTCCCCTTCTCTTCCTGCCTTCAATCTTTCCCAGCATCAGGGTCTTTTCCAATGAGTCAGTTCTTATCAGGTGTCCAAACTACTGAAGTTTCAGCTTCAGCATCAATCCTTCCAGTGTACAATCAGGACTGATTTCCTTTAAGACAGGCTGGTTTGATCTCCTTGCTATCCAAGGGACTCTCAAGAGTCTTCTCCAGAACCACAGATCAAAAGCATCAATTCTTCAGCGCTCAGCTTTCTTCATAGTCCAACTCTCACATCCATACGTGACTACTGGAAAAACCACAGCCTTGACTAGATGGACCTTTGTCGGCCAAGTAATATCTCCGCTTTTTGATATGATGTCTAGGTTGGACATAGCTTTTTCTTCCAAGGAGCAAGCCTGTCTTTAATTTCATGACTGCAGTCACCATCTGCAGTGATTTTGGAGCCTCCCTGAAAATAAAACCTCTCACTGTTTCCATTGTTTCCCCATCTGTTTTGCCATGAAGTGATAGAACTGGATGCCAAGATCTTCGTTTTCTGAATGTTGAGTTTTAAGCCATGTTTTTCACTCTTCTCTTCAGTTCACTTCAGTTCAGTCGCTCAGTCATGTCCGACTCTTTGCGACCCCATGAATTGCAGCACGCCAGGCCTCCCTGTCCATCACCATCTTCCGGAGTTCACTCAGACTCATGTCCATCGAGTCCGTGATGCCATCCAGCCATCTCATCCTCGGTCGTCCCCTTCTCCTCCTGCCCCCAATCTCTCCTAGCATCAGAGTCTTTTCCAATTAGTCAACTCTTCTCATGAGGTGGCCAAAGTACTGGAGCTTCAGCTTTAGCATCATTCCTTCCAAAGAAATCCCAGGGTTGATCTCCTTCAGAATGGACTGGTTGGATCTCCTTGCAGGCCAAGGGACCCTCAGGAGTCTTCTCCAACACCACAGTTCAAACGCATCAATTCTTCGGTGCTCAGCCTTCTTCACAGTCCAACTCTCACATCCATACATGACCACAGGAAAAACCATAGCCTTGACTAGACGGACCTTAGTTGGCAAAGTAATGTCTCTGCTTTTGAATATAGTATCTAGGTTGGTCATAACGTTTCTTCCAAGGAGTAAGCGTCTTTTAATGTCATGGCTGCAGTCACCATCTGCAGTAATTTTGGAGCCCAAAAATATAAAGTCAGCTACTGTTTCTACTGCTTCCCCATCTATTTCCCATGGAGTGATGGGACTGGATGCCATGATCTTCATTTTCTGAATGTTGAGCTTTAAGCCAACTTTTTCACTCTCCTCTTTCACTTTCATCAAGAGGCTTTTTAGTTCCTCTTCACTTTCTGCCATAAGGGTGGTATCATCTGCATATCTGAGGTTATTGATATTTCTCTGGGCAATCTTGATTCCAGCTTGTGCTTCTTCCAGTCCAGCGTTTCTCATGATGTACTCTGCATAGAAGTTAAATAAGCAGGGTGACAATATACAGCCTTGACATACTCCTTTTCCTATTTGGAACCATTCTGTTGTTCCATGTCCAGTTCTAACTGTTGCTTCCTGACCTGCATACAGATTTCTCAAGAGGCAGGTTAGGTGGTCTGGTATTCCCATCTCTTTCAGAATTTTCCACAGTTTATTGTGATCCACACAGTCGAAGACTTTGGCATAGTCAATAAAGCAGAAATAAATGTTTTTCTGGGACTCTCTTGCTTTTTCCATGATCCAGCGGATGTTGGCAATTTGATCTCTTCTCTTAGAGGGGACAAAATACTCAAGGTATTACTCATTAAGGAGCAAGTGAAAAAAGATATTGGGGTTATTCTTTTAAAAATTCATATGCAAACTGGTTACCGTGGTTTGGAATTAGAAAAATTTCTATTTTCTCTGTCTTACTTTCCTTGCCTCTCCTGTTTCCTATCACAGGAGTAATTCTCCCTGTGTAAACCAATGGACTGCTATACTAGATACTATTGCAATACTGACCTGCAAGATCACTTTATCTCAAACATACTTTACTGCAGACATAAAATACACAAATTTAGGAAATAACCAATGTCTGATACTTTCGAAAGATATTGTAAACAAAGTCTTCACCCTGTTTAGTAGAAAGATTTAGCAGAAATGTCTCCAGAAACTGGCTATATCCTCATCTGCATTTTTCTTTTTACTCAGACCTCCATTATTTCGTTACACCAGGCTTATAAATAGTTTCTCTTTCAGCACTCTATTCTCTACTTCTATCTATCCTCTTTACTTTTTAGAAAAAAAAATCAAATCTATTTATGTTTATCATCTATCTGTTTTTGAATTTTACTCGCCATAGTAAATATACAAAATCACTAACAGCTCAGTCAATACTCTTCACAAACTGGTTATAACTAAACTCAGTAAGTTTTAATCATCCTGATATTTTAAATTTCTTATATTTCCTGTAGAAATGTTGTTTTATTTCTTGTTTTTTGTTTTGTATTAGGCATACTTGGGTTGTTTAAATAATGCTGCTTTCCATGTTTATTTGCTGCAAAAAAAAAAAAAAAAGACTAAAATACCTTACCCAGTATTTTAATATAGTTGTCATATTACATCATTTATATTTAGTATTTCTTAAACTTCTGTATGAGGAAGAATAAACTTCAGCTTGATTGTCCAACATAAAAATGTTAAGACAAAAGTCAATTGAGAAATGAATACATGAAGTTCCCACTATCTGGGGGATTTTAACTCAAAGACTATCATATTTACACGTCTCAGCACCTAGCCCAATCCTTGCCCTACTTTGACAGGGAAAACAAGAAACTTCTGTTAATTCTGCTCCATTATACTGTTCAGTTCAGTTCAGTTCAGTCACTCAGTCATGTCTGACTCTTTGCGACCCCATGAACTGCAGCACACCAGGCCTCCCTGTCCATCACCAGCTCCTGGAGTCCACACAAACCCACGTCCATTGTGTCAGTGATGCCATCCAACAATCTCATCTTCTGTCATCCCCTTCTCTTCCTGCCCACAATCCCTCCCAGCATAAAGGTCTTTACCAGTGAGTCAGCTCTTCACATCAGATGGACCAAGTCTTGGAGTTTCAGCTTCAACATCAGTCCTTCCAATGATCACCCAGGACTGATCTCCTTTAGGATGGACTGGTTGGATCTCCTCACAGTCCAAGGGACTCTCAAGAGTCTTCTCCAACATCACAGTTCAAAAGCATCAATTCTTCAGCACTCAGCTTTCTTTATAGTCCAACTCTCATATCCATACATGACCACTGGAAAAACCATAGCCTGGACTAGATGGAACTTTGTTGGCAAAGTGATGTCTCTGCTTTTTAATATGCTGTCTAGGTTGGTCATAACTTTCCTTCCAAGGAGTAAGCGTCTTTTAATTTCATGGCTGCAGTAACCATCTGCAGTGATTTTGGAGCCCAGAAAAATAAAGTCAGCCACTGTTTCCACTGTTTCCCCATCTATTTGCCATGAAGTAATGGGACCGGATGCCATGATCTTAGTTTTCTGAATGTTGAGCTTTAAGCCAACTTTTTCCCTCTCCTCTTTCACTTTCATCAAGAGGCTCTTTAGTTCTTCACTCTCTGCCATAAGGGTCGTGTCATGTTCATATCTGCAGTTATAACTCTATTTTTAGAAAATATGCTATCGAAGATTTTTTTAACACTGCCAATTTATTCTGCCCTACAGTGTTAAAATCCTCTTCCTATTTGGAAATAGTCTGTTGTTCCATGTCCAGTTATAGCTGTTGTTTCTTAACCTGCATACAGATTTCTCAGGAGACAGGTCAGTTGTTCTGGTATTCCCATATCTTTCAGAATTTTCCACAGTTTGTTGTGATCCACACAGTCAAAGGCTTTGGCATAGTCAATGAATCAAAAGTAGATGTTTTTCTGGAACTCTCTTGCTTTTTCAATGATTCAGCAAATGTTGGCAATTTGATCTCTAGTTCCTCTGCCTTTTCTAAAACCAGTTTGAACATCTGGAAGTTCACAGTTCACGTGCTATTGAAACCTGGCTTGGAGAATTTTGAGCATTACTTTGCTAGCGTGTGAGATGAGTGCAATTATGCAGTAATTTGAACATTCTTTGGCATTGCCCTTTTTTGGGATTGGAATGAAAACTAACCTTTTCCAGTCCTTGGCCACTGCTGAGTTTTCCAGATTCACTGACATATTGAGTGCAGCACTTTCTCAGCATCATCTTTTAGGATTTGAAATAGCTCAACTGGAATTCCATCACTGGAATTTGAAATAGCTCAACTGGATTTCTTATCATACATTTACATTTTTCTTATATTTTAGCTCCTCTTGATAATGTTACATTATTTAAGTTTCAAATACATGAATTTCTTGAAAATTTCATGAATAGTAAATTCAGGAAACTAAGTTTAACAGCATTTTAAAGTTTAAGTAAACTATCGTACATATACTTATCCATACACTTTCCATTCTTGAATCATCTTGATTTAGTAATTTTCTATCAAGGTAGGACTGTATTTCATGAGCAATCATTTTAATTTTCTCTTGTGGAAGTAATCATTTACAAAGGTATGATGAAAAACTCCAATTAGACTTGTTCATGAAAATTCATATAGCAATTATGTTGACTCATTTTGTTTCTCAAGAGTACCTGAAATTAATTAAATGAAACATATTTTACATGAAAAGCTACCTCCATATTTTTAGAGTAAACATGATATATCTTGACATGAGAGTTTTCTTTCATCTTCTTTTCTAAGGAACTGAACAGACACTAATGGCCTTTTCCCAAGTTTCTTCTTACTATATTCATGTATTTTTAATGATTCTCTTTTTATTGCAAATTCTGTTTGAAAATATTTGAAAGGGTTTTGGCATGACCTAGAAGAGAGTTACCTTCTAAAATCAGGATGTAGCAATTCACTTGGAACCCAAAGGGGCATAGTTGCACAATATAGACTTCAAATATCTATTCATAAAATTTTATAAATAAAATTAGATCACATCACATTTTATGAATAAAATCACATCACTCTTAAATAAGAGTGATATGATACACAATTTGGGCTTATATTGCCTTTTTAAAAATTTTTATTTTTACTTTATTTTACTTTACAATACTGTATTGGTTTTGCCATACATTGACATGAATCCACCACGCATGTACATGAGTTCCAAGTCCTGAACCCCCCTCCCACCTCCCACCCCATATCATCTCTCTGGATCATCCCAGTGCACCAGCCCCAAGCATCCTGTATCCTGTATTGAACTTAGACTGGCGATTCATTTCTTACATGATAGTATACATATTTCAGTGCCATTCTCCCAAATCATCCCAACCTCTCCCTCTCCCACAAAGTCCAAAAGTCTGTTCTATACATCTGTGTCTCTTTTACTGTCTCGCATACAGGGTTATCATTACCATCTTTCTAAATTCCATATATATGTGTTAGTATACTGTATTGGTGTTTTTCTTTCTGGCTTACTTCACTCTGTATAATCGGCTCCAGATTCATCCATCTCATTAGAACTGATTCACATGTATGCTTTTTAATGGCTGAGTAATACTCCATTGTGTATATGTACCACAGCTTTCTTATCCATTCATCTGCTGATGGACATCTAGGTTGTTTCCATGTCCTGGCTATTATAAACAGTGCTGCGATGAACATTGGGGTACATGTATCTCTTTCAATTCTGGTTTCCTTGGTGTGTATGCCCAGCAGTGGGATTGCTGGGTCATAAGGCAGTTCTATTTCCAGTTTTTTAAGGAATCTCCACACTGTGCTCCATAGTGGCTGTACTAGTTTGCATTCCCACCAACAGTGTAAGAGGGTTCCCTTTTCTCCACACCCTCTCCAGCATTTATTGCTTGTAGACATTTGGGTCAGAGCCATTATGACTGGTGTGAAATGGTACCTCATTGTGATTTTGATTTGCATTTCTCTGATAATGAGTGATGTTGAGCATCTTTTCATGTGTTTGTTAGCCATCTGTATGTCTTCTTTGGAGAAATGTCTAGTTAGTTCTTTGGCCCATTTTTTGATTGGGTCGTTTATTTTTCTGGAATTGAGCTGCATAAGTTGCTTGTATATTTTTGAGACTAGTTGTTTGTCAGTTGCTTCATTTGCTATTATTTTCTCCCATTCAGAAGGCTGTCTTTTCACCTTGCTTATAGTTTCCTTTGTTGTGCAGAAGCTTTTAATTTTAATTAGATGGAGAAATATACCACCATATATTCTTCATGGATCAGAAGAATCAATATAGTGAAAATGATATACTACCCAAAACAACCTACAGATTCAATGCAATCCCTATCAAGCTACCAGCGGTATTTTTCACAGAGCTAGAACAAATAATTTCAAGATTTGTATGGAAATACAAAAAACCTCGAATAGCCAAAGCAATCTTGAGAAAGAAGAATGGAACTGGAGGAATCAACTTGCCTGACTTCAGGCTCTACTACAAAGCCACAGTCATCAAGACAGTATGGTACTGGCACAAAGACAGAAATATAGATCAATGGAAAAAAATAGAAAGCCCAGAGATAAATTCACACACCTATTGACACCTTATCTTATATTGCCTTTTTTAAATTAAACATTTCTAAATTGATATTACCAAATATTATCATATTGTATACCATATTGAATAAAAAAATGACTATGTAAACCTTTTGAGTGGGAAATGTCATAAACAGGTGCCAAGGTTCTTTAGAGTAATGCTTGGGTACAGTCGTGAGACATTAGAAAATATTGTTTACTTGATAGAGAGTCAGAATATAAGGGCATTACGGGTATATGCATCTTCTTTTTGGAACTCTCCATGCACTAACCAGTGTCGCTATACATGGCAAGTGAGTGGCATAGAATCAATGTTTAGTCAAGTGCCTGGATTCACTGGTCAACATACAGCCTCAGCCTCACAAATCTTCAATCAACATTAATAAAAAAGCTATCTAATATTCTACAAGCCTCAATGTTCTTGTGTTTCTAATTTTGTGAAAATTGGAATTCTGAGTTAAGGAAATTTTGGGGGGAAGTCTAAGAAAAAGGCCACTATAGACATTGGTTATTAGAATCTGAGTATCTTGTCCAAATGGACAATTCCAACCAGTCCCATGGCAGTAAATATAGATCTCAAGGCCAAGGAACAAGATGGATGAAACAGCTTGATAATATTTTAGTAGATGAAAAATAAGTGTTAAGAAAAATCTTGAAAAAATTTGGTATTTATTCATAAGTGGCAAAACATTATATTCTAATTTTTAATTTATCCTAAAAAGTCTCTTCATTGGCATAAATTCCAATTTAGTGATATAATAAGTTGCTGTTCTAGTTTAACTGGAGATTTAAGATTATACTTAAATTGAGTTATAAGAAATGCAAAATTTTTTTTGTGATTTTACCTTCATTTCTCAACAGTTCATTTCCCAAACTCTCTTTGCTATGTAGATCTGAGTTTCTAACCCATATCACTTTCCTTCTCTCTGAAGAACTACTTTCAACATCTCTTTTTTTCTGGCTGCACTGTGACATATCCTGCTCAACATGCAAGATGTTAGCTCCCTGCCCAGGGACTGAACTTATGTTACTTGTAGTGGAGTGTGAAATCCTAAGCACTGGATGGCTAGGGAATTCCCGGAAATTTTTTAAAACTTTTATGTGTGACTATATTGTTAACTGACATATTATTCTTCTAAAATAGCAAGTAATTCCTTGCTTCCTTGTATTTAAGCTACGAAGATAGATATTCTCCCTCACTCTTTGCTCCATTGTTGATTCGAAAAATGTTCATATTGACCTATTCCATTCTACTATTGTGATGGGTAGTATAGAAATATTCTTCTCCTCTTAAAAATTATTTCAATTCTTTAAAAAGTTGAAAATTCTTAACATTTGATATGAAGATCAAATATATAATCTTTAAATATAGTCAAATTAATATACTATTAAATTTAAAGGGGAAATGGGAAAACAACAATTCTGCAAGTTATGCCATCATGTATGTCTGCCTGCTAAGTTGCTTCAGACATAGCCAACTCTGCAACCCTATAGACTGTAACCTGCCAGGCTACTCTGTCCATTGAATTCTCCAGGCAGGAATACTGCCTTCTCCAGGCGATCTTCCAGACCCGGGAACTGAACTCATGTCTCTCATGTCTCCTGCATTGGTAGGTGGGTTCTTTACCACTAATGCCACCTGGAAGGCCCATGTTAGCATATATTATTTTAAATTTTAGAATATTTCTTTATAGGAATTGTATTCTTCTAGATATCCACACAATCAATTAATAGTGTTACATGACTAGTTATCCCTCATATCCTGGATAGAAAATTATGCCAACCTTCTATCTGAATAGCTTACAGTCATTCTTGATTTTACATATTTTAAATTTACATGCATATCTTTTAATTTAAAACAACTGTAATATTATCTCTATACTAAGCTTTTTATGAGTGTCAGTGTAGAAGGTAGGTTTAATCATTATAAATAACACTAAGAAATTGTAGATATACTCATGAGTAGTGCCATATCAGTATGAGAATCTTATGAACACTGAGTAATAGTAATAGTATTGCTCTCTCTAAGTAGGGAAAACACTAAGAATTATGCTGCAAATAGTAAACTTGAGTTTTCTAAATACAAATATATGGTTTTTATTTTATTTTATTTTTTGAGATTCTTCTCTCGTAGAAAGAAATAATATCTTTTGCCACCAAAAGTAGGCAGAGAGATGAAACAGTGAAACAGGAAAATAAAAAGAGATAAGTATTATTAATAATAAGATATAGAAATCAGCACTCAAAGTCCTATAAATTAGTATTGAATGAGGGAAGAAAGAGAAAGAAAGGAAGAAAAATTTTAGGTACATTTTCAGGATTATTTTGAAAGCACAATGCTAAATTTTCCAGTTATTTTGGAAAAATCAAGAAAATCAGATTATGAAGTGGAAGAAGCTGATGAAATATAGACTCTAAGGATCTGCTTTCATAGGTTAAACCACCACAAAACCAGACAAATTTTGCCAAAAGAAATCCAATACCTAAAGAAGGCAGTGAAGAGAATAGAGTCAGTAGTTTCTTTATATCTTGGCTGTCTTTCACGGTTTGGAGCTACTGACACATAGAGGTGCTGACAAGATCAGAAGGACGGCAAATGGTAACACCACCTAAACAATCTCACCATGTACTTTTCTTGAGATCAGGGACCAAAGCAGAGTCTCTGCAACTTTTTTAAACTCCTCAGGCTCCTGAGAAATGTTGCTGTGAGCACACACTTACAAATCAGAAAAAAAAGTATCAAAACTTTCTATGAATGTACTTGGAAAGTAGACATCCTATACTCATTCAGCATTTGATTTTCAAAATTTGGACCTAACAGTGAGTTATGGAGAGATGTATATCCTCAAAAGGTGTTATAGTAAGTGATGAAACTCAATTATGTAATGTAAACAATTGAACTTTCAAATATGATTCTTTATTACCAATAACAAAAGAAAATAAAAATATACAGTTCCCCAAACAACCACCATAAAACATCTTGGTCAATTATATTCCAAATATAAAAAGCTCACCAATCACAGGAAAAAATAAAATTCTGTAGTATTAAACACCAATGTTCCTAGACTTTCTTCACATATGAGGGCTACACTTAAGAGAGGCAGTTCAACTCTCAGTTGAACTCATAAACTGAATTAAGTTACTATCTGCTACATTATTTTTATATATTAGCTAATCCTTTTAAATATGATTTTGATAAGGCATATTTTTACCTAACATGAGCATATTATCAAGCCATAAAATTATTTACAACAATTAGAGGAAGATAAGAAACACTTTGAATCCAAAAAGAGTATATTTAAGTACGCGCCCAATGAAAGGACATTTTAATATATAAATCAAATATTAACAGACTTGAAGAGAAAATAGAGAGTAATACAATAACATTCAGTTCACTTCAGTCATTAAGTTGTGTCCGAATCTTTGCAACCCCATGAATCACAGCACGCCAGGCCTCCCTGTCCATCACCAACCCCCAGAGTTCACTCAGACTCATGTCCATCATGTCAGTGATGCCATCCAGCCATCTCATCCTCGGTCCTCCCCTTCTCCTCCTGCCACCAATCCCTCCCAGCATCAGAGTCTTTTCCAATGAGTCAACTCTTCTCATGAGGTGGCCGAAGTACTGGAGCTTCAGCTTTAGCATCATTCTTTCCAAAGAAATCCCAGGGTTGATCTCCTTCAGAATGGACTGGTTGGATCTCCTTGCAGCCCAAGGGACCCTCAAGAGTCTTCTCCAACACCACAGGTCAAAAGCATCAATTCTTCGGTGCTCAGCCTTCTTCACAGTCCAACTCTCACATCCATACATGACCACTGGAAAAACCATAGCCTTGACTAGATGGACCTTAGTCGGCAAAGTAATGTCTCTGCTTTTGAATATAGTATCTAGGTTGGTCATAACTTTTCTTCCAAGGAGTAAACGTCTTTTAATTTCATGGCTGCAGTCACCATCTGCAGTGATTTTGGAGCCCCCAAAAATAAAGTCTGACACTGTTTCCACTGTTCCCCCATCTATTTCCCATGAAGTGACAGGACCAGATGCCATGATCTTCGTTTTCTGAATGTTGAGCTTTAAGCCAACTTTTTCCCTCTCCTCTTTCACTTTCATCAAAAGGCTTTTTAGTTCCTCTTCACTTTCTGCCATAATATTAGGGGACTTAATACTCCACTTTATAAATGGATAGATCATCCAGACAGAAAATCAATAAGGAAACACTGGCTTTCAATGACACATTAGACAAGATAGACATAACAGATATATATAGAATATTCCATTTAATGCACCTTCTTCTCAAGGGCACATGGACTATTCTCTAGAATAGATATATCAGGGAACAAAACAAGCCTTTATGAATTTAAGAAGACAGGAATTATGTCAAGAATCTTTTCTTACAATTATAATATGAAAGTTGAAATAAATTACAATAAAAAAGTAGAAATTTCACCAATATATAAACAGCATGCTTTTGAACAACCAAGAGGTACGGACAAATTAAAAGAGAAGTTCAAAAATACCTTGTGATAAAAAATGTAAATATAATATACCAAAACATATAGGATGTAGAAAAAGCAGTTCTAAGAACAGAGGTTATAGCAATAAATGCCTAGATCAAGAAACAAGAAAGATCTTAAACAAACAACTCAACTGTACATCTCAAGGAACTAGAAAAAGAAGAAAAGACAAAGACCAACATTAGTAGAAAGAAGGAAGTAAATAGAGCAGAAATAAATAGAGACTAAAAGGGGAAAAGCAATGAAACTAAGAACTCTTTTTTTTTTTGAAGAAATAAAACTAACAAATTTTTAGCTAGATTCACCAAGAAAGAAAGAAAACTCCAATGCATAAAATAAAAAAACAAAAGAGGAGATATTACCACTGATTTCACAGAAATGCAAAGAATTATGAGAGTACAATGAACAATTATTCGGCAACAAACTGGACAACCGTAAAGAGACGAATGCTGATGGCTGACTCATGCTGAGCTTTGACAGAAAACAACAAAATTCTATAATGTAATTGTCCTTCAATTAAAAAATAAATAATAATAATTAAAAAGAATGAATTCCTAGAAGCATACCATCTGTCAGAACTGAGTCATGAAGAAACAGACAATATAAACAGAGTAATTACTAGTAAGAATCAATATTAGGACTACTAGTAATTGAATCATTACTAGAGACTGAATCAGTAGTCAGAGACAAACAAAATTTCAAGACCAGATGCCTTTACTGATGAATTCTACCAAACATTCAAACAATACCAATACTTTTTATAGTCTTTCAAAAAACAGGGGACAAGGTAACACTTCCAAATTTATTTTACAAGGCCAGCATTACTTTGCCACCAAAATCAGAAGAGGACAGCAAAAGAATACTGCAGGCCAATATACCTGATAAAAATAGATGCAAAAATTCTCAACAAAATATTAGCAAACTGAATTCAGTAATACCTTCATAACTGTAACTGACTAACTGAAGTCGCTCAGTCGTGTCTGACTCTTTGCGACCCTGTGTACTGTAGCCTACCAGGCATCTCCGTCCATGGGATTCTCCAGGCAAGAATACTGAAGTGGGTTACCATTTCCTTCTCCAGGGGATCTTCCCAACCCAGGGATCGAACCCAGGTCTCCTGCATTGGAGGCAGACACTTTAACCTCTGAGCCACCAGGGAAGATAATACCTTCATAGGATCCTATATTATGATCAAGTGGGATTTATTCCCAGGTTATAAAAATGTTTCAACATCTGCAAATCAATCAGTGATAGAGCACATTAACAAACCATGTATTTAATGTGCAAAAATGTATATGCAATGTGTAGAAAAAAAGTGTATCCAATGTGTAAAAAAAAAAAGTGTATCCAAAACAGTAAAATGTCTAGGAATAAATTTAAATGAGTCTGGTGGCGCACTGATAAAGAATCCACCTGTCAATTCAAGAGATGCAGAAAATGTGGGTTCAGTCCCTGAGTTGAGAAGATCCCCTGGAGAAGGAAATGGCAATCCACTCCAGTATTCTTGCCCGGGAAATCCCATGGACAGAAGAGCCTGGAGGGCTATAGTCTATGGGGTCCCCAAAGTGTCTGACACAACTTAGCAACTAAAAATAACAATAACAACAAAAATCTGTACACTAAAATCTGCAAGATATTAAGAATTGGAAGAGGAGATAAATAAATGCAAAGTTACTCTTTCCTCATGGATTGGAAAAATTAATATTATTAAAATGTCTATACTGCCCAAAGCAATCTACAAATTCACTGCAATCCCTATCAAAATTCCTACGACACTTTACTGAAGAGTAGAACCAACAAGCCAGAGTCATCTCTTACCATGATTTAAACTATTATTACAAAGCTGTAACAATCAAAACAGTATGTTATTGGACCAAAAATAGACACATAGATCAATGGAAGAGGATAAAGAGCCCAGAAATAAACTCATGCATATATGGTCAATTAATTTATGACAAAAAAGCCAAAAATATATAGTAAGAAATGGACAGTCTCTCCAATAAATGGTTCTGAAAAAAAACTGGACAGGCAAATGCAAAAGAATGAAGTTGTATCAAATACTATATACAATATTCAACTCAAAATGAATCAAAGACTTGAAAGAAAAAACTGAAACTATAAAAACCCGTAAGCTCCTTGACTTTGGTCTTGGTGATGGTTTTTTGGATTTGAAATTAAAAGCAAAGGCAACAAAAGGACAAATAAACAAATGGAGCTTCATCACACTAAAAGTCTTCTGCACAGAAAAAGAAATATCAATGAAATGAAATGGCAACCAATGTATATTTTTCCAAAGATGACATGTAGATGGCCAACATCCATAAAAAGGTGTTCAGCATTACTAATATCAGGGAAATGAAAATTATAACCACAAGGAATTATCACCTCACACCTGTTACAATAGTTATTACCCAAAACAGGAAATAACAATTGCTGACTAGGATGTAGAGAAAAAGAGAACTGTTGTACACTGTTGGTTTGAGATCTATATTGGTATAACCACTATGGAAAACAATATGGGCTTTCCTCAAAAAATTAAACATATAACTACTGCATGATTCAGAAATTCTATTCCTGGGTATCCGTTCAAAGAGAACAAAAACACTAACTCAAAGAGATATTTGCAACCCCATGTTAATCACAGCATTATTCACAATAGTCAAAATACTGCTACTGCTAAGTCACTTCAGTCATGTCCGACTCTGTGTGACCCCATAGACGGCAGCCCACCAGGCTCCCCCGTCCCTGGGATTCTCTAGGCAAGAACACTGGAGTGGGTTGCCATTTCCTTCTCCAATGCATGAAAGCGAAAAGTGAAAGGGAAGTCACTCAGTTGTGTCTGACTCTTCGCGACCGCATGGACCGCAGCCTACCAGGCTCCTCTGTCCATGGGATTTTCCAGGCAAGACTACTGGAGTGGGGTGCCATCGCCTTCTCCAGTCAAAATACAGACATAACCAAAGTGTCTACCAAGTGTCTAGCAATGGATGACGGGATAAGGAAATGTTCATATGTATGTATGTGTGTGTGTGTATATATATATATATATATATATATATACTTATACATCAATGGATATATACATACATATACATATATGTGTATGTACATATATATTCATATACAAATATTAGTTAGGCAAAAATTAAGGAAATATTGCTTATTGCAACAGTAAAATACAAGCGTACCTCAGAGCTATTGAGGGTTTGATTCCAGATCACCCCAATAAAGCCAGTATCATGGTAAAGCAGGTCACAATTTTTTTGGTTTCTCTGTGCATATAAAGTTATCTTCACACTATACCATAATCTATTAGTATAGGATAGAAATATGCATAAAAATGTACCATCGTTTAAAGAATGCTTTATTGTTGTTGCTGCTAAGTTGATTCAGTCCTGTTTGACTCTTTGCCACCTTATGGACAGTAGCCTGCCAGACTCCTATGTCGATGGGATTCTCCAGGCAAGAACACTGAAGTGGGTTGCCATGCCATCTCCTCCAGGGGATCTTCCTGACCCAGTGATTGGACCTGTGTCTCTTAGGTCTCCTGCATTGGTAGGGAGGTTCTTTACCAATAGTGCCACCCAGGAAGCTCACTTTGTTGCTAAAAAATGCTAAACACTTTGCAATACTACTATTAAAAGCAATAACTAATATATATGGGATGTTTTACCAACAACTAGACGATGATTTCACTGTAAAAACCTAGCATATCTGTATGGATTTATTAAGTGGATAGTATTTTTGTCCTCATTAAACAGAAGTCCTACTGATACTTAGAGAAAAAAAAATACGTACAAAGTTGTATCAACCCAAACAATAAATATAAAGCAGCTGTGAAAACTATGGGAAAACTTCATATTCTTTTATAAATATCTAAAATATATCAATTAAAATAAGGTAACAGCTTAAAACAGGTTGTATATCCATGTATGTATTTGTATATGAAAATATAAATTACCCCTAAAACATGACTGGGTAGATGTGAAAAATTTAGGAAGTTCGTATTTAAGGATACTATTTATATTTTTTTGTATTCAGAATAAAAAGCTATAAATCATAAGTAAATAAAAACTGTAATAGCTCTGTTTTTTGTTATATAATGCTACTCATAATGTTTCTTTTCATATACATATAAAACATTAAATAATATATTAATCTGTTTTGAATTTTAATGTTTTCTAAATAATGTGACAGAAATTTCTATTTCTTTCTTTAAGAAATAACCCCTTACCACCACAGGTACACAGATTATACCTTACTTAGGACAAACAGATCTAGATCAAGAGAGATGACGTTTGTGACTCTCGCTACCAGCTACTATAATAGTGACCAGGAAAACTAGCTTCTGACCAACGAAGTGTGCCTGGATTTGTGTGTATGACTTACAGCACTGCTAAAGAGAAAATTGTTTTCTACTCATCCTCTTTTGCTTTTTTTCTGGATGAAGAGACAACAGATGATAGGTTATGGTTGCATAACAATCTAGAAGTATGACTTTAAGGTTCAACTTCTCTCTCCACACTAATAGCGAGAGAAAAATTTCTATACGTGTAGTTTATGTCATTGTAATTTTGAGTCTGTTCATATAGGCATAGAGGTGTGTTACTAAATAATCAGATAACAAATATTTAGTGTTATTCTATGGACTCTTCTATTACTTGCCTTTTGATTCTACATTACATTGGACAAGTCAGTCATTCATTTCTATGTATATTCAGTTCAGTTGCTCAATTGTGTCCAACTGTTTGCGACCCCATGGACTGCACCACACCAGGCCTCCCTGTCCATCACCAACTCCCGGAGTTTACTCAAACTCATGTCCATTGAGTCAGTGATACTTACAGTTTATTCATTTTTCTTGCTTTACAGCAGTACTGTTATACATTAAAAACACATATGGAAAAAAAATCATGAGTTTCAGTAAAATCAATGAGTTTAAGGAATTTATGAAATATTTTTACCTGCTTACGATAATAAATTTCAAGATCACTGATATACAAACTAAGTATTAATTTACGGTGCTATGTATAACAACCTTTGCTGCTGCTGCTAAGTCACTTCAGTTGTGTCCGACGCTGTGCGACCCCAGAGACGCCAGCCCACCAGGCTCCCCCGTCTCTGGGATTCTCCAGGCAAGAACACTGGAGTGGGTTGCCATTTCCTTCTCCAATGCATGAAAGTGAAAAGTGAAAGGGAAGTCACTCAGTCGTGTCTGACTCTTTGAGACCCATGGACTGCAGCATACCGGGCTCCTCTGTCCAACCTTTAAGTACATTAAAAACACAACACTGAAAAGTGAATTAAAATTTCAAGAAGGAAAAAAAAAGCAAAGTGAAACAAAGTGAAATATTGAAGCAATTAAAGAAAAACTGTATTTACCTATAAAAACTTTAAAAAGTGTAAGTCAAAGAATAATACTGTGGGATGTCTGATCAAAGAAAGAAAAGCTAAAGGAGTGTATATTTGATGATGCATATTAAAAAACACTGTGAACATTAAAAAACTGAAAAGAATTATATTTTCTCTCAAATTAATGCATGGGGTTGGGCTAAAATAAAGCCATAAAAGTTTATATTTTAAATACATTCATTAATAATATATGAACATGAATATTAAAAATAAAAATATCTACCTATGCTTCAATGTGATTTATATAGAATCACTGCATAAGAAGTGCTCAGTAAATGCACATAAATAATTAAATACCAGTTTGAATAATGTTTCAAGGTTTATCAATTCAATATTATCCAAAAGTTAACTGGAAATTTTGTCATAGTTATGCTTAATTCAAATAACATTATGTGAAATGCACACAGGCATTTTTACTATTGTTTATTTCCTTATTTTTTATGATATGTTTATGCTCATTGTTCTTCAATTTCAACTTCTCTAACAATGAGCAAATCATTGGAATTTAGCCCTTGGGGGTTCGGCAACTTTAAAAAATTAAATAAGCAATGAAAATTAGGAAGCTGTCATGTTGAGGTTTGAACAGCAACACTTTGATTACAGTTGTGAGGCAAACTCACAGACAGCTGAATTATTTCCTTTATTACTTTTCAATCATATATATGAAGGAACATTTTGATATCTGCCAATCATGTCAACATACTCCAAACTCATGCATCTTTTAAAATCCAAAACCTGCTTTTCTTGTTTTTTTTTGTAATGCTGTACATATTTGTCCATCTTAAGTTTGCTTCTTCTTAAAACAGGATAGGACATATTGTAAAAGGAACTGTTATAGGGTAGATTAAGCTAGCTAACACAAATGTAGGGGGAAGAAATTAAGGTGATATGATGGAGAATATGTAACTTATTATATCATAAAGCAATTGCATTTATGCCTGATTGGCCTGGAAAATTCCTTGGACTGTGCATACCATGGGGTCACAAAGAGCAGACATGACTGAGTAACTTTCACTAACTCACTCACTGATTGAGAGAACATCACTCATTTGACTGTTTCCAAGTCAGCACAAAAGTAAACGTTAATAGTAAAGGTGGTTCCTCTTTTGTTTGCTCCTAAAGGTGTCTCAGTTCAGTTCAGTTCTGTCGCTCAGTCGTGTCCGACTCTTTGCAACCCCATGGATTGCAGCACGCCAGGCCTCCCTGTCCATCACCAACTCCCGGAGTTCACTCAGACTCACGTCCATCGAGTCTGTGATGCCATCCAGCCATCACATCCTCTGTCGTCCCCTTCTCCTCCTGCCCCCAATCCCTCCCAGCATCAAATCATTCCAATTCCACTGTTTACTGGTTTCAAATGTAAAATCAAATTATATGTCAGTGGGAGGATATCTACATTTCCCAATGGAGACAATACACAGTAACTGAAATACAATTTTAAAGGAAGTTATACAAATACCATTCAAAAGATCACATTTCTTGTAAGTCAATAGATCAATTAGCTGATCACTATGACTGATAAAATGCATATGCATATTATTCATCATTAACTAGTGGACTTTTCTCTACTTAAGAGTAATCATTATAAAGGATAGAAAAAAACAGATGTTTCTGAGCTAGATCTGATAGTAGTTTTGAAAATAGCCTCCATTTCTTGTTGAAGGACCAGGATCCATGTATGATTTTCAGGGGTTTCATTAAGCCTTTGAATTTACATGCACCTTTATCGATGTACATGCCCATGACATTTTGGGAGGAAAAGATGTATACTTATCTTTATATTTACTGTAATCCAAACTAGGTACCTGATGATGGAAGAATGCAAGTAAATAAAGAAAAATTTAAGTTACAGAAAATGAGAAGTTGCAGGGGATTTTTAAAATAGCATCTGCATAAATATCCACTGCTAATAGACAATTATTGTTGGCATAACAATGGCAATGTTTTATACTTGAAAGATTGCTTTTTATGTCTACCTATGACATTTCTTTATGGTAAACAAAACATAAAATAATTGGGATGTCGTGTTTTGTTGATCATTTGGAAGCTATTCATCAAATACATAGAAGGAGTTTGTTTCAAGCAGACCAAATAACATATTCTTTCTTACTAGCCTTTTAGAGAGGAGTCAATAAAATAAATGTCTTCAGTCACCACAGAATTATCAATCTTAGTTTTGGGTTTTTTTTCTGCTTTGAATCAGCAAGCATGCCAGTAATTGTGGTCCTTGTGACCTTTAAAATGTCAGTTCATTCATAATGAAAGACAGGGAAAAAAAGATGATGAAGCAGCTTAAGAACAAACAAGTATATGCACATATACTCTGCATATATACATCACACACACTCACATATAATTTATCTTCTAAACTTAATATATAGGAGCTCTTTCCTACCAAAGTACAATGGTATGTTTTTTATTCTCTAGGACTCAATTTAACAGTGAGAAAGGTGACAGGAGAAAATACCTACTCATGCCTTCTTTTGTTGCTCTTGTATGTAAGCTACATTTCTCCTACTTATTTGACATTGTTGACTCTCTCTTTCTTCCTAAAAGCTACAGAGACACTCTGTTTATCTTAAAATTGACCAGTGATAGATTCTGGTAACCACTGTCAAAGAAGCTGGGGGGAAAAAAAAAAATTTCTCGCTAGATGCTTTCATCACTCTGTCACTCAGTTTGCATTTGGCAAGAAAGGGAAAATAGGAGAGGTGTTACCTAGGTAAATAACTAGGACCTATTAAGGAATAGTTGATAAAGAAGAATAATCAGAATAATTCATTCTCAACTTTCAAAGGTAATTTTCTGCCCTGCTCTGAATTTTAAGAAAAATTCAATTATTTATAGTAAATACTTGTCTGTATTATTTTATTCTAATGTTAAATATGTAATTTAACCTACTTTGTACTGTCTAGTTTCACAATATTCTTTTCTAGTGAGTCAAATTCCTGTTTTGAATAAAGATTGAAAGATATATGCATTTTATTTTCAATACCTAAGGATTATCTGCCTTGAAGACTGAAAATTGATTATAACAAAACCAGGTCTATATCGGAGAAGGTGATGGCACCCCACTCCAGTACTCTTGCCTGGAAAACCCCATGGACAGAGGAGCCTGGTAGGCTGCAGTCCATGGGGTCGCCAAGAGTCAGACACAACTGAGCGACTTCACTTTCACTTTTCACTTTCATGCATTGGAGAAGGAAATGGCACCCCACTCCAGTGTTCTTGCCTGGAGAATCCCAGGGACGGGGGAGCCTGGTGGGCTGCCATCTATGGGGTCGCACAGAGTCAGACACTATTAAAGTAACTTAGCAGCAGCAGCAGGTCTATATTATGGCACATATGGTTTATTGAATGCTAATGAATTAAAGTCCCAGCTTTCCTGAATACATTGTATGTGTAAGGAAAAAAAAATAATTTATTCACAGTTGTAATGATTCAGAATGACTACTGGCACTATTAGGGTTTTTTTTTTTTTTCTGTGATAATTATGTTACATTACAATAAGCCAACTGGTACAATGATATTATTAGGTAGAAGATATATTCATAAAATTTGAAATAGTATACAAATACAATTACGATATCCAGAGGCACTGAATGGTAATGCAAATTATGTTTTTTAGTTTTAGATGTAAACGTTTAACACAAAGATGATTAATTTGCCAAGTCAAGCTAAATTATTTTTCATTTGGAAAAGTGCTAATTTAAAGCACTAAACCATTGGTTCTAAAATTTTTCAGCAAGCTTTTAAGTAAGTTCTTTATCCATTTAAAATTTCTATGTAACAGTATATATGCGTTGTATAAATTTTGGAACCACCTAGTACATTCTTTTTTTTTCTTAAAGGACTGACAACTATTTTCAGACTATCATATTCTTAATTTCAAAAATGAACAAAATATCAAATTCAAAAGAGCTCTTTCATTTAGGAATAGATGTGCTGAAACTGGAATTGCATCTGTTCAATGTGTTAGAATGGGACTCTTAAGCACTTGTGGTAGATTATTGTTTGCTGGATAAAATTTAAGAACTCCATCTGTTAAGCTTTATGTACAAATCTTGTGACTCAAATTTTGGATGTAATAATGTGAGTAAAATAGATGCAGCAGCAAATCATATTATTGCAAATGAAACAGATTACATGATGTGTTTAGAATGGGAAATATTTCTATTCCATAACAATGTGTTAAAAATATGATGGTACAGTTTTTTCATGAAAGGCACTATGCCTAATTCATCTTGGCAGACTATATAACAGAGTGCAAAGTACATTTAAAGACCCAAATAAAGGTTTTGATATATAAAAGTATACTTTTAAATTAATAAAATAATTTATTTGCTCAACACCAAACACCTTTTCTAGAAAAAACTAGTAAAAAAAAAAATACAAACAGGAAATTGATTATAATGGTGGCTTGGCAACTATTCTTATCTTTCCATATCTATATCTGAGAGAGAGGAAGCAGTGAGAGAAAGGGGAAGCCCAACAGGAGGGTGGGAGGAGGAAAGAGACTGATTTGCATGGTTTTCAAAGGTTGGGATTATGGTTTTCTTTACAACTTCTGTTCTCTAATGGGTCCAAGAAAAGTCACTAATTTTTATGCTTTCCAGTCATTTCTTATTGTCAGTACAGGAGTGATAATGTAAAAGATCTTTACATGCAAATACAGAAACCAGAAGATTCTCTGCCAGTATGTTTTCAATTACTTTTTCAGTTTCTCTTGGAGAAAAACATTTTTGTCAAGAGCCTGGATGAACCCTATGAGGTATATTCTTAGTTGTGACAGAGAGCTAGGATCCTATATTTCATTAATGTATGTTCTTGCTCACCTGATACAGTGGGAGCACAGGAACACTTGTTTGATAGCTCTTTTGATTGCTATAAAGAGATTGTTATTATGACTTCTCCCACATCTCAGGAACAAATGACAAGACTGTATACAGCACAGGATGTGATAAAAACATATCTCTATGCATATCCCAATTATCTGTTATCCTGCTGAACATAATTACATTTTGCATACCACAGGACTATTCTTTGACCCAGGGAAAACTGATACCATGCTGTGAGGTTTGTCTGCACTATAGTGTACTTTGGAAAATAAAGTAAGGGAGGAATTTGAAAGGGTACATTCCCTCCATGCAATTATAATCAACATAGATCTCTTCAGATAACCTTCCCTACTTGCCCTTGCATAGCCACTGGAAGTGATGATCAGAGATAAGAGAGTTCAATGCCTCTGAAAAGTGATTTAAATGAAGGCTTAATAATACACATTATGCAATGTTTTCAACTACTATGTTATCATTGCTCTTAGAAATAAAACCAATATATTTCCATACAAAAGGAAAAATTGATGACAGTATAAAGCAAGATTTCTTCAAATATTTGAAATTTGGCGTTAAACTATCAGGACATTAATAACTGTAAGAAAAAAAAATCAAACTGTGTTCTATACCCAACAAGAATTGTTAATGTTAGCGTGTTTTGAAGTAATAGGTGTTAAAGGTAGTTTTGAAATGGAACCTTAAAAGGGCCTGCAGAAAAATATTTGCAGGATTTATACCTGCATTCCCAGGTGTGTATGTGCGTGTGTTATGTCAGTAAGGTGAGACAATCAAGTTTATGTATGCAACTGAGGGATTTCATGGTGATACAAGAACATGATGGATGGGAGGCAGCATTCATAATCATTTAAACCTGTATATATCAATTGATGGAATGCTGAATTAGTCCATTTGTTCATCTTTAGGATGAAGATGGGAATCAACAGCACAGGGAACAAATCTGTCTAATGAATAGTGAGCTTTTTACACACAGTGTTTTATAAAACATTTAGTTGTCCAAATGTATATATCAAAATATTGTATACAAATACTCCATGTCCATATTTTCCTGTGAAATCTGTCAAAACTGCATGCAAATAATTGACAGGGCTTGCTTTGTAGCTGATTTCTTTAAAATGGGAAACGTTCTCCAGGGCTACCACCATAAAGTACAATACACATATTTTACACAAGCATTGTACTTAATTGCATTTTCCAGTCACCTGAAAATAACTGTGTGCTCTAAAATGGAGGGTACCCATGAATGAAACTTTGGCAAATTTAAATAGATTAAAATAATTGCTATATGTTTTTTTATTACAGGCATTTAACTTATGTAATCAGGAAAGTAACTAGCGGAGTCTGTACTTAATTCTAAGGGAAATACTGTTCAGCTTCAGTTCTTAAATTTGCTATTTTGTACAATATTATCTACCATAATATTTCCCATTGACCCTTTTCTCGCTTTTTGAGTATCTTGGATGTTTCTGTCTATGAAAAAGTTTCTCAAGATATGTTCCACTTTGAAATGTTCTCTACACTTTTAACCTATTCTCAATCATGCTGGATTATTTTTAACCAAACAACATAAAGTCACAAACAATAAGAAGTAAATTCCACCCTGCTGCTAAGTCACTTCAGTCGTGTCCGACTCTGTGCGACCCCATAGACAGCAGCCCACCAGGCTCCCCTGTCCCTGGGATTCTCCAGGCAAGAACACTGGAGTGGGTTGCCATTTCCTTCTCCAATGCATGAAAGTGAAAGGTGAAAGTGAAGTTGCTTAGTCGTGTCCGACCCTCAGCGACCCTATGGACTGCAGCCTTCCAGGCTCCTCCATCCATGGGATTTTCCAAGCAAGAATACTGGAGTGGGGTGCCATTGCCTTCATGAAATACTTAATGATTGACTAAGTTGCTGTCATGTGCCCTTTGGTTTAATCTAAGAGGATATCACTCGTGTTCATGTTTAGGAAGACTAGACAACTATAGGTGCGTGGTATATGGTGGCACTTTAAAACTGGATTATTTCCTTCATATTTTGTACTATGATAAAACATTTATTTTGATACAGAACTTCTCCTTCTCTACGGAGACAAAACGTTTCTTCAAAGATATACTCCCATGGAAAATATACAATCACTTACTATTTGCTGCTTTATTTATAAAGTAGGTAATTCAAGAATGTCTTTTAAGGCTTATGGGAAAAGAGTCTCATTCACCACCTTCAAGGAAATCATGTCTACAGTGTAGAATGTGAACTGATTTTTCCCACCTCTGAAAGAGAAGTCTACCTGATAACAAGAGCAAACATTACTGAAAGTTTATTATTTACCAGTTAATTTTGTAAGTAATTAACATGTAGTAACTAAGGAAGGAACTATCATACTAGTTTTAAGATGAAGAAATGGCAATACAAAATATTTAAAGGAATTGTTCAGTGCCACACACTTGAGAACTGAAGGAACTAGTATTTTACCCCTGGCTAACTGGCTTAGCTTTATAATCATATAAATCATATATATATATATTTATATTATAATTTATCATATATACACATTTATATTATAATTTATCATATACACATGTTTATAATTTATCATTAAACTTTATTGTTATCAAATTATTTTAAGATTAATGGACATAATTATTTCTTATTTTACAATTTTATCTATGTGAATATATCCATATTCTAAGAGGCAGATGAAGAGCAAAAGAAAATACATTTAAGGAGAGTCATAAAGCAAATATTATGACAGAGTATTTATATACATGATTGATTTTAATCCTTGAAATGATTATAACATTATAAGATCATATCTTTGAAGTGAAGTGAAGTGAAGTCACTCAGTCATGTCTGACTCTTTGGGACCCCATGGACTGTAGCCTACCAGGCTCCTCTGTCCCTGGGATTCTCCAGGCAGGAATAATGGAGTGGGCTGCCATTTCCTTCTCCAGGGGATCTTGGGGATGGAATTGGTATAAATAAGTTTGTATACAAGAATTTACTCAATTTCCCCATTTTGCTTTTTTTCAGTTGCTACATCTGACTTTTTGTGACCCCCATGGACAGTAGCCCTCCATTTCCTCTGTCCACAGAACTCTCCAGGCAAGAATACTGAAGTGGGTTGCCATTCCCTTCTCCAGGGGAATCTTCCCAACCCAGGGGTTGAACCCAGGTCTCCTGCATTGCAGCTAGATTCTTTACCATCTGAGATACCAGTTAGGAAAAAAATCAATAAAAGTATTTTATGAGAATTAATGGACTATATGGAATTTATAATAAGCAATATTATATGTCATTTGTAAAACTGGTAGTCCATATCCCATTTACAAGTACAATTTATAATAAAGCTGTGTGTATGTATGACAGGGCTGCCCCAGTGGTCTCCTGCTAAACGTGCTAAGTCACTCACTTTGTGACCCTATGGACTATAGCTCTCCAAGCTCCTCTGTCCCTGGGATTCCTCAGGCAAGAATATTGGAGTGGGTTGCCATTTCCCTTCTCCAAGAGATCTTCCTAATCCAGGATATAACCTGGGTCTCCTGTCATTGCAAGCAGATTCTTTAGTGCCTGAGCCACCAGGGAAGCCCATATGCCACAGTGGTAAAGAATCTCCCTGCCAATGCAAGAGGTGCAAGAGACGTGGCTTCAATCCCAGTTCATGGGGTCAAAAAGAGTCAGACATAACTGAATGACTGAGCACGCATGCATGCATGCTCAGTGCTGACCTTTTTCGAGAGAACTAGTAGTAAAACATTACTGGTACATCACGGGACATATATGTCTATACATATTCTACTTGATGACTTATTCCTGCTAATACCTTAAGAATTCAGTTTCTCACTATTGGGCCCCAAGGACTTAAGACAAGGATGCAAGAAATACCAGAGATGTACATAGGTCCTTTGAACCAAAAAGTTCTGGGAATTCAGGTGGATGCTAACATTCCAGCAACTTGACCTTTACTATTTTCTTTAGAAAGGTTAAACTGCATGTCTCTTTAAGTTTTCAAGGTAGACATCAGAAATAAGCCTTTTCTCCACACAAGAAAATGAATCACATATTAAATATACCAGATAATCCATAGAAACTCCCTCTCACTAAACTTGAGACCATTATAAAACATATTACATATAACTCAAATAATCCAACCTAAACAGCAATGTTAGTTTATACTAACATTATAACATATAATACTGGTTATATAGTGTTTTCTCTCAGCAGAATCCCCACAGTGTCTCTAACTAGTGATATATTGTTTAATCTTTAAGGAAAAATTAAACTACATGAGCCAGGTTTTGTAAAGACAAGAATAGCATAGTATTATTTCTAGAAAACCAGTATTAAAGGTAATTTATAGATTACATATCAAATTTTATGATTTTTAATGTAACTATAATCTACTGGACATTTACTGTGTTCCATATACTACACTAAGCAACTTACACCAACTCTGTAAGAATAATTATTTTAATGTGTAGCTATACTGCAATTATTTAAACAAATACACACATAGACATATGCAATCTCTCAAGGCTTCATAACAAGGAAGAATTGGGAACAAGGATTTCAGCCCAGTCTTCTCAAAATTTCAAGATTACTGAGATTAGAGTTTAAATTTAATACACATGCAAACATTTAAAAAGGAAACAGCAGTCTCAATCTCTGAAGTAGAATATCTCTGAAAATAACTCAACTTCATCTCCATTGAACAGGAGGAGATATAGGCACATCTCCTCCTATCCAGACAGGAGGTTATGTAGGCACACCTATTGACAGATAGGGACATATGACAACCTGAATATAGATTTTTGAAGAGCTAAAAATAACCTTAAAGTTTTTTTTTTTTTTTTTTAAATTTCAGCTCTCTCATCTTATATATAAAGAAGTAAAGCACAAAAAAGTTTAAAAATTTGGCCTTAGCTACTAGAAATGCTGTGCTGGAAGAAGCACAAGCTGGGATCAAGATTGGCAGGAGAAATATCAATAACCTCAGATATGCAGATGATACCACCCTTATGGCAGAAAGTGAAGAACTAAAGAGCTTCTTGATGAAAGGGAAAAGAGTGAAAAAGCTGGCTTAAAGCTCAATATTCAAAAAACTAAGATCATGGCATCTGGACCCATCACTTCATGGCAAGTAGATGGGAAACAGTAGAAATAGTGGCTGACTTTATTTTTGGAGGCTCCAAAATCACTGCAGATGGTGATTGCAGGCATGAAATTAAAAGATGCTTACTCTTTGGAAGGAAAGTTATGACCAACCTAGACAGCATATTAAAAAGGAGAGACATTGCTTTGTCAACAAAGGTCCATCTAGTCAAGGCTATGGGTTTTCCAGTAGTTATATATGGATGGGAGAGTTGGACTATAAAGAAAGCTGAGCACTGAAGAATGGATGCTTTTGAACTGTGGTGCAGAGAAGACTCTTGAGAGTCCCTTGGACTGCAAAGAGACCTAACCAGTCCATCCTAAAGATCAGTCCTGGATGTTCACTGGAAAGACTGATCTTGAAGCTGAAATTCCAATACTTTGGCCACCTGATGCAAAGAGCTGACTCATTTGAAAAGATCCTGATGCTGGGAAAGATTGAGGGCAGGAGGAGAAGGGGACAATAGGGGATGAGATGGTTGGATGGGATCACCGACTCAATGGACATGAGTTTGGGTGAACTCCGGGAGTTGGTGATGGACAGGGAGGCCTGGCATGCTGTGGTTCATGGGGTCACAAAGAGTCAGCACAACTGAGCAACTGAACTGAACTGAACTAATTAGTGGAACCAGAAACTCTGGCTGTTAGAGCATTTTTTTAAGCTTAATTTATAAAAAGAATGACATTGATGTAATAGTCTATCAATTCAGTATATTTTCATTTACATATCAGGAGAAAATTTTAATATAATGACAACATCTCTTCTTAAAGCATTTTTTATGTTTATATTTAATTTTTAATATGGTATCTTGTTGTTGTTGTTCAGTCACTAAGTCTGTCCTGTCTGACTCTTTGCAACCCCAAGGACTGTCCACTGTCCATGGGGGTTTCCTGGCAAGAATACTGGGGTGGGTTGTCATTTCCTTCACCAGGAACGCTTCCTGACCGAGGGATCCAACTTGTGTTTCCTACATTGGCAGGCGCTTCTTTACATGGTCTTATTCAAAATGTACAAAATGAAATTCAGAATCTACTCTCAAAATGCATTTCAGAATCTTCATAGAACTACTGTGAATGTGAACTAGGATATCTTATTTTGAATTTTGCCTTTAAAGGATTGTTAGAGGACAACTTTACAAATTATAGTAATTCCTTTGAAAGAAAACTCGGGCTAATGAGAAGAATTTGGATAGTAAAACAGTTGAATTACACAATTGAGTTAGAAATGGCCACTTAGGCTTTTTAGCCGGTTCCTCTGAAAGCAGTAGAACCAATTTAATCAAACAGTGTGAAGAGAGTGACAGATGAAAAGCACATCAATCCCAGTAGATCTGGCATGACTTGAAAGACAAAATCTATCACAATGAATTAAAAGCACAGTCTGAAAGGGAAACAGTCAGACTTGATTTACATGTGCGCTCTATCAGAGCAAAGATAACGATTGCAGAAGTCATCTACTCAAAGCACACTTGAGCTGTAGAGGAAGAGTGTCAGGCCAGCACAGCCCCCAAATGACAAAGCAACAGAAATCCCACGTCGGACTTTCAGCCATTAGATTAATCACTCAGACTTTAGAACAATCTGCAGAATACTTAATGGAAAGTTTAGATACAGCACTTGAAAGTTAAGATTTTTGGACTCAGTAACTTTTAAAATTCCATTAGGAAATTATTGGAAAATACATTACTGAAGTGGACAAACTAGAGAAAGGACATATTAAATGTGTCAAATTTAGCTATGCTTTGAATCTTTGTAATATTAGTAAAGGACTACTAATTACTGTACATAGCATCTTATTTTTAGTTACCGTACATTTTAAAAATCCCCAAAATAGTGTAAATGGATCCTTTCCTTTTCCCATAAATTCTTTATTTTCAGCTCTGCAGTATACATAATATAGAAAAGGTTGCACACTTTTAATATATGCATTTTGATAAGCTTGGTCATTGCATACATCCACAATGCCATCACCACCACCAAGGTAATAAAGATACTCATCAACTTCAAAATATTTTGTGTATGTGTGTGTGTGTTAAGAATTCTTGGCATGGAATCTATATTCTTATCATGATTTTAAGAGCACAATACCATATTAAGTTTAAACTTGATGTTATACAGATCTTCAGAATTCACTTATCCTTATAACCAGAAAAGGCTGTCCATAATCTCTCCCTTTATCCCTTAACAATCATCATTTTATTCTGCTTTCTGTGAGTCTGACTATTTAGATAGTTCAAATAAATAGAATCATTCAGTATCTGTGGTTCTATGGCAGACATTTCACTTAGCATAATGTCTTCCATGTCTGTCTATGATGTCCTAAATGGTAGGATTTCTTTCCTTTAAAAACTGGTTAATATTTCATTATACACATAGAACACATTTTCTGTAGCCATTCATCTGTTGACGGACATATGGGTTGGTTTCTTATCTTGATTCCTGTGAACAATGCTGCAGTAAACAAGAGAGTGCAGATTTCCCTTCAAAATTCTAATTTAAATTCTTCTGGTATATACTCAGCAGTGGGAATTCTGGATCATGTGGCAGTTGTACAAATTTTGAGGAAAACTCTGTTTATCATAAGAGGCTGTGCCATTTTACATTCCCTCCCACGACATATAAAGGAGCAAATTTCTTTACATTTTCATTATCACATGTCATGTTTAATAGCCGTCTGTTATGAGGCACTATCTCACAGTGATTTTTTACTTGTGTTTATCTGATGATTAGTAGTGACAGACACCTTTTTATACATCTGTTGGCTATGTACATATATTCTTCGGTTAAATGTCTACTCAAATACTTTGCCTTTATTTGGGTTATTTGCTTTTGTTTTGGTGCTACTGAGTTGTAGAAGTTCTTTATATATTGAGTTATAGGTGTTTCTTATACAATATATGCTTTACAAAGATTTTCTTCCATTCCTGCATTGTCTTTGCATTATATTGTTTCCTCTGTTGTAAAAATAAACTTACATTTCATTTTAAGTTTATCATTTTCCCTGATAAATGGCTCAGGGAAGAATTCAAAAGGGAAGTAAAAAATCAGGACAGATGAAGCGAAAACATAAGATACCAAAATGTATGGGATACAGCAAAAACGGCAAGAGGAACATTTACAGTGATAAATGCCTACACTAAGAAAGAATTAAAATCTGAGATAATCTAACTTATACCTCAAGGAACTAGAAAAAGAACAAACTGAATTGAGTCCAAAGTTAGCAGAAGGAACGAAATTATTAATGATAATAATGAAATTATTAACAGTAGAAATAAATGAAATAGAGACTAGAAAAATAGAAAGATTAACAAGACTGAGTCGGTTCTTTAAAATGATAAAATTGTCAAGCCTTTAGCTACACTAACCAAGAGAAACAGACTGAAATTACAAATGAAAGATAGGTTATTGCATTTGATTCAGCTGATGAAAAAGAAATAAAAGCATCTTAGAGACTACCATGAATAATTATTACAAATTTGACAACCCAAAAGAATAGATAAATTTCTAGAAACCTACAACCACTTACTAAGACTGAATCATGAAGAAACAGAAAACATGAACATGCCAGTAACAAATAAGGAAACTGAATCAGTAATCAAAATTATGCCAAAGGAAAGCTCAGGATGAATCTGGGTAAAGGGTTTTTCATTTACCCTTACTCTACTCTAAGGATGCTGATGGGTAAGTGATACATCCTTACTCTAGGATATTGGTGGGTAAGTGATATATGGTGCTAACTCTGCTCTGTGAACAACATAGTACTATCTAAGTGTGGAAGATCTTTTCACATATGGGTTTTTGGTATTTTCTGAATAATTATCAAATTTAATTTTTGAACAGAGACACAAACATTTTGATATTGGGCAAAGAAAGAAGTGAGTGTCTATTGTAAAATCTGAATCATGGGTCTGATTTTTCAGCTTTATTTTTGCCACTCTATTCGCTGGTAGCGCAGACGGTAAAGAGTCTGCCTGCAATGTGGGAGACCTGAGTTCAATCCGTGGGTAGCGAAGATGCCCTGGAGAAGGAAATGGCAACCCACTCCAGTACTCTTGCCTGAAAAATCCTATGGATGGAGGAGCCTGGCAGGCTACAGTCCATGGGGTCATGAAGAGACACAACTGAGCGACTTCGCTTTCACTTTCATTGCTATAATAGCTAAATAAGTAAAGTACATTAAAGAATAGATTTGCAAAGTCTGATCTTATATCAACTGTAAATAATAAACTAACAAAAAGTTTCTATGCTTCCAAAGGACTTCCAGCATCATTAGTTATTTCTAGAAAGTAAATTATGTGGGATTGATTTCCTTAAAGACAGAATGAAGAGTCAGAATGCAACATTTCACTATTGAAGAAGGATCAAGCTGAGAGGGAACAAAATCTTCCCTTTGAAAAGTCACTTATAAAACAGTAAAATGTAGACTAAAGCCTCTTTGACTTTAACAGAATAGGACATTAGAGATAAATTTTTAGGAAACAATACATCACAACAAATGCAAAGGGGAAAAAAATCAAAATACAAAACATTCAATATGGCTAAAGAATGAAACACTTTAAAGAAACTCCTTTAGCATGTTTTTCTTTCTTTATAAATGGAAATTTTTTTCAAAGTAAAATTTGAAATTTAATTCAACAAAACAGCATACTGCTAACTTTAAAAATTCAAAGACTTTAGAGAAGTGTGAAAGTTTCTCTCTTTATTCTTTCAAATATTGTATAGGCAGGATAACAATAAACAAAGGGATTCAAATAAAAAATTTTAAAGAAAAATAAAATTTTTGTTATCTACCAAAACTCACAACATTCAGTATTATTGCCTACACTATATATTCAAAGTTAGTATCAGTTAAGAGAAATCTTACTGTTTTTTGTTTTTTTTTCTTGAGAATATAGTTCACAAAATGATCAGCCAACACTGGACCTAAAAATAATCAATTCGTTCAATCATTTTTCTGCCTATTAACGCTGTCATATCTGTACTCTGTGTTATTTTGAATCTCAGAGGAGAATCAGATTTTATAACTATTTGTCATATTTTCTTTCACGTTCAGATGTTATTCAAAATAGTCCCCTCACCCTACACACAAACACACAGAATTCCTTCAAGGAATAAGCTTTTGGAAAGGCAATTGTAAAGATCTACCTGGTGAGTAGACAAACAAGGGACTTTAAAATTAAATGCTTTCTGAATATCAGGAACTTACACTAGAAAAAGGTTAGTACCAAATTAAAATTTTGGATTATAAATGTATATTGAGATAATGTTTTATATAAATATTAGCATAGCTTCTAAGCACAAATTAAGATCAGAGTACCAAAAGTAGTACCATTGCTAGTGTTGTCCTTAAACTTCTTATGCTGCTGCTGCTGCTGCTGCTGCGTCGCTTCAGTTGTGTCCAACTCTGTGTGATCCCATAGACGGCAGCCCACCAGGCTCCCCCATCCCTGGGATTCTCCAGGCAAGAACACTGGAGTGGGTTGCCATTTCCTTTTCCAATGCATGAAAGTGAAAAGTGAAAATGAAGACGCTCAGTCGTCTCTGACTCTTCGTGACCCCATGGACTGCAGCCTACCAGGTTCCTTTGTCCATGGGATTTTCCAGGCAAGAGTACTGGAGTGGCTTGCCATTGCCTTCTCCAAACTCCATATGAGAACATATCTTTGTAAAACTGAAACTTCTAAGGCCAGATACAATGATTAGACATTTAAAATTTGGCAAAAAAAAAAAAAAGGAAATTCCAATAGTTAGTGTTTGGAGGAACTCAGCATGAGTTTCCCAGGATTATTTCCCTAAAATGAATTTAAAAATACTTGAAAAGAGTTGGTGTAGATTTTGAAAGTTATATTTTTAAATCATTGAGACAGTTGACATAAGTAACAGCAAAAGTTCCAAGTCATCAAAATGGATGACAATGGAATCTGGAAAAGTAGAGTGCAGAATAAGAAGGCAAAAATAAGAGAATGAAGTGAAAACTCTACATATCGTCTTGCTTTCCCATCTCATGTGCAGACTGAATAAAAAAGGTACTTTACTATCGAAAAGCAAGGGGATCTTGCAATTTCATCCATGAAAAATGTGAAAGCCATGAAAAAAACCGTCATTGTCAAAGGCTGCTTTCATTTTCAGATCCACTTGCTTCATGAAATATGTGTGGAGAGTTGTGCCAAGGAAATATTAGTGTCACAAGAGTCTCCCCGTAAAGATGAATCTGACATGCATAGAGACATGAGTGAAGTTTAACAGGGAGTGCTCTCAGGACCCATTACCTGGGGGACAGGAGGAAGAAAGTAGAACTGGGAGATGGCAATGGTGAGCTGAAGTTTAGTTACAAAGGTCTGAGCTAATTCGCTAATGATTCTGGATCTCGTATCTTCACACCTCGTCATTAACTTCTCCCAGGAAGAGGTGGGTGACTTCTGAGCTGCGACTTTATCTGAGAAAAGAGGCAGAGAGACTTAGTTGAGACTGCTGGTTGCTAATACCCCCATTAGCTGGTAAACTAAAGCCTGAGTTCTGCAGGACAAATCTGGACAACACATGACATACTCCACTACAACCCACCTTTATTTCAACAATTTTAGTAGTCTCAGTGAGATTAACTAAAATCTACTGTGACTGTACCAAAACCTCATTGTCCCTCATGTGAATTATATTTTTTCAAGTTTCCCAGAGTCTGATGCCAAGAACACTTTCCAATAAAGTTCATGCAAGCAAATCTCAACAACTCTGAGTCTGATTTTTGTGAAACTCAACTCATGATTTGCATTTGCAACAGCACTCAGTAATCGGCTTGGCAAATTTGTACTTTAAAAACCCTCAATTCTGGGCTCAGAGATTCTAGTTCCTAGAAGAGAAATTCTTCCAACAGATGCTATAGAAGGAGTTCCATTCATCCTCAAATGAAGACTGTTCCCTGTCCATATATTTCAGTTTTCCTGTTCCAAGATAGCAGTTGTCAGGAGAGAAGCCATTCACCATTCAGGGAGAATTAATCCTGATCATTGGAATGAGGTGCACTTTCTGTGCCATAATGGTTATCAGGGAATATGTATAGCACCCAAGAGATCACTTGACGAGTCTTTAACTCCCCATTCTAATTCTGATGGTAAATTAACAAGCACAGCATTGGGACTCAAATGAGCCTGGTATATAGAGCTAAGATCACTCAGGAATGAGGATCTGGGTCACCCCACCAAGCAAGACACCTCTTCATCAGAAGAGTCTAGAATGGGTGATAGAAAAAGAACTTCATGAGAATCTGTTGTGACTATGATAGCAGATGGAGGAGAGGGACTGTCATTTGTTTCTATCATCATTTATATAAATGTACCCTACAAAAGAGGATTAGAAGTTTTAAAGTTAATAGACTGAGATATGAGCCATAATACAACCATTGTATAAGGGCAAGATTAATAAAAAGGATAGAGATCTTTTAGGTAGGAAGTTAGGCATGAGCAAGGAGGGGTAACCTAGCCAGAAAGGATGCAAGCTGATCTCTAAACCCTATCCCAGACAGCCCAGGAGAGCTCAGAGATATGCTACAAAATAACCACAGGTACTTTTCTAATTCCTGCACATGCACCCTAGGCACACAGTGGATACAAACTAACTAAAGGGCCTTCCTCAAGTAACCTTCCCTAGAACCTTAGGTGGCAAAGAGCCCATGAAGAGTTGATAAATATTCTCTATATATATATATCTGATTATAACAGGCTAAATTATGAGAAGACATGCACAACAGAGCCTGTTGTTATATAACTTGTAACTGTCAATTCCCCTTCCAAATCCTAATCCATGTGATGTCAGAAAACCAAGAAGTCAGTTAATACATCTGATTTGCAAATATAAACCCCAAAGAAAAGGCCTGGAGCAGAAGAAAACTGTTAGCTAAGAAACAGGAACTAGGCTGGAGGAGATACCTTTAGGTGTTCTCTTCTATTAGATAATGACCATCTAAGTTGTTACTGAGAAAGAGCAACAACAAAAAAATTGGTATCAAATTCAGGTGACTTACAGTCATCAAGACAGTATGGTATGGCATAAAGACAGAAATATGGATCAATGGAACAAAATAGAAAGCCCAGAGAGGAAAAATTTTCAATGGAGAAAAGACCATCTCTTTAACAGGTGGTGCTGGGAAAACTGGTCAACCACATATGAAAGAATGAAACTAGAACACTTTCAAACACCATACACAAAAATAAACTCAAAATGGATTAAAGATCTAAACGTAAGACCAGAAACTATAAATCTCTTAGAGGAAAACATAAGCAGAGCACTCTGCCATAAATCATAGCAAGATCCTCTATGATCCACCTCCCAGAGTAACAGAAATAAAAACAAAAATAAACAAATGGGGCCTAATTAAACTTAAAAGCTTTTGCACAACGAAGGAAACTATAAGCAAGGTGAAAAGGCAGCCTTCAGAATGGGATAAAATAATAGCAAAAGAGACAACTGACAGAGAATTAACCTCCAAAATACATTAGCAGCTCATGCAGCTCAATACTAGAAAAACCACCCAATCAAGAAGTGGGCCAAATAACTAAGCAGACATTTCTCCAAAGAAGACATACAGATGGCTAATAAACAAATGAAAAGATGCTCAACATCACTCATTATCAGAGAAATGCAAATCAAAACCACCATGAGGTACTATCTCACGCCAGTCAGAACGGCCACAAAAATTCTAGAAAAAATAAATGCTGGAGAGGGTGTAGAGAAAAGGAACCCTCTTACACTGCTGGTGAGAATGCGAACTGGTACAGCCACTATGGAGAACAGTGTGGCGATTCCTTAAAAAACTGGAAATAGAACTGCCATATGACCAAGCGATCCCACTGCAGGGCATACACACCGGGGAAACCAGAATTGAAAGAGACACGTGTACCCCAGTGTTCATTGCAGCACTGTTTATAACAGCCAGCACATGGAAGCAATCTAGATGTCCATCCATAGACAATGGATAAGGAAGTTGTGGTACATATACACAATGGAATATTACTCAGTTATAAAAAAGAACATATTTGAGTCAGTTCTAATGAGGTGGATGAAACTGGAACCTATTATACAGAGTGAAGTAAGTCAGAAAGAGAAACACCAATATAGTATATTAACACATATATATGGAATTTAAAAAGATGGAAAAGACAATCCTATATCCCAGGCAGCAAAAGACACAGGTGTAAAGAACAGAATTTTGGACTATGTGGGAGAAGGCAAAAGTGGGATGATTTGAGAGAATAGCATTGAAACATGTATGTTACCATATGTAAAATAGATGACCAGTGCAAGTTGGATGCATGAAACAGGGGCCACAAAGCTGGTTCTCTGGCACAACCCAGATGGATAGGGTGGGGAGGAAGGTGGGAGGGGTTTCAGGATAGGAGACACATGTGTACCCATGGGTGATTCATGTCGATGTATGGCAAAAACCACCACAATATTGTAAAGAAACTATTCTTCAATTAAAATAAATTAATTAAAAAATCAGCTGAATTATATTAAGATATTGCTAGCATTTTACAAAGAAGGGGACAAGATGACTAAGTAAGAGATAATGATTAGTCCATTCTTCTTTTCCCTATTCTCACTCTTTATCCAGAGAACTAGATTAGTAGAGTTGAAATTGTTGCTGTTCAGTCACTTAGTCATGTCCAACTCTTTGCAACCCCATGCGCTGTAATTGGCAGGCTCCTCTGTCTTCCACTATCTCCCAGAGGACAGAGTTGCAACAGAGAGTTCTTAAACAGAATGTTCTGGATCAAATATTCCTCATCAATTCTAAGACTTTAATACCAAATTCTCTGTTCTCAGGAGGCTTTTCCATCATCATCTAAACACATTAGATGTCATACATGGTGAAATCTGAGGCTTTACAAATGGCACAGGTAGTAAAGAATCTGCCTGCCAATGCATGAGACACAGGAGAAATGGTTTCGATCCCTGGGTCGGGAAGATCCTCTGGAGGGGGATATAGCAACCTACACCAGTATACCATGGATTGAGGAACCTGGCAGGCTACAGTCCTTGGGGTTGCAAAGAGTTGGACATGACTGAGCAACTGAACACACACATGGTGGAATCTAAGTATCTCTACTAAATAGAATTCACCATCCAAGCTATTTAATAACTGCAGGAGAATATTGCAGACATGAGGGACCACGAGACATGAGAAATTCAACCATAATTAAAAACAAAGCAGATTTTGGTTTCTGGTACAACATGTAAAGTGCTTGAAAGTTGTCATCCTCATTCTTGAAGTAAGAAAAAAGCTGAACAAACTGAAAATTGACAACTCTTTTTGTATGTATCAGAGGACTGAGGTCAGGAGTCAAACTATCAATATCACATCAAAAATAGAAAAAGGTAAACACAGAGAATCAAAGGTATTTGGGAACCAAAGCTGCTGCTCTTGGAGCCAGCAACTGACAGAAATCATTGAGTAATTAACTAACTGATGAGGGCTGAGACTGAGAGATTAAAAGCTCCCTGGGGCCCAGTCTTAAGGAGACCCCCCAAACCTCTGTTTACTTCCTGCAGTTCCACCAGGTTCTCAGAATAGCTATTTGGAAAAAATGCCTCTTGCTTCTGGCACAGGGAGAAGAAATGTAATCATTTGAAAATAGCCCTAGCGCAGGCTAGTCTCCTTAACAAAGTCCTGTTCCCAGAGGAAACTATTAATATTTTACTAATGTCTAACCAACTTGGATTTTATCAGAGCATGGCCCTCCTGAGGGTAGGGAAATTTAACTCCTAACTCCATCCTTTACTAGCCTTCCTTTCTCACATAGAAGTGATTGGCAGGGGCAAGCTGAGAAGTACTCATGGAGGCAGAGCTCAAGCAGATAGATCCCCTTGAATATGCAATGGCACCCCACTCCAGTACTCTTGCCTGGAAAATCCCATGGACAGAGGAGCCTGGTAGGCTGCAGTCCATGGGGTTGCTGAGAGTTGGACATGACTCAGTGACTTCACATTCACTTTTCACTTTCCTGCATTGGAGAAGGAAATGGCAACCCACTCCAGTGTTCTTGCCTGGAGAATCCCAGGGATGGGGAGCTTGGTGGGCTGCAGTCTATGGGGTCCACAGAGTTGGACACGACTGAAGCGACTTAGCAGCAGTAGCAGCAGCAAACATAGAATTATAGACACTTTCTCTCTTGCCCCACATCACTACTACATCAACTGTGGTACTGTGTAATAACAGGAGTTGCAGGTGAAAGAACTGAAGGGCTCAGATATTATTTAAGAAATAGTCTCTGGAGAAACACAACAGGGGAGACAAAAATGAGAACTCTATAAAGATCTCAGCCTCTGATACTGCATTGAGAGAGAACAGTAAACGTAGTCTGACTCCTAGTCTAATTTATTCCGTAAGGTCAGTATTATGCTAATTCCAAAATAAGACATATATTACAAGAAAGGAAAATTACAGACCAATAGCTCTCATGAACATAGATGCAAAAATCCTCATCCAAATAGAAACATTATATGTCATGACCTTCTAGAATTTAATTTCAAATACACAAACTAGTTTAACATTGTTACTGCATATTTTTATTTCTAGCATTTGCTTTTGATTCTTAGAATTTCCATTTCTCTGCTTACATTACCCATTTGTTCCTGCATCTTGTACACTTTTTCCATGACAGCCCTTAACAAATTGATTATAGTTTTTAACTACAGATTATAGATTCCTGGTCTGATAATTCTCAAATTTTTGCTGTATATGAGTCTAGTTCTGATGCACGCTTTATGTCTTCAAACAGTGCTTTTTTGTCTTGGTGTGTCTTGCAATTTTTGCTGAATGCTGGAATATATTGGGTAAACAGAACAGAAACGGGTCTTTATTGTGGGTTTTTTGTTTACCTGGCTAGGCGTTAGGCTGTATTTACTGTTTGCTATAATTCTAGATGTCAGAGACTAAACCATCCTCTGATGTACCTGTTTTGGCTGTTTTTTTTGTTTTGTTTTTGAGTTTCCCTGAAATTTCTCCTTAAGGTTTGAGACAAAAGTTAGAGTCTTTGTATTTTCCTGCTATCATATAGGAACACTACTGACATGCTTTACAGCCCTTTAAATAGGTCTTAGTCTTTCTTAGGGAGCCTAAGCCCTGGACTGTGACCTTCATAACTGTTTCCCAGTTTACCTGTTTTCTCCCTCCCTTAGGTGTTATAGGAAAGCAAGTAGGTGACGTGGGTGAGCATTTTCTTCTCCCACATGTGGAAAGCTAAACGGGACTAGAGTTATCAATTTCCCTCCTCCCAGATCAGTTAGACAACAAACCCCCATAAGAAAAGTTGAAAGTGAAAGTGAAGCTGCTCAGTCATTTCCGACTCTTTGCCACTGCATGGACTGTAGCCTACCAGGCTCCTCCACCCATGGGATTTTCCAGACAAGAATACTTGAGTGGGGTGCCATTTCCCTGTTAGGGTCTGTTAAAATAGTGCCTTTGAGGGTTGCCTTGTAGAAAAGAGAGAGTGCTCTGGATGCATTTTATTTATTGGCTATATTCCTTGTGTTGTACAATACATTCTTGTAATTTATTTCACTTATTTACTTGGCCTTGCTGCATGGCTTTTGGGATCTTATTTCCCTGAGCAGGGATCGAATCTGTGACTCCTGAAGTGGAAGTGTGGCATCTTAACCACTGGAGTGCCAGGGAGGTCCCCTGAATGCAATTTAAATGGCTGCCTTTTCCCTCCCCTCTGTCAAAAGAATATGAACTTTCCCCAGTCTTCATTCTTGTAACCTGGTAGTCCTCCCAGATGTAAACCTTATGAAAGTATAGGGGGCCCCCTGAGACTAGCCCCACCTATGGAATTTTAACTCTCCCACTTGTCTGCACTAAGTCACCAGCAGTATGACAATTATTATTATTTTTTCTACGCAGCTGTTGGTCTTTCCAACTTTTCAGGCAGCAGTTTTTCCTGTCTCCTCAATTCTCTGAGGAATCTAAGAACAGTTGTTGATTTTCAGCTTGCTTTTTTCTGGTCAGGTGGATAGGGTGTAAGGACTTCCATCTTAACATGCTGGACCCATCAGAAACTGGAAGTCATATCATTTTTATTTAGAGATTTATAGAAAGAAAAACATAAATTAGAGTTATATTTGAATTAATGGTTGGTAATTTTTCCAACAGAAGATACTCTGTTTTAAAATGTTGAGTGACAATCATAACTACACACAAACACAAAAATACGCCATAGAAAAACCCCCTATCACAATTAAATGAGATTTAAGACAGATTTAAAATACAAAAATCTTTCAAAAACTGAAAAACTACAACCACTTGCAAAGAAATGAGAACTATATAAATATCACATTTTTAGGAGCAAACCAAGATGTACAAAGATAATAAGTAATAGAGTAAAGGTGTTGCAGAAAAACAACTTAGACCATATAATTTTAATGCCAGCTAAAATATCATCTAAATGCCAAGAAAATAAACATACTCTCAGGCAACCATAGGTAATGTATCAGAGAACTTCTTAGGAAACACCTTCAGAGAAGTACTGCATCAATATGAGGAATGAATTCACAAAAACTAAGTATGGGTCACATTTAAGTAAATAACAGTAAATGTCATAGCTGCCCAAACAAACCACTATTAAAAACAAAGTGCAATATAAAACATATATACAAAGTCACACCGAAATGGCAAGAAATTATTAAAAATGGAGGCCGATGTGGTTAAGGAAAACCTGTTCAAGGAAAAGATAAAATATCTTTAAAAATACACACACACACACATAAAATATGCATAAATAAGGCTCTCTCTTGTTTATGTTTCATAGCAAGAGCCTGTAGCCAGAAGAGCTTCAGGAATATTTCAACTGATCACAAATTGAGGGACCCAGAGAAGCTTCTCTATGGGGTTATAGCAGATCCCCACATCTCATCCTCAAAGAACATTATCCAAAGCCAAGAAGAGATGAGCTGCCATTTGATATCTATTTAGGAACATTTTCCCTAACACCAACTCCATCTCTACATTAGTCAAGAGTGTTTACTATGGACAAATCTAAAACAATTGCTGTCAAAGAGAATGGAATTACCATGACTGCTAATCAATATTCAATCAACATTCTGTTCTTAGACTTGGAATAGGATCCATGAAATCCAAATAACTGAACAAAATTAAATGGTGCCTTACTGAGTGTGCTTATCTCAACAAATAGATTGGAACCATCTGGGTATGTGTGCCACAACTAGAGAATCAGCATGATGTAGACCCCACATGCCATGTGGCAACACAACCAAATAAATACATATTTTTCAAGAGGAAAATATCCACCAATAAGAGCTTTTTTTTTTTCCCCCTAAACTATATGAGAAATTTTTCTAGGCAAAAAACAGTAAACATATACTGATGTTAATTTCTGTAACCAGGAACTCCAGGAATGAACATTCTTCCCTCATTACAGAATGGTTCGCTCACTGCCTATCCCCTACTAATTCCTCACAAATACACAGAAGGCAGAGTGACAGGGAAGTGGAAAGTCTCCCTCCCTCAGCACCACCACGTGCCGGATTTAAGCGTGTGGCATTATGAGATAAGAGTGTGAGGAACCCCTTGCCTTTAGGTTTCCCCAATAAACCATTCTCACACCGCACCAGGTGTCATTAGCAATGTCAGCCCTGTCCTCTGATACAGCTCACAGATTATTTCATACCAACATGAGGATGACCAACATTAAAGGAAACAACAAGTCTTGTTTTGCATTATGACTTCAAACAGTAGGAACTGATAAAGACACAAAGTAAAATAATCAATGAAGATGAAAATTCAAGATGTTATTTTTTGTAATTTAAATGCTAGAAAATAGTCTATTAAACCTTAATTCATCCTTTAGTCATGGGAGCAGAATATTTAATCAAAAGAAGACTATGTAGTATATTCTAAATACTTTGATGTGACTATTTCCTTGCAAAATGTAAATGTCTAAATATACCACTCACTGTAAATCATTTCCTACAAGATGATTCATTTAGGACTTTAATGGACAGGATAAGGGCTAAGTAAATACTATTTTCACATGTTTTTTCCAGGTGGCAGCAATAAAGGGAAATGCCAGTCAACATTTTATTTTCATTTTCTAAAATGTTAATGTAATTCTTAAGAATCTCTCATAAATTTTATGGCAAAATAATATGACAAAATACCAACTGAAAAATATATTTTACTGAAAATAGAAAAAAAAAATCATTTGATAATTGTGTTTCCAAGCCTTCACACTAGTAGGAAGACAGTAAAGCAGTAAGATTAAAATTATGCATTCTGAGTAAACACTTATATTTCAGTTGAACTTATACTGCTGTACTGACTGTGCAGCTTTGGACAAGTTATTTAAAATCTGAGTCTCTAAGAATCACATAATAAAGGTAATAAAAATATCTAATCATTGAGCGTATACCCCATCCCAAGAAAGATCTTTCAAGTACATTATGATTATCATCATGCCCATTTTATATATAAGGAAGCCAAAACACCAAAGAATTTAAAAATTGGTCTAAGATTACACAAGTTTTAAATAGCAAAGCTGCAACTCAACCTCAACCAGTTTGACTTCAAAGTCTAGGCTCTAATCCACAGCTATACTGCCTTTTCATAAGATGCAGTAAGATTATTGGGAAAATTAAATAAGATAATGCATCTAAACTGAATGCAGTAATTGCTCAGTGAACTTTAGCTTGCACATTTTTTTTTCACAATTAGAATGATAAATTACTAATATATCACTTTTGCTTTAATGGTGTGCTCACTGAAATAGATTCCAGACTCATAATATTTCTAAGATAAATAATTAACATTATAAACATCCCTAACAAAATTGAACCTATTGCTGTGAATTTTGTGTTACTGTGGATTCTCCTAGAGCAAGGTGTCAAATATGCTTTTCTCAAGGCTGAACTCATTATGAGCAGGAAATAGGGATGGGAGAGAAAGGTAAAGGTGTGAGCTATGCAGGTGGCAAACAGCCCAGGCCACTGATGGATTGAATATGAAATTAAGGAAGACTGAGGAGTTTAGGAGGTACAGGATACCCAGAATGAGCATCAGGCTTCTGAGCTGGGCAACTGGATTGTTGGTACAAATAGATTATAATGATGAGTTCACTTTCAGCTATCTTGAATATTTTTGTTGCCATTGAGTAGATAAAGGGAAATAGTGTGGCACTTGCAAGACTGAATTGTTTGAAGCTCTGGAAGAAAAATGTAATCTTAGAACCAACATATAAGTTACAGGATACTTTAACTAGACCAGAAACTGATATCACTCTGAGTTTCCAAATCAGACAAAGGCTCTTTATCACAGAATATTTAAGAACAAACAATTACCCCAATGTACGTGCTCAGAAGCTAGAAAAGGGATGTGGGTTCAATTTTAACTGTCTCCAAACTGTGAAGTACAGACATATTTACACAGTGGGATTCTGGCAGAGTGACACAGTTCAGGTGATAAAGAGAAAAACAAACAAACAAACAAAAATCTGCATAATAGAAAAAGAATGATAAATAGCACAGACTTAGGTTTATACCCAGGAGGTAAGCAAACTAAGACACTAATCTCTAAGACTACACTATAATCTCTAATAGAGTAAACTATGGATCAGTGACAGGGATGTGTAAGGCATTTTTAAGATTCTGGAAATTTTATTACTTTTTCATATGTAATTTTTTTATGGGTTGTCAATTTTCTTTCATAAGTAGCAGTAAAACTCTGAAATAATTGCATGCCAACTTACTGCTTTGTTAGAAAGATCAGTGAGGTATATTTAAGAAGTTTTCCTTCTCCAAAGACAATTTTTGAGGTGATGAAAGTCTTACAGGATAAAATAAACATTGTAAAGATGATATTTTAAAAGATAGTTATTTGTTTTTGTTCCTTTAGACTCTAGGATGAAATAGGATCACACAGTATAAAATGAATATATGTTTTTCTTTCCACAATCGGCTTTCACACCCATTTTTCTTTGGTGTGAGATTTTTATTCTTCTAATATAGAACTGATTAGGTGTGAATTTCAGCCTGATAGTTGTGTATTCACCTTTCATAAGAGTTTCTATGTGGCAACAGAAAGTATTTGTTTTGGCCTAAGGGCTTTCTAAGTGTTATGAAGGCTTAGAAAAACAAGTTTTCCTGCAAATCTGACTTTTTTTTTTTTTATTGGTTCCCTCAGCCAAATAGTATCCTAAAAAACTTTAAAATACCACCAGAGCCATTTTGTAAGCTTTCCCTGCTTCCATGGTGACTAAAGGGGAGGAAGGGAAGAAGCGAGAGAGAACAAAAAGAAGACTACAGACCACATCAACATTTTTTCCCCTATTTCCAAATACATACCTATAGATTGTACTTAAAAATATATGCTTAACCCTTATATGCAGGAAGAGGCTCATGTATTACTTTCATACTGACACATAATAAACTATCATGTAAGTACAGCTTAAAGTAGTAGTATCTCACATTGTGTATGAGCCTGGGCTGGAGACAGCCTACCTGGGTCCTCTGCTGATGGCAGCTCGCCTGCATTCTCATCCAGAGACTAGAAGAAGCCTCACTCAAGATTATTTAGGTGATTGGCAGACTTCTTTCTTGACTGAGGGATTTGGATATTTGCTAGATTTTGGTTAAAAGTGAAGTCGCTCAGTCGTGTCTGACTCTTTGCGACCCGTGGACTGTAGCCCACCAAGCTCCTCTGTCCATGGAATTCTCTAGGCAAGAATACTGGAGTGGGTTGTCATTTCCTTATATCCTGGAAGCCAGTCTCAATTTCTAGAGCCAACCCAGGGTTCCAAACCCAGTGGGCCTTTCTAACACGGTGGCTTCAATAAATGAGTCAGCAAGCAGGGCCTCTGTGGTCTGTGGTTGGCTGGAGCCCTGACCTCTCTATAAGTTTTACCTTATTAAGCCAGGTTTATGCAGAGTCACCTTTTCCTGATTAAGTCAAATCATTTGAGTTGGAACATTAATTATATCTAAAATATCCTTTCATTTTTGCTTTCATTCTTTACCTGACTGGCTCCAGATGAATATATGAAGCGCCTTACCTCTCTAAAGTTTGAATCACGTATCCATGTTTAAGCTGAACTGTACTTTGTTAAACTAGTTGTTAACTGACCCAGGTCCATCCTGCCCGATGCGTAGCAAGTCAAAATGAGGCTATGTCCAGGTTTGCGGCCAAGACGTGGTTTATTTGCAAGGAGAATCAGTCTTAAATATTCCTCGCCGCAGAAGGTAAGGCGTTCAGGGTATCGCAGAGAAAGAATAAAGAAGCAGGGCTCTGCGAGGAGGCGTGAGGAGCATGGAGAAAAGTGGAAAAACATGGGTAATCACCATTCTGCGCAGGCGCAGGCCCAGTAACTGAGCTATAGGCCTCTGCTGGTTCAAAAGGTCAAAGCGCACAGATGTCAGCATGTGCACTGTTGAAGGGTCAGTGGTCTCATTCTAGCTACCCGCTTAGCTGCACCCAGGCACAGCCTGAGTCCAAGTCCTGGGGAAACAGCTTGTTATTGAGGCCAGGTGCTGCTTGGTAGAATGAGAGTCTTCAGTGGCAATAATTAAAACAATCTTGACAGGTAAAAGCAGTTATAGGTGAAACGGATTTAGCTAATGATTACCCATGTTTTCATAGCCATGTTTTAAAATCATGTTTTGTCATATATATATATGTATGTAATATATATATGAAAAATCATGTTAGAAATAAATCAATCAAACTGATTTCAGCTCCATCTGGGATTCCCATAGGAAACTTGAAATTAGTATGAGCCAAATTTTCTTGCTCTGAAAACTGATTCCCTTTTTGCAGTTTTCTTTTCTCTCTCTTTCTCATGTTTTTGGGCAGAGAAAGCAAAGGCAAGCCACTCCAGTACTCTTGCCTGGAAAATCCCATGGACAGAGGAGCCTGGTAGGCTGCAGTCCATGGGGTCGCTAAGAGTCGGACATGACGGAGCGACTTCACTTTCACTTTTCACTCATGCATTGGAGAAGGAAATGGCAACCCACTCCAGTGTTCTTGCTTGGAGAATCCCATGGACAGGGGAGCCTGGTGGGCTGCCATCTATGGGGTCACACAGAGTTGGACACGACTGAAGTGACTTAGCAGCAGCAGCACCATGTTTTTGGGAGGGAATCTTCACTTGCAGCATATGGGATCTTAGTTCCCCAGCCAGGGATTGAAGTCATACCCTTTGCATTGGAATTGCCAGGTCTTAACCACTGGACGGCCAGGGAGGACCCCATTTGCCATTTTTATGTTAGTTCAGTTCAGTTCAGTCACTCAGTCGTGTCCGACTCTTTGAGACCCCATGAACTGCAGCACGCCAGGCCTCCCTGTCTATCACCAACACCTGGAGTTCACTCAGACTCACTTCCATCGAGTCAGTGATGCCATCCAGCCATCTCATCCTCGGTCCTCCCCTTCTTCTGCCCCCAATCCCTCCCAGCATCAGAGTCTTTTCCAATGAGTCGACTCTTCGCATGAGGTGGCCAAAGTACTGGAGCTTCAGCTTTAGCATCAGTCCTTCCAAAGAAATCCCAGGGCTGATCTCATTCAGAATGGACTGGTTGGATCTCCTTGCAGCCCAAGGGACCCTCAAGAGTCTTCTCCAACACCACAGTTCAAAAGCATCAATTCTTCGGCGCTCAGCCTTCTTCAGAGTTCAACTCTCACATCCATACATGACTACTGGAAAAAACCATAGCCTTGACTAGACAGACCTTAGTTGGCAAAGTAATGTCTCTGCTTTTGAATATACTATCTAGGTTGGTCATAACTTTTCTTCCAAGGAGTAAGCGTCTTTTAATTTCATGGCTGCAGTCACCATCCGCAGTGATTTTGGAGCCCCCCAAAATAAAGTCTGACACTGTTTCCACTGTTTCTCCATCTATTTCCCATGGAGTGATGGGACTGGATGCCATGATCTTGGTTTTCTGAATGTTGAGCTTTAAGCCAACTTTTTCGCTCTCCTCTTTCAATTTCATCAAGAGGCTTTTTAGTTCCTCTTCACTTTCTGCCATAAGGGTGGTGTCATCTGCATATCTGAGGTTATTGATATTTCTCCCATAAATCTTGATTCCAGCTTGTGTTTCTTCCAGTCCAGCATTTCTCATGATGTACTCTGCATATAAGTTAAATAAGTGGGGTGACAATATACAGCCTTGACATACTCCTTTTCCTATTTGGAACCAGTCTGTTGTTCCATGTCCAGTTCTAACTGCTGCTTCTGACCTGCATACAGATTTCTCAAGAGGCAGGTTAGGTAGTCTGGTATTTCCATCTCTTTCCGAATTTTCCACAGTTTATTGTGATCCACACAGTCAAAGGCTTTGGCATAGTCAATTAAGCAGAAATAGATGTTTTCCTGGAACTCTCTTGCTTTTTCCATGAACCAGCAGATGTTGGCAATTTGATCTCTGGTTCCTCTGCCTTTTCTAAAACCAGCTTGAACATGAGGAAGTTCACCGTTCATGTATGGTACTAATATCCTTCAGAAACTCATAGTTACTCTATATTGAATGGATCACTGTTCAGTTATAACCTTAATCTGCTTCAAAGTAAATTGTTCTGAAATATTAGCTTGTATGGGCTTGTTAAACAGAGGTTGGTGAACTGTACTCTCAGTTCCTGACTGATTAGGTTTGGAGGGGGCTTAAGCATTTCCATTTGTCAAATTTCCAAGTGATGCCAGTGATGCTGGCACTGCAGCCAGTACCACAGATCCCTCTGTATTGCCCTGGTCCAAGAGAATCCTTCTGCCCAAGTTGCTTCACTAATTGTCACAGTCACATGAATTCTTGGATTAATTTCTATTCATTGTAACCTAAAGCGTCTCTCTCAGCTTTACTCGCCTGGCCCTAACCACATAGCAAGTCTTTCTCTGGACTCACTCAGGCACACACACATTCTGTAGCATCCTGCACAGCACATGCACGCTTGAAAATAAGCAGAAGGAGTTAAGCAATACAGCCAGGGCTGGTAGCATGCAAGCTTATCCAATTCCCAATTCTAAAATGCTCTCTTAGTCATTAAAAAAAAATGATAGGGCCAGAAATTAAAATAACACCAAGTGGTGAAATACCATAACAAAAGCTAACTATGCCAGGACTAAATAGGGATTTTTCAGGGAGAGGGAACAGCTCAGGGAAATGCCTAAAACAGGTATATGTCAGAGGTTAGTGTAACTAGAACCATAAAAGAGATGATGAGTAGTAAGCAAGGGCCAGGGAGGAAATGTAGAATGGAAAAGAGATGGTAGAGGAACTTGTGGTCTGTTAAAAGAACTTTGGTTTTTAACTCTGAATGCTGCAGGGAATGATGATGGTGTTTTCTGCAGAAGAGCTATACAACCTGCGTTCTTTTCAAAGTCTTTCAGAACGTGAAGATGACTGGGGATGCTTATTAAGGGATGAACACATCTGCTTCTTTTATGAGTAAAGGGAATGCTTAATAAGATAGTGGTTAGTAAGCATGCACTCCAGCCAGGAGAACTTATTATGATGATTTCTTTAGCCAATATCGTTAGCTAATTACAACTGAATATTTCCTTTTCTGTTACTGGGATTTAAACTTCCAGATAGATTAGAGTTGAGTTTATGAGTCAGAACAACCTCGGTGCTGAAGGAATTGCAGCACTCTGCAAAAATTACAGGCTGTTGAAATGGGGTTTTTCTCTCTTGGGTTATTCTCTTCTTAGCACAATACTATACGTTGTGCACATGTTCAAGACCCCTTTAGTCCCTTTCTTATTCCTCAGGTTCTCCCAGTTATGTTGCAGGAAGGGGGACCCCTTCCAGGACCCAAAACTGGGCTCTTGTCTAACACTTAGAAATAAATTGTCTGAGGAGACACATGTGCTGACAAAGGAAGAGATTTATTAGGGAAAGGGCACCCGGGTGGAGAGCAGCAGGGTAAGGGAACCCAGGAGAACTGCTCTGCCACCTGACTCGCAGTCTCGGGTTTTATGGTGATGGGATTAGTTTCTGGGTTGTCTTTAGCCAATCATTCTGACTCAGAGTCCTTCCTGGCGGTGCACGCCTTGTTCAGCCAAGAAGGATGCCAGCGAGGATTCTGGGAGGTGGTCACACTTGTGGTGTCTCCTTTTGACCTTTCCTGAACTCTTCCAGTTGGTGGTGGCTTATTAGTTCCGTGTTCCTTAGCAGAACCTCCTGTGGTAAAACAACTCATGTAAATGGTTACTATGGTGCCTGGCCAGGGTGGGAAGTTTCAGTCAGAGTTCTTTCCCTAAGAATTAGAGGCTTGCGTTTTCATGCCTCTGTTGCTTGTTCTTCAGTTTATTACCATGTAAACTTCTATTCAAACTGCATACACAGATTAAAATACTCCTTTCTGAAGTTTTATGAAAACTACCCCCAAAAGGTTCCAAAACTCCTTCCTTTGCTCATGTTGAGTATTTTACATTCTACTGGTATAACCTTTATTACACTTAATCTTATGTCTTTGACAGAACAATGAGTTCCTTGAGGGTAGTGATAATGTCTTATTTGAATTTTGTAAAACTCCCAGGGCTACAAGGCGTGGAAAATCATACTATGGTATTTGCATAATATTGGAAGTAAATAAATTTGTGGAGCAGCTGAGGAATGAATAGTTATTTGTTCTTTCCTGCTGATTTGTTCGATGACTTGTTATTCAGCTCCTCATACTTGTCCAGTCTCACACCTTGTAGAAATCTCTCTTGTAGAAATCTTATGTGTCATTGTGAATTACTAAGTGCAGAGGTATTTCTTATGAGTTTTCAGTGGTCTCTCTTCAATATTTGCTCTCGCCAATATTTGCTCTCTGTAAATGTATCTTGAGTTACTTATACCAAAGAGACTAAAGATTTTAATAGAACTCCTATTTTTCTTTGAAAATATTTAGTGTTCCATAAAATATTTTGTAAGATGTGAAGTATTATATAAATGCATTATTTTTATTCTATTATTCGAAAATGATCATCAGTGATTTAAAATGGTGAGGTAAATGAACACATTAAACTATGAAGGTTGACCTAAAACAATGAGATAATAATAGATGATTCATCAGTTCTGACAGTTGCAGTATCTGGAGACTCAATAGAGTGTAGTGCTCGTGTAACTTCTCGGGATGATCATGACTTCTCAACAAAATGTTAGAGTATCAGAAAACTCTGATTAGCAAAGGAGAGACTGGTGATAAGTTAGAAAGATTGCCAGCAAGATAAACTTCATTATTTCTGCCAGAGAAGTGACATTCCCAAGAAACAGCCTGTGTACTTATTTCATTAATGTTGTGTATTCTGGCTTTGATACGGTGTCCTAAAGAATGTAAACAAATTTGTTACAAGCATTGACTACTTTGTCATATTATAATCAAATAAGTCATAATAATAACAAGAAATTGTCCAAATATTAATCATCAATTACCATAAATAAAAAACTCAGAAAATCTCTCGTTCAGGGAAAATAAATATATAATATCTATTGCTGATATGACTTGTTTTTGTAGATGTTTATGCCTTTGGTATGAAGCATATGCAACATTTAAAGAACAGGTATTCTTTGAAAATGTGGAAATGCATTTATTTCTTTTTTAAATCTTTCTTTACCCCACAAGTGACATTGGCTGTTTTTTTTTTTTTTTCCTACAGGGGGAAATGTGCCTGTCATTCTAAATAAGGAAAAAGAAAACTTTTCCCTGTTTTGGGGAGCTCAGAAAAATGAAAATTTACTGAAGTAGCCAAGTCTTAAGGAGTATTTATAAATATGACTGTTTTCAAAGTAAATGAAGAGGTGGATTAGGGATATTAAGCTGGTTTTGCTCTACTGCAATTGAGACAGAAACATATTTTACCTAAATATAAGAGCTAAAATCTGTAATTTTACAAAACCACTTCATAAAACTACATATTTTATATTTTGATTAAAGTATTTTTGCCTATGGCATTTTTTTTTGGTTATTTTATTTTTTTCTTTATAGAATTGTTTGTGCATCTGTTCCATTTTTCAAATGCTAGCTATTGGAAGCATTTTTTCCCCCTTTGTCTGATAACTAGTTTTATGCAACAGTTTCAGCCTAGTAGTCATGCTACCATTTACTACTTACATCTTTATATTCTAACTATATTCACTTAACAATATTTAAATTCAGTTTTAATATAAAATACTGAAAACTGGGAGGAAGAATAGGTCTTATGATTAAACTATTTGAAAAGAGATTCGATTAATTGATCTTTTAGAGTAAAAAATTATATAATACACTCCTATGTATTATGAAATGCTATCATTCTAACTTGTTTTGTCAATACAATGGCTATAAATAGATAAATCATATCCTAAAGATACCTGAAGTCTTAAAATTTATTGAAAAATATATTTTAATACTAACAACAATGTTGAGAAAGATACATTTTATAATCTCACAGAACTGCCTTAAAGAGAGAAATTCCACACTAAGGAAAAGTTAAATGAGTAAAAATATGCAACAACTACAATATATATTGATGTAATTTTATGTAAAACACACTGATTCTCATTTCCTTTATCTGTTCCTCCATGTTGGATTACTCCGAAATGCAGTCACTTGAAACAACAGTCATTTTATTGACTTCACAGATTCATGGGTCAGGAAATTGGTCAGGGTTTGACTGGGCAGTTCTGCTCCATTTAGCATTAGAAAGAGGAATATCTTGGTTGTATTCACTTGTAACAAAACTAGTGTGAAGTGTGCAAGAAGGTTCCTCCTGTATACTCACTTTACTGGATGGACAGTCTGCAAGGCTGTACTCAGCCAGTCTCTCTTCCTCTCCAAGGCACCCCAAGGCTTCTCCAGTTGCTATCTTCAAGAAGATAGTCAACTTCCAAACATAAAGACACAGAAGATGGCAATTTTCATAAAGGCTAAGCCAGTAATTGACACTGTGTCATTTTCATGGTATTTATATAATGAAAGTAAAAGAACAGTGGACTTTGAAGGGAAGGGACATAGATTTCAGTTTTCAATGGGAAGAAAATAATGAATATGTTGTTTTGCTATGCCACAAATATACTAACTCAAATTACATTGTTGCTTTTTTTTCCTCCTTGTCTTCCCTATGCATTTCTTTTTAAAACAGAAAAAAAGTCTAAGTGTCTCAGTCATGTCCAACTCTTTGTGACCCCATGGGCTATACAGTCTATGGAATTCTCTAGGCCAGAATACTGGAGTGGGTAGCCTTTCCCTTCTCCAGGGGATCTTCCCAACCCAGGGATCAAAACCAGGTCTCCTACATTGCAGGCAGATTCTTTACCATCTGAGTCACAAGGGAAGCCCAAGAATACTGGATGGGTAGCTTATCCCTCCTCCAGCAGATCTTCCCAACCCAGAAATCAACCCTGGGTCTCTTGCATTGCAGGTGGATTCTTTACCAACTGAGCTGTCAGGGAAGCCCTTAACAGAAAGACAATATCGATCTAAATATTTGCACATTTGTGGTTTCTTTAAAAGATTTTTTGATGTGAAACATCTCTTAAAGTCTTTAGTAAATTTGTTTCGATATTGCTTTTGTTTTATGCCTTGATTTTTTGGCTGAAAGGCATGTGGAATCTTAGCTCCCTGGTCAGGAATTGAATCTGCACCTCTTCTATTGGAAGGTAAAGTCTCAACCGCTGGACCACTGTGGAAATCCCTGTGCATTTGTATAGGATACGGTGACGCTAGTGGTAAAGAACCTGTCTGCCAATGCAGGAGCCATAAGAGGGGCAGGTTCAATCCTGGGTCGGGAAGATCCCCTGGAGGAGGAAATGGCAACCCACTCCAGCATTCTTGCCTACAGAATCCTATAGACATGGGAGCCTGGCGGGCTACAGTCCATAGGGTTGCAAAGAGTCACACATGACTAAAGCAACATAGTATGCATGATATTTAAATATGCTACAATTTTTATTAGCTTTTTTTCTGAAGTTCTCAATCATTTTGATGAAAACCATAGTAAACACACATTTTTAAATGAAATCAATTAGAGTATGGATTTTCCATTACTTTTGCACGTTTGTGTCCAGTCCTGGCTACCAGAAGCAGAAGAAAAACTACCTAAAAATAAACACAGGGGAACAGAATCCAGAGGCCAGAAACAAACCCAGGTAAATAAAATCAGCTAACATTTAATAAAGGAGCCAAGAAGACTTGATGAAGAAAAGGCAGTTCCTTCAATAAGTGTTGTTGAAAAAATTGGATGTTCACAACTGAAAAAATGAAACTAGATTCCCATCTTAAAGCACTCACAAGAATTAGCTCAAAATGGATTGGAGATTTAAATGTAAGACTGAAAACCATACATCCTCTAAAAGAAAACATAGGAAAAAACTTGTTGATATGGGTCTTTGCAATGATTTTTTTTTTTTTTGACAGAACACCTAAAGCATAAGAAACAAAATAAAAAATAAATAAGCATGCGGTACTATATCAAACTGAAAAGATTCTGCAGAACAAAGAAATGACCAACAAAATGAAAAACAACATAGAGAATGGGATGAATATTTGCAAACCATATATCTGATTAGGGGTTAATATCCAAATACATAAAGAAATATATTTGGGTATTATTGAGGGGCAGGGAGCCCTGGCATGCTGCAGTCCATGGGGTTGCAAAGAGTCAGACATGACTTAGTGGCTGAACAAGAATAACATATAAAGAACTCATACAAATAACACAAAGAATTCCATTTAAAAATGGCCAAGGACCTAAATATACATTTTGTAAAGCAGATATATGAATAACCAACATGTCCATCAAAAAGTGCTCAATACTACCAGTAATTAGGGAAACGTACATTAAAACCACTATATCTCCCCATGCCTGTTAGAATGACCATTATCAAAAAACGAGATTCAAAATGTTGCTGAGGATATGGAGGAGAGAGAACCCTCATGTACCACTGGTAGGAATGTGAATTGGTACAGATACTATGGAAGACAGTATGGATGTTACTCAAAGAGTTAAAAAGAGGATAACCATATGATATAACAATTCCATATGATGTAGTTGAGAATATATCCAAAGAAAGTAAAAACAGTATAAAAAAATACCTTCATCTTTATGTTCATAGCAGCATTATTTATAATAGACAAGACCTGGAAACAATCTGTGTCCACTGATGGGAGAATGGATAAAAAAAAGTAGCATTTATATATTTATATAAAATCGAATATTATCAGCCAAAAGAAAGAAATCTCACCATTTTTGACAACATAAGTGGACCTTGAGGAATTGAGGCTAAGTCAAAAAAGCCAGGCAAAGAAATTCAAATACTGCATGGTATAATTTATACGAGGCATCTAAAACCAAAAACGAACAAAGTCTCAGAAAAAGAGATCAGATTTGTGATTATCAGAGGTAGAGTTTGCAGGATAATGGAAGTGGACAAAGGTGGTCAAAAGATACAAATTTTCAGTTTTAAAAATGTTAAGTACTGGGGAGGTCAGGTACAAGATAATGACTATAGTTAATAGTGCTGGTTGGTGGTGGGGTGTAGGGGGGGAGCAAAGAAACAACCAAACAAGAAACCCCTAAAAATTAGAAGGAAAACCAAAAATTTAAGGAAGAAATGGTATAGAAATTCAGCAGTATGAAAACATGTATGAATGTTTGTATATTGGCTTATATTTGAATGACACATAAACAGGCAGTTTTAAAGAGGATGAGATGGACAAAAATAAGACACAAGAAAAGGTGGAGTGGAAGCATAAAGATAAACAGAAGCTAAAATTTATGTACAAATGTTTAGGATTTTCTGTTCTTTTTCTCCATATGGCTTGTTGAATAATTTCCTAGTGTATAAAATACCAGAACTATCCCAAAGACATATTCAGTGCTCTGTGTACGTGTATGCTATGTCACTTCAGTCATGTCCAACTTTTTGCAACCTCATAAACCGTAGCCCACCAGGCTCCTCTGTCCATGGGATTCTCCAGGCAAGAATAACGGGATAGGTTGCCATGCCCTCTTCCAGGGAATCTTCCTGGTTCAGTACTCTGATGGTTCCTCAAAGGGACAAAATTTCACTGAAGTTGAAAGAATAATTCAGAGATATTCTTAGTGTGTGCTAGATTGCTTGATATTACAGACCGTTCACTGGATGCTGAACTCTGTGTTAAGAGCTACGTACGTCTGGCCACAGTGAGGTGGGAGAGATAACAGGACAGAGCAACTGGAGATACAGGCTGTGAGCACCTTCTTCCATGAAAGAACAGTTCACATAAGAGGAAAAAAAAAAACTGACTTGGCTCTTACTTTGGCAGAGAAATGTTAAAGAACAAAATGATCAGATCTTAAGTGTTGCTAGCTATCTGTCTCTGGATTGCTGATGAAAAAATATCTAGAATCATTTATTACTAGCAATATGTTTAAGTATCAGAAAGCAGCATAGATTAATTGCTAAATGAGTGGGGTATCTGCAAATCTTCAGAGGATAGAAACTAGCAATGACTACTGTATCATGCATGTGTATACATGTGTGTGCTCCATCAGTCAGTCATGCCTGGCTGTTTGCAGCCCCTCAGACTGCGATCCACCAGGCTCCTCTGCCCATGGAATTTTCCAGGCAAGTATACTGGAGTGGGTTTCCATTTCCTACTCCAGGGGGTCTTCCCAACCCGGGGATCAAACCCACTTCTCCTGTGTCTCCTGCATTGGCAGGCAGATTCTTTACCCTCTGTGTCACTTGGGAAGCATCGTGCATGGTTGTTCAGTTGCCTCTAACTCTGTGCAACACCATGGACTACAGCACACCAGGCTTCCTTGTCCTTCACTATCTCCTGGAATTTGCTCCAGGCTTCCTGAAATATGGCTATTTTGAAGTAGGCTTTATAAGAGCATCACTTAGATCAAGAAATCTGGAAGCTAGTCTTCTCAATATTAAATCAATCAGAAATTACTAGTTGCTATTCATTAACTTTCTAAGTATTAGAAAGCATATTCTATATCAGCGATGAGGATAAAACCTGGATTGACTTTTTTAAAAAAGGAACAAAATCTCAGTTATCAAGGGACTCTGTACAATAGAGACCATGAAAAATCGAAACAAGGATTGCATTGCAAGTAAAAATGGCTATAACATACAACATAAGGGTGGACTGAATATTATTGCATCAGAGAGGATGTTGGTTTTGTTACAGATTTGGAGAAAGACTGAGAGCAGAGGCAATATCTCTGGTTTACTGCCAAACGGCAGTATCCTACATACAGCCAGGCACCTAGTAGGGGCTCAGAATTAGTTCAATAAATAAATAAATACATGGATAACTGAGAAATAAGAGCTGAGTCTGGAAAAAAAAAAACCAGTCTTTAAAGTGTACTGGTAGGAAAGAGGTAAGAGATGAGGCTGTACGGAGGAAGCTTTCAGTCAAATGAAGGAAACATCTACAAAGGCATAACAAAGAGAGAAAATTAATGTATCAATATGTAGCAAAGAACATTCAAGCACTGTGGCTGAGTTAGAGTACAAGTTATTTTAATTAAAGAGCTGAGAAAAGGTAGCTGAGAATGTATTAAATGCAGAGGCAAGATCACAAAGGACCTTGTTAACCATGACTCAGATTTTGCATTGTTTTTTTTTTTTTCCCCAGAACACAAAGGAGAGCCAGCGAAAGAGTTTGAATACTAACGGGACGTGATCAGATTTTCAATTTACGATGTTTCCCGTGATAGCAATGAGGAGAGTAGATTGGAAGTTTTCAAACCTGGAGGCAGAGAGAAGATCTCTGAACACTTATAATAGAGTAGATTAATAATGAAAGCTGAATTATCAGAGACAAAGAGCAAGTAGAAGAGAGGGACGAGTCAGAGTTCATCTTTTTACAGGAAATGGAGGAGGACTGAGATGCTTCTGCACTTCTGACATGGGAGCCTGGATCAATGGGATGCTTCTATTGAGGGTACACAGAGGAGAGTTATCAGGATTGAAATCCCGGGGTTGGGGCGGTTTCATTTGGGACACAATGGCTTTCAGGTGCTTATGGACATTCCAAATGAAGATACACAGTAATGCAAAATAAATGAATGAATTTGGAGTTCTTGATTAAGACCTTGATGGAGCTATATAAATCTGTGACTTATCAGTGTATAATGCAAGTCTTGAGCTGGGATGAAATCTGAGGGCACGTAGAAAATGATAAGATTTGAAAAACAGAATGCAGCAGAATGTAGTATAAAAATAACATTCCAGGGAAGTTAGAAGTCAAACCCATGAAAAATTGAGAATCAGGTGAGCGTGGCTGTGGAATTCGAGTAGAAAGAACCTAAATTTAATAGAGAAAAGGAAGAACTATGCTGAAAGGCACGGAAGTGTCAAGAAAATTCATGAAAGCTATTAATCGTATTTGTGTGAAATCCAAAGAAGACTGTGTAGAGGAATTTTAAAACATGAAAAAGGAAAAAAAAATTAAGATAACTTGTCTGAGGGCCTTGTGCAAAAAGAAAGGAAAAAGGAGGGGAAAAATTAGACAAACAGGATTTTGCATTATAGGTAGGGAGAAAAAGCCATAATAATGGTTATATATGTAACCATAATACAACAATACACACACAATTTAAAATGATGATAAATTATATCTGATATGATTTTATATGGTGGATTTAAGTTTATGTTTAATTATACTATCTTAAAATGTAATTAATATATAGGTTAGCTTTTTAAAGGGCTTTCCTGAGTGGCTCAGCAGTAAAGAACCTGCCTGCTGTGCAAGAGATGTGGCAGGAACCACAGGTTCAACTACTGGGTCAGGAAGATCCCTTGGAGAAGGAAATAACAACCCACTCCAGTATTCTTACCTGGAAAATCCGATGGACAGTCCCATGGGGTCACAAAAGAATTGGGCACAACTTCATGGCTAAATCACCACACAGCTTTTATAAACAGAATTGCCATTCAACCAAAAAAACCACATTTTCAATGTTTTAATAATAGAGCTCACTATATTTAGTTTTAAGGTATTAGTTAAATACATATACATACATATATACATACATATATATATACACAATACACAGAGAAAGATCCATTCTAATTATATATTAATACATCATATAATTATTAATACACAAAATATAATATAATTGTTAATAATGTATAATAATTCATATATTGTATAATTATATAATTGTATAATTGTATAATTCATCTTCTGCATGAAGAAAATATATATGGATCTTACAATTTAAAAGCATGAGAAACTCAAAATGGATTAAAGATCGAAACGTAAGACCAGATTAAAGATCGAAACGTAAGACCAGAAACTATAAAACTCCTAGAGGAGAACATAGGCAAAACACTCTCTGACACAAATCACAGCAGGATCCTCTATGATCCACCTCCCAGGATACTGGAAATAAAAGCAAAAATAAACAAATGGGATCTAATTAAAATTAAAAGCTTCTGCACAGCAAAGGAAACTATAAGCAAGGTGAAAAGACAGTCTTCTGAATGGGAGAAAATAATAGCAAATGAAGCAACTGACAAACAACTAATCTCAAAAATATACAAGCAACTTATGCAGCTCAATTCCAGAAAAATAAACGACCCAATCAAGAAATGGGCCAAAGAACTAACTAGACATTTCTCCAAAGAAGATATACAGATGGTTAACAAACACATGCAAAGATGCTCAACTTCACTCATTATCAGAGAAATGCACATCAAAATCACAATGAGGTACCATTTCACACCAGTCAGAATGGCTGCGATCCAAAAATCTACAAGCAATAAATGCTGGAGAGGGTGTGGAGAAAAGGGAACCCTCTTACACTGTTGGTGGGAATGCAAACTAGTACAGCCACTATGGAGAACAGTGTGGAGATTCCTTAAAAAATTGCAAATAGAATGGCCTTATGACCCAGCAATCCCACTGCTGGGCATACACACCAAGGAAACCATAATTGAAAGAGATACATGTACCCCAATGTTCATTGCAGCACTGTTTATAATAGCCAGGACATGGAAGTAACCTAGATGTCCATCAGCAGATGAATGGATAAGCAAGCTGTGGTACATATACACAATGGAGTATTACTCAGCCATTAAAAAGAATGCATTTGAATCAGTTCTAATGAGGTGGATGAAACTGGAGCCTATTATACAGAGTGAAGTAAGCCAGAAAGAAAAACACCAATACAGTATACTAACACATATATATGGAATTTAGAAAGATGGTAATGATAACCCTGTATGCGAGACAGCAAGAGACACAGATGTGTAGAGCAGACTTTTGGACTCTTAGGGAGAGGGAGAGGGTGGGATGATTTGGGAGAATGGCATTGAAACATGTATCCTACCATGTAAGAAACGAATCACCAGTCTATGTTCGATACAGGATACAGGATGCATGGGGCTGGTGCACGGGGATACTCCAGAGAGATGATATGGGGTGGGAGGTGGGAGGGGGGTTCAGGATTGGGAACTCATGTACACCCGTGGCAATGTATGGCAAAACCAATTCAGTATTGTAAAGCAAAATAAAGTAAAAATAAAAATTAAAAAAAATAAATAAAAGTGTGAGAAATGAAATACTGCTGCCAAAATTAACAAAGATAAGCTGTGATAAGTTCATCTTTGATGAAGACTTTCTGTGATTTGAAAGTAAATGAAAATGTATTAAAATATTAATAGTTTTCAAAAAATTGTAATCTTACTAATTATGCATGAATTTTCTATTTGACAAATACTTATCAGATGATTCATTTGTTTCTCAAACATGTATATTAGAGCATATTTATAAGTATATATGCATATATCTAAAGTGGGGCTTCCCAGGTGATGCACTGGTAAAGAATCTACCTGCCAATGCAGGAGATGCAGGGGACACAGGTTCAATCCTTGGGCCAGAGAGATCCCCTGGAGGAGGAAATGGCAACCCATGGACATTTTCTTGAAGGGAGAATCCCATAGACAGTGGATCCTGGTGGGCTACAGTCCATGGTGTCACAAAGAGACATGACTGAGAGACTGAACTGGTACACATGTATATATCTAAGGTACTATAACAATGGTATCCCAAGGTTAACAATGATATTTTTACCATTTTTCTCATACTTTATTAAAGCCTTACGTCAAGTTTCTTGGATTCAAAAATTCTTATTTCAGCTGCCACTGAAACACACTCTTGTAAACACAGCAAACTTAAAGTGTTAAAATATTTATCAAGAAGAAAAATAAAAATTAAAAGGAAATTCTCCCTTTGAATTTCCAGAATTTCTGTAGACACTAGTAAGGCCAAACCCAATTGTAAGAACTGCAGGAAGAGAAGAGAAAAGAGGAGCAAAAGCTAGTAGTTCCAAAACTTTGAACTTTTTAAAAGAAAAAAAAGAAAAGACACAATAAACTGATTGGAGTACCTCATATTTAGGGTGTTTATTTTTAGGTTTCATACTCTATAATTACTGACAGTCTCCAAACATGAATCCGTCACAGTTTACCTTATTTTGAATGGGCAGATGTATTCAACTCCAGGGATTGCTTCCTTCTCTCATGAATTAAAACAATTGATTAAATTTAAAAGTCATCCTTATTTAATCTAATTAATGTGATAGCATCAGTTCAGTCAGTTCAGTTGCTCAGTCACGTGCGACTCTTTGCGACCCCATGAATTGCAGCACACCAGGCCTCCCTGTCTATCACCAACTCCCGGCATTCACTCAAACTCATGTCCATCGAGTTGGTGATGCCATCCAGCCATCTCATCCTCTGTCATCCCCTCCTCCTCCTGCCCTCAATCCCTCCCAGCATCGGAGTCTTTTCCAATGAGTCAACTCTTTGCATGAGGTGGACAAAGTATTGGAGTTTCAGCTTTAGCGTCAGTCATTCCAATGAACACCCAGGACTGATCTCCTTCAGAATGTACTGGTTGGATCTCCTTGCAGTCCAAGGGACCCTCAAGAGCCTTCTCCAACATCACAGTTCAAAAGCATTGATTCTTCGGTGCTCAGCTTTCTTTACAGTCCAACTCTCACATCCATACATAACCACTGGAAAAACAATAGCCTTGACTAGATGGACCATTGGTGGCAAAGTAATGTCTCTGCTTTTGAATATACTATCTAGGTTGGTCATAACTTTCCTTCCAAGGAGTAAGCATCTTTTAATTTCATGGCTGCAATCGGCATCTGCAGTGATTTTGGAGCCCCAAAAATAACATCTGATACTATTTCCAATATTTACCATGAAGTGATGGGACCAGATGCCATGATCTTCGTTTTCTGAATGTTGAGCTTTAAGCCAACTTTTTCACTCTCCTCTTTCACTTTCTTCAAGAGGCTTTTTAGTTCTTCTTCACTTTCTGCCGTAAGGGTGGTGTCATCTGCATAACTGAGGTTATTGATATTTCTCCCAGTAGTCTTGATTCCAGCTTATGCTTCCTCCAGTCCAGCATTTCTCATGATGTACTCTGCATATAAGCTAAATAAGCAGGGTGACAATATACAGCTTTGACATACTCCTTTTCCTATTTGGAACCAGTCTGTTGTTCATGTCCAGTTTTAACTGTTGCTTCCTGACCTGCATATAGGTTTCTCAAGAAGTAGGCCATAGGCAAACAGTAAACCATTGCTTTTGATTTTAGTCTTTAAAAACTCCTTTACTTGCATTTTGAATAGAAGGATACATCTGAAACAAAATGAGAATGTGATTTCTTAGGTTAAATATATAATGTGTTTTCCTAGTCATAGCATTCTGATAGAGTGAAGTATTTGCTTTTTCCACTTACAACAACATCCTTCAGTCCCTCAGTAGGTCCTTTCCAATATACAAAGTGAAAGTTTCCTTTGAAAGAAAAAGACCTATTCTGAAATATTTGTGTCCAGTCCACTTAGGAATGGAGATAGATGTGTCTCTTAGACACTTCTCAGTGAGCCAACGATTGTCATCACATTGTCAGCACTTAGAATTTTTTAGAAATTCATGACTTGCTCCCAGTATATTAAGGTCAGAAGATTTATCTGTACTGTATTAAAGTTTTTCCAAAAGTGCATTATCTGTCACTATTTCCATACATGTATTTATTTATCAGTTCTTTATATTGATATATCAGTATATTACTTGGCCCGGAATTTAAGGAAGCCAAAAATAAGCAAAATACCCATTTTCCTTGCCTAGAGAGATGTGAAAATACACAGACATCAACCCAGTAGCATGTACCACCACAGTTGTGGTTTTGTTTGTGTTAAAGAGCACAAGTTCTGTGTATTCTTTATTGGTAGATTGTCCTGCTTTACTCAGTTGGTGGGTTTGGGAACTCACTAAATCATCCCTTCCATAATCCTCTGATAAAAATAAAATAGAAAAGTCTTCATCTTCAGAAAAAAAAAAAATGTTTATTGGGTATCTGGTCTAATGTCTGGTCTAATGTCTGACATTTGAATGAGAAAGTGAGGAATTCCAAACACAAATTCCTCTTATCTTAATATTCCTCACCTAAATCCTAATGAACCTGAAACAGATCCATCTATTGTTCCACCCAAATCTGTTCTTCCTATGTTCTTCCTCATTTAGAACATGGGCCTAAAGCAAATTTTCTCATCTCTCATAGTCAATGCACCATTTAGTCTATTTGTTTCTGCCTCCAAAATGAATCATACCATCCACATCTATCATCCCAGGCATCCATCTAAGTCAGACCACATTCATTCTTTAATCCAAAAATTTCAATAACCTCTGTCTGCCTCCCAAGCATCTACTTTTACTCATCTACAAATTATTTTCCACACAGCAGCAAGATTAACATTTTCAAATTTAGCTAGGGTCATCCCTCTCTTTAAAACTCTGAAATGACTGTCTATTACACTAGAGATCAACCATAACCTCATAACACTTACCTCTTCAGCTCCACAGTAACTCAATCTAAAATAACCTCACTTCACTGTTCCTATTTCTATACTTTCACTAGCTGTTACATTACTGCTTTTGTTTCTTTCATAGCAGTTATCATTATCTGTATATGAAAAACTACAGACATAACTAAGGGCAGCTACATAAAGTTTTTAGGATTAAAGCCTTAGCTAGTAAGAGAAGTGTAGATTTAACTACCATGTCCAGTGTCTGTTTCACACGTGAGCCCTCTGTAAGGCTTCATGGCCACAGTAAAAATTATTTTCTGTGCATTTTCCCCTTTAAAACCCTTGTGTAAAGATATTTTTATTGATACAGTGGACAGTAGAAATAAGAAAATGTTAAGAAACTCTTTGATGTCCAGCAAAGCACTCAATTTTGAAAATTATCCTTTGAGAAAACTGTGTTAAGATATGACTTCAAAAGGAAATCATTTTAAAATATTCTGCCATGAAGAAATTGACCTTTAAGTAATGGATAGCACACTTACTCTATATAAGAACACATTCTTCACACAAATGTGCCTGATATATCACTGCTGAGTCGATGCTAAAGTGTTATGGAATATTTTATCTTGAAAAGATGTTGCTTTGAAAAGATTTCTAGACGGGTTTCTTTTTTGTTTTGATGTGTTATGGGTTTTTTTGCTTTTGTCTTTTTCATTTTAGAGAAGGGTGTAAATGACTACGGAGGAAGGCAGGAGACAAAAGTACAGAAAATGTCAAGGTGTTGGAGGGTACAGTGAAAGAAGAAAATGACAGAAAGTCTTGGAGAGGGCAGTGACGGGATCATGAAGAATGAGAAGAAAATAAAGGCGCTGTGAGGACCACCATATCCATGTATTTAGAATGAATACACCGTAGTTTAGCACTCAGGTCCAAGGCTGCCTTAGATGCTCTCTCAAGTTTGTGCTTTTAGTTGCAGGGAATTTTACCACATCGACGTACCTCAACCTTAGTAGGATCTGTTGATTTACAGTTATGATTGGTATTCAAAGCAGGTTTTCAATGGCAGCTCTGCTAATAGCAATAAAGCTTGCTAGGTCAAATGTTTCATCTTAATGAATAATTTTATATTACACTAAGTCACATGTTTAGCTGTGGGGAGTATCACTGTAGGGTGAACATTTTAGAATGTGAATCTAGTTTCAAATTTCTACTTACATCAATTGAAGGGGAAAAAAAATGAGTTTAGTTTCCTTTCAAAGGAATAAAGAAGTCCTTGAAAAATATAAAGTGACTCCTATGACAAGTGCAGAGGATTTCATCTTACATTTCTACATCTAAAAGTAATGAAAACTCTTAATTGAAAAACAAAACTTTAAAACATGTATCAAATCTAAGAACTACATAAAATTTCTCCTGAAAGCAGAAGTATATTTTAAACTAGGTCTGGCTAATAAACTATAGCTTGAGAACAAGTTAAACTTTTATGGTTTCAAACCAGGATACAATAATCTACTATACCAAGTTGTTGAACAATCAAGGATCTTGCTATAACCAGAATATTGAGCAAGAAAGCAAGTTCTCTGTTTATTAGAGCAAAGCACTATATTTTCTCCTTCTGTCCTCTGCTCATATATTTCAGACATTTCAAGGTTTCATAGAAATAAAATGCAACTGCATCTGTCAGCAATATTAGGTACATCTGCTACACATAGCCTACTTCCACTGCCAGCATTGAAAGTACACAATAAATATTTACTGACATGAATTTATGTATTTACACACGCATGATAAATATGGCATTTTCCCTAATGGAGAGGTGATTAGAAAAATAATAAACAGCTAACACTTGTGGAGTGCTTACTAAGTAAGGTGCTGTGTTAAATCATTTTATTTCCATAATCTGACAGACACAGCAATGTAACCAGGTGAGTATATGTCCCTATGTGAGCTTACAGCATTGTGGTTTGCTAGTATTCATAACTTGTCCCAGGCCATGTTGCTTGTGAATAGCAGAGCAGGAATTTCTATGTTTGATGCAGAACCAATGGTCTTAAGCATCTCTCTCTGTTTTGTAAGTACTATTACTTAAAAAGAAATAGAGAAGAGAAGCAATGATGAATGACTTCAAATTATTCTCTTTTGCTCACAACTGTTGACAGATTCTCGTTAAGCTTGGTTTTGTTAGTTTCTATAGATCCCTGGACTTCTTAGGGCCCTTGTTTATTTTCATTGAGGATCAGATGAATTTTCAAACTGTCATGTGTCTTATGGTATGCTAAATTCTTTTAAATAGACTATAATGGGTATGTTCATTATATATGAGTATATAATATTCTTTATATAGGTTATATAAGATATACATTATATATAGGATATATAAGAATGTTATACACATTAAAAGATTACATTCCACAAATATTAGGTTTCATAATTCATTTCTAGCAACTGATATACTTCATTGTAATGAAATCCTGTATTGTGGTTTTATTGGATATTACAATGTTATAATCAGACGTTGGCCTCCCCAGTGGCTCAATAGATAAAGAATCTGCCTACAAAGCAAGAGATGCAGGAGACGTGGGTTCAATCCCTGGATCAGAATGATCCTCTGGAGAAGGAAATGGCAACCTACTCCAGTATGCTTACCTGAAAAATCCAATGGAGAGAGGAGCTTGGTGGGCCACAGTCCAAGGGTTGGAAAGAGTCAGACAGGACCGAGTGATTAAGTACACACACAACAAAACTAGATGGTTTTGTATAATACAATCAGATGTTATACAAAAGTTTCAGATTTCTCTAATTTTTATTATTCTTCACCATATGTCATATAAATGAAAATTTTAGTTCAGTTCAGTTGAGTGGCTCATTCATGTCCGACTCTTTGCAACCCCATGAACTGCAGCATGGCAGGCCTCCCTGTCCATCATCAACGCCTGGAGTTTACCCAAACTCACGTCCGTTGAGTCTGTGATGCCATCCATCCATATCATCCTCTGTTGTCTCCTTCTCCTCCAGTCTTCAATCTTTCCTAGCATCAGGGTCTTTTCAAATGAGTCAGCTCTTCGCATAACAAGGCCAAAGTCTTGGAGTTTCAGCTTCAACATGAAGCCTCCCAGTGAACACCCAGGACTGTTCTCTTTTAGGATGGACTGGTTAGATCTCCTTGCAGTCCATGGGACTCTCAAGAGTCTTCTCCAACACCACAATTCAAAAGCATTGATTCTTCGGCACTCAGCTTTCTTTACAGTTCAACTCTCACATCCATGCACGACCTCTGTGAAAACCATAGCCTTGACTAGACGGACCTTTTTTGGCAAAGTAATGTCTCTGCATTTTAATATGCTATTTAGGTTGGTCATAACTTTCCTTCCAAGGAGTAAGCATCTTTTAATTCCATGGTGGAAATCAACATCTGCAGTGATTTTGGAGCCCCCCATAATAGTCCACCACTCTTTCCACTGTTTCCCCATCTAATTCCCATGCAACCAGATGCCACGATTTTAGTTTTCTGAATGTTGAGCTTTAACCCAACTTTTCACTCTGCTCTTTCACTTGCATCAAGAGGCCATTTAGTTCTTCTTCACCTTCTGCCATAAGGGTGGTGTCATCTGCATATCTGAAGTTATTGCTATTTCTCCCGGCAATCTTGATTCCAGCTGTGCTTCTTCCAGCCCAGTGTTTCTCATGATGTACTCTGCATATAAGTTAAATAAGCAGGGTGACAATATACAGCCTTGACATATTCCTTTTCCTATTTGGAATCAGTCTGTTGTTCCATGTCCAGTTTTAACTATTGCTTCCTGACCTGCATACAGATTTCTCAAGAGGCAGGTCAGGTATTCTCATCTCTTTCAGAATTTTCTACAGTTTACTGAGATCCATACAGTCAAAGGCTTTGGCATAGTCAATAAAGCAGAAATATATATTTTATGGAACTCTCTTGCCTTTTTGATGATCTAGCAGATATTGGCAATTTGATCTCTGGTTCCTCTGCCTTTTCTAAAACCAGCTTGAACAACTGGAAGTTCACAGTTCACATATTGCTGAAGCCTGGCTTGGAGAATTTTGAGCATTACTTTACTAGTGTGTAAGATGAGTGCAATTGTACAGTAGTTTGAGCATTATATTTTGTCATTGCCTTTCTTTGCTATTGGAATGAAAACTGACCTTTTCCAGTCCTGTGGTCACTGCTGAGTTTTCCAAATTTGCTGGCATATTGAGTGCAGGACCATCACAGCATCATCTTGTAGGATTTGAAATAGCTCAACTATGCTGAAGCTGAAACTGCAATACTTCGGCCACCTCATGGGAAGAGTTGACTCATTAGAAAAGACCCTGATGCTGGGAGGGATTGGGGGCAGGAGGAGAAGGGGACAGCAGAGGATTAAATGGCTGGATGGCATCACTGACTCGATGCACATGAGTTTGGGTGAACTCCGGGAGTTGGTGATGCACAGGGAGGCCTGGTGTGCTGTGGTTCATGGGGTCGCAAAGAGTCGGACATGGTTGAGTGACTGAACTGAACTGAACTAATGGACCATAGCCTTGTCTAACTCAATGAAACCAAGCCATACCATGTGGGTCCACCCAAGATGGATGGGTCATGGTGGAGAGGTCTGACAGAATGTGGTTCACTGGAGTAGGGAATGGCAAACCACCTCAGTATTCTTGCCTTGAGAACCCCATGAACAGCATGAAAAGGCAAAAAGATGAACTCCTCAGGTCAGTAGGTGCCCAATATGCTACTGGAGATCAATGGAGAAATAACTCCAGAAATTATGAAGGGATGGAGCCAAAGCAAAAACAACACCCAGTTGTGGATGTGACTGGTGATAGAAGCAGAGTCCGATGCTGTAAAGAGCAATATTGCATAGGAACCTGGAATGTTAGATCCATGAATCAAGGCAAATTGGAAGTGGTCAAACAGGAGATGGCAAGAGTGAATGTTGACATTCTAGGAATCAGTGAACTAAGATGGGCTGGAATGGGTGTATTTAACTCAGCTGACCATTATATCTACTACTGTGGGCAGGAATCCCTTAAAAGAAATGGAGTAGCCATCGTAGTCAACAAAAGAGTCCAAAATGCAGTACTTGGATGCAATCTCAAAAACGACAGAATGATCTTGGTTCGTTTCCAAGGCAAACCATTCAATATCATGGTAATTAAACCTTATGACATTGATAATTTCAGTTCAGTTCAGTTCAGTTCCTCAGTCATGTCCAACTCTTTGCAATCCCATGTACCTCAGCATGTCAGGCCTCCCTGTCCATCACCAACACTCGGAGTCCACCCAAACCCAGGTCCATCAATTCGGTGATGCCATCCAACCATCTCCTCCTCTGTTGTCTCCTCCTCCTCCTCCCCTCAATCTTTCCCAACATCAGGGTCTTTTTAAGAAGTCAGCTCTTCACATAATGTGGCCAAAGTATTAGGGTTTCAGTTTCAACATCAGCCCTTCCAGTGAACACCCAAGACTGATCTCCTTTAGGGTGGACTGGTTGGATCTCCTTGCAGTCCAAGAGTCTCTCAAGAGGCTTCTCCAACACCACAGTTCAAAAGCATCAATTCTTCAGTGCTCAGCTTTCTTTACAGTCCAACACTCACATCCATACATGGCCACTGGAAAAACAATAGCCTTAACTAGATGGACCTTTGTTGGCAAAGTAATGTCTCTGCATTTTAATATGTTTTCTAGGTTGGTCAAAACTTTTCTTCCAAGGAGTAAGCATCTTTTAATTTCATGGCTGCAATCAGCATCTGGAGTGATTTCGGAGCCCGTAAAAATAAATTTAGCCACTGTTTCTACTGTTTCCCCATCTATTTGCCATAAAATGATGGGACCAGATGCCATGACCTTAGTTTTCTGAATGTTGAGCTCTAAACCAACTTTTTCACTCTCCTCTTTCACTTGCATCAAGAGGCTCTTCAGTTCTTCTTCACTTTCTGCGATAAGAGTGGTGTCATCTGCATATCTGAGGTATTGATATTTCTCCTGGCAACCTTGATTCCTTCTTGTGCTTCCTCCAACCCAGCATTTCTCATGATATACTCTGCATATAAGTTGAATAAACAGGGTAACAATATACAGCCTTGACATACTCCTTTTCCTATTTGGAACCAGTCTGTTCCACATCCAGTTCTACCTGTTGCTTCCTGACCTGCACACAGGTTTCTCAAGAAGCAGGTCAGGTGGTCCTGTATACCCATCTCTTTCAGAATTTTCCACAGTTTATTGTAGTCCACACACTCAGAGGCTTTGGCGCAGTCAATAAAGCAGAAATAGATTTTTTCTGGAACTTTCTTTTTTTTTTTTCAATGATCCAGCAGATGTTGGCAATTTGATCTCTGATTCCTCTGCCTTTTCTAAAACCAGCTTGAACATCTGGAAGTTCATGGTTTACGTGAAGATATTAAGAAGAGGTGATAAGAATACACAGAAGAACTGTACAAAAATGATCTTCAGTACCCAGATAATCACGATGGTGTGATCACTCACTTAGAGCCAGACATCCTGGAATGTGAAGTCAAGTGGGCCTTTGGAAGCATCACTACGAACAAAGCTAGTGGAGGTGATTGAATTCCAGTTGAGTTATTTAAAATCCTGAAAGATGATGCTGTGAAAGTGCTGCACCCAATATTGATAATTTAGTATAGCTTAATTTTTTTAAGTTTTAGGGCAGTTTAAGTCCACAGCAAAATTATGAGGAAGGTACAGAGAGATTTCCCATATATTGTTGCTCCCAAGTTGCATGGCCTTCCCTTTATGAACATCCCCCTTCAAGGTGTTACAACTGATGAATCTATATTGACACATCATAATTATCCAAAGTTTATAGTTTACACTATGGTTCACTGTACATACAATGTTATATATTGTATGAGTTAGGAGAAATGCATGGTGACAACCATACATTGTTGGAATATTATGCAGATTATTTTCACTGCACTAAAAATCTTCTGTGCACAATCTACTCATCCCTTCCCCACATCCTTGGTAGACACTGATCATCTTTTTCTCTCTCCACAGTTTAGCCTTTCCAGAATGCCATATAGTTTGAATCATACTGTATATAGGCTGTCCAGATGGGTTGCTTTTACTTAATGATATACGTTTAAGGTTCTTTCATATCTTCTCAGAGTTTTAAAACCCATTTCTTTTTAGTGCTGAATAATATTCCATTTTCTGGATGCACCATGCTTTGTTTATACATTTACCTACTGAAAGACATTGGTTGCTTTAAAGTTTTGGCCATTGTGAGTATTGTTCTTTAAAACTTTACAACATCCATGGGAGGTTTGTGTGTAAACATAAGCTTTCTACCTATATTGGTAATTATCAAGTGGCATTGTTATTGAATCATATGGTAAGTGTATGTTTAGTGTTATGAGAAACTGCCAAACTGTCTTCCAGAGTGGCTGTACCATTTTTCATTCCCATCAGCAATAGATGAGAGTTCCTGCTGCACCATATCCCATCAATGGTCCAGATACTGACCATTCTAATAGGTATGCAGTAGTATCTCACGGTTGTTTGAATTAGCATTTCTCTGATGATATATGATGTGTAGCAATTCTTGATATGCTTATTTGCCACCTATGTAATTTCTTCGGTGAGGTGTATATTAAGTTATTTAGCTTATTTTTAATCAGTTTGTTATTTTATTGCTGTTTTAAGAGTTCTCTATTTTGGATAACAGTCTTTTATCAATGTGATTTTTACAAACATTTTCTCCCAGTGTGTGACTTGTCTTCTCATTCTCTTGATATTGCCTTTCGTAGCAGATTTTTTTTTAATGTAATGAAATTAAGCTTATCAATTATTTGTTTCATGGGTCTAAAAATTCAGTGCCATATCTAAGGTAACACATGTTCTCCTATGCTATCTTCTATGAGTTTTAGAGTTTTATCTTTTATAGTTATGTCTCTAATCCACTTTGAGTTAATTTTTGTGCAAGCTGTAAAGTCTGTGGTTACTTTTATTTTGGTATGTGGATGTTCAAGTTGTCCCAGAAACATTTGTTAAAAAGAATTTCTTTTGCACCATTGCATTGCTTTTGCTCCTTTGTCAACTATGAGTTGACTATATCCATGTGGGTATGTTCTTTCACCAGTACCACACAGTCTTGATTACAGTAGATTTCCAGTGAGTCTTAAAGTAGGGTGGTGTCAGTCCTCCAGTTTTGTTTTCTTTCTCACTACGGTGGCTGTTCTGAATTGTTTGCTTCTCCATGTAAACTTTACTAATTGTCTGTCAATATCTGCAAAATAACTTGCTGGGATTACAATTAGGATTACCTTGAATCCAAAGATAAAGTTGGTAAGAACTGACATCTTGACAATATTGATAGTTTCTACCAACATGGAATATATCTCCTTTATTTAGCTATTTTTTGATTTCATTCATCAGAGTTTTGTGGTTATCTTCAACTAAATCTTGTATATAATATTGTTAGATTTATAACTATGTATTTCATCTGTGGTGGAGCTAATATAAATGATATGTAGTTATAATTTCAAACTTTGTTGTCTGTTGCTGGCATAGAAAAGCAACTGACTTTTGTATATTAACTTTTTACCTTGTAACTTTATTTCAGTCATTTATTAGTTCCAGAATTTTGTTGCTGTTGTTGTTTCAGATTCTTTAGAATTTTCTACATAGATGATCAAATAAAGAGCTTAAATTTTTCTTCCCAATCTATATATATTTTATTTCTATTAATTATATTATTGCATTAGCAGTACTTCAATAGGATGTTGAAAAGGAATGATGAAAGGGGGCATTCTTGCCTTGTATCTGATCTTAATGGGAAAGGTTTGAGTTTCTCACCATTAAGTATGATTTTATCTGTGAGATTTTTGTAGACATTCTTTCCAAAGCTAAAATGTTTACTTCTATTTCTAGTTCACTGGGGGATTTATCTTGAGTGGGTATATGACATTTTTTCAAACAAGTACAGAGATAATTAATAACTATTATATATAATGCTCTTAAAATTTTGTAGTAACAATAACAGGAATCTAATACTATACATATATATATATATAAAGAGAGAGAGAGATGTGTGCATAATTCTCAGGAATATTACATGAAGGTGAAGATCTAGACTCTGGTACCAGATATATTTGTGTTTGAAAACAGACTTAACTATTTATCATTTGTGTGACTTGCACAATTTATACAATTTTTTTAAGCCCCAATTTTCCAATCTGTAGAACTGTGATACTATTGGTATCTAATTTGAATTGTTGGGTGATTAACAAAAATGTTGTATATGAAAGTTTGTGTACTGTACCTTACTCAGAATAAATACTCAAAAGTTGTTAGTCCCTATGAAGAAGACAGTGGATGTCCTCAAAATCTAATGAAATTAAAGTGGTCATTTCTAAAAACAGCTCACCACATTCAATGACTGTCAAATGGTATTTTTCTCTTACTCTGTTTTATATTTTCTCATGTGGTCTGTTTTCTGTTGTTGTTGTTGCTGCTGCTGTTGCAATGTTTGCTTAGGTCTGTGGTTGAATCCAGAACATTTTCATAAGATTCAAAAATGAGAAATCACTTTTTAAATATCTACATTTATTTTCTCTCCAACTTTTATACCCCCAAACTCTTTTTCTAAGATTAAGATAAGCAATGCCTGCTTATTTAACTTATATGCAGAGTACATCATGAGAAATGCTGGACTGGAAGAAACACAAGCTGGAACCAAGATTGCTGGGAGAAATATCAATAACCTCAGATATGCAGATGACACCACCCTTATGGCAGAAAGTGAAGAGGAACTCAAAAGCCTCTTGATGAAAGTGAAAGAGGAGAGTGAAAAAGTTGGCCTAAAGCTCAACATTCAGAAAACGAAGATCATGGCATCTGGTCCCATCACTTCATGGGAAATAGATGGGGAAACAGTAGAAACAGTGTCAGACTGTATTTTTTGGGGCTCCAGAATCACTGCAGATGGTGACTGCAGCCCTGAAATTAAAAGACGCTTACTCCTTGGAGGAAAAGTTATGACCAACCTAGATAGTATATTCAAAAGCAGAGACATTACGTTGCCGACTAAGGTCCGTCTAATCAAGGCTATGGTTTTTCCTGTGGTCATGTATGGATGTGAGAGTTGGACTGTGAAGAAGGCTGAGTGCCGAAGAATTGATGCTTTTGAACTGTGGTGTTGGAGAAGACTCCTGAGCATCCCTTGGACTGCAAGGAGATCCAAACCTGTCCATTCTGAAGGAGATCAGCTCTGGGATTTCTTTGGAAGGAATGATGCTGAAGCTGAAACTCCAGTATTTTGGCCACCTCATGCGAAGAGTTGACTCATTGGAAAAGACTCTAATGCTGGGAGAGATTCAGGGCAGGAGGAGAAGGGGACGACTCAGGATGAGATTGCTAGATGGCATCATGGACTCGATGGACTTGAGTCTGACTGAACTCCGGCAGATGGTGATGGACAGGGAGGCCTGGAGTGCTGCGATACATGGGGTCGCAAAGAGTCGGACACGACTGAGCGACTGAACTGAACTGAACTGAACTGAATGCCTATGAATGAATAATTCAAGAATGTTTCAAATTGGTAAAGAAAAGAATTATAAGACCTCACAATCCCTATGTTGTGTAATTCAAAACTATATGAAAAGATATATAAAGTAGAATTATTTTACTCATTATACATAATTTGATGGAAATCACTGGCCTCCAAAATAGTCCCATTAGTACCATTATCCATGGCATTTTAGTCATGCATAAGTCATTTTGCTATTGGATTCCACAATACTAGAGCATAAAATACATGTGAGTATCTTCAGTTCAGTTCAGTTCAGTAGCTCAGTCGTGTCCAACTCTTTGCGACCCCATGAATTGCAGCACGCTAGGCCTCCCTGTCCATCACCATCTGCCGGAGTTCAGTCAGACTCAAGTCCATCGAGTCCATGATGCCATCTAGCCATCTCATCCTCGGTCGTCCCCTTCTCCTCCTGCCCCAAATCCCTCCCAGCATTAGAGTCTTTTCCAATGAGTCAACTCTTCGCATGAGGTGGCCAAAGTACTGGAGTTTCAGCTTCAGCATCATTCCTTCCAAAGAAATCCCAGAGCTGATCTCCTTCAGAATGGACAGGTTGGATCTCCTTGCAGTCCAAGGGACCCTCAAGAGTCTTCTCCAACACCACAGTTCAAAAGCATCAATTCTTTGGTGCTCAGCCTTCTTCACAGTCCAACTCTCACATCCATACATGACCACAGGAAAAAACATAGCCTTGACTAGGCGGACCTTAGTCGGCAAAATAATGTCTCTGCTTTTGAATATACTATCTAGGTTAGTCAAAACTTTTCTTCCAAGGCATAAGCTTCTTTTAATTTCATGGCTGCAGTCACCATCTGCAGTGATTTTGGAGCCCCAAAAAATAAAGTCTGGCACTGTTTCTTTCCACTGTTTCCCCATCTATTTGCCATGAAGTGATGGGACCAGATGCCATGATCTTCGTTTTCTCAATGTTGAGCTTTAGGCCAACTTTTTCACTCTCCTCTTTCACTTTCATTAAGAGGCTTTTGAGTTCCTCTTCACTTTCTGCCATAACGGTGGTGTCATCTGCATATCTGAAGTTATTGATATTTCTCCCAGCAATCTTGATTCCAGGTTGTGTTTCTTCCAGTCCAGCATTTCTCTTGATGTACTCTGCATATAAGTTAAATAAGCAAGGTGACAATATACAGCCTGTTACATAATCACAAACTCTAGTTTTTCCATAGTCATTTGAAATAGTAGCTGAGCTACTGTCAAGATATTTCAACACTGTAGTCAATTATATGGCAAGACCAAACTCTTATATTGTGAAGTGGGACAGGTTGGGGAGGCGTGTCCTGATAGTAAGAGTGTTAAACCGTGATTGTTGGAAGCTCCTTTAATCAGAGTCACATATAAGTCGGCAGTGTCCAATGTGTTGGGCAAAACAATGCCTTGGTTTGAAGTATAGCTCAAATAGTGTCAAATGAATAACCAGATTATGTAGCTTCATATGGCTAGAGACATGAAAACGTGTAATTGCAGAATATGGCTGAAGTTTGTTTAACCTGTCAGTCTCACAGCAGTAGTTTACAAAAATGGAAATGGCCCCCACTTGCCTTCATGCGATCATTGGCTCTTCATCTGAGAGGTGCTAGAGAAATAAAACACGGATTTCCTCAACTACGTTGGTACTACTCCATTCGACTGTCTGATTCTACACGGAAGAAAAGGAAACAAATGTAGAGGGAGGGGTTTCAGACTCCAAATCTCCCTGTTCACAAAGAGAAGGATGGATTTAAAAACTTTTTAAATGGCATTGAAGGATTCTAATTCTTCATTTGCATAAACCTGACAACCTGCTGATGATAGCAATTAATTCCTGCTTAGTTTTAGCCTTATTTAATACAAGCAAAAATTATCAAAAGGAACTTGATTGGAAGAAACAGAAAGTCCCCACAAGCCTGGTATACTGAAAGTAACATTAATTGTTAGGCTTTACATTTAGTTTGACAACAACAAAATTGATTTTTAAATCAATTCAAAATCTAGATCAAAGTAGTCCCTTCTCACACACACACACACACACAGATTGTTCAACTAAATAAAATGTCTGAGTAAAATGGAAATTCCTTTCTAGGCAAAATACTGTCATATAGAAAGATAGGATCTGAATATATTGTTTTATAATAAATGGTTAGGGGAATTGAGGACAGAATTCTGAAATGTTATATTGCTTAAATGAGACTGTAGCATAATGTGCCTAATCCCTGGATCCCAATAAACTACAAGTTATGTTATGTTGTATTAAAGCCAAAGAGAACATACAAAAATGTTTTGCTTTGCGGTTAACAGGTTTAAAATGATAAAATTAGGAGATGAGATGTATAAAAATACTAGATAGGAAGTCACAAAATTACATCTTTCACCTGGATTGTGGTTTGAATGATTAGCCTGTGAAAATGTAAGGCTCTACTGCTTGGTATGTGCCAAGTCACTTCAGTCATGTCTAACTCTTTGCAACTCTATGGACCATAACCTGCCAGGCTCCTCTTTCCATGGGACTCTCCAAGCAAGAATACTGGAGTGGATTGTCGTGCCCTCCTCTAGTGCTTAGTAAATACCTTACCTTTCCAGAGATCCATATTTCTTGGTCAGAGACATTTGTTATCCTTGTTTTACTTTATACTCAGAGTAAAATTATGCCTTCTAAATAAATTTTAAGTGTATGTTTGATGGTGAAAATCCATTAGGATGGTAAACAAATGTCTACTGAAACATAAAATTTAAAGTAAATAAGCAACATATTCCCATCTAGATTAAAAACATCTTATTTTAAGAGTTTTTAATCTGCATTATTCAATGAAATAAGTGTTTCTAAATGCATTTTTCCATTTTAAGATGAAGCATCAAATAACCAACTATATTTTTCTCTTTGCATTTGGATGGACTTAGAGAGCTGATAGTGGGCCACTTTCTTTTTTCTACAATGGCACATATCACATCAGAGGAGACTGAATGAAATTGTTATGTATTTCTCTAGATGACTTCTTTCAAGTTCAGCAGCCAATTACAAACATTGATGCATTGTGGTTTCTTTTAAAGTATGTTTCATGCATTTGAAACTATTTTTTTTCTCCTCCAATATAGGAAAAAAGATTCTATGGCTTCAAGTTGGTTTAGTAAACCCAGGAACATCCTGCAGGTGAAAAAATGATGGCTCCAAAGTAGCTCTGGAAATTCCAACAGGACTACTTAAATAAAATGAGTCAATGGCTTGGTTGTTTACATGTTATAAAAACATGCTGCTTCAGAATACACAAAATGCATTGCTTAATAATTAATACAAGGAATTAATTTTCAAACTAAATGTGTGTTGTACACTATTACTTATTAACATATTTTTACTGGAAAAAATAATCTCATTCTTACTTATTTGTTCCACTGACTTGTCCATTGTCTACCTGTTGGTCATTTTATTACTAAATATTCAATGGAGTGTACTGATAAGAGTTTACTTCACTCTATATAAAGACACAGGAAAAAGAAGGCATATTTCATCTACACCACCTCTTATTGAAGCTTTCCAACAGGCCAATTGGTTTTGTCTCCTCTTCCCTTCAACTACTATAGCACCTCCACTGTTTGTTTTGTTCTGTTTTTCAGTTGTTTGGTCTTCTGTTTTCTGCCTATTCATTAGTTACTCTTGTGCCCATGATGTCTCCCTATTCAATAGGACCCTCAGAAACATTATTATGTAAAATCGTTGGTTTTCAGTGGTTAATGCAGATATCAACTTTGTCTTGTGATAATGTTATAGAAAATGTTTCCTGTAGTACCTTAAGACTAGTGGGGCAATTATACACTGTATAGTTCTTTAAGTGTGAAAATAATGATTTTTTTTAATGCTAGCTCTGACTTTGGGATCCTCAGCCACATCCAAGAAATAGATATTCCTTGAAGAAATGTCCTCAAGCCATATTGTCATAAAAAGGAAGAGAGACTTTTTCAAAGACTATTTATAAGATATTAAAACCCTCCTAGGAAATTGAATGGAAAATACAATGGTGACTTAATCTTAAAGACCATCATTTCTTCCTGTCAGTGATCTTTAGTGCTAACTCAAAAGAGGAAAAAAACGCTCTGGCAAAGTGTGCTTTATTATTTACCTTTTACTTTGTTCACTCAATCACTAACTCATTCATTCATTCAATACTTATTAAGCATCACTTCTGTACCAGATATTATTTGTACGTTTTGAGAAAACAGCAATGAATGAAAACAGTTGGCAATCATATCAGGAGAGGGACATAAAATAAGTATCTTTTACAGATGGTCCCTGATTTACCTTGATTTGACTTAAGAGTTTTCAGTTTTACAATGGTATGAAAGCAGTATGCATTTGGTAAAAGACATGTTTCCAATTTTGAATTTTTATATTTTCCTGGGCTAGCAATATGTGAAAATCTGGTACACTCTGTGATACTTGGCAGCAGCAGCAAGCTACAACTGCTAGTCAGCCACACGTTACTAGGGTAAACAACCAGTGCATTTATAACCATTCTGTACCCAAACAATCATTCTATTTTTCTCTTTCAGCACAATATTCCATAGATTGCATGACATATTTAACACTATATTATAAAATAGGCTTTATGTTAGATGACTTTGCCCAACTGTAGGCTAGTGAAGTGTCCTGAGCATTTTTAACATATGCTAAGCTGAGCTATGATGTTCAGTAGGTGAGGTGTGTTAAATGCATCGTCATCTTAAAATATTTTAACGTTTGGTGGTTTTATCAGGACATTATTCCATTGTAAGTCAAGGAAGAGTTATATAAGAGGTGATAAGTGGGACAAAACAAAATAAAAGGTGAAGGTGATACAGAGCAGAATATATTTGTACAGGGAAGACTGGCTTTCCCAATAGGATGATACTGAAAGTGAAGCCTGACTTAATTGAGGGAGTAAGTCAAGTACGTGTATGTGTGAAGAGCATCCCGGCAGAGGCACAAGTACCTGCTAAGACCCAGGCAAGAACATGCTCCATCTATTTCAGAAAGAACAAGAATTATTGTCATTATAGTCAAGTGAGGCAATCAGAAAACTTTTCTCTGCAATAAACAACTATAAAGCTCAATAAAATTGGCAGAAGCAAACATTTCAGTGCTCTGGAAATGGTTCAAAGGGGTGCAATAGTCACAGAAGCCTTTATTCTTGGGGAAAACATGCCAAAATTGGGGTGAGAACACTCTGTTACTTTTTTTTCTCCTAGGCTTGCTCTCTTCAGCCCCATCCCTTCTGCTCCTCTACCCACCCTGTGCCATTAATAGGCATGAAGGTTCTACAGGGTAAAGGGTGAGTCTGAGGACTGGCTTCTCTCTGTCATGGAAAGCGGAATATCATTCATTTTCGAGCACTGGCCGATGCAGCAGTACTGTCTGTGGGAGTGATCATTTCAGAGGTTGATCAGTTGGGAAGGCAACCTCCTCTCCCTGAGGTTTTTGTCTTGATTGGAACAAACATACACCTGGCTGAGATAGTATATCTGCTTAGTGGAGGCTCAGAGAGGGCTCAAGCTAACCCAACACTCCCAGACAACCCTGAAGTTGTGCCTCTGGCCACCAAAGTGGGGTATCAAGGCCCTGTGAAAAGAAAGTATAAGCCAGGGCAACCCTGAAAACCCTGAATTCCCTTCCCTGCCTGCCCACCCAGAGACCCACCTGAAAATGAGTGCCTTACTGGATTAAGGGGTTTGAAAACATGGCTGTCCCATCACAGGCTGACCTCTGAGTTACACAAACATGGAGGTGAACCCGGAAGAACAGACTAAAAAGTAATATCAACAAAACACACACACAAACACACACACACACACAAACAAAACTAAGAAACATCAAATGCCAAACATTACGGGGAAAACCAGTTTCATAGATCTAACCTGGGCAAATTACTAAACAAAGAAGAAACTAACAAAAACAGCAACCTTCACAGGGGAAAGAAATCAACATTAAAATTTTGCATTTCAGACAATACCATGAAGAATTATTGCCTTTAGTTTCTCTAGGTAGAGCAGGTAGTTGCTCCCTATAAAGATCACAGAAATATCTGGCATTCCTTTATACTACCATTTCTTCTATATGTAAGAAATTATTCAGTTCAGTTCAGTTCAGTTACTCGGTCGCATCCGACTCTTTGCGACCCCATGGACAGCAATACACCAGGCTTCCCTGTCCACCACATTATTTATTAATAATTAAGATTTTCCCTTTCTTTAAAAAAACACATAGATGTAATTGAAATATATTAATAAAGCAATTTTTACCCTACTATCAAATTTTATTTATTGATTGGTTTATATATATATATATATATACACACACACATAGTGGTCAATGCAAGAAGATTATCTCTACCTGAGTTTCTTTTGGCCATATATTATTCGTTTCATTACATAATTATTACTCAAAATAATTTTGTCAAGTACATGAAGGGATATTAAGAAATGATCTACTCCTGTGTATATATATGCCAGATTTAACCAATCACATGCACCCATTCACACACTTTGTAAGCGATCCTTTGTTTAATATATAAGATTCTTCCTGTTTAACACTCATTAGAGCCATATTGTTAATATCTTATAATATTGTAAAATGATAAATTAAGAGATGAGAATAATCATGACCTTGGTAACTATTGTAATAAAAATTAGGTCAGAGGTATGTATTTGAAAAATGTCATTTAGGATTTCTACTTTTATTTATGGAATGCTTCATAATTAACATAAAGAGAAATAAATGATATCCTTAGAAACTGTATTAAAGATGATACACAAGAGGATTTTTTGTATAAAGATTGACATTTTACTATATTTCCAGGTTTAAAATTTCATTTCACTTTCAGTTTGAAAACTTTGCCATATAAACTAGATAATAATTGTGAATAATAATATTGAAATAAGTACAGGAGTGCAGATTTCTCTTCAAAATCATGATTTCAGGTCCCTTGGTATATACCAAGAAGTGAAAATTACTAAATCATATGATAGTCATATTGTAAATTTTTAATAATTTTCATATTCAAGTAACTTCCATACTTCAGTTTTCCACAGTGGCTACACCATTTTACATAGAATATAGTATTATTCCTGCCATTTGTGACAACATGGATAAACCTGGAGAATATTATGCTAAGTGAAGTAAACTAGGCATAGAAGAACAAATATTTTATGGTCTCACTATGTGAGAAATCTAAAATAGTCAAGCTCATAGATAACAGAATAGTGGTCACCAAGGGCTAAGGGGAGGGTGAAGGAAGGAGGTGTTGGTAAAAGGTATGAAGTTTCAGTTATATGAGATGACTAACTACTACGCAGCATATTACATGTAGTTAGCAATACTGTATAATGTATTTTAAAAATTGTTAATAGAGTAGAATTTATATTGTGTTCTTATCACAAAAATAAAGAGGATGGTGATGGATATGTTTATGGCATTGATTATGATGATGCTTCAAAGATATAGACATCTCCAAACTCAAGTGGTGCATATTAAATATGTACAACTGTTTCTATGTCAGTTATACCTCAATAAAATGTTTTTTGAATCACACGCAGTTCAATTAACAAACAAAAAACAACCAAATGATGATCATTAGTCTGTATTAGTACATTTTGTTTCTGTGACATTAAACTAAAGTGTTTTCTGTAGTGTCAGGTGTCATGGGTTGGATGCAGTGACCTGCCACGCCTTAAAAAATATATATATTTATATTGGAGGATAGTTGTCCTGCAGTCCATCATCCAGTTTAGGATTTAAGGACAGAAACTAAACAGTGTTTCTTCAGACATAGGGAATGTTTTAATTCTCTAGGTCTGGCTAATGTTGACTCTCAAAGTTTATTACGTGTTGAATCATCTTACAAGGATTTGGAATACATTTCTCAGGTGACAAATTTTCAATTGTTACAAAAGCACCTTTTTTTAATAGGAAAGCAAGTACATGATTTCATAGCCATCTAACAAAATAAAATTAGAATTTTAATGTGGTTAAAACTGAAAAGAAAATATTATAGTTCTCAAGCACAATAGAACATAGAGAAATCTCTCAATTTTAAACCAACATAGCTTTAGGGAGTAAATTACAAGAAAACAATTCAGTTATCTAACATAAAGTAATAGAAAACTTCAAATTATCAAAGAAGTCTTGCTTTATGGTCAGTTTAAAAGTAGCGTTACTATTCCTTAGATATCTTAGTTCTGTCTTGCCTTCTTAATGCATTTAACAAATATTTATTATGTATCTGCCAGGTGTTAAATCAGAGATGGATTATTCTTGAGATAAAACCACTGACCTTAGTGAGGTGACAATACAGTTAGGATGTACTATCTATAATAATGATTAAAAATAATTAAACAATGGAACCTTTAAATAAAATCTAATAAAACTGAAGAAATGCACAGTTAATGCCATGAAGGAAATGTACCAGGGAATGCAAAGTAGAGAAAGAAAGCTTACCCAAAGTGGAGAAGGGAAGATGGTCAAGGATGACTCCTGAGGGTTTATGCTTAATCAGTCTTCCAAGGGTGAATGTGTATAGAAGAATAACTTAGGTGATGAGTGTCCCTGAGGAAGACAGCAACACATTCAAGTCAAAGAGTTGAAAAGACTGAACAGCCACAGCTCCATTAAAGTGGTTAGAGGTTGAGGAAAAATGAAGAAATCCCAGAAGTGAGGCATGCAAAATCAGCAAAAGTGAAATAATGAAGAACGGAAGATCTCTCCTGAGAAGAATTATTTCAACCACTACATTGAGATTTTTGCTACATTTTGTACCTTTTAAAAATATGCAGTCTAATGTTTCACTGGACTAACTTAACTATCTTGTGGAAAAAAATTCTCAAGATAATATCACTGTTTTCATTTATTTTTTAAATTTTTAATTGGAGGATAATTGCTTTACAATGTTTTGTTGGTTTCTGCCATTCAACAACGTGAGTCAGCCATACGTATACATATATATAGGTGTACATATAGATTTAGTAGCCCTCTCAAGTCTCCCTCCCACTCCCCACCCCATCCCACCCCTCTTGGTCATCACTGAGCACTGGGCTGAGCTCTCTGCATCATACAGCAAATTCCCACTGGCTATCTATTTGATATATGGTAATGCATATGTTTCAATGCTCTTCTCTCAATTTGTCCCACCCCCTCCTTCCCCTGCTGTGTCCACAAGTCTCCTCTTTATGTCTACCTCTCTATTCTTGCTCTGCAAATTCATCACTGGAATTTTTCTAGATTCCATGTATGTGTTAATAAATGATACTTGTTTTTCTGACTCACTTCATTATGTATAATAGGCTCAGTTCAGTAGGATGGTATTACTTTTTAATTTATATGTATTAGTTGCTTAGTCATGTTTGACTCTTTGCATCCTCCATGTACTGTAGCCCACCAGGCTCCTCTGTCCATGGAATTCTCCACGTAGTGAATCCCTTCTCCAGAGGATCCTCCCAACCCAGGGATTGAACCTGGGTCTCCTGCCTTGCAGGCAGATTCTTTGCTGTCTGAGTCCCAACATTTTGAAAGTGGTTGGTTATTTATGAAAGGAAACTAATTGGGAGCTACAGACCTGAGCCACTTTCTGGGGACCTGGCTATGTGTATGTACATGTATATATCTTGTTGACATTATATGTCCATAGCTGAGTATTCATGGGAAGTTCATTCTATACTAATAGACAAAACTTGAACATGGGAAGATGCAACAATGTAAAGGTTCTTTAGTGACATAGTTACAAGAAGAGCAGTCAAGTGCCTCAGTAAGAGTGTCACGTTAGGATAACGTTATAAATTTATCACACAGTGAGAATATGTCTAGAAATATGATTAGAGTAGTTCAAGTTGTCAAACTACAACTTAGTATGTCATTTCCACAATGATATCTAAATATTTGAAATCTATGATCAAAACCAGCACTATCCAGTAGAATTCTCTGTGACCACGGAACTGTTCTGTATGCTGGTCAGCATTGTAACCACTAGTCACTTGTGGCTGTTGAACACTTGGAATGTGAATGTTATAACTAAATGAGTTTTAATTTTAGTTAAGTTATAATTAAAATTTAATTGCCATGTTTGTTTAGTTGCTACTGCTTTGGAAAACAAATTCTAACACATCCTTTCTTTGACAGGGCTTCTATACAACTTGAAAAAATGTAGACAGTCTATGTTTTAGTGGTAACATTACTGTCATTTACCAAGGAATTATTTCTTTAGACTTGTTACGTATAATTTACTACAGGTATGGTCAAATGTTACCACCTTAGAAGTCTGACTAAGATCATTTTGTGTGTGTCTATGATTATTAATTAGATGTTATATTTACAGTATAATTCTCAGAGGCAAATTTTTATTTCTAGACCTTGTTGTACAGAACATTACTGAATTCTCAAATATTGACAGTTCTGGCATTTGTTTTGCCCCAATGTTACATTGCTATCAAATGTCTCATTTTCTAGATTATTTTTCTTCATTTTTTCACAATTATTCTTTCTTCATTAGCAACAAAAATCGAGAGTTATTGAGATAAATGAACAGTTTTGAGATAAAAAAGTAAATGAAAACCAGAGGTACAGAGGTATTGCATTTTAATTTTTGCACTGCTGAGCAACAGCGTTTATGACATAGTACACAGTTCTTTAGAAGTCAGTAGTCACTACTGTGGAGAAAGCAATGGCACCCCACTCCAGTACTCTTGCCTGGAAAACCCCATGGGCAGAGGAGCCTGGTAGGCTGCAGTCCATGGGGTCGCGAAGAGTCAGACATGACTGAACGACTTCACTTTCACTTTTCACTTTCCTGCATTGGAAAAGGAAATGGCAACCCACTCCAGTGTTCTTGCCTGGAGAATACCAGGGACGGAGGAGCCTGGTGGGCTGACGTCTATAGGGTCGCACAGAGTCGGACACGACTGAAGTGACTTAGCAGTAGCAGTAGCAGTCACTATTGATGTACATTCTATGAATGAATGATAGCAAAGTAAATTGGAAAAGTATGGAACAATATGAAGAAAGTATATATCATATCCCTGTCTTACAACTTCAGAAGCAATTTAACATTTTAAATTATAGTTGATGATATCCATAACCTATGGATTACACTCGTAGAATATGACCTCGAAACTCTGGTAGGTGTGTATAAAGCATTATGCCACAGTGTATATTATAATAGCAAAAAGCTTGAAACAAACTTAATCTTCCATATCACTAGAGGAAATATGTATATTTATTTTGATTTTACACAGATTAAAGCCCTATATTGTCTTAAAGCTATAGGCAGATATTATTATACATTCTATATAAGGCCAAAAAATAATTTGCCCAATACTATATAAATGAAAATTACCAATTCACTTTTGTGGTTGTCTTAAGGATTTGATAACTGAAGATCTCTAGAAATTCTAACATGTTATAAGAACCTCTGGTATTAGAGACCTTTTGGTCAGAAAATCAACAGGATCCTGTTCAACCACATAACAAAATGAAATAAAGGTTGATGTTTGTATACATGAAAAAGTAATACTGATAAGTAAAATATTTTCTATCCAAATATTGATGAAATCTTGAGAAAAGAAAATCTATAAAATGAATATGTTAAAATTTATTCCCACTTAGCCTAAGATAAGATTTCAATTTTAAACAAGTAGAATAATCTCTACTTCTTTTATTGGATTTTCTATGTTGATGATACCCATTCAATCCTCTAACCATGGCCTCAGGTCATACACCTACCTTGCCCTCTGAAAATCACCATTCAGATACTCTGTGGAGACTACTAAAATTCAATATTAAGCCCACAGGGATATATTCCTTTCCAAATGACAATGGTGTCATCTATATATCTATAAAAACACACATGTATAAATGTCTACCTATTCTCATCCTTGAGTTGTTTTCTCTCTTACATTCCAGGAAGCATCACAGCTTTATGGATATCCTATGAGTCATTGAAACCTAAAACTATGGAATCATATCTCATTCTGTCTACCAAGTCAAATGGATGTTGTCTCCAAGTTTATGTTTCCTATAGTCAATTTGCCATGACAAAAACCCTAGACCTGGACCCTCATTAGTTCACACCAGAATACTGTAATTGCTCTTTACCTATAAAATTTTCTTAATAGCATATCGTCTAGCTTCAACTGGATGGAAGATTCCTATTCTTTATAGTCTCTGTAACTGTTCCTGATTTAAAACATCCTTAAATAAGTTTTATGTTTCTTGCCTCTGCAGAATTAATGGTTATTGTTGCTGTTATTATCATTAAGGACTTTGTGATCAAGGTCCCTTGAGCCTCTCCATTCATTCAGACTGTATTTTTAAAAGTCAACTGGGAACTTTAATATTTTTATTCATTCTCCTATACCCATTACTTCACAGTATATTCTCTGTATAAGAATGTAAGAGATACAGGAGAGAGTGATGATCCACACTGACCATATTTTTTTCCTATTTTTAAGCCCATTTTATTACTTTTTAAAATTTTCAAATGTCACTGAAGTAACTTCCAAGGGCATAGTCAAAAATCAAAATAACTTTGATCTAAGCTATCATATGTTTTAATATATTTTTCTCTATAATGCATCTGTGCTCAAGCACACACACACACTATATATATATATATATATATATATATATATATATATCTTTTCTTGAACTGCTAGAATACTGATTCCATGTGTTTATGGACAGAATTGTTTGCATTAATTTTCCCAATGTCTAACAGAGTTCTTTGCACAAGTTAACTGAGTTAAATTCATTCAAAAAAATGATTCTATTGTTCAGTCTTTGTAGGTGATGAGTCTGAATGTGTGATCAGATAATCATGAATAAGCATGAGTCTATACACAATAGATCCAGCTGATAATTCTGAAAATCAGTTGTGAAAGTTTGCTTTTATTATGAAAGTATATATTCACATTTTATTGTTGTATTATCTTATTTCAAAAATTTTATATATCTAGTATGAACTACATTAAAAGTAAAAGCTTACGTTTATATTCATACATAAAGTACATTCAGAAGGTAACTCCAAGGACATGGAAAATGCCAAAAACTTGCACTTTATTCCCAGAGCTTAGACATCAGCACTCCCAAACAATTGCTGTGAGTTGGAAAACATTCTGGATATTGATATTCAATATTTTTAACCTTTTGTCAGTAGGTGATGGATTAACTTAGTTCCAAGGCTGTTCTGGTTGACAGTGAGAGCTGATTTAACTCGTTTCTCACTGCAGGGAGAAGAATCAGAGCCAGGGAGAACAGCCAATAGAAAAAAGAAAATGAATTAAAAATAAAATTAGTGCACTAGTACTTTAACACTGTTAGGCATTCCAGAATCTCAGGGATAATTAACATTCTTAATATAAAATATTGATGTTATGCAGTATTAATGCAGCATCACAGTAAGAATTGACAGTGTTTAATGTTTCATAGCAGCCTCCTAGCTGAGCATGAAGCTTTTCACAAGTGAAGAGAATTTAATTTTAGATTAAAAAATATTAAAACCTTCTGGGATAGAATGCAATTAACTCTTTCTTCTTTTCTATCTTTAGTACTTTACCTTGCATGGGTGTGTTCTAAGTCGTTTCAGTCGTGTCCGACTCTTCAACCCTATGGGCTGTAGTCCACAAGTTTCCTCTGTATATGGGATTCTCTAGCCATGGATACTGGAGTGGGTTGCCACTACCTCTCTAAGGATCTTTACAACTCAGGGATTGAACCCCTGTCTCCTGGTCTCCTGCAGCTCCTGCATTGCAGGAAGATTCTTTACCGATGAGCCACCACAGAAGCCCTTCTTCTTTATTTGGGACAACAAGGGATTGAACCCAGATCTCCCTGGGTTGCAGGCAGGCAGGGTTGCATTGCAGGCAGAAGCTTTAACCTCTGAGCCACCAGGGAAGCCCAATATAAATCACACCATTGCCTAAATCATACATCATATTAAGAAGTGCAAAACTGTGACATTTTTAGTTCTTTCAGTTATTCTGCACTTATTAATTTCAGTTATCCTGTGTTTTAAACCATCCTTCCCACCACATCTAGTACTGTTTTAACAACACTGAAATGTAGTCTATACAGAAGGTGCAGAAAAACTTTTTAATTTTTCTCATTTAACTATCAGTGTTCATCATAATGAGTCAGTACCCTGGCAAACTCAAGTGTTTCATAAGGAGCATTGATTTATTTCTCTGTGCTTATATATATATATATACCTCTATATCTATCTATATATTCTGGGATATTTATATACTTGACATTTTCTACATATTTTAGTGATCATTCGTTTCAAATCACAATAGACTCTAAACTAAAGCAATGAGATCTAATGACTTCTGTGTCTTCTGTACAGACCCCATAATACTTTAGTAGCTTCTAATCTTTGGTAGAATTCTTTATGTTCAACATTATGCTCCCAACTTTTGAGTTTCCTGCCCACCACTTAAAGATTTTCTCTGAGCATCCTCATGATTTCTATTGTTGAAAGTCATTTAATGAACAAAAATCTGGCTGCTAGGGGTGGTTTATTACTACTGGATTTCTATTGCCCTTATATATTTTCAATGGACAGTGTTAGAACATGCATTCAGAAATAAGAATATAAAAAACAACATGCATTGTTTTATTCAATCAAATATAAGCTTTACTATTTTTACCCTTTATGCTGAAAGGATATTTTTCTACACGCTGAAAGTTATTTTTAAAATAATACCATAATTACTTAATTTTTTTATCCTGCTACTGCTACTGCTAAGTCACTTCAGTCGTGTACGACTCTGTGCGACCCCATAGATGGCAGCCCACCAGGCTCCCCCATCCCTGGGATTCTCCAGGCAAGAACACAGGAGTGGGTTGCCAATTCCTTCTCCAATACATGAAAGTGAAAAGTGAAAGTGAAGTCGCTCAGTCATGTCCAACACTCAGCAACCCCATGGACTGCAGTTCCATGCTCCTCCGTCCATGGGATTTTCCAGGCAAGAGTACTATACATAAAGTCTGCACAAGATGACAATACTATGACAGAATAAAATTTGAACTGTGGTGTTGGAGAAGACACCTAAAAGTCCCTTGGACTGCAAGGAGATCCAACCAGTCCAGCCTAAAGGAGATCAGTCCTGGGTGTTAATTGAAAGGACTAATGTTGAAGCTGAAACTCCAATACTTTGGCCACCTGATATGAAGAGCTGACTCATTGGAAAAGACCCTGATGCTGGGAAAGATTGGGGGCAGGAGGAGAAGGGGACAACAGAAGACGAGATAGTTGGATGGCATTACTGACTCAATGGCATGAGTTTGGGTAAACTCCGGGAGTTGGTGATGGACAGGGAGGCCTGGCATGCTGCAGTCCATAGGATCGCACAGAGTTGGACAAGACTGAGTGACTGAACTGAACTGATAAAATTTGAGATTTCTTTACACATGTTTTTTGCCCTTATATATAGAGTTCTGAGACTGCATAAACACTTGGACTGATTTTTCTTACTCTATGAGGTTATATCACCAAAATTATATAAATTAGTTATATTTATTTAATTAATTTTAATTAAGAGATTTTTCTTTATACATTCATTTAACATTCTGATTATATAAAACATACAAAGTTATAGTATAAGCACATTCATAAGAATTCTTTTCATCCCTGTTCCTTCTACTTTGTAACTCCCTCTTCTTTGTCAGTTCAGTTCAGTTCAGTGCTCAGTTGTGTCCGATTCTGTGCAACCCCATGGACTACAGCATGCCAGGCTTCCCTGTCCATCACCAACTCCCGGAGCTTACTCAACCTCATGTCCATCATGTTAGTGATGCCATCCAACCATCTCATCCTCTGTTGTCCCCTTCTCCTTCTGCCTTCAATCTTTCCCAGCATCAGGGTCTTTTCCAATGAGTCAGTTTTTTGCCTCAAGTGCCAAAGTGTTGGAGTTTCAGGTTTAGCATCAGTCCTTCCAATGAATATTCAGGACTGATTTCCTTTAGGATGGGCTGGTTTGATCTCCTTGCAGTCCAAGAGACTCTCAAGTGTCTTCTCTAACACCACAGTTCAAAAGCATCAATTCTTTGGCACTGAGCTTTCTTTATAGTCCAGCTCTCACATCCATACATGACTATTGGAAAAACCATAGCCTTTACTAGACTGAAATTTGTTGGCCAAGTAATGTCTCTGCTTTTTCATATGCTGTCTAGTTTGGTCATAGCTTTTCTCCCAAGGAGCAAGTGTCTTTTAATTTCATGGCTGCAGTCACCATCTGCAGTGATTTGGGAACCCAAAAAAGTAAAGTCTGTCACTGTTTCCCCATCTATTTGCCGTGAAGTGATGGAACCAGATGCCATGATCTTAGCTTTCTGAATGTTGAGTTTTAAGCCAATTTTTTCACTGTTCTCTTCCACTTTCATCAAGAGGCTCTTTAATTCTTGCTTGCTTTCTGTCATAAGACCTACACTACCTAGGAGCAAACAAGACTTTCACTATTTACTAACTGAATATGTTTGCCAAGTTACTTCATAATACTACATCTCAACTGTCTCACTGAAGAATGGAAATACCAACAGAAATTATATGATAGGGTTGTTTTATTTTAATGCATGTAAAATACTTCTGGGAACATACCATTCCTAAGAAAACTTGATAGCCATAACAGTTAAAAAAAATTTTTTTTATAATAATTGTGCATGTTAAATAAGAATAATGGCAGTAATTCCCATTATTAAGGCAAGGACTTCTCTGTTACAAACTATCAAACCGAGTCATAAGTATAACATTATTCCTAAAAGGGGAAAAAATGGTAAAGAAAACAAATTTTACCAGTTGGATTTATCGAACACCATGCATATTAGACAAGTATTTGTACACAGAAATTTGAAACATTAAAATATGTTTGAAAATTATAACCATAAGCATTATGAGCTATTTTTCTTATTCATTTATATTTGTATAAATTCTTCTAAAGAGCAAGACTAGGGAAGCCTCCAAGTCTCTGTTCACCAATGGTGGATTCATTTGGCAAGACACTGAGAAAAGGAAGTACAATGGGGCTCACTTTCATGTATTCACAATGACTTGTTTCTACAATAAATATTTCAATTGAAATTGCTTTGATTTGATTTTCAACTGTAAGGAAAAAATATTCAAGACATTTACTTCAAGGACTTATTCAAAAAATTAATGCTCCTAGTCTTTGAAGTATTGCAGAGAGTCATTGAAAGTTTAGATCTAAAGCACCAGGAGTTATTCTTGTGGCTCTTAGCTGCTCATTAGTTTGATGTATTTCTTACAGATACCATTACTGCCAGGCTGCTGATCGATTACAGTGCATAGCCTGACCTCAATATTCGATGACTCTAATTATTTTGGGTAGATAGTGAAAATTTTATTTTCAGAAAGCAAATGCTAGAAAGTTTATCTCTAAATTGTATTTTAAGCAACTGATACTGTTTATACTAATGTGATTAGCAAGTATTTTAAGAACTGAAAAATCCATATTTTATATAAATATATTTCTAAAAAATATCCTGAAGATTATCCCTAAAGAAAGAAAATAATGTTCCTGTTGAAATTGACATTTAATTCTATTAATAAAAAGAGCAGTAAAATTGATTTGACTGGTTTCAAAATAAGAAAATCATAACTATAGTTAATGAACAAAAAAGACAAAAAACAGTATAGTTAAAAACAAGCAACAAATAATTCTCCATTTTAATGTAAATATCTATTTTTCACTCATAGAGTTCTCTCACACCAACATTATTCTTAACAAAGAGAAGATAATCTTTTCATTTCTTCTTGGCCCCAGAGAGAGATGCTCTTTAGAGAAATTTAATGCTTAAATATCACTATTTCCATATGGAAAAGTGAGTGACTGGGTGCTCTACAAAGATATACTATGATCATATCAAAACTCTTGTTTTCTCATCTAAATGCACATATGTACCATGGATTCACATTATTTCCTAGGGTGTAATGCTTTCTCAAATGTCATGTATGTATCAAAGTAAGTGAACAAATTGAAGGATGTTTTGCCGTTATGACATACATGTGAATCTCCTCTTATCAATGAACAAATCAATTTTTACATTGAAATTTTTTTACCTTACTAACAACCCTGGGATTTCTTTGGAAGAAATGATGCTAAAGCTGAAGCTCCAGTACTTTGGACACCTCATGTGAAGAGTTGACTCATTGGAAAAGACTGATGCTGGGAGAGATTGGGGGCAGGAAAAGAAGGGAATGACTCAGGATGAGATGGCTGGATGGCATCACAGACTCGATGGATGTGAGTCTGAGTGAACTCCAGGAGATGGTGATGGACAGGGAGGCCTGGCGAGCTGCGATTCATGGGGTCGCAAAGAGTCGGACATGACTGAGCGACTGACCTGACCTGAACTGAACTGAACATTAAAGTTATTTCTGTAATTTTTAAAAATGTACCAGTATGTTTTCCATGAAATGTGGAAAAACAGATTTTCTCCTTTGGTCATACTGTTAGAACCTTTTGTAGAATAGTGCTCCACTGCAAAAATAAGGTTATTCATGTGGACATGACTGAACGACATGAACCTCATGTAGTTTGATTTCCTAAGACAGTGTAAATAGCAAGTGTACTTTCTTGGGGGTAAGATTAAAAAAAAAACATATATGTATTAGAAAGGTCCTGAGATTGTCCATCTGCCAGTGTGCTAGAAGCTGTGGAGGAGCTAGTCTCCTCCAGGAAGAATGACGAATGATTAAAGTCACGGAAGTACTTCTGCACTTATTCAGCTCATTTTAAACATGTGGAAATGCAACAACAACAAAATTAAGTCACTGGCTCAATTTCTCACAGCTCATAAGTACGGAGATTAAATTTCTAACCACTACATATAATCACTATTTAGGGAGCATGGTTATTTCAGGGAAAACAGGGAGAATGTAAGACTCGAATTATGTGAGTAAGTGATGCTAAAGAGCAAAGAAAGAGGAAAGAAATTTAAGAAAGCAGCTAGCAAAAAATGTTATAAGTATGCCAGAAAATCATTTTAAAATGTACTAGAAGGGCTTTTTGAGTTTAGTAATTAAATATAATATAAAACTTCCATATAGACACAGAACAGAAAATATGCTTCCATTGGCAAGTCAGATTCTGAGTGAAGAGAGGAAGAGATTGAAGTGGTCATGCCCAGCTGAGTTTTTATTCATCCAGGGGAAAAATTAGTGAGAATACGAAAATGAACAGGAGTTCAAAGCTAAAATACATTCCTCCTACACTGAAGAAATCATCAAGAGTGGGGAATGAGTCTTTTACTTCTAATACATGCTACCTTGAACTCCAATTTCCTTGCCTTGTAAACCAGATGACTAAACTACATATTCTTTTTTTTTTTATCTTTTGCAGTCTGAAACTTTGGTGTCATGGAGCTCTTCCTCTGATACCTACATAGTGTTAAACAGAACTACTGTCTATGTTTTTCCTCATGGAATATCTTTGTCAATTCTGAAACCTACATTGACTTCTTTTGTCATTTATACATGCCAGCACGTACTGTTGGTTTGTGGTGTATTAAAGAACTGCACATTTATTTAGGCATTTGCTGAAAACATGCTACACATTTTTTTCTATGTCCCCCCCCCCCCCCCACCACACACAAAATTCTCTAAAGAAACTTTCACATTTGTCATGATCAAGATCTAAGCAGTCATAGTATGCAAAGGAATAAGTAAGGCAGATTGGAATGTAGATAAAGTCAGGGTCTTATACAGAATTATACGTGCAAGCTAAGCTTTTGATTCAAGAGATAGGATGAAGAGATAGAATTACAAAAATAAAAAAGACTTTGACACATATATATTAAAAACTAGTTGAAATAAAAAAATGAGCAGAGGGTTTCCCTGGTAAAGTTTCCACCTGCCAATGCAGGAGACATAGGTTTGATTCTTGATCCTGGAAGATCCCACATGCTGCAGACCAATGAAGCCCATGCGCCACAACTACTGGGCCTGTGCCCTAGAGCCTGTGGACCTCCACTGCTGAGCCCTCGTGCTACACCTACTGAAGCCCTTGTGCTCTGCAACAAGAGAAGCCACCACAGGGAGAAGCCCAAACACTGCAACTAGAGAGTAGCCCCAGCTCGCCACAACTAGAGAAAAAGCCCGCACAGCAACGGAGACCCAGCACAGCCATAACTAAATAAACATTGCTTTAAAATGAGCAAAATGTAAGGGCATACTCATAAACCTTCTTGAAGCAAACTCTGAGACGCTGAGTGTCCACTGGGGAAGGGTGTGGTAGGTTGTTAGTAGGATTCTAATTTGGAGGAAATTAGAATAAGAACACATGCAAGACCTATAACAGATATTAGAAACTCTGTCTCCAAGATCGGTATTCAAAGACTTAAAAATGTATCCATTGTAGCTTTAGAGCAATTAAAAAAAAAGCACTTAAAAATGACTTATTGCTGAGTCCAGTACTTATTAAAATAAAGATAATGGCATAGGACTTAATTAAAGGAATGATTGGACTGGATGAAGTATAATTAGATGTGGTACAAATTGTTAAGCATCATTTTCATTATAACTATCCCTAAGTACAGAACATGTTGAGTAATATTCACAGGTATAAATGTTAAAATTTTAGAGCTAGGAATTACTTTTAAGAATTACTATCAATTTCTTTCATTCTTCAGTTGCATTAACAGATTCATTCATTTAACAAATGTTTGAAGAGATCTTACTAAATTCCAGGAACTATGCTAGGTAAAGAAATTTAGCAGAAGTGAAATGAAACACATTACTATCTACATGCCATTATAAATCCTTCTCCCTAAAAATCCCCAGAGTTAAGATTCATGCTACGACATCATATGATGTTATACACTACCACTCCTTTCTGCAATGTACAGATGTTAATTGCATTTATTCTTTAAAAAATATTTTACTATTACTAGGCTTCCCTGGTGGCTCAGATGGTAAAGCATCTGCCTACAATGCAGGAGACCCAGGCTCGATCCCTGGGTCAGGAAGATTCTCTGGAGAAGGAAATGGCAACCCACTCCAGTAATCTTGCCTGGAAAATCCCATGGACAGAGGAGCCTGGTAGGCTACTGTCTATGGGGTCGCAAAGAGTCGGACACGACTGAGCGACTTCACTTACTATTACTCTGTCGTGGCTCTTGGTGTTTTAATAACCAAGCAGATAGTCTTTCAATATCAATTGTTCTTAGAATCCTGAACATCCCCCTACTATGAATATGTCTTCCATCTTACTTGGGCCCCTGATATACATGAAAATGTTCTAGAATTTGACATTACCAATAATATAACATTTTCTCATAATTTAAATTTCAAATATCCTAATCTCTAACTATTTTTAAATCTCAAAACAACAGTTGACTCCAAATGATTTCTCAGCTTCTATAGTTCTCAATTCCATCCATTGATCTTCTCAATTTTCCCAGCCCTGTTCCTTCATGCTTTTATTTCTTCCTTATGCATTCTAGACTCCACTGTCCATCATTACAATCATTTACTTGTGTAAACCTTAATCTATTTTCTTCTTTCTCTGAAAATAAAAACAAATACAAAATTCCACATGTTCTCAACCTCCACTTAAGCATTTACTATGGCTACAGTTAAATGTAAAACCATAGTAAGTCAGCTCACTTTAGTTAATGATTCTTAATCTCAAATAGGACACCAAAACTACCCAGAATCATATTATACTTTGCTTTTTATTTTTTCTATTCTCCTTGAAGATTATTAAATGCCTTTTCATCTCTCCTCAAAGCTCCAGCACACGCTTTCCTCTTCACTATCACTTAATGACCTTGTTTTCATTTTATAGAGAATATAAAAACAATGAGAAAAGTTTTCCAAGGACTATCACTGACACATACCAATATATCTTTTTCTGTGGCTGTACTGGTTTTATCTTTCCTGTAATTAAGAATATTGAAATTGTGATTATAGCTAATGTCAACTCTTCATATTCATTAGAATTGATAGTTACTTAATTATTCCAATATACTAATCCAGATAATGGCTTCTCATCTGTTCATATCACTGTACTCTCTCTCCTATATTATTATCATAAGCATACAGGTACACAGTAATATCTCATTATTTAGCACAAAGCACACAAAATCCTCCATTTTATGTGGCTTTTTTCTTGCACTTATGAGTAAAGCATTCAAAAGAATTGTTGATAATGTTTTCTGTAACATATTTTCTATAACACTTGACACTGAATATTATTCCTTTGTTCATGAAAAACATTTTCACTCGATATATAGGACCACACTTGTTTTCATCCTACCTCCCTGGCCAATCCTTCTTCATTTCATTTACTGCTTTTATTATTATTATTTCTTGAACTTCTATCATTTATGGTGCCCCAGGGACCATTCTTTAGAATTTTCTTTTCTTTATATGAACTCATAGTTAGGACAACCATGTCAAATTTTATAAATTTAAATCAATGTTTCTAAAACATTTTCCCATTAATGTCTCCCTAAGGAGAAAAATTAAATTGAATTTATATTCTCCCTAATGAGAGAAATTAAATATTAAGAATATGAATTTGTCATATAGGTTTGAACTATGGAGAGTCACAGCACACTGTAATAGCCAAGAGTTTTCCACCCTCTAAGAATCAGTTTTCACTTCTTTGAGGGATATATCAACCCTATTGAGAGTGAATGCTTTAAATTTTATTTATATTCTGATAAATCTCAAATATATAACCTCAGAAAGAACCTCTTATCTGAACTCTGTACTCATAACCTGCTGCCTAAATGACATTTTGTCAGTTAATTTTAATAAGTATCTCAAATTAAAAGGGTACCAAATCAAAATGTTGATATTTATCTTCACTCTTTTAAAGCTCCTACTTCTGAAATATTTCCCTTCTTAATTAATGATAAGGTAATTGCTATATTAGTTTAGGCCCTAAATTTTCAGAGCATCTTTGATTCATTTCTAGCACCATTCCATCAATACATGCTATTGATCTAACTTAACAATTTATCCAGCATCTGACTGTTTCTCATCATTTCTATTACTAATATACTTGTACAATCCACCATGATTCCTCAGCTGAATTATTGTAATAACTCCTAGCTTCTCTCTCTGATTTTTCCCTGTGCTGTTTACTCACCCAACCCTAGGATTTTCTAAGTGGCAATTTAAAAAATATATAAATCACATAATAACTAAATCTTCTAATAGCATTCCATCTCACTCACGGTAAAAGTACATAAACTAGCCTATATGATTCGCATTTGAATCAGCTCTTTGATCTCAACTTTGACTTCTCACCCAGTCTTTCCTATCTAGCCAAATTACTCTCTTTGATGGTCTTTAAACACACAAAGCAAAGCATTTTACCATTCAAGGGTAACTGAGACTACTCTTCCTTCTAATGGACTTCTTCATGGATTGCTATGGAATATTCCATCTATTCATTCTGTGCTATATCCTCAAAATCATTTTGTAAATTTTTTACTGACCGTCCTATTTAAATTAGTATCACATTTACCCTTGTTTCTGTTTTCTCTGAAATCCTTACTACCATCCAGCATTCTACATTTACCTAATTATTTGATACTTATGTCCTCTTTCATGAATTTAAGTCTCATGTAGTCAAATATAATATTTCTTTATTGTTGTATGTATACCAGGATGCAAGCACCTTTACAAATAAGATGCTGAAAAATATAATTATAATGTACTTAATTATAATTATATGAGCAGAGAAAAAAGATTATGGACATATAAACAATTAAAATATATAAAAATTAAAGAAAAACAGATTAAGGAGGAAAGAGCGACAGAGGGGTACAAGGAGAAAGGGGTAGAAATAGAGACAGACTGTCAGAGAGAAAGGAGAGGGAGAGAAATTAGAGAGATGTTTCTTTCTAGAAGAATAAATTCTATGCTATATAGATATAAAATAGGTATATATTATGATAGTCTTTTCAGAAACTTTAGAAGTTTTTTTTCAAAGTAATAGGAATAATATCTCCATTCTAATCATGAGAAAACTTTACACAAACCCAAAGGGCTAAGTACCTGACTAGTAAGGTACTTACTAGTAAGATAAAGGAAAGACTAAAATCTTTTCACATACCAGAGGAGGCAATGCAAACTTGACAACTAAATGTAATGTGGTGCCCTGGACTGATTCCTAGAACACAAAAAGAATACTCATGGAAAAAAACTGGTGAAATTTCAAGTTTTACATTTTGATAATAGTAATATACTGGGGCTTCCCTGATGGCCCAGTGAGTGGTTAAGAATCTGTCTGCCAATGCAGAGAGCACTGGTCTGATCCCTAGTCTAGGAAGATTTCACATGCCATGGAGCAACTAACCTGTGTGCTGCAATTACTGAAGTGCCCACGCTCTAGAGCCCATGTAACAAGAGGAGCCACTGCAATGAGAAGCCCATGCATTACAACAAAGAACCCCCAAATAAATTTAAAAAAAAATAGTAACATAGTAACCTCTGGGGTTTTTTTGTTTGTTTGTTCAGTTTTGACAAACGTACCACTGTCATACAGGGGAAATGATGGGCATACAGGAACTCACTATACTACCTTTGTGATGTTTCTGTAGGTCTAAAATAAATTCAAAATAAAATGTTTATTCAAAATAAGAGCAGGAGTTTTGTAAGAGAGAGCATAATGGTCAAGAATATTGTTTTATTTTTTTAATATAAATATATTTATTTTAATTGGAGGTTAATTACTTAAAAATATTGTAGTGGTTTTGCCATACATTTACATGAATCTACCGTGGGTGTACTTGTGTTCCCCATCCTGAACCTCCCTCCCACCTTCCAGGTGCCATTTGACCAGAGTCCAAATAAGTGAAGAGCAAGATAGAGCCATTCAAATATCTAGAGGAAAGATGCTCTAAGGAGACACGTGCAAAAATTCTGAGTTGTGTTCACAAATCATCCATTATTGTTCATGAATAACACGAAAAATGCTTCTAGAAACACAGCTAGAACTTGAGAGAGATTTATCTGCTTTTGCTTGTCAATAATATCACTCAAACTTTTAATTCTGGCTTACCCTACAATCTGGACTATTGTATATTATATAAAATAATAAACTTATTTGCAATAGGCATTTCTTTGCCCAGTTAATTAGACTCTGCTATACTTTGAAACGGGGAAAGCAATGGCACCTCACTGTAGTACTCTTGCCTGGAAAATCCCACAGACGGTAGAGCCTGGTAGGCTGTAGTCCATGGGGTCGCTAAGATTTGGACACGGCTGAGTGACTTCTCTTTCACTTTTCACTTTCACGCATTGGAGAAGGAAATGGCAACCCACTCCAGTGTTCTTGCCTGGAGAATCCCAGGGATGGGGGAACCTGGTTGGCTTCTATCTATGGGATCGCACAGAGTTGGACACGACTGTAGTGACTTAGCAGCAGCAGCAGCGTACTTTGAAAACTCCATTTCTTTCTGAGTCATGCAATAGATAATAAGAAAATGGTTTTTTTAATACTATAAAATACTAAAATGAAAAATCATCAGTTTCAAAAATGTATGTCATGTACACTTATGTGACATTAGCTTCTATATTATCATTTCTTAGAATTAAAACAAATATGCTTATATATCTTAAAAAATCCTCTTAAAATATATGTGGAACTTGAAGACATCAAGAAAACCATAACTATCCTTCATAAATGGTGAATAAAATTTTCTGAGAAGCCTGAGTAGTCATAAAGTATAATTTAAACACTTTTGGAATCCATGAGCATGGGTTACCATCTATAAATCCTAAAAACATAAATACAATATCCACTGTTGCCTTTTATAAAAAACATGAAGCATTTGGCCCCACAGAAAAGTCTGCCACTTAATGCTAATGTGAAAGATTCATATGTAATACTGTTGTTCTCCAGTTAAGTTCCAATTTCTTTATATAGAATGGTAGTAATGTTCATAGAGTCCAATAAAATCCCATGGATTTTGGATGAGAAAGCATGAAAAGCTTACAGAGAATATAGAGCATTTGCTGAAATTATATAACAGACTGCAGACATGTTGCTAAAATATAATAAAGTACAATTTTAAGAACTAATTCATATAATGTAATATTAATAATGAGTTAAATCACTTGTGTATTTTCTGGAGCAAAAGCAAGGTTGTTAAAATTAAAATGAATTGTATTATTTTTGTTTCATTTAAAAATCTTTGCAAATTAATTTTAAAAATTAAAGAAGAAAAATAATTTATGAATTTGTTATCCTTGTGGTACATTAATCTATAAAAAAGATTTGAATTTTTTCTGGTTATTTGGCAGCTTCTAACTATCACAGATCAAACTAATTACAGATGGGTTTTTATAAAAATCTGGCTATTGCTTTTCTTTCTCATATAATAAGGCTACACAAATAAGACATTTAAAAATGAGAGCAAATGAAAACTACTAAAACAATCAGAGCACAAAGTTATTAGGATAATTAATCAGCAAATTGAATGCTACTAATTCCCTGGGGCACTGATTATCTTTTGTGAAGTTCCACACAATTCTATGTAATAAAAGAAAGGCAAAAAAGACTTTGTCCTTTTTTCATAACTTTATAAATATACTTGTTATATTGCTTCTCTCAATAAAAGTCATTGCACAAAAAGGAATACTAAGAAATTTTTGACCCTTATTAGCATATGGCAGCCCACATCACTTTTCAGTTCAGTTCAGTTCAGTTCAGTTCAGTCCTTCAGTCATGTCCGACTCTTTGTGACCCCATGAACCGCAGCACGCCAGGCCTCCCTGTCCATCACTAACTCCCGGAGTCCACCCAAACCCATGACCATTGAGTCGGTGAGGCCATCCAATCATCTCATCCTCTGTCGTCCCCTTCTCCTCCTGCCCTCAATCTTTCCCACATCAAGGTCTTTTCAAATGAGTCAGCTGTTTGCATCAGGTGGCCAAAGTATTGGAGTTTCAGCTTCAACATCAGTCCTTCCAATGAACACCCAGGACTGATCTCCTTTAGGATGGACTGGTTGGATCTCCTTGCAGTCCAAGGGACTCTCGAGAGTCTTCTCCAACACCACAGTTCAAAAGCATCAATTCTTCTGTGCTCAGTTTTCTTTATAGTTCAACTCTCACATCCATACTGACCATTGGAAAAACCATAGCCTTGACTAGACAGACCTGTGTTGACAAAGTAATGTCTCTGCTTTTTAATATACTGTCTAGGTTGGTCATAACTTTCCTTCAAAGGAGTAAGCGTCTTTTAATTTCATGGCTGCAATCACCATCTGCAGTAATTTTGGAGCCCCCCAAAATAAAGTTAGCCACTGTTTCCACTGTTTCCCCATCTATTTGCCATGAAGTAGCTGACCATTAATACTGAAATTTTTTTTCAGAACATAACATTAACTTCCTTCATGTATAAATGATCACTCCATAATATGTCCCTAAAAAAAGGAATATTTTTTAAGTGCTAGCTTATCGTATTTTGGTTCAAGATGAAAAAATACATAGCAATGTGTTCTTGCCATAAGTATGGACTTCTAATAGTGGACAGATCTCTAAGATTCTAATAGACTTTGAAATGATCTTTGTTAAACTTTGTTTCACAGAGAAAAGAATGGAAGATCTGAGAGTCAAATGACTTGGGCAAGGTCACATGCTACTTCTCAGAGGAGTGAAGAGACAGATACACTTCTAACACAATATTATACCATCTTACACTATATTCCAGGGCTTAATGTGTGCTGTACTTTATTCCTATCCTTATCCTGGTATGTGTTGGAGGAGTTAATAACATTTGTAAAACTATTTTCACCTTCTATTCATACCACAGATGGACACTACTATGCCATTTGGTTAAGTTTCTTTTCCTCAAAAATGAAATAATGTAGTGAGTCACAAAAAGTTAGACTTACTTACCTAGGTTATTAAAAAATGACATTTTTATGATGAAATTAAAATGCTTAAACATGATTCAAAGTGTTCTCCTGAATAAAATACAATGTTTATCTTTCAGCTATGATTCTTTGTGCATATAAATATCTTGTTCGTGGGAAATACATAAAATATGTGAAATAATTGGACAATTTTCCTTGAAGACATGGTTATGTTGGAACTATTGTAATGGAAAAGAAGGCCTATGGACTGTTAACAGATTACTTTTACTAATAATTGCTTATTAAGTTTTTCCAAATATGGAAACTTGTGACTTACATTTGTAGACAATGAAAAGGCCTGAGTGACAGGAATAGGGTAAAAGGCATAAGGAAACCTGTACCTTCTGCATAATTTTTCTGAAACTCTAACATGTCTCTAAAATATGAAGTCTATTAATAAAATGTTTTTAATGTTCTATAATGTAATCTTTCACTACTAACTTTTGCCATGAGAGAATTGTTTGATTTCATTGACCTTTTTTTTTTTTTTCCAGTGAAGAGTTCACGATGTTATGCTATGGATGGATAATTCAGTGATAAACTACTCTGCTCTTCTTTCATCTTTTTGAGAATAGCTTCTTAGTTCTATGTCATATTATTGAAGTATATAGATGTACTAGGAAAGCTAATATAAATAAAACATTATTTATTTTAAGTCCTTAGTAATTATAAATAAAATAAGCTAGAATATTTATTCTATAGATAAAATATTAAAATTATATGGTGAGAAAATACCTAAGCAAAAGGATGTATGCTATTTCTGTAAACTTTTAAAAATAAAAACATATGGCCAGATGAGTTCTAACTCAGATAATCACATACTTCTTACTCACTTAAGTCATTAAAATAATAAGTATCACATATTTAGCATAACTCTTTAAAATCCTGATATTATTAAGTAAATGCAGTCATATTGTTGTTGTATTAATCTATGACTTTCCATTTAAAAAATTTCTTTTCTGCCCCCAACAGATATCTGCTATAATTGTATATAATGTTGGAAATGACAATTTATTTATACACAATAATAAGAACATATTCTCACATTACATAGTTCCACATTATATCATTCCTTTGCTGTTATGTGTGTGTATGTGTGTGTGTGTGTGTGTGTGCACTTAATTTCCAAAGTGAAAAGAAAACACTTTAAGCTGCTTCTCTTTAAGTGGTTAATAGTTTTTACAATAAAACAAGTGACTTTACTTATTTAAAACACAGTGCTATGGTTATTATTTCAATGTTGATTAAGCCCACATTTTAAAAGTGCAAGATAACTTATTTTTAGATACTAATTGTGTTCCATGATGGAATTGATAAAAAACATCACAATTTTAATCCAGTTATTGACTACAATTTGAATAACAAGGCTATGACATGCAGTACCAAACTTATATACTGCCAAGTAGATACACATTCTGATCATAGTTTGGTAAGTCTTCTAATGGATTTGGTACGTGGTCAGCTGAGTTAAGGTCATGCTCAAAATCCTTCAAGCCCCAGCTTCAGCAGTATGTGAACTGAGAACTTCCGGGTGTACAAATGGGGTTTACAAAAGGCAGAGGAACCAAGATCAAATTGCTAACATTCATTGGATCACAGAGAAAGCAAGGGGATTCCAGGAAAAAAAAAAAAAAATCTGCTTCATTGACTAAGCCAAAGCTTTTGACTGCATGGATAACAACAAACCATGGATAATTCTTAAAAAGATGGGAATACCAGACACCTTACCTGTCTCCTGAGAAACCAGTATGAAGGTCAAAAGGCAACCATCAGAACCTTACAAGGAACAATGGACTCGTTCAAAATTGAGAAAGGAGTAAGACAAGGCTGTATAATATCACCCTGGTTATTTAACATATATGCAGAGTACATCATGTGAAATGCCAGGCTGGATAAATCACAAGCTGGAATGAAGATGGCTGGGAGAAATAGCAACAACCTCAGATATGCAGATGAGCCCATTCTAATGACACAAAGTGTAGAGGATCTGAAGAGCCTCTTGATGAGAGAGAAAAAGCTGGCTTAAAACTCACCATTAAGCAAACTAAGATCATGACACCCAGTCCCATCACTTCATGGCAAGTAGAAGGTGGAAAAGTGAAAGCCGTGATAGATTTTCTTTTCTTGGCTGCAAAATCACTGCAGACAGTAACATGCAGCCATGCTTGTTCCTCGGAAGAAAAAGAATGAAAAACCTAGACAGTCAATCAGAAAGCATAGAGATCATTTTGCTGATAATCGTCCATATAAGTCAAAGCTATGGTTTTCACAATTGTCATGTACAGATGTGAGAGCTGGACCATAAGAAGGCAGAGTGCTGAAGAATTGAGACTTTAAAACTGGTGCTGGAGAAGACCCTTCAGAGTGACTTGGACTTCAGGAGATAAAATCAGTCGATCCTAAGGGAAATCAAGCAAAGTTGATTTGCCTGGAGTAACAGGCAAATTTAATCCTTGGAGTACAGAATGAAACAGGGCAAAGTCTAACAGAGTTTTGCCAAGAGAACTCACTGGTCATAGCAAACACCCTCTTCCAACAACACAAGAGAAGACTCTACACATGGACATCATCAGATGGTAAATATCAAAATTAGATTGATTATATGCTTTGTAGCCAAAGATGGAGAAGCTCTATACAGTCAGCAAAAATAAGACCAAGAGCTGACTGTGGCTCAGATCATGAACTCCTTATTACCAAATTCAGACTTAAAATGAAGAAAGGAGGGAAAACCACTAGACCATTCAGGTGAGACCTAAATCAAATCCCTTATGATTATACAGTGAAAGTGAGAAATAGATTCAGGGGTTAGATTTGATTGACAAAGTGCGTGATGAACTATGGATGGAGGTTTGTGATATTGTACAGGAGACAGGGAGCAAGACCATCCCCAAGAAAAAGAAATGCAAAAAAACAAAATGTCTGTCTAAGGAGTCCTTACAAATAGCTGTGAAAAGAAGAGAAGTGAAAAGCAAAGGAAAAAAAGGAAAGATATACCCATTTGAATGCAGAGTTCAAAAGAATAGCAAGAAGAGATAAGAAAGCCTTCCTCAGCTATCAGTGCAAAGAAATAGAGGAAAACATAGAATGGGAAAGACTAGAGATCTCTTGAAGAAAATTAGAGATACCAAGGGAACATTTTATGTAAAGATGGGCTCAATAAAGGACAGAAATAGTATGGACCTAACATAAACAGAAGATATTAAGAAGAGGTGGCAAGAATACACAGAAGAACTGTACAAAAAAGATCTTCACGACCCAGATAATCACGATGGTATGATCACTTACCTAGAGCCAGACATCCTGGAATGTGAAGTTAAGTGAGCCCTAGGAAGCATCACTATGAACAAAGCTAGTGGAAGTGATGGAATTCTAGTTGTGCTATTTCAAATCCTAAAAGATGATGCTGTGAAAGTGCTGTACTCAATATGCCAGCATATTTGGAAAACTCAGCAGTGGCCACAGGACTGGAAAAGGTCAGGTTTCAATCCATCCATAAGAAAGGCAATGCCAAAGAATGCTCAAACTACCATACGATTGCACTCATCTCACATGGTAGCAAAGTAATGCTCAAAATTCTCCAAGCCAGGCTTCAACAATACATGAACCATGAACTCCCAGATGTTCAAGCTGGTTTTAGAAAAGGCAGAGGAAACAGAGATCAAATTGCCAACATCTGTTGGATTATCACAAAAGCAAGAGAGTTCCAGAGAAACATCTATTTCTGCTGTATTGACTATGCCAAGCCTTTGACTGTGCGGATCACCACAAATTGTGGAAAATTCTTAAAGAGATGGGGATACCAGATCACCTCACCTGCCTCTTGAGAAATATGTATGCAGGTCAGGAAGCAACAGTTAGAACTGGACATGGAACAACAGACTGGTTCCAAATAGGAAAAGGAGTACGTCAAGGCTGCATATTGTCACCCTGCTTATTCAACTTATATACAGAGTATATCATGAGAGATGCCTGGCTGAATAAGCACGAGCTAGAATCAAGATTGCTGGGAAAATATCAATAACCTCGGATATGCAGATGATACCACCCTTATGGATAGAAAGTGAAGAAGAACTAAAGAGTCTTTTGATGAAAGTGAAAGAGGAGAGTGAAAAAGTTGGCTTAAAGCTCAGCATTCAAAAAACTAAGATCATGGCATCTGGTCCCATCACCGTATGGCAAGTAAATGGGGAAATGGTGGAAATTTGACAAACTTTAAATTTGGGGGTTCTAAAATCACTGCAGATGGTGACTGCAGCCATGGAATTAAGACACTTACTCCTTCGAAGGAAAGTTGTGACTAACCTAGATAACATTTTAAAAACCAGAGACATTACTTTGCTATAAAGGTCCAACTAGGCAAGACTATGTTCTTTCCAGTAGTGATATGTGGATGTGAAAATTGGACCATAAAGAAAGCTGAGCACTGAAGAATTGATGTTTTGAAATGTGGTGTTGGTGAACACTCTTGAGAATGCCTTGGACTGCCAGGAGATCCAACCAATCCATTCTAAAGGAAATCAGTCCTGAGTGTTCATTGGAAGGATTGATGCTGAAGTAGAACCTCCAATAGTTTGGCCACCTGATGTGAAGAGCTGACTCATTTGAAAAAACCCTGAAGTTGGGAAAGATTGAAGGCAGGAAGAGAAGGGGATGACAGAGGATGAGATGATTGGATGGCATCACTGACTCAATGGATCTGAGTGTTAGTTAACTCTGGGAGTTGGTGATGGACAGAGAGGCCTGGTGTGCTGCAGTTCATGGAATTGCAAAGAATCAGACACGACTGAGAGACTGAACTGAACTGAAATGAAATCAATCCTGAATATTTATTGGAAGTACCGATGCTCCAGTACTTTGGCCATCTGATATGAAAAGCAGACTCATTGGAAAAGACCCTGATGCTAGGAAAGATTGAGAGCAGAAGGAGAAGGAGACAATAGAGGATGAGATGGTTAGATAGCATCACCGACTCAATGGACATGAATTTGAGTAAATTATGGGAGAGTGAAGGACAGGGAAGCCTTTCATGCTGCAGTCCATGGTGTTGCTGAGTCGGATGCGAATGAGCAACTGAAGAACAACAACAACTGAGTTCTTAATTGATATTTTTGTTTCTAAAGTAACGGAATCTACATATTTCTAGTGTCTTGGACACTAGAAAGATGCCACCCTAGAAATAAGATATTTCTTTACATTGTGCTGACCATCTCAAACATTTCTATGGTTCCTGTCCTAATTTAAGTATCATTGCCCACCTGTTTTCACTATACTTTCATATAATTATCTAAATAATCTGATTTTCTCTCTTCCTTCTTTTTGTTCTATTTGTCTTTCTTTTCTCATTCTATGCACCATAATAATATTAATAAAGCACTATACAAATGTTTCAGAACAAGAAATAGAAACCAAGCTTTTTCTATTTTCACCAAGTTTCACCAACCAAGTGAAATTTTAACAAGCATTAATCTTCCACTTAAAGAACTTAGGTTTTGGTGTTAAGGCACAAAGTCATAGTATATAAGGGGAAATGTGATACTTCTAATAAAACAACTACATTTAATAAAATAATTGCATATACTGTAAAGGAAATTCTAAATAAAGTATTTCCTTGGCCTTCAACCGGTTTCAAATGTTTGTGCATTTTAGGATTCACTTCATAGTGCATCTTCCTGTCTTCTAAGTTTAACATATTTTACTGAAGAAAAGAATTACTATGCTGTATTCTTTTTCATTCAAACAGATTTTTGAAGTCGCACTTAATTGTGAAAATTTCAAAAAGTGAATAAAGTATATGAACTATTTGGAAATAAATGATTAAATCCAAAATAATGGTAATAATATTGAAAAAGAAAAAAAAATATTGGAAAAGCAGAGCTTAGTCTAACACATTCCTTAGTTTAAACAATTAATTAAAAATTGAGCATTCTTATCTATAAATGCAAATGTAGGTATTTAAAGCTAGAGGTTGGCACTCTGTATTAATTAATATACTTAAAACACACTTATATCCACTTTCCATTCTATTTAAATATCCTCTTTGTTCTTCTACTTTTATTTTGTTTCTTCATGCAGTGAGATCTTTAATTCCGTTATATTCCTCAACTGCTTTAGACTTTTTCTCGTGTGCTGCTCCAGCATTTAACAAGGTTTTCTTAGCTTTTCAGGTTCAATGAATTTGTGAAAGTTGAAGTTATGTGCATTTCCAATCTTTTCGTTCGAAAACCAAGGGGAATTGAAGCAGTTAGGGGCTGCAGGGCAGCAGTCAACTATTACTGTTAAAAAAGATAATAATATAGCGTTAACTTTGCTAGGGAAAGTAACAAGGGAATACAAAACTAGGTTTGCAGTTAAGTAGAGAAATATCGACTCCTCCAAAGTAAATAGAAGACACAAAATACAGAACATTTCACAGAGCAATATGTAGACGTTAGGTCAGCCTTCAAGTCATTTACTACAAGCCAACTAAATTAACCAGAGAAAACTAATGCTACAGGGAAGAAGGCCAAGATTTTATCCTTAGATAGATCATTTAGCGACAAACTGTTCTTCTCTTCTTGATCCTTTTGAGGATGTCTTTACAGTATCAGTTCATCTTATTGGAAATATATAGATTTATTGAGACATTCAACATTAGTGAAAGTTAATTGACTATAAGCTCTCAGCAATCTTAAATAAAATAATGAGCTAGAATCTCCATTCTGTATTTAACATTAAACATGTACAGAGTGAGAAAGCACTCTGGACAAAGGATGGAGATTTATAATAAAAAGGCTTAAATTAGTTATAATTTAATTCATTATATATGTTATACATTTAATTTAAATTTAAATTAAATTACAATTTAAATTATGAGTATTACTTATTGACCAGTCATACTAAAGTGAAATTGTAACAAAATAATAAGACATAATATGCCTAAATAAATTTTCTTTAAGAAAAACATGCATTAAAAAAATTCTGACTTTTATGAGGCAAACACAGCATTACAATTAATCTTAGTTTATCCATTCTATATGTACATACACATTTTTCTATTTATAAATCTATTATTTATATTTAAATTAAAATAGATTTTAATTTAAAATATTAGAGAGGAAGAGCAAGCAGTTTCAGCTTTGACAATGAGACTGGGAAGTGTCAGAAAGTGTCAGAAAGGAAGACAGAAAGTTAGGACTGAACCAAAGTGTTTGTCAGTATCTAGGGCAGGCCAGTTCTTTCAGTGAAGGGAAAGGAGTCATCAGGCTGTTTTGTTGTATTTTACTCCACTACCTACTGCCTGCACCATAAGTATTGAAGAAAAGAGTATTTAATGAGTCTTCTCTAGTCATTGAGAAGAAGACATGGCTTATGATACGAGCATGAATCAAGCATAATCATCAACTGAGTAATTTGGTTTTCCATTATGGGCCTCAATTTCTTTGGCACTGAAAGAAGAAATTAGCTAATATTCTTTCCAAGCACTAAAATTTTATGATTATATAAAGTGAAGTTTCAGACATAAATATATTCTTCTTTAATTGTACTTTTAAATTGCTAAGGACTCATTTCTTTTACCTCTTCAGTACCAGTGGGTATCCATTAAAGCCGTGTGGAAGACTTAGATACTAGTCATGAACATTCTGTTTTACTCTCAACCAAAAAAAGGAAAAAAAAAATGGTGGTCGTTTTAAAATAAGTGAGAGTTGAGTGAGCTTTCAGGTCCAGGGGAACGAAGAAGGCACAGCATGGACTTTTCAGTACAAAGCGTCGATTCATATTCTGAGCACAAATGAGAGCAGTAGCTTTGGAAAAGAGACAATCTCTCTCTCTTTTTTAAGGGGTCTCTAGTGGATTGGATTTCAGAATTAACTTATAAGTGGGAAGCAGCCATGCTTCATCCCATGTGGAGTGATGGGACTGTGACAAGTGGGAGTGAGTAGAACCCTCCTAATTGCTCTCTGATTCAAACCTTTTCGATAATGCTGTGCTGGTGAAAAGTACTGAAGCTGTATAACTTTTTTGGTATTTTCTAATATTATATAAAATATTACCAACAGGATTTCTTTGCTCTTAAATCACTGACTATTGCAAATAAATGTGGAATTTATGTATTAATGGGGTCATGGTCAGCCGGAAAATGTAACCTAATCTGTGTAATTATTAAGGTATGAGAGGAAGAGGGTTTCCCTGATAGCTCAGCAGGGAAAGAATCTGCCTGCAACGCAGGAGACTCTGGAGATGCAGGTTTGATTCCTGGGCTGGGAATATCCCCTGGAGAAGGAAATGGCAACCCACCCCAGTATTCTTGCTTGAAAAATACCATAGACAAAGAGGCCTGATGGTTACAGTCCAAAGGTTTGCAGAGTTAGGCACTATTGAGCAGGAGCATGGACAAGGAGAGGGAGATAATAACTGAAATGTTTCCTTTCATGAGTAGTGTTTCTTCCTGAACTGAGTATCCTGCATGTTAATTTTAGAATCAAAATTTGTCCTAAAGTGAAACAAAAAGGCATAATTTTTTTTGTTGTTGTTAATCAGAGGCTATATCTGTAGGTCTCATAAAAGAATGTGCATAGTGGTTGTCTACACTTAGAATTGTTAGTAAGTCTTGATTTGGGGTAAATTAATTTAATCCCATGAGTCTAATTAACAAATATAGCATATGTGTTACAACAGGTACCAATCTGGTCAGACAAATAAAAAGTAATTCCTCTCTGTGATAGGGCTGTGTGTGTGTGTGCATGTGTGTGTGTGTGTTTACATGTGATGAGAGAGAGACAAAGATAGAGAGAGACAGGAGAAAGAAAGAAAGGAAGGAAGGAAGAAGGAAGGGAAAATAATTTGCTGTATGAAAAACTGAAGAGATGTTATAAATCAGAGACATTAATATTTGGTGATAGAAGAGAACTGAATTATACTAACAGTGTAATCTTTCTTGATCTTTGAATTCACTCTTGTGTTTTCACCTGAAATGGCAATAGCAAATTATTATAGATGTGTCAATAAATAGTTAAATTGTTTTGGAGCATTCAAATAAACATAAGTAATTACAGACACTCTTTTCAAGTTGACTAGTAAAAAATAATATAGAAAACTATTGTCCATTTATCAATATATTTAGTGAAATCTCCCTTCAGTATCTCCATTTTCTGGTAAATATTTGTTACAATTAATTGTAGTATGCATCTAGAATGTTCTGGATAGTTTAAAAGGGTAATGGCATCTAGGCAGTCATTTAGATCATTTATTGTGTATTCTAAATAAATATGAAATAATTTACTTTTATAATATGATAAATCCAGAGCTAATACAGGATTGGATTGGAAAAGCAGAGCATAAGAAAACATCAGGAGGCTCTCACGATAGTTCAAATGAGGGGTTTTAGTTGAAACAGAAATATGGGAAGGGCAGAACTATATTAGACTACTATGTACTTTTCAATGTCCACAAAATTTGTGAGCGGAAAGAACTTCCAGGAGGAAAGGTAGCAGTTAGAAATACAAATTTATAGCTTCCAAAAATGCTCACACAGAAAGGCTAGAGGAAATACTGATTGTTTAGTCTAAAACATGACTCAGAATGTCTTCCTGTGAGGTTGAAAGCATTATATTGCTTTTTTCCATTATTATTATTTTCTACTTTACTGAGGAGAAAGTGAGAAAAAAAATGCCAAGTCATATTAAGAAAGCATACTTGACTAGGAGCTCTGTGTCATGCAAACCTATTTTTAAAAGAATGCTGTAAAAATCACATTTTAGGGATTTTTGGAGAGTAAGATAGACTTTCAAACTCCACTTTGCTATACAGGGCATTTCAGGGAGTCCTTACTCCAAGGGTTTGGTCACATTTGATGATAGAATATTTTAAAATGATGTCATTCAGTACATTTAAGAAACAATGGATTGCAACTCTAGGAAAAACTTTATTTTTAATCAGAATTGACTATAAACAGCATCTTGAAATGAGTGGCCATTTACTGAGCTTGAGGAAAGTAAAGTATTTACTTTCAAATGTCATCCAAGAGAAACACATACTACTTAAACTGTTATATTGTATTCTTTTTCATCATTAGAAAATTTATGAGGTAAGGAATGTGGATGGGACATTTGCAACAATATCCCAGGTGTTTGACAGTTATAAAAATTACCTAAGAAATAGTAGATTAAATTTTGCTAAATGAACACATGAATGAATCATATGTGGAATTACTTTGAAGAATTGAAAGGGCTTATAACTCATGATTTGAGAGGGGTAAGGTGAAGGTTTCCATGGTTTCAAGCCTGGGCAGCTGAGATGATATTAGTGTCATTAACAGAAGGAGAAACAAAAAGAGTAAAAATAGGAAACAGAATAAAAAAAAATATGAAAAAGAAAAAGTTCAGAACCAGCCAAAGAAAAGTATAATTTCCCACTATTCAGTGGGAGAATCTAGGGGAAGTTCACAGCTAGTGACACAGCTTGGAGTTATTTTCCCAGATTAAGTATTGCATTCCTAAAAGTAGATGAACTTGAAGGGCAGAGAGTATAAAGAAAGTGGGTTGAAAGTACCTCCATATTTAGAGAGTGAGATGGAGGTAAGAGTGGGCAAGAATTAAAAAAAATAAATAAAACAATGACAAAAACCAGCCGATACAGACAGTATGATACATGTCAGAAAAAGAAAGAATATCACAAAGAGAAAGTAGTCAACCCCATCAAATAAACTGGAATCATTTAAGGTTCAGTAGTGCCATCTATAACCTTCTCTCACCCCCAGTATGAACCAGAAGCAGACTAATCTAATTGAACTGACCCCCTTGGGTTCAGATTTAATTTACTAGCCCTGTCAAAACTATTTTACTTTTGGGAAATTTAACTGATTAAGTGTTCATTCTCTACTGTACCTAATCATTTTACATGCTCACAACATTTCAAATTTCCCATCTCACCACCTTGAAACTTATGGCTTCCTTTAGTAGACCTTTGAAAACACACCAAAATCTCACAGATGTACAAAGATAAATGCCAGATATGTTCATAAGTATAAATTCCAAATGTGCCTTTTAATTTGACATCAAGTTTAATATATTGATGCAGCATCCTTTTAATAAACACAATACTGTTTTTACAAGTCCAACATTTCCTTCTCGCACATCAACCAGTGTTTCCAACAGATGGTTTCCCCTTTGCCTTTTATGTGATTTACTCTCGCTCCTTTGCCTTTTATGTGATTTACTCTCGCTCCTTTCTGTCATCATACAGCAGCTACTCTTTGATTAGCCTGCAGTCAGCTGGCTTCTTTCTGTCTGGTTAGCTTGTAGCTTTCCCTCTGCACTGCCTCTCAACACTTTCACCTCTCATTATCCTTTTGCTGTCAGTCTTGTTCAGCTCAGCTTCTGTCTTCATTCTCAGTTCCTATAACTGTAATCTCCTTCTATTTTTGGTCTGCTGATTTTGTTCTGCTTTATCATGCATTTAAAAAAAAATCATGCTACATTTTAAATACTGCAATAGGTCTGAAGTTTTGCACCACAGAATATTATATTAGCATTTTCCCTGATCCCATTTTACTCCTGAACTTATTCCCCTTATATCATTTACTCTTCTAGGCACATTAGGGCTGAAAGTCCTCACTCTTTGTGTAGCACCCATGAAGTAATATCCTTTATTGTACTAAAGCAATTGAGAGTGGTCACCAGTGAATTGCTCTTTTTGGCTACTCCAGGGAAAGACTCTCTATTTTCTTTTTTCAATTATGATTTCTTATTTCCACTAAAGAAAAAACACTCTGAATAGAAATATAGAAAACTAAACCCAGATTTATTACAAGTCACTAGTAGGAATTTTTCCATTTTTTAATTTGTTTTGATATCATTTGGTTGGAAGAAACAAAAATTCAGAATCAACAGTTCTAATCTGTAAGTTTTATTATACCCTGTGCAGCTTATACCATCATCATGACATTAAAGCATGAAAAAAAGTAAGTTCAATTACCTACTTGATGAGTTCTTGGCAAATGTCAACCAGAAGTGTCATGACTAAATTCAATTTTTATAACAGAGTTGAGGCAAATATTTTTGTGTCAGTGAACAAAGTTAAAGACACAAATTTCTTATCCATTTTAATGCTAGATGATTGCCTGTCTCAAACTATATTAGATTATTCATTAAGAAGGGCTATGAGGTGTGTTTTCCATTTCCTCCATATGACCATCCATCAGTTTTCTAATCTGTAAATAAAAGGCTCGACAAGAAGTTTCCTATGATAATTTTCTTCTAAATTGTTGTAGTTGTAGCTGTCACATCCAGTTCTTTGCAACGCTATGGACTGCAGCACACCAGGCCTCAGGGTCCTTCACTGTCTCCGAGTTTGCTCAAACTCATGTTCACTGAGTCAGTGATGTTATCTAACCATCTTATCTCTGGTTGCCTCCTTCTCCTCCTGCAGGAAAGTTTCAGGAAACTTTCCCAGCATAAGGGTCTTTTCCAATGAGTCAGTTCTTTGCATCAGGTGGCCAAAGTATTGGAGCTTCAACTTTAGCATCAGCCCTTCCAATGAATATTCAGGATTGATTTCCTTTAGGAGTGCTTGGTTTCATCTCCTGGCAGTCCAAGGGACTCTCAAGAGACTTCTCCAACACCACAGTTCAAAGTGTCAATTCTTTGGCTCTCAGCTTTCTTTATAGTCCAACTTAATATTTCTAATTTTGCATAATAGTTTCAATTTTGTTCACCAAAATAACAGAGATAAATGAAAAATTTATCTTTTTAACTTCCCCCTTATCTGAAACTAAATTTTAGTTAATTTCATAGAAAGCTCAACAAGATAATTTCTAGAAAAAGTACTTAATCTGGAAAATCTAAAATTTTTGCAACTTTTCTTTTCTTTTTGTTTGTGTTTTTCAAGGAAAATTTAATAACAAGGTAGATAACATATGCTTATCTAACATGTGTGTTTCTATCACGGAAGTGAAAGCAAAACATCCTGTTTATTGGGTAATTTAAGGCCCCTGTATGTGTGTGCACTGCAGGGCAATTTCAAAAATACTGTGATTATAGTTTTAGAACTTCAGAATCTGAATAAGTACCAGAGTTCTCTCCTTTTTTATATGTAAAAAGAAAAGAAAATACTTTGAAAATTCTTTGCATTTTGGACAAAAATTCTGTAGCTATATTCTTAGATCGTTCTGTAGAGTTTTCACGATTCAGATGATACAAGGGAAGCTTCAGATCAGTGTTTTAGAGAATTCATTTCACCTCTCATGATCTCATTAATCAGGAGAATGTTGGTGGCGATAACAGTGCAGAAGTGAAGAAGCTGCTTCTACACAAAATAGTTATCCCATATGTCTACATCTTCTGCTACCACTGGCTCACCTGTGTTCAAGTCCACATCCACAAGTAGACTTGATTCCAAATGTTTTGCTTGAATTTTAACTAATGTTTCCAAAGGTTTAAAACAGAATGCTGAACAAGAATTTTGGGATTATGAGCAAAGCATCGGTAAATGCACTCCAAGTTGTGTCATGACCTTCACACTGGGCTTGTATTTAATCTATAGATATTCATAGACAAGTACTGCACATCCCAAACAATCAGGATTTGGGTCACCAAGAGAATTTGGTGCATAAGCCCTTCCGTATTTCTCCTTTTAGCACTTCTCAGATCTAGTCTGCCTTCTTTTCACAAGCATCTAAAAAAATGGTGTCAATTTCCTTTCAACGAAGAACAGCAAATTCTTCATCTGAACCACTACAGACTTTCTTTTTCAGGTCTATTATTTTTTGACTCTGTCTTCAGTGAATTTTGTTTTAGCTCTTACTAGTTTCTCCTTCTCCTCTGTACTCTTGCAATTAAAAAAAAAAAAAAAACAGAATTCATCTCTGTTTTTTTTTCATATTCTAATAACACCACATTGTATTTGAGGATGCACACCTCTCTTACTCTCTTTTCCATATCAGGACGCTGTGCCCCCTTGTCCAAAATAAGACCTCTGATTAAGCCAGGATTGGTTTCAGGTTTTATGTTTCATCCCCATGATCTCAACCATGATGAGGTCAATAGGTTCATCTTTTCTTTTTATGCCCAAAATAGAGTTCACTGTAGCCTCTGTTAATACATCAGCAAGGTCAGCATGAACTTTAGTTCATAGAGATATCCAGGGCACATCTATCTATAAGTGTTTCCTTGTCCATCTCTTTGTTTACTTTGTTCCAAAAACTGAAGTGCATTTCCTTTGACGTTTCAAATAGTTTTAGTAATTATTCCAGGATGAAGATCTTCAAACATGTAGAGAGCCATGTGCTTTCAGTTCAGTTCAGTCACTCAGTCGTGTCCGACTCTTTGAGACCCCATGAATCGCAGCATGCCAGGCCTCCCTGTACATCACCAACTCCCGGAGTTCACTCAGACTCATGTCCAGTGAGTCAGTGATGCCATCTAGCCATCTCATCCTCTGTTGACCCCTTCTCCTCCTGCCCCCAATCCCTTCCAGCATCAGAGTCTTTTCCAATGAGTCAGCTCTTTGCATGAGATGGCCAAAATACTGGAGTTTCAGCTTTAGCATCATTCCTTCCAATGAACACCCAGGACTGAACTCCTTTAGGATGTACTGGTTGGATCTCTTTGCAGTCCAAGGGACTCTCAAGAGTCTTCTCCAACACCACAGTTCAAAAGCATCAATTCTTTGGTGTTCAGCTTTCTTCACAGTCCAACACTCACATCCATACATGACCACTGGAAAAACCATAGCTTTGGCTAGATTGTGCTTTTTAATATGCTATCTAAGTTGGTCATAACTTTCCTTCCAAGGAATAAGTATCTTTTAATTTCATGGCTGAAGTCACCATCTGCCGTGATTTTGGAGCCCAAAAAAATAAAGTCTGACACTGTTTCTACTGTTTCCCCATCTATTTCCCATGAAGTGATGGGACCAGATGCCATGAGTTTCGTTTTCTGAATGTTGAGCTTTAAGCCAACTTTTCACTCTCCTGTTTCACTTTCATCAAGAGGCTTTTTAGTTCCTCTTCACTTCCTGCCATGTGCTTTAGGAGCTCTCTAATGATTAGGACATTGGAAGTATACCATCCACAATTTTGTCATCCTGGGTGGTTGCTACTTTGGCTGTTAAGGAGGTTGTCAGGTGTTGAATTTGCAATTTATGAAGAAGCACATTTTCCTCTTTAGTAGCTTGATGTCTCCAGCACCAGAAGCAAGCATCTTCATGGCACCCTTAGGTTCCAAGTTGATCCTCAGCATGTCCTACATCCCTTGAACCCCTGCACTGCACTGATATTGACCACCAATGCTGCTTGGGCTCAGGCCACCTCGGACTTGGGGTTTAGGATTTTCACAGCCACCATAGCTGACCCAGCAGAGGAAGATAAGAGTCCTGGCATATGGAAAGCCCTGAGGCAGTTCAGTGTGACCAACAAGTTACTTTTTCTTTACTGCAAGTTCAGAATTCTTTATACAAAGTATCAGTGAGTTTCTAATTGCCAAATTCAGCTAACCTTCCCTGAATTGATCTTACCCTATCTCTTTGCTGAGGTAGCTTCATAATACACTTTATATAATGCTTCTCTATGCTTGATATCTTTATCCTCTGGTTCTTCTCTCTGTGATGGTTCCTTCTCAATATCATCATTTGTCTCTGCTAGTATTTTTTATCTATACAATCACATGCTGCTTATGCATTAGTTATTCTTAAAGGTGTATCTGCACCCTTTATTCCTCACCTTGCTTTCTAGATATTCACATATATCTGGTGGCGGGTCATATCTGTATTTTTTACAAGCTACTAAAATCTCTCCCTGACCTTACTGGATATCACTATTCCCCATTCACCTTATACATGTTCTGCATCCTAACTATCTTCATCAATAGTACTATCATCCAGTCACTAGGCCAGATCTGAGACTACCCTCCTATTCCTCAAGCCTCACAACTGGTCACTTTAACTATACCTCAGGGTCACTGAAATCACAATTCCTGTCTCAATGGTTCCCTTTGTTCGCTGAAGCTTTATGCTTTCAGTGTGAGTTTTCTACAAAACAATGTCATCAAGCCCTTCGACTAACCCCTGAGTTTCTTCCCAAGACCTTGACAATGAAGAACAAGTACCTTTGGATGGTAAACAAGACTTTACATGATCTGAGATTCACTAACTCTCCAGGTATCTACTACTGATTCCATTTTCTATCCCACTCTTTTGACAAAAGCAAAATAATTTTCTGTTCTTTCTTGGCCCCTAGTCTTTTTTCACAGTTTTCATCCATCTTCAGTGTTGCTCTAAAAAAATCCAATAAAACTCTGTATATTCTCCTTATCCTCCTGTAAATGCTAAGGCAGTCGATTTACCGCCTGTTTTTGTTTTTGTTTTTTTGGTATATTCTTCTCCTCTTTAGAAAAGAGTATTCGATGAAATGTTTGTTTTCAAACAACCAACAGGGGCAAAGTTCTGTATTAAATGTACCTTGACATTTATTTCTCTTTATGTTGTTTTCTTCTACAAGACATACACAGTTCTTTATAATTCTTCACTTTTATCGAGAGAGCCTTTTTGTTATATTTGTAAGCTTTAGAAAATTATAATATGAATCATTACCTTTCCCTGGATTATATGTAGAAATTGCATAATTTTGATTTAATGTTTTCTATTGACAGCAGCCATTTTTAAGCATATTCACTATCATTTTAAGCCTGATTTCGCCAATACCCATTCTATGAAACAATGATTCAAAAATATCTTCCATGCTCAAATTAATGTTAGAAATGTTGTGTTAAAAGTCAGCAGATGTTTTTGGTGTAGGAAATCTTAAAATTATTGTTTTATTCATGTTCCCTTTGAATATTCAGGAGGGAGATATATAATAATAGAGTGCTTTACAAACACATTTCATCAAATAATATTTTTTAAATGACAACTATTTCCTCCTATCAGATGGATTTCTGGCAGTTATTATCATGTATCAAACCAACATCAATTTTGAAAATGCTGATCTAATTTTTAACCTTCTAAACTGTCAGAAGGTATTCTTTGGACTCATTTAATTAGCAAGTTCTAAATGTTATAAGAAGCTAATCTTCCACACTAAGTGAAGTCAGTCAGGAAGAGAAAGACATACACCATGTGATAATACTTATATGTAGAATCTAAAACTTTGACACAAATGAACTTATCTATGAAGCAGAAGCAGACTCACAGACAAAGAGAACGGACTTCTTGTTACCAAGGAGGAGGGAGAGGGAAGAAGGAAGGATTAGGAATTTGGGAAAAACAGATGCAAATTATTATATTAGGATGGATAAACAACAAAGTCCTACTGTATAGCCCAGGGAGCTATATTCAATATCCTATGACAAAGCATTATGGAAAAATAATATATATATATAATATATTATGTGTATATATATATATATAAATGAATCATTTTGCTGTAGAGCAGAAATAAACACAACATTGTAAATCAACTATACTGCAATGTGCCTGTTAAGGCACTTCAATGTCTGACTCTGCAACCCTATGGACTGTAGCCTGTCAAGGTTCCTCTGTCCATTGGATTCTCCAGGCACAAATACTGGAGCATGTGGCCATGCCCTCCTCCAGGAGATCTTCTGTACTCAGGGATTGAGCCTGAGTGTCTTACTTCTACCTGCATTGGCAGGTGAGTTCTTTACCACTAGCGCCACCTGGGAATCCCCTACACTTCAATAAGTTAAACTACAAGAAAAGTGAATAGACTCTGTGTTCCTCCATTTGATGCATATCTTAGGGCCTGAGATGTCCCATTGAGTATTTTCAGCAGCAACAATAGAATGATGCTTAAAACACAGTCCTTGGCATTAATGGCTCTGAGTTTGGAGCCAGTCTGTACCAATAAGTGTGAGACCAGTATTTACATATATAAATAGGTAACTTTGAGGAACGTGTCAATCAAGTATAATGTGTCATCTAAAATCTTTCAGAGCACTGTATTCATGCTAGGCACTTCAGAGTAAAAACCTTAAAATCAACTGAAGAAGGTATAAAAGAAACAAAGAAATTGGTCTACCAGAGAAAAAGGAACAAGTCCTCTGAATAATTTCTTCAAATATAACATCTTCTGCTACAATCTTTCACTGGAAGATTTAGCTATCTAATGAGAAATATCTTCTTGTTTCTTATTTGGTTATCATTTTGTCCTCTGTTGTAACTAAGGGTTCTAGTCTTAACTATTCTGCTGAATGTTTTAACCCTCATTATGGGACCCAAAGGGCTTCTCTGGTAGCTCAGATGGTAAAGAACCTGCCTACAATGGAGGAGACCCGGGTTCAGTCCCTGGGTTGGGAAGATCTGCTGGAGAAGGGAATGGATATCCACTACACTATTCTTGCCTGGAGAATTTCATGGACACAGGAACCTGGCGGGCTACAGTACATGGAGTTGCAAAGAGTTGTACATGACTGAGTACACTAAACTTATAAAACCTCAGAGCCCGAATTCCCAGACAGCTTAGCCTTTGCTCCCTTCTCTTAAAAAGTTGCATTCTCAGTCAACACAGAGAAAATAAACATTTTGAAGGAACTGTAAATAAATGGTCTTGATATAATGATAAAAAATATGTAACATATACATTTTAGATTTAATTACCTAGATATTGAATATTTGAATAAATTGTCTTATTTCCATTCTAGTTCCCTCAAAGGTGGTATTTCTCTCAGAATGGTATTCTTTCACACCTATACTTTAGTTTACTCATCACTGAATTTCATTCTCATTCCATTTTCTCTTAAATAATCTCTTTAGATTTAAGGAAGAAGATTTATTTCAAAAGTTTGCTTTTGAAGTACTACAAAAGAGGAGATTTAATTTTTCTAACATAAAATTAGGTACACTTAGGTAGGAGGGGTTTTTTTTGGTTGTTTTGGTTTTGCTTTGTTTTTTTTGTACCCCAAATTAATATTATACTTAGTAACTTTAAAAATGCATGCCTTTATTAACACAGTTGTATAAAAGCAAATTAAGATGCTCATGAAATCTGTTAAAAAATAAAACTCTGTTTTAAAATTGTTTTAGATAAATATCAAAAAAAAAATTTGATCCATACTGATCAAGGCACAAAGGAAATAAAAATTGATAGAAGCCATTCATATGATATTGTAACTCTGATAGTTTATAAGAATTATAAGATAGCTATAAGATAGTTACAAGAATTCGTGAACTTCAACTTACAACTATTTGAAATCTTCAAGAATTGTTTTTTTTAAGAAACTGTCAGGGCACACACCCATATACTTTGAAGAAAGTAGACAAAGCTAGAAAGATAGATACCCATATAGAAAGTAAAAATCTCAAAAAGTACACTTAAGTTGTTCCATGTGTTTAATATTTGACAGTTGCTTTTGAGTACTATGGAGAAGGAAATGGCAACCCACTCCATTGCGTACTAACCTCTTATTACGTAAATATACCATATTTTTGTTTTAATGCTCTGGAGATTTAAATGAAAAAGGTATACATGGAAATGTACAGGGGGATGAATTTCCTCAAATATCAAATGCAATTGTTACTGACAATTGTATTAATCCTTGAAATCCATGACATGAACTCTAAAATACATTTTTTTATGTAATGGCTTAAATATGGATATATATGTAATCACCTTCCTTAATAGCATGCTGCTACATTATTATGTATTTTAATTTGAAAAGCACTTTCTTTGTACCTATCAGCCCTGCAACTATAGCTCAAAAAAGAATTTATTCTTGTAAACAGGCCAAGGTATGAATTAATTCTTCAGAACAATTTTATTTAAATGACATGCTGTCATATTTAAATAAATAATATTGTCTTTGGGCTATAGCTAGAAGCATGGCTTGAGTTTTAATGAAATTGAGCAAAGCAATATTATAATAGAAAAATGGTTTAAATATATTGTTTTCTTTAATTCCTGTATTTTTCATTCTTTAGAGCTTGTATCCTTACCCTGCATGATACATTTAGAACCCTGTAGCTATTAATATAATATTCATATTATACAGGGAATAAGACAAGAAAAAATACATGAAATAGTGTGTTTAAAAGCCTCATAAGGACATTTATATCTATCTTCTTAAAGCTGAAAATTTATTTTATTTTTCTATGGCCTCTAGTTCTGTAGCAATTCACTCTGTGAAGCCACTGCTCTATCTGGTCAAAACCTGACATCACATACAATAGTAAGTCAATCGTACATTTTGCACAGAATGCATTATCACAGGCCTCATTATAAACAGCAAGGCAGTGGTCTGATTTAATTTAAATAATGTGTGACTTTGTAGAATTGGATTTACTTTTTCAGTCCTTGTATCAGATGTAACAAAGAAGCCACTTTAAAAATACTGATATTTCTACAGATTTTTCTTGTATGAGTGTAGTATGAAGCAGAAAAGCCTTGGGGTTCCAGTCAAAAGAAGAAGATGATGGTTACATGGAGCTCCACACATCCACTCTGACATTTTAGATGTCAGTTGACACTTCTTGGATTTGTTTTTCTTAATCTCAAGATTTGACTCTAGAAGATGATTTCCTTTATGCTCTCTTCATCTTTTATCTTTTATTTGTTTCTTTCCACTGTCAGAATTCTAATATGATCCTGATGACATCATCTGTGTATTGCTGGACATTTTTATCTAATTTTTCCAGTCCTTCTAATATCTCTTCCTTCTAAACAATATTTAACAGCAAATTATTCTTGTTAAAACAAAATTTAAATTTAAAATTCATATTGTATAGAAAATAATCCTCTAAAAACATTTAAAAATCAAATCAAATTCCTATCTTCCATAAATATTTATAACATTCCTGGGCTATCCATGAAATAATATTATTAATAATAATACATATTTTAGAAAAGAAAAACAAAAAATTATGTAAGGAAACAAATCTATGAAAATACGAAAAACTGTAAAACGGTCCTAAGAGGCCAAACCTGAGAATATGGCATCCTTTCTTACTATTTTGGTACATTTGACAGATAGTACCCCTGTACTGGTTCTCCTTGAATTCTAGGCATTCTGGAGAATTACATTAATCTTCATAAGTTGTGGTCAAGTAATGTGGTCTGCACAGTGAAACCTGAGAGGCAGAGCACCCATGTGGTACTTGCAGGCAGAGACATTTAAGAGCCAGTTCCATTGACAGACATATAGTAATATAGGAAAGAAATAAATCTTCGTGTTTCTAAGATATTGATGCTTTAAAATTATTACATCCTACATTGACTGATATAGTCCTCTGAAGACTACTTTCCAGCTCCAGGTAAGAGAAAAAATATTTTTCATTGCATTACCTGTTTGTTTTGAACCTAGAATCTGTGTATATGCACGATAACATTAAATCCTTCAAATAATAAGCTTTAGAGAGAGAAATGTGTTAGAACTTGCAGAATCTCTTATTCCCAAAGTGACAACATCTGACTTAGCAGTTATACGTTATAAACAGTCTCAATCACACAAAAAGGCCCAAGTTGACCAAAAATTTTTGTAACTGACATCACATACTGTTGTTTAACTTTCATTTGTTTACTGATTATTTACATGGGAAAAAACTTATTAAATATGAAATCATAAAATAGTATGATGTATTTTAGCCCCTATTAACTAGCAAGGTAAATCACAGATCTTGTTCCTAGTGCTTGGGTTTTATGATGAGTCAAATATTTAGAAGGACTTCTCACAGGTTAGGGTTGAATCAGAAACATTAATTCCTCATACACACGGATTAATAACTTTATAAAATCATGAGCATAACATAAGCTGTAAATTTCATAGAAAGTAATTAAGAGGAAGAAATAAAAATACAGTATATGTTGGTTGACATTTAAATGCCAAAATTTTATGTTTGACTTATTTTATACAGATCAATGGAGAAAATGTTTCACAAAATTCATATAGTTGTATAGAGCTATATTACCTTATCTGTCAGATAAAAATTATGCTCACATACTTAACAGGAAGATCCATATGTTTTTACTCCAATAATCCTAAGGAAAAAAAAAAGTATATTAAGTGCTTCAGTTTTAAAATGAAAAAACACTGCCGTAAATAAGCTAAGTAATCAAAAGGTGATTTATAATGTAGTTTCCTTAAGATAAGGCATATGTAGACAATATGGATGAGAGTCGCTCAGTTGTGTCTGACTCTTTGTGACCCCATAACTATATAGTCCATGGACTTCTCCCAGGCCAGAATACTGGAGTGGGTAGCCTTTCCATTCTCCAGGGGATCTTCCCAACCCAGGGACTGAACCCAGGTCTCGCTCATTGCAGGTGGATTCTTTCCCAGCTGAGCCACAAGGGATGCCCGTGTAGGCAATATATTAGAGTCGTAACGTTTGAAGACAAGAGATCTTAAGATAGATTACCTAGTTAAAATGATGCAGTCCTATTTACCAACGATGTGATATGGGGAAGTATATTTCGCATCCCCAATTTAAAGATCCCTAACACTAAATGGCGGAGAAGGCGATGGCACCCCACTCCAGTACTCTTGCCTGGAAAATCCCATAGGCAGAGGAGCCTGGCAGGCTGCAATCCATGTGGTCGCGAAGAGTCGGATGCGACCGAGCGACTTCACTTTCACTTTTCACTTTCATGCATTGGAGAAGGAAATGGCAACCCACTCCAGTGTTCTTGCCTGGAGAATCCTAGGGACGGGGGAGCCTGGTGGGCTGCCGTCTCTGGGGTCGCACAGAGTTGGACATGACTGAAGCAACAGCAGCAGCAGCAGCAATACGCTAAATGGAAACAGATTACCTACTCCATATGGCCATTTTGAGAAGTAAGTGAACGGAGACAACCATAATCTCTAAAACAAAATAATTACTCACTATATGTTAGCTTAAAAAATTAATTGGAGGATAATTGCTTTACAATATTGTGGTGGCCTCTGCCATACAATAATGAGAATCAGCAACCAGTACATGTATGTCCCCTCCTTCCTGAACCTCACCCCCATTCCCCAGGTTGTCAGAGAGCATCAGATTGAGCTGCCTATGTCCATACAGCAACTTACAGCTATTTACACTGGGTAGTGTGTATATGTCAATACTACTCTCTTAGTTTGTCCCACCATCTCCTTTCTCTGATGTGTCCAAAGTCTGTTCCCTATGTGTACATCTCTATTCCTTCCCTGCAGTTAGGTTCATCAGTACCATTTTTCTAGATTCCATATGCATTTGTTAATACACAAAATTTTTCTCCTTCTGACTTACTTCACTCTGTATAACAGGCTCTAGGTTCATCCATCTCCCTAGAACTGACTCAAATGCATTCCTTCAATAGCTGTATTAACTTTGATATTGGTATTTTCCAAATAGGAAAAGGATTGTGGTGAGTGGTGTTTCAAAAGTGGATGTTTCAATGGATGTTTAATTGCTTAAAACTTTCCCTTCATATAGTATAATGCACTTTAACAGAATATGGGTTTTATAATATTCTCATAGCACTGACGGTAACTGTAGCATTTTATACTTATTGACCAAAGATTTTTAATATTGAAGTATCATTGATATTAATTTACTTTAAAAAATTAAAAAGAAATGTGAATGAAAACCTTAGCAGTGAAAGCAAAATTACACTGAAGAGGTATCTGTAGAATCAACTGTTTTTTCCTATCACCACTTTTATTTAAGATTCGATTTAATGGGGCTTCAAATTTATTTCATTACCCACTTCAATTTTCTGATAACCATTTTCTAAATTAATACAATCACTCATTTTCTGAGTATACAACCTGGGTTTACTCACACTTCTTTCTGGAAACAAATAATTTGGGAATAACCATTTTGTCTTTAAGAAGCTTAGATATATAACACAGGCAAATGCATGTACACACATTATTACAGTATTGTGAAACAAAAGTTAGAAGAGAAGTGTTTACAAAGGACACACAATCATATTTTACAGGTAGGTCAAGTAAAGCTAGCAATGGAAAAGACAGCTGATCTGTATCCTAACTGTTCAGGAGGCACCTCAGGGGAAGAAGGGCAGATATGGAGGAAAGGGCATTGATGGAAGTATGGACTTCCAGGTGTATGAACTGGATTACTCAAGAGGCAGGCAGCATCCAAGACCCACTGCATCTAAGAATCAGCAATTGTTGGCTGCAAGGGATGAAAAGCGGGGAAAGTGATAGGCACAAATCATGAAGGGCCTTGTATCACCATTTAAATATATTTAGTGCTTATTTGCTAAATTATGGAGATCCATTGAATGTTTTATGAAATGTAAAGTTCTAATCATGTTATAGAGATTGAGGCAAGGGCATTGGCAAACTAATAATTGATTGGATATGGAGAACAAAAGAGGAAGAGTAAATAGTCTTCAAAGTTTTCTTGGTCTCTGGTTACACTAAGCAGCAACTAGATTAGACTCATAAAAATTGTATAGTGAAAGCATATATGTTTGCATTTAATGGAAAAACACAATAAAAACCATTAGACCATGTAATTTGGATTTGGTACAGGTAGGTACTAACTATTCTATACCATTTTCAGGAAAAATCTTTGGTTCTGAAAGTTTACCTGATTTAGCTCTATATCTACAAAGGAGGTTTATTTAAAACAAAATAGTGCAGTACTCAAAGAACTTTACAAAAAGGAAGACGAAAGAACAAGTGTTAGTATCAAATTGTGTAGTACTCAGCAGGTCCTTAACATGTGCTATGTGATAATTATTGCTGTAATAAAAGAGGACATCCTTTCAACTCTTAATTTTCTAAACAGCTCAAGTCTGACTCTTTGAGGTAATAGGTGAGATTAAACACCATCATAAAATGTAATATAGAATTATCATTCTATTTCTAGGGGCATATTGAATGAACTTATAATAGGCCAAGTCCAGGAGTTACTCATAAAAGGCTAGGTATCAGATTTTACAGTTGAAGGAGCGCCTGTAAATCACAGTATGATGTGTCAAAGTTATTCTCAGTATAAAGCTATGCAGAGAGAGGCAGAGATTATCTCAGGTTGGTAAAATCTCCGCACAATACAGCTCACAAAGCAATCCAGTCATATAAGGAAGTTATAGCCAGCTTTAACACACTACCAGTGAGGAAATTATTTCTCAAAAAGAGTGTTTATTTTCAGAGTATAAACCACACATTCTCTTTCAAGCTCTTTCATTCTTGCAACTTTCTGCAAGTTTAAAAAGTGTCTTAAAGTTTTAAATAAATGAACCAGTAGCTTTAAAAAAGAAAGAAAAAAACAAATAAGTTTTTCATGTTTATTTTTTTGCCTACAACTAAAAGAAAAAGAAAAATGTGGGTGTCTATTTTAAAATAGCTCTACTTTTGAATGTGTTTGAATTTTTCATCACATACTTTTAAGATGCAGAATACATTTTATGGTTTCTTAAAATTTTTTCTATATGACCTAAATGATCAAAGTTTCAGACTTAGAATATAAAAAAAATATAGCTATCCAGAATGACTTTTTCCAAACTCATTGAAATTCCTTACATTTATATATCCATTAGACGACATAAATAAACTCATATGCACTGTTCAGTTAAGTTCAGTCACTCAGTCATGTCCAACTCTTTGCGACCCCATGAATCGCAGCATGTCAGGCCTTCCCGTTCATCACCAACTCCTGGAGTTTATCCAAATTCATGTCCATTGAGTCAGTGATGCCATCCTCTGTCATCCCCTTGTCCTCATGCCCTCAATCTTTCCCAGCATCAAGGTCTTTTCAAATGAGTCAGCTCTTCGCATCAGGTGGCCGAAATATTGGAGTTTCAGCTTCAGTATCAGCCCCTCCAATGAATATTCAGACTTATTTCCTTTAGGATGGACTGGTTGCATCTCCTTGATGTCCAAGGAAGTCTCAGGAGTCTTCCAACACCACAGTTCAAAAGCATCAATTCTTTAGCGCTCAGCTTTCTTTATATTCCAACTCTCACATCCATACATGATTACTGGAAAAACCATAGCCTTGACTAGATGGACCTTTGTTGACAAAGTAATGTCTCTGCTTTTTAATATGCTGTCCAGGTTGGTCATAACTTTCCTTCCAAGGAGTAAGCGTCTCTTATTTTCATGCCTGCAGTCACCATCTGCAGTGATTTTGGAGTCCCCCAAAATAAAGTCAGCCACTGTTTTCACTGTTTCCCCATCTATTTGCCATGAAGTGATGGAACTGGATGCCATGATTTTCGTTTTCTGAATGTTGAGCTTTAAGCCAACTTTTGCACTCCCCTCTTTCATTTTCATCAAGAGACTTTTCAGTTCTTTTTCACCTTCCACCATAAGGGTGGTGTCATCAGCATATCTGAGGTTATTGATATTTCTCCCAGCAATCTTGATTCCAGCTTGTGCTTCATCCAGCCCCATGTTTCTCATGATGTACTCTGCATATAAGTTAAATAAGCAGGGTGACAATATACAGCCTTGACATACTCCTTTTCCTATTTGGAACCAGTCTGTTGTTCCATGTCCAGTTCTAACTGTTGCTTCCTGACCTGCATATAGGTTTCTCAAGAGGCAGGTCAGGTGGTCTGGTATTCCCATCCCTTTCCGAATTTTCCACAGTTTATTGTGATCCACACAGTCAAAGGCTTTGGCATAGTCAATAAAGCTGAAATAGATGTTTTTTTTCTAGAACTCTCTTGCTTTTTCAATGATCCAGCAGATGTTGGCAATTTGATCTCTGGTTCCTCTGCCTTTTCTAAAACCAGCTTGAACATCAGGAAGTTCACAGTTCACGTATTGCTGAAGCCTGGCTTAGAGAGTTTTGAGCATTACGTTACTATCATATAAGATGAGTGCATGATGAGCTCAATAAATAGCTGCAAGAATAACAAATAACTTCCACACACCTATCACCAAAAGGCCCTTCAATTGTCCCAATAACTTTTTTTTTTTTTTTTACAGCAAAAGGATCCAAGCCAGGCTCACATATTGCACTCACCTATTATGTCTTTCCAGATTCCTACAGTCTGGAATATTCTCTCAGCTTTTCTTGGCTTTCATGACCACAACATTTTTAGTACAAAGCAATAATTTCATAGAATCTCTCTCTGTGTGTTCTCATGATTAAATTTAAGTTATTCATTGTTGGCCAAATCATTACAAAAGTGATACTACATTCTTCTCATCTCATTCTGTCAAAAGACTTCAAATGTCTATTTCACCCTGAATTAGTGATGTTAACTTGGGTTTCTCGATTAAGATGGTGTCTGCTAGGTTTCTCCACTGCAATTAGCAAGTGCTTTGAGACCATGTAAAAATCTCATTTTTCATTTCATTTTCCCCATTGATCTGAACATTCACTGACATTTCTTATATAAGTAGGTTATTTATATAATGGTTGCTAACTGCAATTTTCTAATTTAATAATTTATTCTACACTTACTAGTTGGTATTTCATGATAAAGAAGAGATTTTACTTCTGTTTATTTATCCTTTGGTTTACTAGTATTTGTTTGACCTATAGACTTCAATTTTATTCAATAAGTAATAACTCATTATTTGTAGTATTTTTATGCTGCAAATGATCTAGATTGATTAGTGAAGCCCCTTGAAGGCAAGTTCTATGTCCTTTTGATATGTCCATTCCCTGGTGGCTCAGACAGTAAAGCGTCTGCCTACAATGCAGAAGACCTGGTTTCAGTTCCTAAGATTCCAGGAAGATCACCTGGAGAAGGAAATGGCAGCCCACTCCAGTGTTCTTGCCTGGAGAATCCCATGGATGGAGAAGCCTGGTGGGCTATGGTCCATGGGGTCGCAAAGAGTCGGACACGACTGAGCGACTTCACTTTCACTTTCATCATTTTATGAGTAATTCCTTACTTTTCTCAGAAAGCAAACCTTTCAGTTTCAAATTATTCTTTCCTTGCCTTGGTCTTGATGATCATTTCTTAAAGTACTTAGAAACCAGGTCTTAAATTCTAGGTTGCCCTAATTATTGCTCCCAGGGGTGCTCAGAGGAAAGAAGAATGGAAGAAAGTAATCTAAAGAGGAAAGAAGGCAGGCTCTCTTTTTCTCTTCACTGTTGCTATCAAGCAATATCTTTCCTTTATATATTAGTACTATAGGATATAGCTTTAAAAAACAAATATATGAATATTTTCATAATAAAATATCATTTTATATATATATATATATATATATACACACACACACACACACACACACATATATGTTTCAACTAACAACCAATACCACTATTGGCTCAAAAATGTATGTTTGAAGTTGGTGTGTTCAGATCAGTCCATATTAAAATATAGAAGTATTATCCAGTATTCTATTGATATTTCTTAAGTCTCTTTTAAACTACAGAGGTCCTTCTTCAACTTTTAAAAAATTCCATTGGCTTGAAGGAACAGAGGCAGATGCCCTTGACTAAGATCTTAAACTTCCCCCCAGCTTGACTAAACTTTAGCCAGATATCTTCCTGACTGTAGGCCTTTGACCTATTCTTTCTTACAGCGTTTGCTTTAGAAAACCTGAAATTGTAAATTTTTTCTCAGACAATTTGAGGTATAAATCTCACATTTTCTTGAGAGTTTTACAACCCTGGAACATTTTTCTAAGGACCTGGAATTTTTTCCTTTGACATGTAATTATCTAGGAAGATAGGGTGCCCAGTTCCAGGTTTCATGGGAAGGGTGAGGGGAGACAATTAAGAACTGACTAGCAAACACCTGACATGACAGAGCGACTTCACTTTCAGTTTTCACTTTCATGCATTGGAGAAGGAAATGGCAACCCATTCCAGTGTTCTTGCCTGGAGAATCCCAGGGATGGGGGAGCCTGGTGGCTACCGTCTATGGGGTCGCACAGAGTCGGACACGACTGAAGCAATTTAGCAGCAGCAGCAGCAGCAGCAGCAGCAGCAACCACCTATGGCTTAGTCACACTGAACACCCACCTTCCCCCCATAGCATTCTCCAGTACTTTTTCACAAGCTCACTCTAATGCTGAAAATCCTACTACATTTTATTTCAGTAGAGTTGAGTTCAATCTCTCCCACCCTTACTGGAACTCTCTTGAATAAAGTCTTCCTTCTCTATTTAACTTGTACAGTACAGATTTTCTCTAACATGAGGTTGCTGTACTTTCCTCTGGAATCATCTGTTTGATTCTCTGTCATATAGTTTATACTTATTTTCTGTTTTTTTGGACTGAACATTTATATCCCCTCAAAATTCATATATTGAAACCCTGACACCTATTGTGATACTATTTGGAGGTGGGCCTTTGGGAAGTAATTAGGATAACATGAGGCCATGAGGGTGGAGCCTGCGACCGGATTACTGTCCTTATAAGAAGAGGAACAGAGCAGAGTGATCTCTCTCTTCTAAGTGAAGAAACAGCAAGACGGTGGCAGTTTGCAAGCCAAGATTAAGGGCCTCACCAAAACCAGATTATGCTGGCCCTGATTAAGACAGAGAAATAAGCATATTGTTTTAAGTCTCCCAATCACTGGTACAGTTGTCCCTCAGTATTTGTTGGGGATTGGTTCCAGGAATTGCCATGGGTACCAAAATGAGAGGATGTTCAAGTCCCATAGTCTTCCATCCATCTGTATATATAGGTTCTGCATCCACGTATTCAAACAACTGCATATTGTAAACACAGTATATGGTCCAGGGTTGGTGGAATCTCAGAATCTGGAACCCACAGGTATGGGGGACTATTTTGTTGTGGCAGCTTGAATTGAAACATCTATGTTTCCTTATACTGAAAGGTAGCCATAAACTCTTGATTAAATTTACATATAATTCAAAAAGTGATTCTATTTTATTAATATAGGGGAAACATGTTATGGATTGAATTTTGCCCCCCTCCTCCCATAACCAAATTCACATGTTGAAACTCCAACCGTAATGTCATTGTATTTGGAGACAGTATCTTTTAAAGGATAATTAAAGGTAAATTAATTGGACTTCCCTGGTGGCGCAGATGGTAAAAGCATCTGCCTACAATGTGGGAGACCTGGGTTTGATCCCTTGGTCATGAATATCCCCTTGGAGAAGTAAATGGCAACGCACTCCAGTACTCTTGCCTGGAAAATCCCATGGACGGAAGGAGGAGCCTGGTAGGCTACAGTCCATGAGGTCACAAAGAGTCCAACATGACTGAGCGACTTCACTTTCACTTTCTTAAAGACAAATTAAGTCATGAGGGTGAGGCCCTAATCCAATAGGACTGGTGTGCTTATAAGAGGAAGAGACCCTGGGAGTGCACACAGAGAAAAGGCCATGTGAGAACACCACACAAGCTAGCTATCTTACAAGCCAAGGAGACCAAGGGAAGCCTCAGGAGAGACCAAACTTGCTGACACCTTCACCTTGGACTTGCAGTCTCTAGAAATGTGAGAAAATAAACTGTCATTTAAATTACCCCTCTGAAGGCAGAGACAAGATGGGAAAGTAATTGAGCTCACCTCCACTCATAAAACACTAAAATCACAACTAGTTGCTGAACACTTCTCAACAAGGAGAGACTAGAACCTACAAAAAAGATATTCTACTTCCAAAGACAAAGAGGAAGGCCCCAGAGCAGGAATGCCTCTGGGCACACAACCAACAGAGCAACAAATACAGCCCCGTGCATCAGCAGACAGGCTCCCTATAGTCTTCCTGAGACCCCCTTACACCTCTAAACACACATCTTGACATGTCTCTGTCCACCAGAAAGTGGGCAGACAGCAGTCCCTCCCACTAGAAAGCCGGCAAAAACCTTTTAGACCAGCCTCACCCACCAGAGGGAAGACACCAGAATCAAGAGGAACTACAGTTCTTCAGCCTATGGAACCATGAACACAGAAGGTAGACAAAATGAGACAGCAAAGGAATATGTTCCAGACAAACAAGATGAAACACTGGAATACTTAACTGAAATGGAGCTAGGCAAAATGCCTGAAAAATAATTCAGGGTAATGATACTAAAGATGATCCAAGATTTTATGAAAAGAATGTAAACACAGACCAAGAAGATACAATAAATGTTTAACAAAGAGCTAGAAGATATAAAGGATAAGCAAAGTTGAGCATTACAATAAGTTACTCAATCTGTGTTAGTTTTTAAGGACACTCCCAGCTAACTAATGAGACATAAGCTATCTACACTTAGCAGTGGTAAATTTTATTGGTATATTCAAATAGCAACAGCTCAAACTTCTATTCCAAAGGTGGGGATTGGGGGGAAGAGGCCGACTGCAGTTTCTCAATTAGAATCACTTTTAAATCATGTTTTGCCCTGGTGGTACACATAACCATTTAAATCAAACACTCAGAGTTAGTATCCAAGTGTAAGTATTTTTCATTAACTTAATGGATTTAAAAATCACATACATATATTCTGCTCCTGTATAAGACAGGTCCTGGTGATTTGAACTTTAAAAAATTTTGTTTAAATATAGCACCTTGAGAAGGGAATGGCAAGCCACTTCAGTACTCTTGCCTTGAGAACTCCATGAACAGTATGAAAAGGTAAAAAAGATATGACACTGAAAAATTAACTCCCCATGTTGGAAGGTGCCCAATGTGCTACTGGAGAAGAGTGAAGAAATACCTCCAGATGGAATGAAGAAGCTGAGCCAAAGTGAAAACATATCTCGGTACTGGATGCATCTGGTGATGAAAGTAAAATCTGATGCTGCAAAGAACAGTATTGGATAAGAATCTGGAATGTTAAGTCCATGAATCAAGGAAAACTGGATGTGGTCAAGCAGGAGATGGTAAGAATAAACATCAACATTCTAGGAATCAGCAAACTAAATTGGATGGGAATGGGCGAATTTAATTCAGATGACCATTATATCTACTATTGTGGAAAAGAATCCCATAGAAGAAACGGAGTAGCCCTCATAATCAACAAAAGAGTCCAAAATACAGTACTTGAGTACAACCCCAAAAATGCCAGAATGATCTCAGTTCCTTTCCAAGGCAAGCCATTCAACATCACAGTAATCCAAGTCTATGCCTCTACCACCAATGCCAAAGAAGCTGAAGTTGATCAGTCCTATGAAGACCTAGAAGACCTGCTAGAACTAACACATAAAAATGATATTTTATTCATCATTGGGCTTCCCTGGTAGCTCAGTGGTAAAGTATCTGCCTGCAGTGCAGGAGACCAGGGTTCCATCCCCGGGTTGGGAAGATCCCCTGGAGGAGGGCATGGCAATCCACTCCAGTTCTCTTGCCTGGAGAATTTCATGGACAGGGGACTCTGGTGGGCTATAGTCCACAGGTTCACACAGAGTCCGACACAACTGAAGTGACTAAACAGCAGCAGCATTCATCATGGGGGACTGGAATGGAAAAGTAGGAAGTCAAGATACACCTGGAGCAACAGGCAAGTTGGAGAACTAGCGGAGTTTGGGCAAAAGTTATCTGAATTCTGCCAAGAGAATGCACTAGTCATAGAAAATACCCTTTTTCAACAACACGAGAGATGATTTTAAACATGGACTTCACCAAATGGTCAATACTAAAATCAAATTGATTACTTTCTTTGTAGCTGAAGATGGAGAAGCTCTATACAATCAGCAAAAACAGGACCTGGAGCTGACTGTGGCTCAGATCATCAGCTTCCCATAGAAAATTCAGGCTTAAACTAAAGAAAACTGGGAAAAACAATAGGGCAGCCAGGTATGACTTAAATCCCATATGAATTCACAATAGAGGTAACGAATAGATACAAGGGACTAGATCTAGTTAACAGTGTGCCTGAAGAACTATGGACAAAGGTCCATAATATTGTACATGAGGTGTCAAACAAAGCCATCCCAAAGAAAAGCCAGAAGGCAAACTCATTATCTGAGGAGGCTTTACAAATAGTGGGAAAATGAAGATAAGTGAAAAGCAAGGGAGAGAGGGAAAAGTACATCCAATTAAACAGAGTTTCAAAAAATAGCTAGGAGAGACAAGAAGGCCTTCTTCAATGAGCAACGCTTAATAACAGAAGAGAACAACAAAAGGGAAAAGACTAGAGATCTCTTCAGGAAAATTGGAAACATCAAGGGAGTATTCAGTCCAAAGATGGGCACAATAAAGGATAAAAATGGTAGAGACCTGGTAGATGCTAAAGAGATCCAGAAGAGATGGAAAGAATACATGGAAGAATTGTATAAAAAAAGATCTTAATGAAATGGATTACTATGATGATGTGGTTAGTCACCCAGAGCTAGACATTATGGAGTGTGAAGTCAAGTGAACCTTAAGAATCACTGTTGTTAATAAAGCTAGAGGATGGAATGAAATTCCAGCAGAACTATTCAAATCCATGAATGATGATGCCACCAAAGTTTTGCATTCATTATGTCAGCAAATCTGGAAGACCCAGCAAATCTGGCCATAGGACTGGAAAAGGTCAATCCTCATCCCAGTTCCCAAGAAGGGTTGTACCAAAGAATATGCTAACCGTCGGACAATTGTACTCATCTCCCTTGCTAGTATGGACATGCTCATAATCTTGCATGTTAGGCCTCAGCATTATGCAAATCAAGAAATTCCAGATGTCCAAGAAGGGTTTCGAAAAGGAAGAGGAACTAGAGATCAAATTGCCAACATTTGCTGGGTTAAAGAGAAATCAAGGGAATTTCAGAGAAAACATCTATCTCTGTTTCATTGACTATGTTAAAGTCTTTGATTGTGTGGATTATGACAAACTGTGGAAAGCTCTTAGACAGATGGGAATATCAGACCATCTTACCTGTCTCCTGAGAAACCTGTATGTGAGTCAAGAATCAACAGTTAGAACCCTGTATGGAACAACTGATTGGTTCAAAATTGAGAAAGTACAACAGGGCTGTCTGAGCACATTATGAGACATGCTGAGCTGGATGAGTTACAAGCTGGAATTAAGATAAGTGGGAGAAACATCAACAACCTCAGATATGTGGATGATATCACTCTAATGGCAGAAAGCAAAGAACTAAAGAGCCTCTTGATGAGGGTGGAGGAGGAAAGTGAAACAGCCAGCTTAAGACTAAATATTAAAAAACAAAACAAAACTAAGATCATGGCATCTGGCCCCATCACTGCATGGCAAAAAGAAGGGGAAAAGGTGGAAGCAATGATATATTTCCTCTTATTGGGCTCCAAAATCACTGTTGATGGTGTTTGCAGTCATGAAATCAGAAGACAATTGCTTCTTGGCAGGAAGTTGGCAGGAAAGTGATGTCAAACCTAGACAGTGTGTTGAAAGCAGAGGCATTACTCTGCCTACAAAGGTCTGTATAGTCAAAGCTATGGTCTTCCCAATTGTCACGTATGATTGTAAGAGCTGGACCATAGAGAAGGCAGAATGCCAAAAAATTGACGCCTTCAAACTGTGGTGCTGGAGAAGACTCCCAAAAGCAAGGACAGCAAGGAGCTCAAACCTTGGTGTCAATGTTAAGGGAGATCAACCCTGAATATCCATGGAAGGACTGATGCCGAAGCTGAAGCTCCAGTATTTTGGTCATCTGATGTGAGCAGACGACTCATTGGAAAATCCCTGAGGCTGGGAAAGATTGAGGGCAGAAGGAGAAGAGGGCATCAGAGGATGAGATGGCTGGACAGCATCATTGATGCAATGAACTTGAACTTGGGCAAACTCTGGGAGATGGTGAGGGACAGGGAGCCCTGGGGTACTGATGTCCTTTGGGTCACAAAGAGTCAGACAGGACTGGGTGACTGAACAACAACAACAATATAACACCTTGAATGTCCTAAGATTGTTCAGTTCAGTTCAGTCGCTCAGTCGTGTCCGATTCTTTGCGACCCCGTGAATCACAGCTCGCCAGGCCTCCCTGTCCATCAACAACTCCCGGAGTTCACTCAGACTCACGTCCATTGAGTCCATGATGCCATCCAGCCATCTCATCCTCGGTCGTCCCCTTCTCCTTCTGCCCCCAATCCCTCCCAGCATCAGAGTCTTTTCCAATGAGTCACCTCTTTGCATGAGGTGGCCAAACTACTGGAGTTTCAGCTTTAGCATCATTCCTTCCAAAGAAATCCCAGGGCTGATCTTCAGAATAGACTGGTTAGCTCTCCTTGCAGTCCAAGGGACTCTCAAGAGTCTTCTCCAACACCACAGTTCAAAAGCATCAATTCTTCGGCGCACAGTCCAACTCTCACATCCATACATGACCACAGGAAAAAACATAGCCTTGACTAAATGGACCTTAGTCAGCAAAATAATGTCTCTGCTTTTGAATATGCTATCTAGGTTGCTCATAACTTTTCTTCCAAGGAGTAAGCTTCTTTTAATTTTGTGGCTGCAATCACCATCTGCAGTGATTTTGGACCCCCCAAAATAAAGTCTGACACTGTTTCTACTGTTTCCCCATCTATTTTCCATGAAGTGATGGAACCAGATGCCATAATCTTCATTTTCTGAATGTTCAGCTTTAGGCCAACTTTTTCACTCTCCACTTTCACTTTCATCAAGAGGCTTTTTAGTTCCTCTTCACTTTCTGCCATAAGGGTGGTGTCATCTGCATATCTGAGGTTATTGATATTTCTCCCAGCAATCTTGATTCCAGCTTGTGTTTCTTCCAGCCCAGCATTTCTCATGATGTACTCTGCATATAAGTTAAATAAGCAGGGTGACAATATACAGCCTTGACTATTTGGAACCAGTCTGTTGTCACATGTCCAGTTCTAACTGCTGCTTCCTTACTTGCATACAGATTTCTCAAGAGGCAGGTCATGTGGTCTGGTATTTCCACCTCTTGAAGAATTTTCCACAGTTTATTGTGATCCACACAGTCAAAGGCTTTGACATAGTCAATAAAGCAGAAATAGATGTTTTTCTGGAACTCTCTTGCTTTTTCCATGATCCAGTGGATGCTGGCAATTTGATCTCTGGTTCCTCTGCCTTTTCTAAAACCAGCTTGAACATCAGGAAGTTCATGGTTCACGTATTGCTGAAGCCTGGCTTGGAGAATTTTGAGCATTACTTTACTAGCGTGTGAGATGAGTGCAATTGTGCAGTAGTTTGAGCATTCTTTGGCATTGCCTTTCTTTGGGATTGGAATGAAAACTGACCTTTCCAGTCCTGTGGCCACTGCTGAGTTTTCCAAATTTGCTGGCATATTGAGTGCAGCACTTTCACAGCATCATCTTTCAGGATTTGAAATTTGCTGGCATATTGAGTACAGCACTTTCATAGCGTCGCCTTTCAGGATTTGAAATTTGCTGGCATATTGAGTACAGCACTTTCACAGCATCATCCTTCAGGATTTGAAACAGCTCAACTGGAATTCCATCACTTCCACTAGCTTTGTTTGTAGTGATTCTTTCCAAGGCCCACTTGACTTCACATTCCAGGATGTCTGGCTCCAGATTAGTGGTCACATCATCATGATTATCTGGGTCATGAAGATCTTTTTTGTACAGTTCTTCTGTGTATTCTTGCCACCTCTTCTTAATATCTTCTGCTTCTGTTAGGTCCAGACCATTTCTATCCTTTATCGAGCCCATCTTTGCATGAAATGTTCCCTTGGTATCTCTAATTTGCTTGAAGAGATCTCTAGTCTTTCCCATTCTGTTCTTTTCCTCTATTTCTTTGCATTGATTGCTGAAGAAGGCTTTCTTATCTCTTCTTGCTATTCTCTGGAACTCTGCATTCAGATGCTTATATCTTTCCTTTTCTCCTTTGCTTTTTGCCTCTCTTCTTTTCATAGCTGTTTGTAAGGCCTCCCCAGACAGTCATTTTGCTTTTTTGCATTTCTTTTCCATGGGGATGGTCTTGATCCTTGTCTCCTGTACAATGTCATGAACCTCATTCCATAGTTCAGGAAGAGCCAAAGTGTGGTAATATAAAGCTACATAGTACCATACTACCTCTAGAGACTGGACAGGTTAGAATCCTTCTTTATACTAGCATATCAATTTGCATTAGACATGTATATTATTTTAGTACTTTCTTTTCTTTTTCCCTTCCTTCCTCTCTCCTTTCTCTTCTTTCTTTCCTTTCTAACCCTCCTAACCTCCTTATTTTCTGTATTTTTCCTTATCTCCCTCAGTCAGATATTTAGCTATTTTATTTTATTGCTTTTTGCCTATGTTTATATCCCTGCTTCTCCCCCTGTCATTTTACTGATTTTAACCTGCATTTTAGCTGTAAAACAAACTAAAAATGAATTGAATATTTTTAAGAGCCCAGGAGCCCATCCTATCAATAAATTCATGATGTTTAGTGATTGACATTGTGATACAGCTAAAGCCTGCCTAAATACAGTGTTCCATGTGGGAAAATCCTATTTTTTTTTTGGAGTTTTGTATAGTTGCAGAATTACTCTATCACAGCCATGGCTTTTAGAATCCTGCTACTCTTACCAACTTATCTTTCTCTCTGCCACCAAGAAGCCCACATCTCTTAGCTCGAACTCTGCTCTACCAACCTCTGAATGTTTTCTCTACTTCTGGTCTTTATTAACAGCTGTTCCTGAGGACATCTCCTGGATTTAGGATTATCAAGAGGAAGAGGGAGGTATTTTCACTGTGTTAAGTCTCCGAGCCAGAAGGAAGGCTTCGTGCTATGGATCGGCTGTTCTCTGTGGCTCACATACACACCCAAACTCCCTCTCTGCTCAGCTACCATGTATAGATCTCTTGGTCACTTCTTCAGTGGCATCTGTGCTCTTCATTTAAACTCGTGGTTCACATACACTAACTCCTTCAGTCACACTTTTGTTATCACAGGAACTTAACTGTTTATGAATATCCTAGACCATCATCCCCAATCTTTCCCATTCTCTATAGAAATAGTCATCTACATTTATTCTTAAGTGTCCATTGCACTGACCTCTACATTTTCTTTCTTTCCCAGATTCATTTCCATGACTTGTTTATAACAGTCAAACTTTTGCAAACTTTATCAGTTGACTAGCCTCTTTCTTATAACTGGTGAACCCCCGACACAGGTGAAGTCAACTATCTTCTTAAAAAGTCATGCAATCAATTTCACTGCTTTAGTTTTAAATAAATGATAACATAACTCAAACGACTATTCAACACAGCCTGGTGATCTTATTCTGTGCCCTTAAGAAGCTCACTTTTTTAGTATATATAAATATTACTTTATTGTTTCATTTTTCTCACAACTGTATTTAACACTCAGCTCATGGTTTTGAATCCTACTTGATTAAGAAAGTAAGAACGCCTAATATTTAGGCTGGAATCGTAAGAACAAAGTAGGATCATTGCAAACAAACCCAGATACACCTGACCTTTCTGTGGATTTCTTTAAAAGATATTTAACATGGGCATTTCCCCCCCTATACTGGAATTACATTAAAAATAAATTTTTTAATAAAAATTGCTTCTAATAGATAATATTCTGTATTAATGAGACTGGATCCTCATCAACAGCTTCAGATGAGCAGGTGATTTGATAATATGGTATAGATAATGAAAATGACCTTATCTTGGGAGCTAAGAGCAGTGCTGTATATTTGGCTCTATTGGTAACTTGCTATATAAATTTGAGCACTTTTCATAACACTGTGTTTCATAATTGAAAAATGTATACATTTGTTTAGTCAAGGCTATGGTTTCTCCAGTGGTCATGTATGGATGTGAGAGTTGGACTGTGAAGAAAGCTGAGCGCTAAAGAATTGATGCTTTTGAACTATGGTGTTGGAGAAGACTCTTGAGAGTCCTTTGGAGTTCAAGCAGATCTAACCAGTCCATTCTAAAGGAGATCAGTCCTGGTGTTCATTGGAAGGACTGATGCTAAAGCTAAAACTCCAATACTTTGGCCACCTCATGTGAAGAGTTGACTCATTGGAAAAGACCCTGATGCTGGGAAGGATTGGGGGCAGGAGGAGAAGGGGACAAAAGAGGATGAGATGACTGGATGGCATCACCGACTCGATGGACATGAGTTTGAGTAAACTCCGGGAGTTGGTGATGGACAGGGAGGCCTGGTGTGCTGCGATTCATGGGGTCACAAAAAGTCAGACAATGTCTGAGCGACTGAACTGAATTGAAACTGGATACATTTGTTTGAATTATCGTTAAGGTTTCACCAAATTCTGACATTCTGTGACTCTCTTTTTATCTACAAATCTTATTGATCTCGAAGGAAAAGGAAAACGTGAGTACTAGCTAATAACACAAATATGGTTTTAGAAAATGGCATTCATTTTGAATTAAATTTTATAATCCATAAATTAACATATGAAAAGGCATTACTATGTAAAAGCGTAGTTAGGAATTTGTCAATTTGTACAGTATCAGAGATTAATTTTAATAAAATTATTTCATTGTATTTTTAATTATGATACTCATAATTAACTTTTACAGTAACCCAAGGGAGTGTTGCTCATCAGCTGAGAATGCTAGAACTTTTCTTAAAAATTTCATGGATGTTTTATATGAGAAAAATGTCTCCTTGGAGTATCATATAAACTTATAAACATGGCTCAATACTCAAATGGTGTAAATCCACACAGTTTCTTTGGAGTTCTTGAGTTCTGTAAATCAAATCAAATCCCTAGTGTATAATATATGCTGTCAGCTGCTACGTGCTATTAATAACATGTGATATTCCCCTAAAACAAGTCTAAGACACTGTATCACATTTGCACATAATATTTATAAGTCTCTGGAGCTGAATGGGGATAATGATAATAGAAAATTTTAAATATAGAGAAATGCAGCAAATAGAAACTTATTAAAAACCAGGTTTTTTTTCTGAATTTTTGTTAAATCAAGTCATTGACATAGCAATCATATGTAGGTGAAGCACATTTCGAAAGGCTGGAGCAATATCTTCTGTTTTTGTGTATCCCCCCCACATGAAATAGTCTTGTTATACCACTGAATGTTTTAGTGATTTTGAACAGTATACCTTCACCCTTTTACTTCTCTGTGTGTGTTAGTCACTTAGTCATGTCGAAGTCTTTGTGACCCCATGGACTGTAGCTCACAAGGTTCCTTTGTCTATGGAATTCTCCAGGTAAGAATATTGGAGTGGGATCCCATTTCCTGCTCCAGGGGATCTTCCAGACCCAAGGATTGAACCCAGGTCTCCTACATCACAGGCAGATTCTTTATTGTCTGCACCACTAGGGAAGCCCTTTTACTTCTCTCAGTTCAGTTCAGTCGCTCAGTCGTGTCCAACTCTTTGTGACCCCATGAATTGCAGCACGCCAGGCCTCCCTGTGTATCATCAACTCCCAAAGTTCACTCAAACTTATGTCCATCAAGTTGGTGATGCCATCCAGCCATCTCATCCTCTGTTGTCCCCTTTTCCTCCTGCCCCTAATCCCTCCCAGCATTAGAGTCTTTTCTAATGAGTCAACTCTTTGCATGAGGTGGCTGAAGTACTGGAGTTTCAGATTTAGCATCATTCATTCCAAAGAACACCCAGGGCTGATCTCCTCTAGGTAGTCATATTCATTTTCTCTCTTTGGTGTACATTTCTTGATAAATACATTGGTCTGATTCAAAACATAATTTATTATATATGCCATAATTTCTAATTTTGTACTATTTATTTAGACCTGAGTTCATTCTATCTACCTACCTATCTGTCCAGGATTGTTCCTTTTTATATGAATCTTTATAAAACTTAATTTCATTAAATTTTCTTATTTTCAAGATAAATAGAGAATAGGATTATAACAGTGGACAAGAGCTGAAGAGGGGACTCAGGCTCGCAGGTGTATCTCTCTCAGGGATAGATCCTGTGCTACTTGTCCTTTCCCTACATCATGTAGAGAGTCCAAGTGAATGACAAAAATGGCAGAGTAATCTAAGGAGAAGAGAAATCAAATAGAGATGATAAAATGGGTTATTTAGCCTATAGACTTGAATCAGATCCCTGTAATCTTTTGAAAGTTATTTAAGCTCTCTGTACTTCTATTTTCTTGCAACAAAATATGAGTAATTAGGAGTTATAGAGATTGTGTATCACAATGCTTAGAGTGATATGTGTCTCCAGTAAACTTTAATTATTTTCATAGTTATCCAACCTAATCTGTTAATGCATTAAGAGCAAGTTCTTGGGTATGGAAGGGCAGGATTATGAAAGAAAAAGAGAGAGAGAAATATTTTTGAAGGAGGAAGTAAAGGGTAAATTTTCTTGTGATATAGTGTATACAAGGAGAACAATTAAAGAGGAATTTGTGACTTTAGAAAGGCTAATGGGTTTTCTTTGACTATAAGAAAGACATGATACCTTCATATGAACTGTCCAAACCTCTTAGCTTACAGACATTTTTATATAGTATCAGAAGGGAATGGCTACCCACTTTAGTATTCATGCCTGGAGATTCAAATGGACAGAGAAGTCTGGTAGGCTATTATCCCTAGGGTCATAAAGAGTCAGACATGACTGAGTGACTAACACTTACTTATATTTTAACAGAAAACCATAAAAAAAATAACTTAGGCATCTATTTATAAAATACACAAGAGAGTCAGATAGTTCTTGTTTTGTAAATCAGCCTAAAAATATGTTCATTAATTTACCAGCTACAATCTATTCAATTATTTGTGTTGATGAGATACACATTTTCTTCAATGATAATGACTAATATTAAGATATAAGAAATACCCACATTTTCAAGATTTTAAGAAGACTTAGAAACAAATTCTGGTCTTCAACTGGGGATATTGCCTCATCTCTTTGAAAAAGTTTTGTTTTAGAGGAAAACTTGAAATGGCTTTATACACCATTTTGGAAATTAACTCAAATACTGACATTTCCAAAATTAGATTGGAAGGATTAAGAGACAGAAATATGATAAATCAGCTTATCTTACAAGACTGTTGGTGGGAACATGACAAAGAAAACAATGGAAATATTTGCTGCGCTGTATATATATGAGTGAAGAAATCACTAACTTTTTGCATATTCTTGCTAATATTAAATCCTTTCATAAGTCTGACTTTCATCTATATTCATCTTTTTATTGCTCTAAATATAAACTGTTTTTAATTAGTGTACAAACTAAGAACTGTGCTAATTAATCAGATAAAGGAGATTAGACTTGGACCATCAATCAATTTTAAAATGGACTTCAATTAAGTAGTTACCTTAGCAGAGAATTTGTAGACATAGTCAATAAAGCCTTTTCTTGGGAGTTTTCATCTTATGAAAAAAAAAAAATCTCCTAAAATAACTTTAAAGATCCTTCTTGAGGTTGACCTAAAATATTTGTTATTGGTAATTCGGCGTGATGTAAGATATCTTTATCTCCTCATCTAGCAATCCTCCCAGTACTTTTACCAAAAAGAGAAGAGGGAAAGGTTTTTATGATATATTATTTCACAAATTGAAATAACAGTTCTATAAAATCAGGAAAAGAAATAGAAGCAAGTGTAATCTGAATTGAGATTAGTACAGAAAAATGTGCTATAATTTTGCTTTGTTTTGCTTTATCTTTAGTTAGAACACAAATTTGACTCTGTTCTGTTTAACAAAGTATGCAAAGGAGGCATATGGTCAATGGTGCAATTTATTTACTGTGGTCATTAAACAAAAAGAAACTTGTTTTTTCAGATCTTTTTTTACAACCCAGTTTATTCATACTTGGGCTTCCCTGGTGTCTCAGCGGTAAAGAATCTGGAAATGCAGGATATGCAGGAGATGTGGTTTTCATCCTTGGGTCAAGAAGGTCCCCTGGAGGAGGGCACTGCAACCCACTACAGTATTCTTGCCTGAAAGTCCCATGGACAGAGGAGCCTGGCAAGCTATAGTCCATAGAGTCTCAAAGAGCCAGACAGGACCAAAGTGACTGAGAATGCATGCACATTCATACTTAATAATGTTGTAAATGCTTTTGACTTGGGGAAAAACATTTCATTGAATGAATAAGGTTGAGAATGAAAATGCAAATTCTTTGGATTAGATAACTCATTACATTAAATTTAAATTCATACTGTAGGAAAATAATTTACTTAAAAAAAATTTCCAAATATTAAGTTATGCTCACATCAGTTCAGCAAGGAAAGAAGTTTTCAGTCCCTAAACACAGGTTAGCCAGATTCAGGTATGGAACTAAAATATTCAGGTGGGTGCAGTATTCAGGTTTGCCTTATTGGCACCTGTCAATTCTGTTAATTTCTTCCAAATAGTACACACTTTATGAGAATACTCAACCAGTGAGAGCACATTTTCTCCTTCCTACCTTCATTCTTTTACTTCTTTATGGATAGGATAAAAGAAATGTGTTCTCAGGGTATTACAGATGTCATTTTCTCTTCTATGGTCACCATGTCTAAACCTACTCATTCTAGAGCTACTTTTCTGACCAACACGAGGGGTCAAAATTAAAGACATTCTTTTGTCAAAACTTGTTTCCTCTGACTTTGGTGGTTGTGTTTTTGCTTGGTCTTTCAACTTGAAGTGATAAGAGCTAAGTTTGAGTCAGTAAAGCCAGTAAGTTATTAAGGTTAGATAATAATTCTTGATTTGGTGGCCATTTTTCCATTGGCTAAAAAAAAAAAAAAAAAAATGTCTGCATGGGAGGCCAACACTTTTGGATCCAACAACTGGACCAGTTGATACTTCAACATCTCGATGTGACTGCAACTGCTGTGTTAGTAAGAAAAAAATCTTTGATCTCAGGAAAGATTGAAATCTCACTCACCAATTCTGAGTTATTGGCCAGTTGTACTCTGACCACCATCCTTTCTCCTATCAAGTTCTGAACAGAATCAGCAGCAAAGATCACACTGATTTCCACAGGTGTTAACTGTCAATAATTAACAGGTAGGGTCCCTGGTGATTCACTGGTTAAAAATTTGCCTGCCAATCCAAGGAACATGGGTTCTATCCATGGTCCAGGAAGATTCTACATACCCAGGGCAGTTAGGCTTGTGTATCACAACTAGTGGCCCTGCATGCCTTAGAGCTCTTGCTATGCAACAAGAAAAGCCACCACAATGAGAAGACAGTCTACCGAGATTAGTAGTCCCCAATCACGGTAACGAAAGGCTGCATGTAGTCACAAACATCCAGTTCATTCAAAACTGAAAATTGCCAGTCCAGGTTCGATGCAGGATACAGGATGCTTGGGGCTGGTGCACTGGGATGACCCAGAGGGATGGTACGGGGAAGGAGGTGGGAGGGGGTTCAGGATGGGGAACACGTGTACACCTGTGGCAGATTCATGTTGATGTATGGCAAAACCAACACAATATTGTATTTAACCTCCAATTAAAATAAATAAATTTATACTTAAAAAATAAAAAGAACTGAAAATAAATACATAATTTTGAAAATAATTAACAGGTAACCCTTTTAATAGTTGAGGATTTTAGCAATTAAGACTGTCGTTAAAAGTGAAGCACACAGCTTTATCAGTGAACATTTTCCAGAGTCAGAAAGAATCATCCTCTTTTTTGTTTTGCAACAGAAATATGAATTGCTTTGTTTAAAAAGGGAAGGAGGAGGAAAGAATGAAGGGAAAAAAAGGAGGGAAGGAAAAAAGAGAGGGAAGGAAAGGGAAAAAGGGAAGGGAAGAAAAAGAAAAGTGATCTGTAATTTTTCACTTTTTCTATATCCTACTTGGTAGTGAGAAAGATCTAATTGTATTAAATTAGTGTGTGTTAGTTGCTCAGATGTACCCGACCCTTTGCAATCCTATGTACTCTAGCTGGCCAGGCTCCTCTGTTCGTGGGATTCTCCAGGAAAAAATGCTGTGGTGGGAAGTCATTCCCTTCTCCAGGGGAATCTTCCCAACCCAGAGACTGAAACAAGGACTTCCGCATTGCAGGCAGATTGTTTACATTCTGAGCCACCAGGGAATTAATTACTTTAGTACTGGAGACTCTCTTCAAAATGGCAACAGTTTGTATAGAGAACCTTATCACAAGAGAAAAGATGCATGGACATATATAGAGTCTTCGGATTTTCTATTTTTTTTCCTGTGCAGGGTCTGTTCTGGCCTGCTCCAGGGACTGGTCAAATGTGAGTTCTGGCTTCCAGGTAAAAGCCAAAACCCTCAGCATTATGTGCAGACACTATGAAATCTTCCACTCTACATTTCTGTCCTTCTCTCCTTGCAGTCTCTCCTTTGCTTCTCCATTCCAATCATGTTGGCTTCTTAATGTGCCTCTAATGGGCTGAATAAGTTCCTCTTCTGAGTGTCCTTGTGCTCTTCCTTCTCCCTGGAATGATTTTCCCCCAAATATATATATCTCCCCAAAATATACTCATGGTCTTCAGTTCTTGCTTTTAAATCAGCTTCCATTGAGGCAATCCCATTCTCAACTCAGTATTCCTCAACCCCCTATATTTCTTCATAGTATTTATTAACATAGAATATATAATAATTCCTGAATTTTTTTTTCATTTCTCCCATTATTTGTAAAAATTGCATGCATTGATAAAATTCTGTACCACTAATACTTAGATAAACCCCTGGAATCTTACAGGTTTTAATTTAGAAATATGTTGAAAGGATGATTAAAATATGAATTAATAAATAAAAATCTTGCCACAGTATTTTAAGTAGTCCCATTTAAAAGTTTTTCTATAGGCTGAAACCATAGCTAGCTCTCATATACTGTTTATACTGGAGTGGCAAGACCCAGATTAAAAGCTATTAGCTTTCCCAGTAGCCTTGAGGTCTACAAAAATCTTAAAGGGGCAATGACTAAATCAATCTAACAAATACACTTCTTATGTACTTATGTGGGCTTCCCAGGCGATGCTAGTGGTAAAGATCCCACCTGCCATTCCAGGAGATATAAGAAACATGGGTTCGATCCCTGGGTCAGGAAGGTTCCGCTGGAGTAGGCCACAGCAAGCCACTCCAGCATTCTTGCCACTCTAGTATAAACAGAGGAGCCTGGAGGGCTACAGACCATAGGGTCACAGAGTCAGACATGACTGAAGCAACTTAGCATGCACACATATTCTTATATTTCATAATATTATATTCCCCCATATTATCTATAATCTCCTTTTGGGATTTTCAGGTACAGATATGCTCTCAAGTTTCATATTTATCAAATGCTTCTAGCCCAAATATATATTAGATACGTAAAGATGGAAATTTTATTTCACATATGTATATACTCAAATATACATTTTAATTGCAACACAGACATGGTGGTATAATGATCCCTGATATGAATCTATACTACAAAGCTGTAGTAACCAAACAGTATGGTATTGGCACAAAAACAGGCATATAGATTAATGGAACAGAATAGAGAAATCAAAAATAAACCCACACCATGTTGTCAGTTACAGTAAAATTTATGAGTAGGAGGCAAGAATATACAATGGAGAAAGGACAACCTTTTCAATAAATGATGCTGAGAATACTGGACAGCTACATGCAAAAGAATGGGAAATTGGACCACTTTTTTACACCATATACAAAAATAAATCAAAATAGATTAAAGACTTAAATGTAGACCTGAAACCATAAAGCTTCCTGAAGGAAACATAGGGCAGTACGCTCTTTGCAATTTGTCTTAGCAACATTTTTTTTGGATCTGTCTCCTCAAGCAAGGGAAACAGAAACAAAAATAAACAAATGGGGCTATATCAACTAAAAAGCCTTTGCACATCGAGGTAAATTGTCAACAAAAGTAAAAGACAGCTTACTGAATGAGAAAAGATATTTACAAATGGCATATCTGATAAGGGGTTAATATAAAAATATTAAAATGCATACAATTTGATATCAAAAAAGGGAATGATCTGATTAAAAAATGGACAGAGGACTTGAATACACTAGATATTTTTCCAAAGAAAGCAAACAGATGGCCAACAGACATGTAAAAAGATGCTCAACCTCACTAATTATTAGGGAAATGCAAATCAAAACAGAAGATATCACCTCACATCTTTCAGAAGGGCTATCACTAAAAAGACAAGAAATAACAATTATTGATAATGATGTGGCAAAAAGGGAACCTTCATGAAATTTTAGGATTGTTAAGTGGTAAACCGTACTTCCCATACTATGGAAAACAGTATGGATGTTCCTCAAAAATTAGTAATAAAATTGCTATACGATTCAGTAATTTAAGGATATTTACTTGAAAATAACAAAAACAAAATTTTATGAAATATGTGCAAGCCTATGCTCATTGCAATATCATTTGCAATAGACAAGATATGGAAGCCACGCAGGCCTTCATATGTAGATGAATGGATAAAGATATGATACATATATACACACACACACATACACATATATCAGCTCAGTTCAGTTCAGTTCAGTCACTCAGTCATGTCTGACTATTTGAGACCCCATGAATCGCAGCACACCAGGCCTCTCTGTCCATCACCAACTCCCAAGCTTCACTCAGACTCATGGCCATTGAGTCAGTGATGCCATCCAGCCATCTCATCCTCTGTCGTCCCCTTCTCCTCCTGCCCCCAATCTCTCCCAGCATCAGAGTCTTTTCCAATGAGTCAACTCTTTGCATGAGGTGGCCAAAGTACTGGAGTTTCAGTTTTGCATCATTCCTTCCAAAGAAATCCCAGGGCTGATCTCCTTTAGAATGGACTGGTTGGATCTCCTTGCAGTCCAAGGGACTCTGAAGAGTCTTCTCCAACACCAGAGTTCAAAAGCATCAATTCTTTGGTCCTCAGCTTTCTTCACAGTCCAAATCTCACATCCATACATGACCACAGGAAAAACCATAGCCTTGACTAGAAGGACTTTTGTTGGCAAAGTTAATGTCTCTGATTTGAATATGCTATCTAGGTTGGTCAAAACTTTTCTTCCAAGGAGTAAGCATCTTTTAATTTCATGCCTGAGGTCACCATTTGCAGTGATTTTAGAGCCAAAAAATTAAAAATAAAGTCTGACACTTTTTCCACTGGTTCCCCATCTATTTCCCATGAAGTGATGGAATCAGATGCCATGATCTTCCTTTTCTGAATGTTGAGCTTTAGGCCAACTTTTTCACTCTCCTCTTTCACTTTCACCAAGAGGCTTTTTAGTTCCTCTTCACTTTCTGCCATAAGGGTGGTGTCATCTTCATATCTGAGGTTATTGATATTTCTCCTGGCAATCTTGATTCCAACTTGTGCTTCTTCCAGCCCAGCATTTCTCATGATGCACTCTGCATATAAGTTAAATAAGCAGGGTGACAATATACAGCCTTGACATACTCCTTTTCCTATTTGGAACCAGTCTGTTGTTCCATGTTCAGTTCTAAGTGTTGCTTCCTGACCTGCATATAGGTTTCTCAAGAAGCAGGACAGGTGGTCTGGTATTCCCATCTCTCTCAGATTTTTCCACAGTTTACTGTGATCCACACGGTCAAAGGCTTTGAGATAGTCAATAAAGCAGAAACACATGTTTTCCTGGAACTCCCTTGCTTTATCAATGATTCAGCAGATGTTGGCAATTTGATTTCTGGTTCCTCTGCCTTTTTGAAAACCAGCTTGAATATCTGGAAGTTCACAGTCCACATATTGCTGAAGCCTGGCTTGGAGAATTTTGAGCATTACTTTACTAGTGTGTGAGATGAGTGCAATTGTGCGGTAGTTTGAGAATTCTTTGGCATTGCCTTTCTTTGGGATTGGAATGAAAACTGACCTTTTCCAGTCCTATGGCCACTGCTGAGCTTTCCAAATTTGCTGACATATTGAGTGCAGCACTTTCACAGCATCATCTTTCAGGATTTGAAATAACTCGACTGGAATTCCATCACCTCCTCTAGTTTTGTTCGTAGTGATGCTTTCTAAGGCCCACTTGACTTCATATTCCAGGATGTCTGGCTCTAGGTGAGTGATCATATCATCGTGATTCTCTTGGCCTTGAAGATCTTTTTTGTACGGTTCTTCTGTGTATTCTTGCCACCTCTTCTTAATATCTTCTGCTTCTGTTAGGTCCATACCATTTCTGTCCTTTATTGAGCCCATCTTTGCATGAAATTTTCCCTTGGTATCTCTAATTTTCTTGAAGTGATCTTTAGTCTTTCCCATTCTGTTGTTTTCCTCTATTTCTTTGCATTGGTCACTGAGGAAGGCTTTCGTGTCTCTTCTTGCTCTTCTTTGGAACTCTGCATTCAGAAGTTTATATCTTTCCTTTTCTCCTTTGCTTTTCGCCTCTCTTCTTTTCACAGCTATTTGTAAGGCCTCCCCAGACAGCCATTTTGCTTTTTTGCATTTCTTTTGCATGGGGATGTTCTTGATCCCAGTCTCCTGTGCAACGTCACGAACTTCATTCCATAGTTCATCAGGCACTCTAGCTATCAGATCTAGGCTTTTAAATCTATTTCTCACTTCCACTGTATAATCATAAGGGATTTGATTTATGTCATACCTGAATGGTCTAGTGGTTTCCCCTACTTTTTTCAATTTAAGTCTGAATTTGGCAATAAGGAATTCATGATCTGAGCCACAGTCAGCTCCTGGTCTTGTTTTTGTTGACTGTATAGAGCTTCTCCATCTTTGGCTGCAAGGAATATAATCAAGCTGATTTCAGTGTTGACCATCTAGTGATGTCCATGTGTAGAGTCTTCTCTTGTGTTGTTGGAAGAGGGTGTTTGCTATGACCAGTGAATTTTCTTGGCAACACTCTATTAGTCTTCACCCTACTTAATTTCCTATTCCAAGGCCAAATTTGCCTGTTACTCCAGGTGTTTCTTGATTTCCTACTTTTGCATTCCAGTCCCCTATAATGGAACGGACATCTTTTTTGGGTGTTAGTTCTAAAAGATCTTGGAGATCTTCATAGAACTGTTCAGCTTCTTCAGCATTACTGGTTGGGGCATAGACTTGGATTACCGTGATATTGAATGGTTTACCTTGGAAACAAACAGAGATCATTCTGTCATTTTTGGGATTGCATCCAAGTACTGCATTTTGGACTCTTTTGTTGACCATGATGGCTACTCCATTTCTTCTGAGGGATTCCTGCTTGCCGTAGTAGATATAATGGTCATCTGAGTTAAATTCACCCATTCCAGTCCATTTTAGTTAGCTGATTCCTAGAATGTCGATGGTGACTCTTGCCATCTCGTTTGACCACTTCCAATTTGCCTTGATTCATGGACCTGACATTCCAGGTTCCTATGCAGTATTGCTCTTTACAGCATGGGACCTTGCTTCTGTCACCTGTCACATCCACAACTGGGTATTGTTTTTGCTTTGTCTCCATCTCTTCATTCTTTCTGGAGTTATTTCTCCACTCATCTCCAGTAACATATTGAGCACCTACTGACCTGGGGTAGTATCCTATCATTTTGCCTTTTCATACTGTTCATGGAGTTCTCAAGGCAAGAATACTGAAGTGGTTTGCCATTCCCTTCTCCAGTGGACCACATTCTGTCAGATCTCTCCACCATGACCTGCCCGTTTGGTCACACACTGAAACCATATATTTATATATATGTATATAAATGTAAATATACACACACACACAATAGAATACTACTCATTAAAAAATGAAATTTTGCCATTTGTGATAATGTGGAAGGATTTAGAGTGTATTATGCTAAGTGAAATAAGTCAGATAAAACTAAGCACTGTATGATCTTACTTAAACATGGAATCCAAAAAATAAAGCAAATGAACAAGCATAACAAAAGGAAAACAGACTCATTGATACATAGAAAAACAAAACAAAACAAAACAAAACAAGTGATTTCCAAAAGGAGAGGGGTGGAAGAATGGTAAAATAAGTGAATGGAATTAAGAGGTGCAAACCTCCAGTAATAGCATTAATAAGTCAGGAGGACATATTGTACATAGGAAATGTTGTCAGTGGCACTGTCACTAGCTTCATATGGGGACAGATGGTCACTAGATTTATGATGGTGGTAATTCCGTAATGTATTTAAATGTCATTATATATCAACTACACTTCAATTTTTAAATAGAAGGAAAAAAAGAGCCGCAAACCAAAGATATAAGCAGCCCAATTGAGGAGAAGAACCCCAAGGTACTGTATATATATGAAAAGATGCTTAGTAATTAAAAATACATATTTTAAGGCAGTTAATTTAGCAAAGAATAAAAATCTGGATAATAAGTGTTATAGATCAGTATAGTAGGTCTAAGGCACTACTCATGGGAGTATAGTTTGCTCTGGCCATTCTTAAGAGGAAAACTTATTCAACTTGATAGTACTCAAACCCTAGGAACAAATAAACCCACTCTGGCAAATGGACCAGGGAAAAAAAATTTCATCCCCATGTTTAAAGTTGTATATGCTGATGAACATCTATCACAGAGGACTGTGTGTGTGTGCGTGTGTGTGTGTGTGATCTCAGCGAGTTGCACATAATTACTATGTTCAAGACTGAGAAATATATGTCAAAAGTGAACAATGCTTTTGCAGGGAATGAAAAGATGAAATAAATATACACATAGAAACATGGATACATTGCAAAAATAAATCACATTTCTTAGAAACATTTAAAATATGTATACCATAAAACTGCACTACATATTTTATCTAGGTATATAAAAGACTAGAAAATAAAGAAACTTAAGTGGTTGCCTATAACAGGAGGTGAGAACAGGGAGTGGGAAGTGAAAGGGAAATAAAAGATTATAGGAACTCATCCCTGGTGTCTGGCTATGAACATAAGCATATGATTATTCGTACCTATGGTCCAAAAAATAAGTATGCTTGAAATAGACTGTAAAAGATAGGAGATTGTGATCTATAGAGATGGAATGAACTTTTGGCCAGCTTAAAATGAATATTTATGGAAATCATATGCCAAAATTCTGTAACTGTTGGTAATTTGAAATTTAAGGGTGCAGCTTAACCAGAGTATACCATCTGATCTAGAATTAGATTAATAAAGAATAATCCTTAACTGCAAAAATGTTATCTTCACTTTTTAAAATAAATTAGAAAAATGATGAAAGCTGTATATGGAATTCAAAAACACAAAACTTTTTATTCTTTCAGTTCATTGCTTACTGTGTTATTGGAATTTCTATGAAAAATACTTTCTTTAAGAGAAAGTAAAAGCTGTTTGGATCCTGTGACATTTTAATGCTAAGCACTGAAAACTCTTCACAAACAGTATATTAAAAAGCTGCAACTAGGGAAAGTCAGCTTCTATTTCATGAGCTTTAAGTTAGAGGGGGAAAAATAGCTACATAAAGACATACTTAAGCTTACAGTCCTCAGAAAGAAAACGATTCTCATTAGTGACTAAATCACTGGGGTTTGGAGTCAAAAGAGCTTAGCAACCCAGAGTAATTTAAATGTGAATACATATTTCTTTGATTGCAGTTATTACCTAGGTTTCAATAATTAATCTCTAAGAAATATGCTTTGTGTATTTGCTTATGTGACCAAAAAAGAAGCAGGGAGAAACGTTAATGTTTTAAGACATAAAAATATTTAAGCTTTTATTCCGGACCTAATTTTAACAAACACATGTGAAATTTCACACTGAGGCTCTGGTCTTGTGCCAGGAGGTGGAGCCCTTCAGCTGTCCCTTAGTTCTACAGAACCCTAGACTGGGTGGACTCACGTCGTCTTGCACACTGTAATAAAATGGTTCAGCATCTGAAATGATAGTGTGTGTGTGCTTAGTCGTTCAGCCAAGTCCCACTCTCTTCAACCCCATGGACTGTAGCCAAACAGGCTCCTCTGTCCATGAAGATTCTCCAGGCAAGAATACCAGAGTGGGTTGCCATGCCCTCCTCCAGGGGCTCTTCCCAACCCAGGATCAAACCCAGATCTCCTGCATTGGTGGTGGATTCTTTACCATCTGAGCCACTAAGGGAGCCAAAGAATACTGGAGTGGGTAGCCTGTCCCTTCTCCAAGGGATCTTCCTGACCCAGGAATTTCACTGGGGTCTCCTGCATTACAGGCAGATTCTTTGCCAGTTGAGTTACCAAGGAAGTCCTGAAATGTTAAGACTTTAAATACATAAAAGCAAGATCAGGAGAAGTAGGGATTTTACAAAAGTAATATAAATGGTGAGCCTTTTCTGTTTTGTTTGTCAAATATTAATATGTTGGTTTTAATAATTATAAATGAAAAAATTTGAAGTGATATATGAAGAACTGTAGAACTGCTGGTGCTGATTTCCTACAAAGATGATTGCATTTTTTAAAATATAGCATTAAACAATATGATTGAATTTTAGGAGATAAATGTTTACTGCCTATAAAGGATAGATTTCCCTTAAGAGTTTTCAGCATTCCATGGCTTATTCACTGTTTTGTTTTGTTTTCCATTTGAGAACTCAAAATGCAAGTTGTTATTTAGTCTGTGTTTGGCCTACTAATGAACAACTAGTTAGGAGTCAAGATGAGCTTAATCATTCAAGAATAGCTCTGTTTCAACTGCTGTTTAAATTCACATGGAAGGCTACCAAAAAAAAAAAAAAAAAAAGGAAAGAAAAAAGAAAAAAGTTCTAATCTCATTTGTAAACACCTAAATCTAGGTTTTAAATTTTTAGGCATGTTATTATTACCAGTGTACTCTGTTTTTCATATCATTTTTCTTTAGTGACTTTATGTTTTTGAGCAGTTTTTGGTTCACACCAAAATTGACTGGGACATAAAGAATTCTCTGATAGCCCTCCCCACACACATACAATAGCCTCAAGCACCAAGATGGTACATTTGTTACAATTGATGACCAACATTAATGTATTATTATTACTGAGTCCATGGTTAATATCAGGGTTCATTCTTGGTGTTGTACATGCCACAGGCTTTGACAAATATATAAGAATCCCAGGGATGAGGAAGACTCATGGGCTTCCATCTATGGGGTCGCACAGAGTCGGACACGACAGAAGCAACTTAGCAGCAGTAGCATCAACCCTTAAAGTTTACAGAATAGTTTCACTGGCCTAATATTTGCTTGTGCTCAACCCGTTTTCCCCTACATTTCCGTAAGTCTCTGGAAAGCACGGATCTTTTCACTACCTGTATAGTCTAACCTTTTCCAGGATGTCATATACCTGGAATCATACCACATATGGACTTCCTTTGTGGCTCAGCTGGTAAAGTATCTGCCTACAATTCAGGAGATATGGATTTGATCCCTGGGTTGGGAAGATCCCCTGGAGAAGGGAAAGGCTACCTACTCCAGTATTCTGGACTGGAGAATCCCATGAACTGTATAGTCCATGACTTTGTAAAGAGTTGGACACAACTGAGTGACTTTCACTTTCACTTTCATACCACATATATCTCTCTTGAATTTACTTCTTTCATTTAAAATATATGCATTTAACTTTCTGCTATATCTTCTTGTGGCTTGATAGCTCATTTCTCTAAGCATTGAATAAAACTCCATTCTAAGGATGTACCAGTTTACTTACCCATCCCTCTATTAAACAATATCTCAATTGCTTCCAAGTTTTGGCAATTATGAATAAAGTAGAGCTTTATATAGACTCTTTCATTTAAATATCTAAATTTTAAATGAATCAATTTAAGAATAACCAGTGAGTAAAAACACTAGTCACTAATCAGAAAACTTAACTCTAGATCCTCTAGTAATAGATAATTACATTTCTTTCTTTCCTTCTCTATGCCTTACTTATCAGGAAGACTGAAAAGACTGATTTTAATATCATTCTATACACACTGAAACCACAATCACAGAAAACTAGCCAATTGATCACATGGACCACAGCCTTGTCTAACTCAATGAAACTAAGCCATGCCATGTAAGGCCAACCAAGATGGATGGGTCATGGTGGAGAGGTCTGACAAAATGCGGTCCACTAGAGAAGGGAATGGCAAACCACTTCAGTATTCTTGCCTTAAGAACCCCATGAACAGTATGAAAAGGCAAAAGATAGGACACTGAAAGATAAACTCCCCAGGTCAGTAGGTGCCCAATATGCTACTGGAGATCAGTGGAGAAATAACTCCAGAAAGAATGAAGGGATGGAGCCAAAGAAAAAAACAACACCCAGTTGTGGATGTGACTGGTGGTAGAAGCCAGGTCCGAAGCTGTAAAGAGCAATATTGCATAGGAACCTGGAATGTTACGTTCATGAATCAAGGCAAATTGGGAGTGTCAAACAGGAGACGGCAAGAGTGAATGTCAACCTTCTAGGAATCGGCGAACTAAAACAGACTGGAATCGATGAATTTAACTCAGATAACCATTATATCAACCACTGTGGGCAAGAACCCCTTAGAAGAAATGAAGTAGACATCATGGTCAACAAAAGAGTCCAACATGCAGTACTTGGATGCAATCTCAAAAACAACAGAATGATCTCTGTTCATTATCAAGGCAAACCATTCAATATCACAGTAATCCAAGTCTAGGCCTGACCAATAACGCTGAAGAAGCTGAAGTTGAACAGTTCTATGAAGACCTACAAGACCTTCTAGAACTAACACCCTAAAAAGATGCCCTTTAGATTATAGGGGACTGGAACACAAAATAGGAAGTCAAAAAACACTTGGAGTAACAGGCAAATTTGGCCTTGAAGTACAGAATGAAGCAAGGCAAAGGCTAATAGAGTTTTTTCAAGAGAACACACTGATCATATCAAACACCTTCTTCCAACAACACAAGAGAAGACTCTACACGTGGACACCACCAGATGGCCAACACTGATATCAGATTGATTATATTATTTACAGCCAAAAATGGAGAAGCTCTATATAGTTAGAAAAAACAAGACCACGTCTGACTGTGGCTCAGATCATGAACTCCTTATTGCCAAATTCAGACTGAAGTTGAAGAAACTGGAGAAAACAACTAGACCATTCAGGTATGATTTAAATCAAATCCCTTATGACTATACAGTGGAAGTGAGAAATAGATTTAAGGGACTAGATCTGATAAACAGAGTGCCTGATGAACTGTGGACAGAGGTTCCTGACATTGTACAGAAGACAGAGAGCAAGACCATCCCCAAGAAGAAGAAATGCAAAAAAGCAAAATGGCTGTCTGGGGAGGCCTTACAAATAGCTGTGAAAAAAAGAGAAGAGAAAAGCAAAGGAGAAAAGGAAAGATATACCCATTTGAATGCAGAGTTAAAAAGAATAGCAAGGAGAGATAAGAAATCAATCCTCAGTGATCAGTGCAAAGCAATAGAAGAAAAAAACAGAATGGGAAAGACTAGAGATATCTTCAAGAAAATTAGAGATGCCAAGGGAACATTTCATGCAAAGATGGCTCAATAAAGGATAGAAATGGTAAGGACCTAATAGAAGCAGAAGATATTAAGAAGAGGTGTCAAGAATACACAGAAGAACTGTACAAAAAAGATCTTCACAACCCAGATCATCATGATGGTGTGATCACTCACCTAGAGCCAGACAGCCTGGAATGTGAAGTCAAGTAGGCCTTAGGAAGCATCACTACAAACAAAGCTAGTGGGGGTGATAGAATTCCAGTTAAGTTATTTCAAACCTGAAAAGTTGATGCTGTGAAAGTGCTGCACTCAATATGCCAGTACATTTGGAAAACTCAGCAGTGGCCACTGGACTGGAAAATATCTGTTTTCATTCCAATCCCAAAGAAAGTCAATGCCAAAGAATGCTCAAACTACTGCACAATTGCACTCATCTCACAGGTTAGTAAAGTAATGCTCAAACTTCTCCAAGCCAGAACTGTGAACTTCCAGATGTTTTAGCTGGATTTATAAAAGGCAGAGGAACCAGAGATCAAATTACCAACATTCACTGGATCATCAAAAAAGCAAGAGAGTTCCAGAAAAACATCTATTTCTGCTTTGCCAAAGCCTTTAACTATGTAGACCACAGTAAACTGTGGAAAATTCTTCAAGAGATGGCAATACCAGAGCACCTGACCTGCCTCTTGAGAAATCTGTATGCACATCAGGAAGCAACAGTTAGAACTGGACATGGAACAAGAGGCTGGTTCCAAATAGGAAAAGGAGTATGTCGAGGCTGTATATTGTCTCCCTGCTTATCTAAATTAAATGCAGAGTACATCATGAGAAAGGCTGGGCTGGAAGAAGCACAAGCTGGAATCAAGATTGCCTGGAGAAATATCAATAACCTCAGATATGCAGATGACACCACCCTTATGGCAGAAAGCGAAGAAGAACTAAAGGGCCTCTTGATGAAAGGAAAATAGGAGAGTGAAAAAGCTGGCTGAAATCTCATCATTTAGAAAACTAAGATCATGGCATCTGGTCCCATCACCTCATTGCAAATGGGGAAACAGTGGAAACAGTGGCTGACTTTATTTTTTGGAGGCTCCAAAATCACTGCAGATGGTGACTGCAGCCATGAAATTAAAAGACGCTTATTCTTTGGAAGGAAAGTTATGACCAATTTAGACACTATATTAAAAAACAGAGACATTACTTTGCCAACAAAGGTCCATCTATTCAAGGCTATGGTTTTTACAGTAGTCATGTATGGTTGTGAAAGTTGGACTATAAAGATAGCTGAGCACCAAAGAATTGATGCTTTTGAACTGTGGTGTTGGAGAAAGCTCTTGAGAGTCCCTTGGACTGCAAGGAGATCAAACCACTCCATCCTAAAGGAGATCAGGTCTGGATTTTCACTGGAAGGTCTGATGCTGAAGCGGAAACGCCAATACTTTGGCCACCTGATGCGAAGAGCTGACTCATTTGAAAAGACCCTGATGCTGGGAAAGATTGAGGGCAGCAGGAGAAGGGGACAACAGAGGATGAGTTGTTTGATGGCATCACTGACTCAATGGATATGAGTTTGGGTAAACTCCAGGAGTTCATGATGGACAGGGAGGCCTGGCATGCTGCAGTCCATGGGGTCGCAAAGAGTCGGAGAAGACTAAGCAACTGAACTGAACTGATATATATTAAAATCCTAAAAGATGATGCTGTTAAAATGCTGTACTCAACATGCCAGCAAAGTTGGAAAACTTAGCAAAGGCCATAGAACTGTTAAATTTCAGTTTTCACTTAATTCCAAAGAAGGGAAATGCCACAGAATGTTCATACTAGCACACAATTGCGCTCATTTCACACGCTAGCAAGGTAAAGCTCTACATCTTTCAAGCTACGCTTCAAAAGCACATACACTGAAAACTTCCAGATGTAGAAGCTGGGTTTAGAAAAGGCAGAGGAACCAGAAGTCAAACTGCCCACAACTGCTGGATCATAGAAAAAGCAAGAGAATTCCAGGAAAACATCTACTTCTGCTTCATTAACTACACTAAAGCCTTTGACTATTTGTATCACAACAAACTGTGGAAAATCTTCAAAGAGATGGGAATACCAGACCACCTTACCTGCCTCCTGAGAAACCTGTATGAAAGTTAAGAAGCAACAGTTAGAACCAGACATGGAATGATGGATTGGTTCAAAATTGTGAAGGGAGTATGTCAAGCTTGTATACTGTCCCTCTGTTTATTTAACTTATATGCAGAGCACATCGTGGGAAATGCTGGGCTGCATGAGTCATAAGTTGGAATCAAGATCTCTGGGAGAAATATCAGCAACTGCAGATATGCAGATGATACCACTGTAATGGCAGAAAACAAAGAAGAACTAAAGAGCCTCTTGATGAAGGTGAAAGAGAAGAGTGAAAAAGCTGGCTTAAAACTCAACGTTTAAAAACCTAAGATCATGGCATCCAGACTCATCACTTTATTGCAAATAGAAGAAGAAAAAACATGGAAATAGTGGCAGATTTTATTTTCTTGTTCTCCAAAATTACTGCAGATTGTGACTGTGGCCGTGAAATTAAAAGATACTTGCTCTTTGGAAGAAAAGTTATGACAAAGCTAGACAGTGCATTAAAAAGCAGAGACATAGCTTTGCTGACAAAGGTTCATATAGTCAAATCTATGGTTTTTCCAGTAGTCACTTATGGATGTGAGAATTGGACCATAAAGACAGCTGAGTGCCAAAGAACTGATGTTTTCAAATCATAGTACTGGAGAAGATTCTTGAGTATCTCTTGGACAGCAAGGAGACTTGTTCAATCTCAGGATAGGTTGAACGAGACAATCATTCAATATTAAAGGAAATCAGCCCAGTATATTCATTGGAAGGACTGATGCTGAAGATGAAGCACCAAAACTTTGGCCACCTGATGGGAAGAGCCAACTCATTGGGAAAGACCCTGATGCTGGGAAAGATTGAGGGCAGGAGGAAAAGGAGACGACAGAGGATGAGATGGCTGGATGGCATCACTGACTCCAAGGACATGAGTTTGAGCAAATTCAGGGAGATAGTGAAGGACAGGAAAGCCTGGAGTACTGCAGTTGATGGGGTTGCAAAGAGTCGGTCACGACTTAGCAACTGAACAACAACAATATTACTTCTAAGAGAATTTGATACAGCTCTTTGCTTATTTATTTTAAATATTGACTACATTACCAGAAATATATTAGAGTCTTCATATTTTGCTTTGGATCAGCTAATAGATCAGCATATAACAGCAAAAAAAAACAGAAAAAAAAAACCAAAAAACCCACCTCCTGAAGGAAAAGGAATGACTTCTGGCAGTTTACTTGGATCTTATTTTAACAGTGTGTAGAATATTTGAGATACTAGAAGTTAGAAAAAGGTACAATGATTATACTAAGAAAAAAAATTTAAAAAGGCTTATAAAATTATGTGAAGAGAGAAATTCAGTCAAATATTGAAAAAATTCTTGGCATAAAATATTTTTTTAAATCACTGAAGAGATCAGAAGGAAAAGTATGTGCAACCAATATGAAGAAAATGTGTTGAAATTGCTTCCTTTGCCATGCTGTCACTTCATATTAAGAATAGATACAGTGAAAAATCATGGCAAATTTTCAAAGTAGTAAAACTCTAACAGATAGCTTCTGTTTTGGCCTTTTTAATAGGCTGTTAGGGCACAGAAATAAAAATATTAGATTTAACTTTCCAAGTCTACATTGGGAAAAATATATCCTCAAATTTTGAAAACTTTTAATGTGTTGTCAACATATCGTCATAAAGAAAGATATGTTTAGGCTTTTAATATATCATTTTAAAATAAATTTATGTTTTAAAATACTTATAAAGTATGAGATATATTTTATAATTTTATTAGTGAAATGTTATAAATATATATGTTTACCATTTTACTATTTAAAATAATTTGTATATAAAATACTTTAATTCCTTGTTGTGGAGTATTAACATTATAGAGAACTAAAGCAGATTTTATCATGGAAGATTTGATTACTTCTCGGAGATGGTCCAGTAGGTTGTAGTGGTATGGCGGGTTCTACTTGCCAATATCAACACTTCATTTAATTCAATTTCTAAATTATTAAGTTGAGCCAAACAGTATGCTTTGTTTTTAAAAAAGAAACATGAATAAAGTGTCCAATAGTATTGAACAAGCTGATTAATGCAAGATCAATAAGAGAGAAAGTGAGATTAAAAAATCACATCTATCTTCCCTACTGTGGATATTGATTCCCAATTAGCACTTATCTAGACAGCGAGACATGGGATTCATGTTAATTAGTGTAAGTGAGATTGATAGAGATATCACAAAACAATTGACAACATTTTAAAAGGAAGATATTTCTTTCCACAATCTAAACAACAACTTTCCTCTAAGAACCACTTCCTTTAGAAATTTACAATAGAAATAAATATTGAGTAATTAATATTACTGCTTATCCATGTTATAGTCATATATATAAAATTCAGTATATTAATATAATATTATCTATGAAAAAAAAAATCCTAGGTTCATCTTTGTACACCAAACACCCATGACTTACCAAATACATGCTTTTTAGCTTTCAGTCATACAGCTCCACCCTTTAGTATATTTCAAAATTCAAGAGAGATCACATGCAGATAGTGATCATCTAGTAAATAATCTACAAAGATAGTTCTTTATTAATTTTTCCCTGTCTCTATGAACATACAAATTCTTTCCCCTTGAATGTGGTTGCTACTCTAACAAAAGCCTAATCCAGCCATTTGGTATTGGCTCCAGGATCAAACAGTAAGCAAAGTTCAAAAGACAGCAGGAAATTCAGTCAGAAAACTGGTACTGGAGACTGAAGATGCTATGTTTTGGTGGAAAAACTGGCAAGACTGTTGAACTGCACTACATGTATGGTAGAAAATATACCTAACAAGTCTTAGAACTAACTAAACATATTTTAAGATTTATTTAACGTTCAAAGTGCCGGTTAATTAAGACATGTTACCTACAGTGAGGTCCTGTAAAAGAGAGATGAACTAAAGAGGTGCTATTTAGTTTTCAAAAAGAATTTGGAGAAAATATTTCAAACTCAAAATTGCTAAGTTAGAAAATATATGATTTTCTCATCCTCTTCTACTCTTGACAAAAGTTTTCTTAAAGTGAGAAATAGCATTATGATAAATGTTAGTGAATTGTCTTCCCAATTAAATTTGGCTTCAGGGTGGATAAAACTAAAAGTTGAGACTTCAAGTCTCTTACTACAGTCTTTGAAAGATTTAAACCTCTTGCAGCTGGCAAAATGGATTCTAAGAACCATAGGGGCATTGCCTCATAGCAGCTTTACCTGACTAAAGTAGAGAGATGACTCTTTCCAATGGAATTATGGATAAGACTTTGAGGGCATTGAGGGAATCTCAGCTTTATTCATTGAAATAAAAAATGGTTTTTTTTGTGTGTGGTGTTAGAAAGTGATCTAGTTTCATTCTTTTACAAGTGGTTGACCAGTTTTCCCAGCACCACTTGGTAAAGAGATTGTCTTTACTCCATTGTATATTCTTGCCTCCTTTGTCAAAGATAAGGTGTCCATATGTGTGTGGATTTATCTCTGGGCTTTCTATTTTGTTCCATTGATCTATATGTCTGTCTTTGTGCCAGTACCAAAAATAAACTCAAAATGGATTAAAGATCTAAATGTAAGACCAGAAACTATAAAACTCCTGGAGGAGAACATAGGCAAAACACTCTCCGACATACATCACAGCAGGATCCTCTATGATCCACCTCCCAGAATACTGGAAATAAAAGCAAAAATAAACAAATGGGACCTAATTAAAATTAAAAGCTTCTGCACAACAAAGGAAACTATAAGCAAGGTGAAAAGACAGCCTTCTGAATGGGAGAAAATAATAGCAAATGAAGCAACTGACAAACAACTAATCTCAAAAATATACAAGCAACTTATGCAGCTCAATTCCAGAAAAAGAAACGACCCAATTAAAAAATGGGCCAAAGAACTAAATAGACATTTCTCCAAAGAAGACATACGGATGGCTAACAAACACATGAAAAGATGCTCAACATCACTCATTATCAGAGAAATGCAAATCAAAACCACAATGAGGTACCACTTCACACCAGTCAGAATGGCTGCGATCCAAAAATCTGCAAGCAATAAATGCTGGAGAGGATGTGGAGAAAAGGGAACCCTCCTACACTGTTGGTGGGAATGCAAACTAGTACAGCCACTATGGAGAACAGTGTGGAGATTCCTTAAAAAATTGCAAATAGAACTCCCTTATGACCCAGCAATCCCACTGCTGGGCATACACACCGAGGAAACCAGAATTGAAAGAGACACATGTACCCCAATGTTCATCGCAGCACTGATTATAATAGCCAGGACATGGAAACAACCTAGATGTCCATAAGCAGATGAATGGATAAGCAAGCTGTGGTACATATACACAATGGAGTATTACTCAGCTGTTAAAAAGAATTCATTTGAATCAGTTCTGATGAGATGGATGAAACTGGAGCCGATTATACAGAGTGAAGTAAGCCAGAAAGAAAAACACCAATACAGTATACTAACACATATATATGGAATTTAGAAAGATGGCAATGACGTCCCTGTATGCAAGACAGGAAAAAAGACGCAGCTGTCTATAACGGACTTTTGGACTCAGAGGGAGAGGGAGAGGGTGGGATGATATGGGAGAATGGCATTCTATCATGTATACTATCATGTAAGAATTGAATCGCTAGTCTATGTCTGATGCAGGATACAGCATGCTTGGGGCTGGTGCATGGGGATGACCCACAGAGATGTTATGGGGAGGGAGGTGGGAGGGGGGTTCATGTTTGGGAACACATGTAAGAATTAAAGACTTTAAAATTAAAAAAAATTAAAAAAAAATAAAAAAAATAAAAAACACACAGAAAACATGTAAAAAAAAATAAAACTAATGATCTCAGATCAAATTAAATATTAAAAAAAATGGTTTTAAGAGAACTATATTGATGAAAGAATCTTCAGGTTGGAATCAAAGGGGTGAAGCAAAGAGGAATATAGGTGTCCTATCTTAAATTCAGTGAGTAATTGAGAAAGATATTCAGCTGTAAACATAGGCTATTTTTTTTCTACCAAAATATTGAGTAATGGTAAACTCAAAGATCAGACAGAAGCTTCTATAAGACAGTGTTAAAAGCTGTAGAAAACATTCCCAAGGAGAAAACTTAGGTCTTAACTGAAGAACACTTCCTGCTCCAGGAATATCTCTAACAATATACACACAATTGGATTTGAAAACTACCTTAGACCAATGATTGCTATGTGCATTATTTCCTACCTTTTAGGAAATTTCTGTGATTTTCTTTTCTGTTCTTGCTTCATCGTTATATTTCATCCCATAAGGTAAGAGCGGAGATACTTTTTATTTTTGTACACCTATATTTAGATTAAGAGAAACCTGAGGTAACATCTTTTTAGTTCTGGGAAAAGAAAAGCTAAACTAAGAAACTACAAAAAAAGAAATCCCCTCTCTTCTGGACTGGACTTACATAATGCAGTCCTGGCCTTCATGTTAATGCTAGTTTTGGACAGATTTTGCATGAGGAGTGTGTGTATTTCACATATTTAGAGTTAGTACAGTGCAGTCACCAGTTGAATGAAGCCGAGGGAACAGCCACTACTACTATGTGAAAGATAACTTTCCAACCCAACAATGCATGAATTTCTGTCCCACAGAATGCTGAGAAAGAATAAATCCTTGTTGATATAAACTACAAAGTATTGTAGCTATTCTTATGCAGGAATGAATCACTGAAACAGAAAAGGCATCATTTATCTCTTGTAGCATAGATTATAATAGAGATAATCATGAACAGTTTTGTAGTGGTTAGGTATTGTAAATACATTCTACCCACTATTACAAATATGAGAATAACTTAAAAGTAGATATTTTTATTCAAACATGAAATGGTATGCATTATACAGAAGTTGGTAAAATTTATATTTTACCTCAGATTTTTGGATCAAATTAACATACTGTATTGAGCCTAAAGAAGAATCTTTTATAGCACATTCTTTATCTTCTTATTTTCAAAAAGAGACATGTATCTCTGAGATCATCTGGTATTCTTGTCATGGACAAATATCATGGCCGTGAAATAATAATGAGTGCATAAGAAATAAAAAGCAGAATCCCATTGTTAATTTTAGAATTGGAGTATTTTAATTGCATGCTTATTTAACTACATTTAAATCACATTTTACTAGTAAGTCTTACAATGCCATTCACCTCCATGTACTCCACTTTTATTTGTTGTAATGTATATGACACGTGAACATTACTTGCCATACAGAGAGGCCCTTTATGATTGCTATGAGTCTGTCATAAACATCTTACCAGTTCATTGAGAGAGTAATACTACCATAAACCTCATAATTTAATTTATGAAACTGAGCAAAATGCATTTTAACATCACTCTCTTTGTATTACTCATTTCATCATTCCTCCGAGAAATAGTTAAAATAAGCAAAACTGTTTACTTTGTGTGACTCCGAAAAAGTAGTATTGGACTTTATAAGGGTAGCAATTCTTGGACCAAGCAGCTGCTCACTTGTATGGATAACTGCTCAGCACATAGGAATATATGATAACCTGATAGATTTTAGTCTACAATGTTACTTATTGAAAATCACTACGTTAATATTTTTAAATAGATGCAAAGCAGATTTTAAGTGCACAATGATAAGATATAGTTGATTCCCGAACAATATGGATGGGTTCAAACAAACATGGGTCTACTTAGGATTTTTTCCAGTTCTACAGAATTGCACCATATGCAGTTGGTTGAGCCTGAGATGCAGAACCTTCAACAGTGAAGGTCTAGTTGCAGATTTTCATCTGTAAAGCTAGATGCCTACAGCCAGAAGTGTTGGCACCCCAACCCCCTACCTCACATTCTTTAAGGGTCAACTATACGGGAAATATTTAAATACTTAAAATGTGTACCATAGGATTAGGTCTGTGCTGGGAATGCTTAGGTGCTGCTGCTGCTGCTGCTGCTAAGTTGCTTCAGTCGTGTCTGACTCTGTGCGACCCCATAGATGGCAGCCCACCAGGCTCCCCGGTCCCTGAGATCCTCCAGGCAAGAACACTGGAGTGGGTTGCCATTTCCTTCTCCAATGCATGAAAGTGAAAAGTGAAAATGAAGTCGCTCAGTCATTGTGCCTAACTCCTTGCGACCTCACGAACTGTAGTCTACCAGGCTCCTCTGTCCACGGAGATTCTCCAGGCAAGAATACTGGAGTGAATTGCCATGCTCTCCTCCAGGGGATCTTCTATTTCTGTTCAAAGTGACAGAAAACTAATTTGAATTATTTATACCAAAAAACCAAAAGTATTTCATTAAACAATGTTAACAACACCGGTAATAAGACAAACTGGCATCGTGTATCTCCTGACAGGATGTCCTGTAAAGGACTCAAATAAGGATGCATTGATTATTCTTGTACCAAACCCGTAACATCAATATAGTTGTGAGAAAATGTTGGGCAAATACAAATTATGGAAAAATCTCCAATATAGATGAGATTTTTATATTGCCAGGGGCAATTAAAATATGAAGGTTATAAAAGACAGAGAGAACTGAGGAACAGTCTTTAGCAGATAACTTGTCTATAACAGATTAGCAGGCCCTAAGGAAATGTGACAAATTCTATATAGAATTCTTGATTGGATCCTTGTCCAGAAAAAATTACATGAGTTCTGAACCTGGTAAAATTTGTGTAAGGTTTAAAGCTAAGTTAATGGAACTACAACAATGCTAATTACCTGGTTGGATATCTGTACCTTGATTATATAAAATGTTAACATACTTGGGATACTATGTATTGCTTTACACCTTTCTTGTCTCAATGTATTTCCAAATAAAAAGATGAAAAATGAAAAACACATGCTGTTTTCTTCATATATATTGCTTTTCCATATATTTTTGATTAAAGAGTAATTTCCTGCATAGTTATGAAATAGTCTAACAGAGTAGACAAAAAAAATCTAATTCAAGTAAGTCTGAGTATATGCATGGATTACAAAGACTCCTTTAGATGATCTACTAATTATTAGATATTTCATATTATACAAGTATCTAAGAGATTTTTAGTGAGTTATTTTTTCAGTGACATGAAAGCAAAAAAAAATATCAATTTTGTTTATCCAACATAAAGAAAGACATATTTCATATAATTGAAAAAGTTAATATATATATATTTTTCAATTTAAAGCTGGGACACAGAACCAAATACTATATCTAACTTCCAAAGAGTGGATTTAACATATAATCTTTTTTTTTTGCTAAATACTAAATCATGATATCAGCTCACTGTTCAGTTCAGCAATGAATAATTCCTGTCAGTAAAGGTCTCTTTCCTATAGATTTTCCAAATAATGTATTTCTTAATCCACATCATATTCATAGGATTGGACTTGGTTCCAAAATGGATGAAATATAGGTATGCTCTGACCCATTCTTTAAAAATATTTATTCATTTTTAAAGAAGTTTATACAGCATTCCACATATTACAGCACTAAAAGATTGTATAACATAAAGTATAAAATTAATTTATAGAACTCAGAAAACGAAGATCATGGCATCTGGCCCCATCATTTCATGGGAAATAGATGGGGAAACAATGGAAACAGTGTCAGACTTTATTTTTGGGGGCTCCAAAATCACTGCAGGTGGTGACTGCAGCCATGAAATTAAAAGACGCTTACTCCTTGGAAGAAAAGTTATGACCAACCTAGATAGCATATTGAAAAGCAGAGACATAACTTTGCCAGCAAAGGTCCATCTGGTCAAGGCTATGGTTTTTCCAGTGGTCATGTGTGGGTGTGAGAGTTGGACTATGAAGAAAGCTGCTGCTAAACTGCTAAGTCACTTCAGTTGTGTCTGACTCTGTGTGACCCCTTAGACAGCAGCCTACCAGGCTACCCCATCCCTGGTATTCTCCAGGCAACAACACTGGAGTGGGTTGCCATTTCCTTCACCAATGCAGGAAAATGAAAAGTGAAAGTGAAGTCTCTCAGTCGTGTCCGACTCTTAGCGACCCCATGGACTGCAGCCTACCAGGCTCCTGTGCCCATAGGATTTCCCAGGCAAGAGTACTGGAGTGGGGTGCCATTGCCTCCTCCAGTGAAGAAAGCTGACTGCTGAAGAATTGATGCTTTTGAACTGTGGTGTTGCAGAAGACTCTTGAGAGTCCCTTGGACTGCAAGGAGATCCAACCAGTCCATTCTGAAGGAGATCAACCCTGGGATTTCTTTGGAAAGAATGATGCTGAAGTTCAAACTCCAGTAGTTTGGCCACCTCATGCAAAGAGTTGACTCATTGGAAAAGACTCTGATGCTGGGAGGGATTGGGGGCAGGAGGAGAAGGGGACAACAGAAGATGAGATGGCTAGATGGTTGGATGGCATCACTGACTCGATGGACGTGAGTCTGAGTGAACTCCGGGAGTTGGTGATGGACAGGGAGGCCTGGAGTGCTGCGATTCATGGGGTCGCAAAGAGTCGGACACACCTGAGTGACTGAACTGAACTGATGATACTCAAATTCTAGGGTGATCAAGAATCACAGATATCAGTGATGGATAGTACAGTCCTGGAAGATAAACAAGCAGCATGAAGAAATAAATTGTCCTAAACAGGGAGCAAAATTTATATATTATAGAAAATATTTTAACAAAATCTGTCCTAAGATTTAGTAGAAGGCTAGAACAAGGAGACAATGAACAAGAAATTTTTTTTGCTTCAAGATTTTGTCTCTAAATACCTATCTGCCCTTGGGCAATTTACCTAGGTACTGTTGGCTTAAATGTGAGGGCTGACTTACAAAAATTTTAAGCTCTAATTTATTTAGCTTTTTTTTTTTTTTTTTCAAATAGACTCTTTTAGAGTAGTTTCAAGTTCATAGCAACATAGAAGAAAAATTTTAGAGATTTCCCATATACCAGCTGCCACCCAAAAGGTTTCATGAGAAACCACTGGGCAAAACCCATATTAAGGAAAAGTCTCAAATATAACTAAGCAGAGTCAGTGAAAGATATGAAGGATATAAAAGACAGTAAAATATGAGGGACAGTCTGAGGAGGAGGCTATGCTTCCTTCGCTATCAATATCTGTCACCAGAGTAGTATATTTGTTGAAATTGATATACCTACATTGACATCATTTTTCAAAATCTGCAGTTTATATTAGAGATCAGTGATTGTGTTACATACTCTATGGTTTTAGACAAATGTGTAATGATATGTACCTACCATTTTACAATTTGGGTTTCCCAGGTAGCTCAAATGATAAAGAATTCACCTCCAATGCAGGAGACCCAGGTTCCATCCTTGGGTCAAGAAGATCCCACAGATGGGAGTGGCAACCCACTCCAGTATTCTTGCTGGAGAATCCTATGGACAGAGGAGCTCGGTGGATCTAGTCCATGGGGTAGCAAAGGGTCAGATGTGACTGAGTGACTAAGTGCATGGGCGTGTGAACACACACACACACACACAGAATAGTCTACTACTCTAAAATTATCTGTGCTCCAACTATTTATTCTTTCTGCTCTATAACTCTTGATAACTACTGATCTTTTTACTTTGTCATTTTCCTTCTCCACAATGTCAGATACTTGGAATTATATAGTATACAGCCTTGGGAAGCTGAAAGATTGGTAATATGCGTTTCAAGTTCTTCCATGTCTTTTCTTGCCTTGGCAGTTCTTCTTAGCTCTAAAATAGCTCTTTTTGGTCTGGATGTATCATAGCTTATTGATTCACTTGTTGAAGGACATCTTGATTGCTTACATGTTTTGGCAATTTAAAATAAAGCTGCTAAAATGTCCATGTGCAGGGTTTCATGTGGACACTTGTTTTTTATTCACCTGGTTAAATGCTAAGGAGTATTATTACTGGATCATATGGTAAGAGTATGTTCAATTTTATAAGAAACAACCAAACTGTCTTCCAAATTGGCCATTTTGCATTCCTACCAGCAGTGAATAGTTTAATCACTGTTTTGGATACTGGCCATTCCAATAGGTATGTAGGGGAATCTCAGTCTTTTAATTTGCAATTCCCCAGTGACATGTGCTTGAAGAAAGAAATGGCAATCCACTCCAGTTTTTTTGCCTGGAGAATCCCAGGGATGGGGGAGTCTGGTGGGCTGCCATCTATGGGGTCTCACAGAGTCGGACACGACTGAAGCGACTTAGCAGCAGCAGCAGCAGTGACGTGTGATGTGGAGCATATTTTCATATCTTTACTTGCTATCTGCATCTTTTTCCTTTTTTTTAGTGAAGGATCTGAACAGATCTTTAGTTCATTTTTAAAGAGTTTTTTTCATTTTCTTCTTGGAGGATTTTGAGTTCTTTCTATATTTTAGCTAACAGTCTATTACACATGTCTTTTGCAAATATTTTCTCTCAGTTTATCTGCTTGGTTTGTCATTCTCTCAACAACATCTTTCATTGGGAAGAAGTGTTTAATTTCAATGAAATCCAGCTTATCAAATATTTCTTTCATAGATCATGTTTTTAGTGTTGTATCTAAATAGTCATCTTTATTCCCAAGGTCATCTAGATTTCCTCCTACATTATCTTCTAGTTTTATAGTTTTGCCTTTTACAATTAGGTCTGTAGTCTTTTTTAATTTAATATGTTTCATATGTGTAAGGTCTGTTTCTAGACTCATCAATTTTTTATCAGATGTCGATGTCCAATTTGTTGAAAAGATTATATTGTCTTTACTGTACTGCCTTTGCTCCTTTGTTCAAGATTAATTGATTGTATTTTTGTGGGTTGCTTCTCTTTAAAATTAGTATTTATTTGATGTAAATGTGAAAATATCTAAAATATTTAATTCTTATATTCAAGGTAAAAAGCAATTTCCTTCTAGGAATTAGAGGTGTGGCAGTGAACAAATAGAAAATTCCCATTCAGTTCAGTTCAGTTCAGTCGCTCAGTCGTGTCCGACTCTGCGACCCCATGAATCGCAGCACTCCAGGCCTCCCTGTCCATCACCAATTCCCGGAGTTCACTCTGACTCGCATCCATCGAGTCAGTGATGCCATCCAGCCATCTCATCCTCTGTCATCCCCTTCTTCTCCTGCCCCCAATCCCTCCCAGCATCAGAGTCTTTTCCAATGAGTCAACTCTTCACATGAGGTGGCCAAAGTACTGGAGTTTCAGCTTTAGTATCATTCCTTCCAAAGAAATCCCAGGGCTGATCTCCTTCAGAATGGACTGGTTGGATCTCCTTGCAGTCCAAGGGACTCTCAAGAGTCTTCTCCAACACCAAAGTTCAAATGCATCAATTCTTCGGTGCTCAGCCTTCTTCACAGTCCAACTCTCACATCCATACATGACTACTGGAAAAACCATAGCCTGGACTAGAAGGACCTTTGTTGGCAAAGTAATGTCTCTGCTTTTCAATATGCTATCTAGGTTGGTCAAAACTTTTCTTCCAAGGAGTAAGCATCTTTTAATTTCATGGCTGCAATCACCATCTGCAGTGATTTTGGAGCCCCAAAAAATAAAGTCTGACACTGTTTCCATTGTTTCCCCATCTATTTGCCATGAAGTGATGGGACCGGATGCCATGATCTTCGTTTTCTGAATGTTGAGCTTTAAGCCAATTTTTTCACTCTCCTCTTTCACTTTCATCAGAGGCTTTTTAGTTTCTCTTCACTTTCTGCCATAAGGGTGGTGTCATCTGTATATCTGAGGTTATTGATATTTCTCCCGGCAATCTTGATTCTAGCTTGTATTTCCTTCAGTCCAGTGTTTCTCATGATGTACTCTGCATATAATTTAAATAAGCAGGATGACAATTAATTAAACTTAAATCTAATACTTTTAAATTTTCTAAAAAGTTACTTCAATGTTCTAGATGCTCTCTGGAGATTAAGAGTATAGAAGAATGTCAGGTGTATAAAACCCAATCAATTTCCTTTCCTTTTTTAGATTATGGTTAAGATATCTTTATCAATAATAGACAAGCTACTATGTCACCTTACTATTAAAGAAGAAAAGCATTTAATAACTTCACTGAGATTCTTATACCTGCTTAATCACTATGCTATTCTATCACATTGTAAGCTTGCATTAGCATATATTAAGAGCAATACAGCAAAATCAAACATTCAAAATATGTCAAACATTTTTTCAGAGAAAGTGAAAAGCAAGACACTCATTTACTTTTTTAGAAATGCTAATTAATCTTGAACATTGCTACAGAAGGAGTTATCTAAGAGCAAGCCTACTCACAGTAACAGCTTTTTGGGTTAGGATAATGGCATTGTTCCAAGAAATTTTTCATATGAGCATTAAAAAATACCCAGCAAACTTCAATCTTAATTAGAAATATCAAAAAGAAACTCTGAAACCCAGTGGATGGAAACAAAGCAAGAGACTGGAAATGATAAAAAAGAAACACAGACACTGCAAAAATAAATTCCCTTAGGAAAAAGGTTGAAATTACAGTGTTGCTTATAGAGAAACCTCAAGGGATACTTTCTAATTTACATCTGAAAATAATATTTTCTGATCACAGATGTCTAAAAATTTTAACAATAACTTCACAGTTCAAAATCATGGCAATAAAAGCAAATATTAAGTCATGCTGATTTGTTTTCAGATTTATAAGACAAAGTGTGGTCAACAAAAATTAAATATTTGTGCATGAAAGAATTAAATGACTAATTAAATTAAATTATGGAAGAGTGAAAGCATTTTGTATGTTATTTTGGAGAATGCTCTCAGATTTGGAACTATTTATAAATAGTTTAAAAATTTATAGCTCTATTTTAAAAATTTTTTAGCATTTAGGATATATACAGCTTCTGAGCAGCCACTTCTGTATATTTCAACCTGCTGTTATTTAAAAGAATGCCATGTGTTGTCAACTGAAGTATAGATAAATAGTTCAATATCATTTATTGAAAAAATGATAATTATTGATGGATTTTAAAAATAATGGAAATCTTTCATCCCAGTTCAGCTGGTCTTAATTCATCTATGAGGAAACTGAAAATTAGAAAGATGATTTGCCTTGCCTATGTTTGTATTGGAGAGCTAGTGAAGTCACAACTTTTATTAAACATAGGTGATTCCATTTTATCTACCAATTTTTATTACAATATTTACTTTGTGAGATTCATGTTGAAAATATGAACACTGTTTTTTTCTCCTGGAAGCCATGCTGGATACAACAATATGTTCTATGACCAACAGATACAAATCTTGAATGAGCTATAATATGCTTGTTCAAGGCTGACAACTAGGTCCTTCTGGTAGAAGTCCCTTCTGTACAGAAGGAAAAAGCATATGTTTTCCCTTTTCTACTTGCTTAAGATTTATATTCTATATTAGGATTAACAGGATTCCTTTATTTTGCATATCTCTCCTTAAGCATAATGGTAGAGAAGTATGGCTTTTTTTTGGCCATTCTTCCCCCCATATTTTCATTTTCCTCTCTCTAGACTGTCTGGGACTTCTTGGGCTTTCTTTAAGCCCTTGCTTTAATTATTTTTATTTGCATCCATTATATTGCGACCGACTTTTGAAGAAAGTTGGCTAAGCTGACAGAGGAATGAACTTATTAATGCTCTGTCCCCTCTTTATCCCCAATACATTCCAGGATATGTATTGAAATAAAATGCGAATATAATGCCAAAGGAGTTCCTTCTACACACTGTAATAAAAATGCATTACAAATAGAAAGATTCTGGCTTTTTAAATTGCAGAATTATTTTCATTGGACAGGTTTATCATAAATCACCTAAAAAGTACTGGCCATCTCTTTTTGCTTGACCCTGAGGATCCCAACTGCAGGTCCTGGTTAGGATGAACAACATTACAGTTAGAATTCAAGACTCCTTTATTGTGCTGGGATAGTGGTTTCTTTGCAGGAGAGCTGGACTGCCCCAGTAAGAGTCTTTAAAAGTAGTAAATGAACTGATCTGTTCACTTGAAGCCAAAGACTGTTTCCAGCTGATAAGTTTGATTGCTTTCTTTTAGTCAGTGCAAAATCCCTGAAGGGGAATTGCTGTAGTCTCGTTTTTTAGACCCTAAGCCTGCTCTGCAAAGCTCTGAGAAGACTAAACAAATTAAAAGACTTGCGGAGTGATTTTAAAGCAAAATCAAAATGGTTTAGGGTAACATAAATAATGCATTACATAACCAGGAAAACAATAATGGACTCAATCAGGCTGTTTGCAAAAGACAAAAACATTCCCTCCATAGCAATCAACTTGAACTAAATAAATGAAAAAATAGATGACAATGGCTACAACACGTTTGAATTGTTTTATTGCTGTAACTCTAAAATTTTGTAGTGACATTCTAGTTTTTCATAAATAAAACTGAAAAGATCATATCTACTTTCTGTTCAGTTGAAATGCACTGTCCTTTTGACCTTGTAATGCAGAATTTGATCATTTTGTACTAGAAATGATGTTACTGAAACATGGCATTGCAAGTGATATGCAATTATGTGAATTATTCCAGTGGCATTTAAGATAGAAACAGCTACTTGTAAGACTGATGAATAATAAGTAAATAGTTGTTTCCTCATTACTTTAAATTATGAGTTTTTAAATATTCAGGGGTATGTTTATCAAATAAAGAAGAGACATCAAGGTTATATAAACATTTTAAGGCTCATCTAAATGAACTATGAGATTCTAAGCATAGAACTGAAATGTTTCTCTAGTTATTTCTCAGAATAAATATCACAAAGTATATGTTTTCAAGCACAGCATTTTACTACGTTGTTGATTTTTAGGTATCTGAAGCAGGGATGATGGTAATATTAGTCCTATTTCTCCCCATGTAATACAGAAGGTTTCCAATTTGGGGACTCCTTTTTCTCTCCAAGACATTTCATAACACATATTAATAAGTATGTCTCCGCAAAATTAACTGAGTGATATGTAGATACTCTAGAAAGAAGTGGAATTTGAAGGACTGGGGAGATGTTATCTGAGTTCTTACCGGGAACAAGGAACGGAGGCACAAAAAGGAACAAGTGTTGACTTTCTGGAGTAATTGATGGGAGAAGGAAACTGTAATACTGTAACAGAGAAAGAATGCAAACAAATTTTTCTTTCTAGCTGAATGAAGGAGAGGGTAATGAATGAGAGCACAGATATAAACAACAGCTGAAGAGTTGGCTAAGACAAAAGCATATTGGAGCTTGAGTATCAAAAAGGCTGTAATGAGAAAAAGACATTTTCTTTAAGTAATTGCTTTCATGGGAAGCAACTGCTTTCACAAGAATGCTGCACCTTCAGGAGTGAGATAGAGTGATGCTTACTCTTAAGTTTCAAGAATCACTTACATTTTTGTTGGCTTTGTTGAATAAAATATTAATATACGTGTCTTTAGGAATGATATTTTGAAAATGACTAATATGCTTTCATGTATTGCCTTTTTTAGTTTAAGATATTTATATGAGTGTAAGTAAATTAGGATTGGCTTCAAAAGGAAATAGAAGGTTAGTCTAAGGTAATAACACTTTCTGGTATGTAAAGTGGGATTATAGAGTAAGATCAACATTTAGAAGTAGGTATTTAGCAGAGAGGTAATTTTTTCATTTATCAGATTGTTTTTTCTTCATTTATGTAAATCACGTTCAAAATAGGAGGGCTCAGTTCATACTGTTCTTGCATCATATAGAGAACAATCTCATACCTATGGCAGTTCTACATATATTATAGCAAAGATTCATAATAAATAGGGAATCTGAAAAGAAAACTCCTCTATTTGGGGGGCATAAAGGATCATGGGAAGGAGGGCAAAGCAATCAAATGGGAAAGATTTTCCTCTCTCTGAGCTTTGACCAGTTGATAAGGAAATAGTTTAGTGAGTTTATCATTGAGGGCAGACCAGGGTTGACACTTAAATTAGACTCTTCAGACAGGCTGTTCCTAACGCTTTGAGTTTGGGTCATATCAATGTGTTTTAGGTGATCTACAGGCACACACAGAGGGAAGTCCCTGAAGTTTTATTTCTGCCTTTACTTCTTAAGTGTGATGTTTGGGAATCTGCGTGGGGAGTTTGCCTTAGGAGAGCTAGTAATGTTCCTGCTGTAACGTGCCTACAGAACAGACTGCCAGAGCCATGCCAAAAGAGCCATGGCATTGACAATTGTAAGGGATGGCCAGTCAGCCAGGGAACAAATAGCATCATATGCTATTGTTCCAGGCAAAAGGATAGAAGAACAAGCAGCTTTAAGGTGGCTTAAACATGGCATCCCAGAGGATAGACGTCATGGTGCCTAAAAACTTTCCATACTGCTTCTTCCAAACATATGAACTTATTCTTAAATGAAGAAGCAGCAAGGATGAAGGAGGGACTGATTAATTTTGTCCAAGAAGAACAGAAATTCAATGTGTGAAAGATGAAATAAGGCTGATGTTTAAACTAGATTGTTCCTGTACATTGGAATCTGTATTGTTCTTGAAAAAGTTCCAGGTATCTCAGCCACAGTAACAATTTGCATACACACAAATTGCAGTATGAGTTAAAGTTTGTGACTTTGTTATACGTGCATATGGTTTCCAAGATACATGTGGAAAGCACGTTGAATGTATATAATAGATAGCCCCAGATCTAATACATATTAATAGAAAAGAAATGAGTTCTAGATTGTCAGGTCAGCAATGGGAAAAATAGACTTTACAACCTAAAAAGGGAACCCTCAAATGTTAAGTGATGTATACAGTTATAATACCACAAATTTTCTTGGGCTGCAAATCATAAATTATGTGTCTTTTAGTGTATTTCCAAGATTTTCATTATTTTCAAATACATTTTTGTCCTCTTACATTTCTTTCACATGTTTACCATTATCTGATATTCTGTTGTCTATTGCTAAGCTATATTTAATATTTGTTTTGCAATATATGCTATATCCTGAGGTGTTCTGCATGACTTTTAAGCTATTAGTTGTGTTTCCCAAAGTGTCTTAATAAAACCCAGATGTTACAAATTATACCAACAAAGAAAGGGGACAGATATCTATTTTGTTGTTTCATATTTATTGTTATTACTAATGTTAGTATTAGAAATAGTAATATTATAAATAAAGTACCCTTTGTGATTCTTATCATTGGATAAATTTGGGACATTTTCAACTAAAAGCAAAATACAAGAGAAATACATCAATTAATTTCTTCCTAAACATCCCTCATGTGCTGACCAATTCAGCACTTTTAACATGAAAGTTTTTCAAATGACTCAATCTATCTGGATAAAGAGAGGTGTGACATTAACTGGCTATGTTCCTTAAGGCCCTCCCATGGATTTCATGTGACTGGTGATGCTTGCTGGGGTAGTTACAGGTTTTGGATTAAATCTGATGGCTTTGGAGCCAAATTTGTCTGTCTAGAAGTGGAAAACTGCTGAGTCAGTTATTGAGAAAAAATCCAAAGTGCCTTGAAAAGAATCAGGTAGCCTCCTAGCAGACACAGTCTGTTAATTTTCTGGTCCCTTGCCCTTTCACGAGAAATATGTGTGATGTCAGTAAGCACTGATTCATCTTGCATAATTTGGGCTCATCCATTGATCTCATAAACATCATAAATAAGCTGAGGGAGCTGGAAGTGTGTTTCAGAGCATTATTGTATAATATATAAATCTACCCTGGACATGTTTATGTAATGTCTTTCAGAATACAAGGCGTGAGACTTGAAGGTGAAGTCATCTTATAAAAGAACCTCCCTGTATCTGTAACTGAAACACTTTAGATGGAAACAATGATTTATATGTTATTTTGAAATTCACTTTAAGGAAAATTATCCATTACCAAACCTAAGTACATTTCTCAACACTTTTTAACTTTACTACATGAACTTTGTTTTTAGTCAGTGTTTTAAAAATTGACTATGCCATTTAAGTTAATGGTGATTGAGTAAAATAACCAACATTATGCCCTCACTTAATATGGACTCAATTTTCTTCTCTGATTATGCTCACTAGTGGAAAAATGGAGACACAACAGTGATAGCACAGCAGAATATACAGCTGTATGCTATTTGCATACTGTTACCCTTATCTATTATCTCTGGATGAAAGTGAAAGAAGAGAATGAAAAAGCTGGCTTAAAACTCAACATTCAGGAAACTAAGATCCTGGTATCCAGTCCCATCACTTCATGGTAAATAGATGAGGAGACAATGGAAATAGTGACAGACTTTAATTCTGGGGCCCCAAAATCACTGCAGGTGGTGACTGCAGCTGTGAAATTAAAAGATACTTGTTCCTTGGAAGAAAAGCTGTGACCAACCTAGACAACATGTTAAAAAGCAGAGACATTACGTTGTCAACAAAGGTCCATCTAGTCAAAGCTATGGTTTTTCCAGTAGTCAGGTATGGATGTGAGAGCTGGACCATAAAGAAAGCTGAATGACAAAGAATTGATGCTTTTGAACTGTGGTGTTGGAGAAGACTCTTGAGAGTTCCCTGCTCTGTAAGGAGATCCAACCAGTCAGTCCTAAAGGAAATCAGTCCTGAATATTCATTCATTGGAAGGACTGATGCTGAAGCTGAAACTCCAATATTTTGGCCACCTGATGTGAAGAGCTCACTCATTGGAAAAGACCCTGATGCCAGGAAAGATTGAAGGCAGGAGAATAAGGAGACAACAGAGGCTGAGATGGTCGGATGGGATCATTGACTCAATGAACATGAGTTTGAGCAAGCTCCAGGAGTTGGTGATGGACACGTAAGCCTGACATGCTGTAGTCCATGGGGTCGCAGAGTCAGACACAACTGATCAACTGAACTGAACTGAATTTTAATCTAAGAGAGACTGTAAATTCCTTTCTTATCTGCCAGCCTTTATAAAATGTAAAATTATGTTTCTAGTACTTAAGAAATGTCTAATGTAGAAAAGATTTAGAAGTCAGAATATCCTCTTATGGAGCTTATATTTATATTGAAAGCTTAGGGAGAAATATTCTTCAGTATTATAGATCATTTCACATGTTTTGTGTTATGTTTTCTACATTTCAGTTTATATAATAATATAAACAAGATAATATTGAATCATTCATGGAATAATAATATAACAACACTTGATGTAGTGCACACTGTGCATACTATGAATGGAATGCATTTTTTTCTATATGCCTTAACATTATAGTCTCACAAGAAAGTTGTGCCATTAATACCACTGACTCAAAACTTCTCTAATATCTAGTCTATATCATTATCAAAAACATCAAATTGCAAACTGGGAAATATACCAGACTTCCACTGCTTTCTTCACTGTACCATCTAAAGATGCTCTGAGCCCACTGTCTAAAAATCTTGACTGGCTGTCCTATGGACCCAGAAACTGAGTTTAAATTCCTCTCCAACCATTGACCTTATCTTTCCTTTTCATTTTCCTAGTAATCTCATTCTTTAAATGCTTGATTGTTTACAAAGTCCAGAAAATATCCTCTACTACCAAGATTCATCAGATGGTTCAAGTAATCCTTTGCAACAGAAGTCTTAAAAAACGACATCAATATGCTTTCCCAAGGAGGACTAAAGTGGCAATTTTCCTTGCCAGATCTATGATAAGAAAAGGCTTCCCTTTAAGCTGAGCAACCCCACCAGTTGGTTCATGGATCATACAATAACCTTAATGTTAGCAGTGCTTTAGCTATCAAATTACATCCATTTGTTAAGACATATTTTTGTGCATATGTATTCATCAATTTTAGAACAGTAAATAAAAATTACAGTTTTAAATTATTTGTAAAAATAGAAGTATCTTTACAATTTTCACAGCAACAGTGTTTCTTATTTTAAGTAAAACAAAAAATCAAAGTCATCTAGTAATCTCCCTTTGATAAAGTATTAACCATTATACAACAAGTACAGACATTAAAACAAACTAACAAACAAAAAACACACCTTTCAAGTCCCAGAAATTGCTTCCTCACACAAACAAATAATTGTATGGACATAACTCTGGAAGGGTATAGCAAGGTTTACTTCTTTAAAATATCTTCATATTATTTATTCAGATATGAAGTGTTACTTGTCTAACTAATGATGTATAAAACCTGAGAAGCCCCAGTGTATCCTCTGGGCTAATTTGCAGACAAACAACCCTCAATTGTTAACTCTTTTCCCCTGACTTATTCTGTATATGATTATCTTACTCCCTTACCCTCATTTTTTCTAGTAATTGAAACTAATGTTACTTTTTCTCCACAAACATATAATTTATTGGATGATCTTAAAAAAATTTCTGTACTTGGATAATCAAATGGACTTACAGTCAAAGTTTCTGATTCAGAGGTAAATTTTTATTCATCTCAGGAGAGTTTTGAGTTGATACAGAAAATGGCTATGTTCTGTGAGTGTGTTTAACTGATAAACTGGCATAACAGAAGCGATTATGTCAGAACACCTTAGTCCTGAAGTGAAGTGAAAGTGCAAGTATTAGTCGCTCAGTCGTGTCTGACTCTCTGGGAACCCAGGGACTGTGTAGCCCACCAGGCTCCTTTGTCCGTGGAATTCTACAGGCAAGAATACTGGAGTGGGAAGCTAGTCTGTTCTCCAGGGATCTTCCCGATCCGGGGATCGAATCAGGGTCTCCTGCATTACTGGCTGATTCTTTACCATCTAAGCCACCAGGAAAGACCTATCTCAAGCTTTATCCTGATCAAATAATATGGCCTCTTTATATCTCCGATACTGTAGATACACGAGCAACACTATATCATATTGTATTTTTCAATTATTGGAAAAAAAAGTTTGGTTGATTTTAATTCAGTAACTTCTGGATACATGTGTTGATGTTTAAAATTCATTTCTATGCTCATAGTTAATAATTGATTAGGTTCTATGATAGTAAATCTTTCCATAGGAGAATGACAAAGGATGAAGGTAGCAGGTGTGAGCTTCTTTCAATTTGGATTTGATTGCTACTGAAGCTACTTAAGAATCAAGAAGCTGAATTTTATATCTGTGTGCCTTCTCTGTGTAATGAAGCTAATTATTCTAAAAATAATGGAGCTGACATTTCTGCAGTAATACCATCAAACCTGATTGTCATAATCTTTGAAAAGAGAAGGTTGAAGTTTAAATGATTATTTCTTATTTATAGTACAATAATTTAACAGAGACTGGAAATTACTTTGTAGGATTAGAAAAGATGTTAATCAAATCCAAACAAGAGGTGAAAATATAATTGGAGTTTAGGGTGCAGGTTTAATTAAGGGGTGCATAAAAACTTGCATAACCCATTTATTTATGTAGAAAATACACATAATAACCTTTAAGCAAGTTTTGATAGCAAATGTCTGACATTCTGAAAACCTTGTGGGTATTCTAGACACACTCAACAATCATGTAACAAAAACAAAGGTATTATGTTTATTTCAGTTGAAAGATGGAACATAATAGAGATAGTGTATGCCTGAAGCTAATGATGCAAGTTCAATAGGAACAAAAGCACAGATTGAAAAGCAAACTGTGGCCAGTAGATAAGCCATTTGTGAAAAATCACTGGTGCTTATTTAAAAGGCAGATTTGAGTTTCATTAGATTACTTGTGATAGGATTCTGGGACCTGAATATAATTTCTCAAGGGCCCTAGCCCAGATGATTCTTATGGACACTGAAAACAGAGAATCACAAACAAAAGAGGTAGTAAAAATTTGAAGTTATCCCTGTATAAGTTCACAATATGTCTGTTATATATGGACATTCAAACTTTAGTCAATTTCTTATTCATAAGTACAATGGAAACTTAGCAATATCTATTCTTATATATTGTATGAGTTTTTTGAATTACAAAGAGAATATTCATTTAAAATTTTTACCTAACGTGCTATAGTATTTATTGTTTGAACTTTTTTTTTTAAGATTGCAGATGGCATACGATAAAAATATTTAGAAAACAAAAAATATCTGTGATAAGACTAACTTCAAAAGTCTAATGTTTGTTGTCATTGTTGATATAATCTTGGATGCTTTGTTGGTAAAACATCTTTTAACATCTCTACATCTTTCAACTGTCACCATTCCAATAACAATGTAATGATTTTGATTCTTTGGAAATTAGGAGCCCAGAAATTAGAAATAATTATCACATAATGTCCCCTAATAATAAATTATTCATTGTTTGAAATTTTTATTGGCCTTTTCCCTGACACTCAATAACTAAGTCAGAACATTTAAATTCTTAGAATAAAAAATGAATATTCTTTGGAGCAGGGCCTTTTTTTCTCCAAAATTCTGTGCATGTCATTTTTAAAAGCAAAAGTAAATATTGTAGTTACAATAACCAAAATCAAGCACCATATATTTGAATAAACTATCATTTAGCACACACAGATAAATCATTAAGGTACAACTCCAGGAGCAAAACTGAACTGAAATTCTACACTATAGTTAGAGTATAAGTAGAAAAACTCATATTTTAGGATTGGTGCAAAACATTAAATAATAATTAGTGGTAAAATTATTTACTGTGCTAAAGCCTTTGACTGTGTGGATCACAATAAATTGCAGAAAATTCTGAAGGAAATGGGAATAACAAAGCACCTGACCTGCCTCTTGAGAAACCTATATGCAGGTCAGGAAGCAACAGTTAGAACTGGACATGGAACAGACTGGTTCCAAATAGGAAAAGGAGTACATCAAGGCTGTATATTGTCACCCTGCTTATTTAACTTATATGCAGAGTACATCATGAGAAACGCTGGACTGGAGGAAGCATAAGCTGGAATCAAGACTGCTGGGAGAAATATCAATAACTTCAGTTATGCAGATGACACCACCCTTATGGCAGAAAGTGAAGAAATAAAGAGCCTCTTGATGAAAGTGAAAGAGGAGAGAGAAAAAGTTGGCTTAAAGCTCAACATTCAGAAAATGAAGATCATGGCATCTGGTCCCATCACTTCTTTGGAAATAGATGGGGAAACAGTGGAAACAGTGGCTGACTATTTTTGGAGGCTGCAAAATCACTGCAGATGGTGATTGCAGCCATGAAATTAAAAGACATTTATTCCTTGGAAGGAAAGTTATGACCAACCTAGACAGCATATTAAAAAGCAGAGACGTTACTTTGTTAACAAAGGTCCATCTAGTCAAGGCTATGGTTTTTCCAGTAATCATGTATGGATGTGAGAGTTGGATTATAAAGAAAGCTGAGCACTGAAGAATTGATGCTTTTGAAATATGGTATTAGAGAAGACTCTTGAGAGTCAAAGAGACTCTCAAGGAGTCCCTTGAGATCCAACAAGGAGATCCAAGCAGCCCACCCTAAAGGAGATCAGTCCTGGGTGTTCATTGGAAGGACTGATGTTGAAACTGAAACTCCAATACTTTGGCCAAACGATGCGAAGAATTGACCCATTGGAAAAGACCCTGATGCGGGGAGGGATAGGAGGCAGGAGGAGAAGGGGACAACAGAGGATGAGATGGTTGGATGGCATCACCGACTCAATGGACATGAGTTTGGGTAGACTCTGGCAGTTGATGACGGACAGGGAGGCCTGGCATGCTGCAATTCATGGGGTTGAAAAAAGATGGACACGACTGAGCGACTGAACTGAACTGAACTAGTGATAAAAATTGTGATTTGCTATTTCAGTTAACTATCCATTAGATATGAAACTTGCCTCCTCAATAAAATAGTGATATTACTTTCAGTCTTTCAGGAATAATGTTATCTCTATTGCTTACCACACCCTTTATTCTCTCATTAGTAATGAGAGTATATTGATTTCATCACAGATACAGGCTAATTTTGAGCAACAATAATAAATATTTTTGCATGGGGAGTTTGATGTGTGTCCTATGAAAACATACATGTAGTAATAATTCTAGTCTTTAACACCTCCATACACGCACTTTCACTTATATCTTAAAACAATAAACTACATATTTTTTTTATTTTACAGATAAGAAATTAAGTTTTAGAGATGATATGAACTAATATCTGCAAAGTCACACATATTAAGTACTTGCAAGTTAAGAATTATTGATGTAAGTCCTATTTTCGTCCACAATAACACATTTGAAATTTTAATATATTGAAAAAAAGAATTCTGAGTTAATTAGTAACAAAGAGAAAAATTAATAAGTTCAAGTATTTGAAAATTGTGAAACATAGCTCTAAGTAATGTATGCATCTAAGAATAAAACTCAAGGGAATTTAAAAACTCCACACTGTTACAAAGAAACAATATGTTATGAATGTTAACCAAAAATAAACCCACAATTGTTGGGGAAATATGAGAAAATCTCTTCACAAAATCTCCAGAAAACTTTCCCACAATGATAGAAAAGAAGAAAATCAGTGTTAATATTGCATAAGCTTTAATCCACGATGTGATGCTCATCATAAGGGATCCACTAAAGACATTGTAAAGATAAAGAAACCTCGGCCCTTTATACAGCCAAGCTTATCCAACCCACTCTGTTCATAATCACATGTAAGAGGGCTTGACAGCACTGTTTGTCACGAGTAGTTCATCCTAGATTCACCTGGTAACTAAGGCGATTATTTTTGTTAGTTAACTGGTTTTATCCAAAAAATAAAAATAAACCTCTCATATTTCTATGGCAGGAAAGTTTGGTAAATTGGAGCAAGTTGCCAACCAAAGTGTCTCTTATACGCCCACAAAAGATGAGAGATAAGTGACTATACAGCAATAATGACAATGAATTCAACTTACATTAAATGAACAAATCTTATAAAAAAAAATTAAACTTATCAGCAATGACCAAAGGTGCCAGATACAATTTTTTTCTGGTGCTGTATCTATCAAAAATTGAATTCATTTTCAAAAACTTAACCTTAAACAACAGTCCAGAACACCAATTCTACACATTTTTTAAAAAGAAAAAAGAAAGAAACACTTTTCAATTGATTTTTTTTTTTTTTTTTTTCTCCAGGCCCCATGTCATGTGGAATCTTAGTTCCCAGACCAAGGATTGGAGCACAAAGTCTTAACCACTGAACCACCAGGGAAGTTCCTCAACTGATTTTATAAAGAAGAAACATATATGGTCAGTTTAATAGATGCTCAAAAGCATTTTTTAAAAGTCAACTACCAAGACTCTGAATATATTAGGAATAGAGAAAGGCTTCCTCAGTAAAAGGTAAATACAGAAAACAACAACAACATATCTATGTGTGAAATTTGTGCCCCCAGGGCTCCACCCTGAAGATATGAGATTGACTCATTGACTCTTTTTAAGCTCTTTCACAAAATTCCATTGAGTATTGTCTGTATTTGGGATCCCCTATCCTCTGGGATGATCTCATTCACTCAACTCAGTGGCTGTGTCTGAGTTGGAGTTGCACAGCTTTAACAGTCTCTGTTCTACATATGTTGTAAGACTGAACAGCCCTCTCTGTTTTCTGCATAAATGGGCCTGCATATGTTGAAATTTGGAAAAGCCACCAAAATTACCATCTTGCAAATAGGAAATTGAAAACAACTCCTGAAGACTTACTTACATTATATAAGTGATGTGAAAAAACTACTCTTCTCACAGGCATTATTTCTTAGAAACCAAGTTGCTACCTAAAGATCTGCCAAGACTTTCAGTGTCAAAAAGCATTTAATTCTGCTTTTGGTAACAGACGTATATGTTTCTTCTTACATATGTTTCTCCTTATGTGTTAGGAGGACTTCTCTCATGGCTCAGATGGGAAAGTGTCCACCTGCAATGCAAGAGACCTGGGTTTGATCCCTGGGTTGGGAAGATCCCCTGGAGAAGGGAATGGCTACCCACTCCAGTATTTCTGCCTGGAGGATTCCATGGACAGAGGACCTTGGTGGGCTACAGTCCATGGTTGCATAAAGTTGGACATGATTGAGTGACTAACATTGGTGTGAATGTTTCCACCGTATTTGGAAATTCACTATCTTTCTATATGTAAATTAATTTTAGCCACTAAATTGGGTTAAATATCTTGAAAAAAATGCACATTTATTGGTAGCATGAAAATATCTAATAGAAGAAAATTTGAGATTCATTATATTAGTATGAGACACTGAATAAACCAGTGGACAATGGCCAGATCATACATGAAAACAGAATTCTGACACACAAAACTCTCTCCCATATTTAATAGCCCAGAAGCCAAACCTGAACCTCTGTAGTATTGTAGCAATTGGTTCCAAATGGTCAGGACTTAATGACTGTTTTTGCCCCCCTTCTTACTTTTACTTCCAACTTAGAACCAAACACAGAAAACCAAGGAAAATCAAGTATGCTCTAACCATTCATATAGGATACCTCACTAAGTAGGTGACTTCCAGTTTCTCCATGACAACAATCTCCAATCAGGGCATATAGGAAGCCCTTCCTTTCATTCCAGCATAAAGCCTTCTTACTCTTTTTGTCTGCCTTCAAGGCTCTGGCAAACACAAGTGATGGTATATAGTTTATTATCTCCGAGGGCAAGCTCTGGATGAGTGGTCTTGTCCTCGTTTGGGTGATCTTCATTTATTCCCGTCTCTCTCAATTGGAGAAAAATAGCCAACCCCATTGAACCTGGCAAATTTATATTTCAATGAACCATTTAATATATTTTTCTATCAAAATCAAACACATTAGAAATGATGGGAGCAAAAAAAATATAGTCAAATCAGTCAATTTGATGTGTTTATGAGATTAGTGCAGGATAAATGGAATTCTTTATGATGATTTGTATATTTACTCAAATTGACAGAAAATTTATTTCAATATTAACTAATTATTCATTCAATTACCTCAACATTAATTTTCTTAGATTGACAGAAATTTAATTTCAGCATTTATTTCAGTCTTATTGATTAAAATGTGTTAAAATTCTAAAACTGGTCTCCAGAAATATGTTTTCACTAGTATGATAAGGTTTTGAATTTGTATTTCATTTCAAATGAAGAAACATTTGTTTCTTTTTTATACTTGCAAGACACCCTCAATGGATTCCAAAGTATTTTTAATTCTATCTTGGTTTCTTTTCTGGCTTATTTAATATTCATATCAAATCTTGTTGCCTTTGACATCCTGTGACTTAGCAACAGCATAGGAACACTGGGGGAGTTAATGAAGCACAGAACAAAAATTCTATGATGGGAAACTGTCATCTGATGAGAAAGTGTAGCAAGGTGACTAAGAGAGGAATAAATTAGGTCCAATAGTCATGGAGAAGAAATTCAGATTCAAGACAAGGGTGGTTGCTATTCCATTGGCAAAATAATATGAATTGAAGGACAATATCTGTGCAAGATATTTTCAGGTTTTGGAATTACACAGTATCTCTTTTTTTCAAGGCACCTTTTTAATTTTCAAACTGTTTTTGTCCTTTGACATTTAAAAATATTTTCCTCATATGCTTAAAATTATATTTATGTTTGTTACGGACTAAAGAAGCATCTTAAATTAACACAAAATAACATACTTCTAGAAAATAACTCTTGCTTCACTCATTGAAAAGTGGGGAAAAAAAATTCTTTCCTAAAGCTATGCCTTCAAATGTCAACGTTTTTGATTTTAAACAAATGGCTGCTTTTTCAAACTTAACTAGCTTTTCTGAAGGATTGACAAAATAACGTGATTGAGAAACTTTAAGGAATTCAGTTTTCATGACTTAGTTCATTAAACAGCCAAAGGCCTTTGTGGAAAACAATCATGGTAAGCAAAAAAATTGTCTCATAATGTGATTCTGGCTTATCCTGAAGACTGCAGATTTCCCAGAAGGCTTATTTCAAATTAGAATAAGTTGGCTAAAAAAAAAAAAAATGAAAAGCTTAGGAGCAAATGCATAGAATTTTCATAATGAATTATAGCTCATTAATTTCCTCTGGATTATGGTCAATATTACTTGACTGCTATCCATTTGTATGTAAAGATATCTCTGTGGCCATGCTAGGATGATCATAAAAGAGAGTCATCATAACAATCACATAGGATATTCACTGGGCACCTCTGTGAATGGCATCTCTGGTGCCATTTCTTCCCATTCAGAAAATGGTGTATCAGTCCAATTCCTTCCCTGTTGCTTTAGGAATGTTTCGGACTGTTTCTGGACCTTTTCTGAGTGATCTTCTGTTCATACAATTCTATTCATATACCCTGAGAGGGTTTTTTTTTTTTTTTAACTACGCAGGCTTGCTTGAATAAAGTTCATTATTGTCAGTAGAAACACTGGGAGCTTTGCAGACTAATCCCATTGCAGGAGATATAGTTCTGCTGATACCCACTCTAAGGATGTTTCCTTGGAGAGTCATGTCCTAGGTCTACTGATGTAGAAGCTGCTAGTATCCGTGCTGATGGTGATGGCAGAGTCTCTTTCAGTTTGTACTTTTGCCAAATGACCACCTTGGACATTTCTTCTTTTTCTGAAGCACTTCTAAAATTTTTCAACTGTGTTTTCTGTCATTTTGTTATTGATTTCTAGGAATTCATTCTCTGTTCTGAATAGAAGCACCTAGCTATCTTTGTGGCAATTAGCTTCTCCCCTCTTTGCTTTACTTTTTCATTCCTTTCTGTCTTTTAATGAAGAGAAGTTGTTCTTTCAAATGTAATTGATTAGCAAGGTGGTTCTTAATGTTTACAACTTTTTAAGTTTTAGTTATGAATTGTTTCCTGCTCTGAGTTTATGAAGATATTCTCTAATCTGAAAGATTTATTGGCTTAATTTTCACATTTAGGCATATAACAGCAGCAGCAAAATAATAATCATTTGTACAAATAGTATGAGGTAAATGTCAACTTCATACTTTTATATAAGACTGTCAGACTGACACAGCACCATTTAAAGTAATCTTTGTTAGGCCCTGAAATATTAATTTTGTATTAAATTAAATGAGTTTCTTTCTGAAATTGCTATTTTGATTCCTGAGTTTCCTTGCCTGTACTTTAGGAAATAAAGCAGAATTTTTTACTAGTGTCATTTTATAAAAATTATTATGTCTACTACAGTAAGTAATTTTTGTTCATTTTATTTTTATTGTTCTTGATTCTTTGAAACATTATACACATTTTATTTTTTTAACACATTTTAGAGTCAACTTGACAATTAAGTCAAAAAAGAAGAAAGCTTCTATAGTTTTCATTGGATTTATATTGAATTTATTGTAGATCAATTTAGGAAAATGTATATTTTCACCATTTGAAATCCTTAAATTTAAGAATATATCTCTCCATTTGCTAACATCTTCAATTTTACTCAACAATATATTGATAGATACTCTTGTAAGTTTTATTAATTCTTAGATATTTGACATTTTAAATTTTATTCTTTTATATTGTTTTTTATAACTGTTTGATTTCTTTCTATATAAAAGCAATTGATTTTGCATATTGAAATTGTATGTTGATTTTAGCACATTGAGCTTGTATTCAAATACATTACTAAATATAATGAACTTTGATCATCTATTTGCAGACATGTTTGATGTGGGACATTCACAAGTATTTCATCTGTGAGTAATTAAGCTGTATTTATTTTCAATTCTTATACTATTAATATTTCTGTCTAGTTTATTGGTTAAGACTTTCAGTAAAATATTGAGTGAAAGTAGCAAAAATTAATTATCTTTTCTATTTTCTGACAAAAAAATGAGTTCAACCTTTCATATTAACTATAGCGTTTAATGTAAATTTTCTGTACATACCTTTTAATTTTGAATAGAGAATTTCTACAGTAAAATTTCTAAGTATTTTAACCACTAATGAATGTTACTTTTATCAAATGCCTTATCTGTACTGCTTAATATACAATATCTATATTAATTAGTTGTCATGATTTGCATCTTTTCTGTCCTTATTTTGTTAATATACTTACAGATTATTTGGGGCCCTTTTATTGAAATGAAAAAATCCTAGATCTACAACTCAATGAAATATCCATATACTTAACCCTATGTAATCCCTGTGCAGATTAAGAAAAACTACACTCAGTCCCCAACCCCTCTGATGTTTTCTCCCAGAGAATAACCAAACTAGTCAGACTTCTAACTGCATGTATTAGTTTTGTCTCTTTTTAACTTTGGCCACCTCATGTGAAGAGTTGACTCATTGGAAAAGACCCTGATGCTGGGAGGGATTGAGGGCAGGAGGAGAAGGGGATGACAGAGGATGAGATGGCTGGATAGCATCACTGACTCGATGGACATGAGTTTGGGTAAACTCTGGGAGTTGGTGATGGACAGGGAGGCCTGGCGTGCTGCAATTCATGAGGTCACAAAGAGTCAGACATAACTGATTGACTGAACTGAACTGAACTTTATGTAATTTGAATTAGACATATATGTACTTTTTTGTATTTGACTTTTTCACTCCAAATTATTTCCCGAGATTCCTTTCTGCTAGTTCACGTAGTTTCAATTTGTACTATTAATTTCAGGAGTATTCTATGTGTGAATCTTTTCTACTATAGTGATCATTTGAGCAATTTCTTTGTTGTTTGTTTAGTCACTAAGTCATGTCCAAATTTGTGTGACCCTATGGGCTGTAGCCCACCAGGCTCCACTATTCATGGGGTTTCCCAGGGAAGAATACTGGAGTGGGTAGCCATTCTTTTTTCCATGGGATCTTCCCAATGCAGGTATTGAACCTGCATCTCCTCCTTGGCAGATGGAATCTTTACCCCTAAGCCACCTGGGAATCCCAAGCAGTTTTTTGCGTGGAGGTTATTATAAATAATATCAGTACTTTTATTGAACTTACATCGTACTTACATAGTACTGAGGAACATACTGATGAGCCTTATCCTGCTACTTATAACCCTGATCATTGAAGTCTTACTGAATGTCAGCCCATGTCTTTCAGATTAACAGGAGTAGACAATGGGGTGATACATGCAAAAGAAAAAATTTCCAGAATCTGTGGTGATGCAGAAGTGAGGGATATATGTTGCTTGTGGGCAATTCTCCATGTTTATCTTGGGACAGATTTTGATTCAGACTATTTTCAAGGAGGTTGATTAACCAAATAACATTGGAAATAGAGATGGTGTCTTCCCCATGGTATAAGGAAGAATTCTTTTTTGTCCAGAGTAATAAAGGTAAGATTTACCTCTAGAGGAAGAGTTGAACAGGCTTGCTTGCAACTTCCTTAGAAGACTAGGGGTTTGCTAAGCAAAATCTGTCTTAGCTGTGAAACAAATCCAGCATCTACCTGGTCTACCTCAGCACTATCCCCATGGGATTTGTTAAGAATGGGGAGGGCAGTGGGTAGCTACCATGCTACCTGCTGCGTTCTCTACTAAAGTTCATTGCTCCTAAGTGAAGAATCTCCCCCTTTCTGGCAGCATCTAAGAAACCGAGAAAGAATAATTTTTCTGAATCACAAGCTGGGTATAATCCCAAATAGTTCACAATTGTTTGCATATATCTCTTTTATTCTGCATGTTATTTGGGGGGGGGGGGGCAGGGGGTATCTTCTAGTTTAATAATTTTTTTCAGCAGTGCCTAATCTGATCTTCAATGAATTTACTGGTTTTTAATTTCACTTATTATGTCTTAGTTCTAATTACATTTTTATTATAAATTCTGGTTCCCTGCCAACATTCTTTCTCTCTCTGTATTTCTTTGGTCTTTCAGCTTCTTAGGCATGCTAATCATTGCTGCTTTTAAAGTCTGTCACTGATAACACTATCTGTATCCACCAAGGGTCAGTACTTCTAGCCAGTGCTTCTCTTGATTTTCATTCACATTTTGCTTGTACAAACAAACAAAATGTTTGTACCTGGTTAATTTTAAGTGCTTGCCATATATTATTATACTTCATTAAGATAATTTGAGGCTCTAGATTATATAAACTTCACCCGGAGAGAATTTATTTTTCATTTGGCAATATTATGAGGATGAGATGATTTGAAACCGACTTCAGTTTAAGTAAAGTATTTCTATCTAGCTCACTTTTATTCTATTACTGTAGATGTTGGAGAGTCCATTCCAAATTCTGTTTCCCCCTGGCCCCAGGTAGCCTTGACCTCTAAGCTTCTTCTTCTATGTCCATAAGGCTGTGGAAAACTTTCCTCAGCTCCCCAACTTCACAGATGCTACTTCCAAATCACATTTTTCTAAAAAAAAAAAAATCTCAGATGTCCATTTCACCCATTACTCTTCTCTCCTCTCCCAGACGCTGATTTCACACTGACTCACTGACTTGTTCTTCTCTGATGTATTTTTACTTAGTTCAATAAATAGTTGTTCTCAGCAAGAAGTTCTTTCTCACATCTAGTTTATTATTATTGAAAACAGGAATCTCTCAATCTTTTTTGGCCCACCATACTGTTCCCTAAAGATGATATATTTCCTAGCATATCCTCAGTATGTGAACCACTTAAATTTCTTTTGATTCCACCTCATCTGTCTTAAAAGTTGTATTTCATCATGTCTGCATTCTAACATATATGATATTTATTTTGAAGCAGAAAATGCTATTTTACATTAAATATTTTATGTTTATATATATATATATCCATAATAAATATATAGCTATAAGACTGGTATATATTTGAAAGATGACCTTAAAATAATAACAGAAAAATACTTACTATGAATCTTTTTCCAAGGTGATGCAAAATTATCATGGTATTTTTATGAAGAAAACTAAGCAATAGGAAAAACAAATTTATTTAAAGAATTAAAACAGAATGCTCTGAGCTCACATTTACTAGATACCCAGAATATGAGAGTGGTCAATTGGCTAGAATATAGCCTTATAGAAGAAAAGGTATGTAAATGGAATTTGACCTGAAGCTGTTAGGGGAACCACACTGATTGAAACTGCCCACCCTGGCCAGTCACCATAGTAACCATTTGTTTGAGTTGTTTTATGGCAGGAGGTCCTGGTAAGGAACATGGAACTAATAAGCCTCCACCAACCAGAAGAATTCAGGAAAGGTCAAAAGGAGACACCACATGTCTGACCGTCTCCCAGAATCCTTCTTTTTGGCATCCATCTTGGCTGAACAAGGTGTGCACCACCAGGAGGGACTCTGAGTCAGAATGATTGGCTAAAGATAACCCAGAAAGTAATCCCAACACATTAAACCCAAGAATTTGAGCCAGCTGTTCTGGGTTCCCTTACCCTACTGCTCTCCACCCTGGCATCTTTTTCCAATAAAATCTCTTGCTTTGTCAGCACATGTGTCTCCTTGGACAATTCATTCCTGAGTGTTAGACAAGAGCCCAGTTTTGGGCCCTGGAAGGGATCCCCCTTCTTGCCTGAACCCATTTAATTGTAACAGTAGCAAATTTTAGCTGTGAAATTATAAAAGATATCGTTAGGAATTGTCATAAATTCAATATCATTGCATTGATTCCTTGTTCTAAAGAATAAAGTAATAACTTAAGCACTACCTCTGGAGTTCTTTGTCACTACCAAATTAGTTTATCAAATGCAATTACATATCTTTGCCTGAACCATAGATGTTTAGAGAGTGTTAATATATGAAGATGGTGATTGTTATTACAAGCCAACTTAAATCACTAAGTTTGAACAGAAATTTAAGAAGTCTTGGAGGTTGATAGTGCATAAAATCATAATTGTAGCTCATTCTTTTCTAGATCAAGTATTTCTGGAGCAAATCAATTCATTTCCTATCAACTTGCATCTTACTGTTAATGTAGGATACTCTCTTTATCCTCCTGAATATAGCATGTCATAGTTTGCTTTAGCCTAGTAGGCACACCAATGTACATTAATATATTTCCTGAGGGTTAGGTCATTTCAAACTTGGTATCACTTAGTCCTCAGGGATCTTTAGTGTCTCCTCACTCCAAAAGATGTCAACTTATGAACTAACTCATTATACTGATATCATTGTCAATAGGACTGTAGAATTAAAATTAACAAGTAGCTTAAATGACAGAATAATACATTTATCAAAGAGGGGAAAATGTGTTCCACAAAATGTGTAAGAATTCATACCAGGAAATTTATATGATTCTTCCACATCAGAGAATAAATTGCTATTCCTTTGCCTCAGTATCATTAAAAAGGAGACATAGAGATTTGTTTAGTCTGTTCACTTTGTGATCTGAAAGACCGCCAAACCTAGAAGAGACTGACAGAAAGATAAGCTTCTCTAGTTAACTTTCATGATAGCTCAGTGAGTCTGTCATTTGGCTCTTTAACCCAACAAACTGAGTAACACTAAAGCATTTATGACATTTCAGAACGATCCACAGAAGCTTTAACAAACTACGATTGGAAACCAAAATAGAGACTTTAACTTCCAAGTTAGACCATGCCATCTTTTGCATATTACCATGATAATTTTCAGAAATAGCTTTTAAGTTGGCAATGGGCCATGGAAGAGTACTAAAGAATACTGAATGGTCACTGTATTATCATAAAATCCTATATGTTCTTTATGAATTGTTTTTGTTGAATTTATATAGTTTGAAGTACACACCATCCTAAAACAGAACTTGAAGTATATTTGTTATTTTTTGATATGCATAAATAAGTTGCATGATCAAATCAGGTCATTAACCTTCCTACTATGATTTTTCCCACAAGGTTAGTGTCTCTTCTTCAACTCACACTTTTCTATAAGGAATTTTCTTTGATCATCTGGCAATGGAGGTGGAAAATAACATTTTATCAACCATTCTTCCTTATATACTAGTATAACAATGAAAAATGCATTGTGATAATATAGCCTTCTCAGAAACAGTTCTTAAGGCCATGGGGATGAGGGATGGCTTGTCAGGAGAGAGTGGTACATCTTATCATCCACTTGTAGATAAGGCATAATGTCAGGATACTCCACAGTTCATAGTATGGATGCTTAATTTTGTAGGATATCCAAGGAAATGAAAGTAGCAAGTTTTAGAAATAAGAAAGAATGAGGAGGATTCTTGCAGAGATATTTGTATAATGGTCTAGAGTGTGAACATATTTATGTCAGATGTGAATTCTTATCAAAAGGCCATTATGTCAGAGGAAGTTTTAATAATCAGCTGCACAAAGTTTCTTAAATGAAATACGTGTGAGACTCCTTCAAGTGCCACTGCAATGCTTTCACAAGGACATCACAAGCAAGAAGTTATTTTGCAAAGAGCAGGCTATGCAGGAAAACAATGGCATGAACTTCCCATAACTATAGCTATTTCAGTCATTGCTACCACTGAGTACACAAACCTGCTAGTAGAAGTTAACAGCCTCAAACCTCTAATCTTGTATAATATGCAAAGGGTAGCTTTAAAACAATTTTATTTATTCCTTTTGTCTTAGAGAGTATAGCAGTTTGTCCTCACTTGAATAGATACTCATTCAGGTTTCAAAAATATTGTGACTTTGTGACGCTACCAGTAACAAAGTCCACATACTGATTAGATGATGACAAACCACCTTAGTACTTTACAGAACAAGGCTTTTGACTGAGGTAGCCTTTATACAGCAAAGTAAAGACAGCAGTGGCCTAAGTCCACGGAAATCATTCAGTTTTCCAGGTCAGGTATCAGTTATCAACTGCATTATGAAAAGTGTAGTCTGCATAGGTCTAGAAGTAATGCATAGAAGTAGAAGATGATAACTTTCACAGTTGCTTTTAAGTATCCATTCACAGAATATTAAATTACTATTTCTAGGACTGTCCTTTTGTGCACCTTGGAGATTTTAGTACCTCAAACATAGGTTTCCGCTAGTGGAGCCATGATTTCATTGAATTAGAAAAGGACAGCAAGTTGCCTTTTGAGGATTATCATGCCATTTGGAGAAAAATAGAAATTTTGATGTTAGTTTGGGTGATTTTCACAGATCGAAAACGTGGCAGAGTTTGGATGGAGTCCACATTTTATTTGGGGATATTTCTTTTTTTTTTTATGTAATAGTGAGTGAAGTCGCTCAGTAGTGTCTGACTCTTTGTGACCCCATGGACTGTAGCCTACTAGGCTTCTTCGTCCATGGGATTCTCCAGGCAAGAATACTGGAGTGGGTTACCATTTCCTTCTCCAGGGGATCTTCCTGACCCAGGGATCGAACCCGGTTCTCCTGCATTGGAGGCAAACGCTCTAACCTCTGAGCCAGTGAACGTTAATGCAAAAGTATAAAAGCAGTACGACCATGAGTTCATATCATTTAGAAGTAAAGGTTTATGTTACAAAAAAAAAAAGGTTTAGCTAGCACCTTACTAGTTGAGTTATAGCTGAAATCAAAGGGAGTACAGTGTAGTTAATGGAGGAGAAAAATCATGAATTCAATCTATGGTTTTATTAGTTGTAGAAATGATGAACTATCCTTTAGAATAAATGCCTTGCTTTTCTAATATATATATTACTCCTTATCTCCAATATATATTTTGGAGAAAGAGTTTTGTTTCTGGTTACCAGTTGAACCTAACCCATAAGCGAGATAATATTTAGGCATTCGATCAGAATTAGATGAGAAATGAACAATATCACTATATCTTGAACTCAGAATTGTATGAAATAATTATATCGGTTTAGAATTGTTGAGGCTGCCACCCTTTTTTAATTGGAATATAGTTGATTTACAATATTATATATTTTAGCTGCATAACATAGTGTTTCAATATTCCTATAGCTTATACTCCACTTAAAGCTATTACAAAATGATGGCTATATTTCTCTGTTGTACCATATAATATATCCTTATTGCTTATGGGTTTGCTTCCTTTGGTTCACATGGTTATATATGAGTGAAATTTGCATTGAAAAAGAAATTATTGCATTACATTTCTTGGAGGAAAATTTTTGGTTTGGAAGTTTATGTACAGGAAGAATGGTTTATGTGTATGTCGAGCAGCCAAGTTGTGGACTATTATAGTCATTCATTTTAGTCTATTACTCAGCATGTGAACAGATTACCTATTGTAACTTGGTCTCCTATTATGTTATTTTGAACTATTCTTCTGCTTATACCATGGATGAATAAAGACTCACTTTTTTCAGCTCTTAGAAAGTTGTAGGCTCCTGACCTACAGTCACCCATTTAAATGCTTCCATTTGTAACTTTACATATTGAAAGAATAGCTTAAATATAAATGGCTAATCACAGCAATGGTATAGAGGTAATGCTGGAAGCCAATGGAGGAGGAGTATTGGGAGCATCCAAAATAATCAGTTTCTGTGAAATGATACTTGTAAGTGTTACATTGCCTAGGTTTCATTTTTCCTGACAATTTTCTAAACCTTTTTATTTAGTCTTTTTGATAATTCTCTGAGCCTCTAGATAACCTTCCAATAAGTTCCTTTTTATTGCTTAAGTTAGTTACAATATATTTCTCTTGTTTCCCACCCAGCACCCAAACTGACATACACTAAAAGCACGTAAGTAGCTGAGAACCTAAATAAATGGCAATATGTGAGTGCTGAAAACTGATTTAATCTCACATCATGTAGCCTACTCAAACCAAAGGTAAATTCACGATGTAACTGCATGCTATGTATCAAGGAAACAAAAACATGGGGAAAGCAGTATAATTCTAGGAACAAGAATTTATATGAAGGACACAGGCAGAAGATGTAGACTCTAGCATAGACTGAGGAACGGATTTACCGAAGAAGAGAAGAATAGTTACTACACTTTCAGGTATAGAAGTTAAAGAAGAAGCAGGAGAGCTTCAACTTTAAATTTACTTCAAGAGCAAATCAATATTTTAAAAATTTGCCTGAGTATAAAAATTACTTGGGAGTCTTATAAAAGTATGGGTACAAGACCCTCCATTGTAGATTCTGGTGTATTAGTATTAGGGTGGATCTAAGAATATCTATACTTTTATTTAAGTCGCTAGACAATCTCAGAATCCAAAATGCCTGGGACAATTTTGGACTAAAAATAATTTTGTATGAATGAGAGTGCTAATTATCAACAGATGTTTGAAATGTAGATAATTATGATTTAAAGGCTACATTTGCTTATAATAATAATACAATCATGCTTTTGAAAAAGTTTTAGAGTGAGAGTTTTTGAAAAAGTCACCCAATTATGAAATGTTGTCTTCAGCTAAATACACTGGAGAGATGTAAGTTGTTTTATTATGTTGACTGCAAGTAGCTTGGCCTTAAAAGTGCAGAAAGGGAGAGCTGATTGTCTGTGGCATCCTGAAACACTCATATATTGCTTTCAAGCTCAGTTGGCAAGGATTCAGTCAGAAACATCTGCAAGAATTTAGACTGAGCCATGTACTCAGCGATCTTTCTACCTGTTACTCTAATTACTACACTATAAAATTTTTATTTTTATTCTAGCTCCCTCTGATGCTGCTGGAAGATCATAGAGTAAACTCAGCAGGGTAAAGGAGTCTAAGATAAGAAAGAGAAAGAGGAGAATAAGGCAGGAAAACAGAGAAAATGAACTTGGAGGCTACATGTCATGCTACACAGAATAACAAACAAATCCTCCACATCTTATGGTTTCTGCTTCCTGTATAGCTTCAAAAGTAATGAAGTTGCTTAATATATTTGGTAGACAGCATGGTGTCAAGTAAATATATATATATATATATAAAGAGGGGAGATAAATTTGTTATAATGCTACATGCACTTGTATACATTTCTTTCACTTCCTGCTCATTTGTTTTTTTAAGCTATATTGCAAACAGATGATAGACTGAGACCTCTTAATGTTATATTCAATTATTTCTGAATTTGAATATATTTGAGTCCCTGGTGGCTCAGAGGTTAAAGCGTCTGCCTGGAATGCGGGAGACCCAGGTTTGATCTCTGGGTTGGGAAGTTCTCCTGGAGAAGGAAAATGGCAACACATTCCAGTACTCTTGCCTGGAGAATCCCATGGAGGGAGGAGCCTGGTAGGCTACAGTCCATGGGGTCGCAAAGAGTCAGACATGACTGAGCAACTTCACTTTCACTTTCTGAGATATAACTTGCAGTGATGAGGAGGTAGGCTATTTTATGCACATATGATTTGGGGGTGTATAATAAAATCCTTTGGAAGTAGGGAACCAACAAAAGGCAAAAGAGAAGGGATAGTTGAGAAGGAGCCCAGTACCCTAAATGGCACCTTAGCTCATCTTAAAAATTGATGTCTTAGAGCCTACCTTGCTCTTGGATTTTCAGGTTTCTGATATATTATTTTTAAAATTCAAGTGAAAGGAAAACTCAACATAAGCTTCTTTAAAGTGAGATGGAACTTGAAGCTACTCTACTCAAAATCCAGAGTTTAATGAAACTGGTCCTAGATTCTCCACTATGTCCCCAGTACCTTCTCTTTTCGTGTTACAGCTGAACATTCATCAAATAATGTGCACTGACAGCATGCTGTGACACCAAACCAGTTCCCAATTGTGAGCTCCAGACTAGAAGCTCATGTGAAAAGTAGAGTGTGTGCTCTATATACTTTGCCAAAGAAAGTCTAGAAACGGTGTCTCATAGCTTCCAATTGGGGTACATGACCTGTTTTACATGTGGTCATGCTAATACTTCCTATACCTGTGGCCACAGATGAGACTGGCTGTATATGACAAATACGGAAAATAAAATTGGAAATAAATAATAACAAACTAAAAAATAGTGTTGCAATGCCAGAGAAATAGGAAAGTTGGTTGGGTTTATGGGAAAACTGACAAAAATTATTAGTATATTTACAAATTTATTCCTGGAGTTATTTAGATAGTTGGGTAATGTTCTCAACCCCAATCTTAGCATCATGTTATTTAGAGCATGTTCAGTTCAGTTCAGTTGCTCAGTTGTGTCCAACTCCTTGTGATCCCATGAATCACAGTACACCAGGCCTCTCTGTCCATCACCAACTCCAGGGGTTCACTCAAACTCACGTCCATTGAGTCGATGATGCCATCCAATTACCTCATCCTCTGTGGTTCTCTTCTCCTCCTGCCCCCAATCCCTCCCAGCATCAGAGTCTTTTCCAATGAGTCAACTCTTTGCATGAGGTGGCCAAAGTATTGGAGTTTCAGCTTCAGCATCAGCCCTTCCAAAGAACACCCAGGACTGATCTCCTGTAGAATGGACTGGTTGGATCTCCTTGCAGTCCAAGGGACTCTCAAGAGACTTCTCCAACACCACAATTCAAAAGCATCAATTCTTTGGCTCTCAGCTTTCTTCACATCTAGCCTTGACTAGATGGACCTTTGTTGGCAAAGTAATGTCTCTGCTTTTCAATATGTTATCTAGGTTGGTCATAACCTTCCTTTCAAGGAGTAAGCGTCTTTTAATTTCATGGCTGCAATCACCATCTGCAGTGATTTTGGAACCCCCCAAAATAAAGTCTGACACTGTTTCCACTGTTTCCCCATCTATTTCCCATGAAGTGATGGGACCAGATGCCATGACCTTCGTTTTCTGAATGTTGAACTTGAAGCCAACTTTTTCACTCTCCACTTTCACTTTCATCAAGAGGCTTTTTAGTTCCTGTTCACTTTCTGCCATAAGGGTGGTGTCATCTGCATATCTGAGGTTATTAATATTTCTCCTGTCAATCTTGATTCCATCTTGTGCTTCTTCCAGCCCAGCGTTTCTCATGATGTACTCTGCATATAAGTTAAATAAGCAGGGTGACAATATACAGCCTTGACATACTCCTTTTCCTATTTGGAATCAGTCTGTTATTCCATGTCAGTTCTAACTATTGCTTCCTGACCTGCATACAGGTTTCTCAAGAGGCATATCAGATGGTCTGGTATTCCCATCTCTTTCAGAATTTTCCACAGTTTATTGTGATCCACATAATCAAAGGCTTTGGCATAGTCAATAAAGCAGAAATAGATGTTTTTCTAGAACTCTCTTGCTTTTTCCAGGATCCAGCAGATGTTGGCAATTTGATCTCTGGTTCCTCTGCATTTCCTAAAACCAGCTTGAACATCTGGAATTTCACAGTTCACTTATTGCTGAAGCCTAACTTGGAGAATTTTGAGCATTACTTTTCTAGCATGTGAGATGAGTGCAATTGTTCGGTAGTTTGAGCATTCTTTGGCATTGCCTTTCTTTGGGATTGGAATGAAAACTGACCTTTTCCAGTCCCTTACCACTTCCTATGTCATCTGTACTTATAAATAATATATATGAAAAAAAATGAATGAACTCTTTCACAGTACCATGGTTCTATTCAACTACTTCCTTTTAAACTTGCTTCTATAGTTAATGAAAATGCATTTGGATCCAAAGATTCCAGTCAATCAAATAAAATTTTAAAAACTAAACATATTAAACCCAATAGCATTTTATTTAACTTGAATTTCCTATATTATTGCCTCAAATTTTCTATTAAGTTTGTCTCTTTGAGTATGTAAATCAAACAACTGAGAGTCTTCTTTTGCTTGTTTTTTTCTTTTTTTTAGCCAAAGATTCTAGGCAAAAGTCTCAGATTGGTAAAGGGAAATATTAAAGTATCAACATGTAATTGGGCACACTGGTAGTTTTCCAATGCAAAGTCATAACCTAAATGCTTTCTACTTAGCACTGAAAATTACATCTCCTCTGGTTCTCGTTTATGTTTCATCTAAGAGCAGGTGGAATAAGTCTGTATGCCAAGAAGCCTCCCATGGTATTCGCAGTTTGAGAGTTTGAGCTGTAAGGGGATCATTTGACTTGTAAACAGTTTTACTTTTACATAATTGACATGAAACTGGCAATACTTCACACAGGTATGTCAAAGAATATTACCTTTTGCACAGTACAATGCTTAAAAGCAAATAATATTTTTAAATCTGTAACTCAGAATTTCTCAAAATAAAAGAACGTATAGTTTGTAATCAAGTATTATATATATATATATATGCATATACATATATATATTTCTCAATCAGTGAATATATGGGATTTTACTATAACCATAGCCTAAAATTAATCATATGAATGGTTTCCTCAATACTTTTATCATGGTTTTTGGTACTACATTTACATCAAAGAAGTTATTTTGATAAAGGCTTAAGTGGAATTATCATTTGAATAAACTATTTATAAGCCTATTCTCTTTCAGTATTTCTACACTGTTCCCCATATAACAGTGCAAATGCACATAGTCTCTTTGTAAACAGTAGAATCAAAGTAATTTTTATGTCTTTCTTTATCTGGTCTTGTGCTCCTAATGGGAGGCAGGAATGTTATTTTCAGGTACAGAGATACTATAACTGGAGCTATGGATGGTAAATAAAAATAAAAAGATACTCGAGTTCTTTAAAAACTTCACTCAACATATTAGATAATTGACTCCATTGATGTATAAAACAATTATACAACATCTAGATTAGAGGGAGGTACAAGGGTTAGAGTCATAGAAGCAGAAGTAGAGAGGGAGAATGTCAGGGAGGGGGATACACATGCCCATACCAGGATATTTAACTTATGTGCAGAGCATGAGAAATGCTGGGCTGGAAGAAGCACAAGCTGGAATCAAAATTGCCAGGAGAAATATCAATAACCTCAGATATGCAGATGACACCACCCTTACGGCAGAAAGTGAAGAGGAACTAAAAAGCCTCTTGATGAAAGTGAAAGTGGAGAGTGAAAAGTTGGCTTAAAATTCAACATTCAGAAAATGAAGATCATGGCATCTGTTCCCATCACTTCATGGGAAATAGATGGGGAAACAGTGGAAACAGTGTCAGACTTTATTTTGGGGGGCTCCAAAATCACTGTAGATGGTGATTTCAGTCACGAAATTAAAAGACGCTAACTCCTTGGAAGGAAAGTTATGAGCAACCTAGATAGTATAGTAAATAGCAGAGACATTACTTTGCCAACAAAGGTCTATCTAGTCAAGGCTATGGTTTTTCCAGTGGTTATGTATGGATGTGAGAGTTGGACTGTGAAGAAAGCTGAGCACTGAAGAATTGATGCTTTTGAACTGTGGTGTTGAAGAAGACTCTTGAGAGTCCCTTGGACTGCAAGGAGATCCAACCAGTCCATCCTATGGAGATCAGTCCTGGGTGTTCATTGGAAGGACTGATGCTAAAGCTGAAACTCCAATACTTTGGCCACCTCATGCGAAGAGTTGACTCATTGGAAAAGACCCTGATGCTGGGAGGGATTGGGAGCAGGAGGAGAAGGGGACGACCGAGGATGAGATGGGTGGATGGCATCAGTGACTCGATGGACATGAGTTTGGGTGAACTCCAGGAGTTAGTGATGGACAGGGAGGCCTGGCGTGCTGCAATTCATGGGGTTGCAAAGAGTCGGACACGACTGAGCGACTGAACTGAACTGAACTGATATCAGGATAAGAAACCAGGAAGTTATAGTCACAGGCATCACTGCTGCTGCTGGTGCTCCTAAGTTGCTTCAGTCGTGTCCGACTCTGTGCAACCCCATAGACGGCAGCCCACCGGGCTCCCCGTCCCTGGGATTCTCCAGGCAAGAACATTGGAGTCGGTTGCCATTTCCTTCTCCACACAGGCATCACTGATATACCCCAAACTGGGGAAACAGATAATGTAATCATATGCCTAGCCTGTTCTCATCACAGTGCAGAACAGTGAAGACTCAGAGGACGTATGCCCCTTGCACTGGCTGGTAAGAGAAGCTATAAGCCCATTTCGTACACACCTCTCTGCCCACATAACATGTAGTGTAGGAGAAAGAGAAAGATTGAATCAGCTCAGAATAGAATTTAACCACTGAGATAAGAAAATAAGTATTTAAAGATGGCTATTTTAAAGCTGAACATTTTTGTGTCATGCCCTTCTTTGACTCTTCTTAAATATCTAGAAGGAGATTCTGAAGAAGATTTTGTAAGTTTCTGAATCAATTTTAGGAAATCAAGTTGGCATAGTCTATGCTCATCAGAAAAAAGATAAATAAATAAAAGGATTATACTAGTTCAAGGAAATAACTCAAAAAAGAACAAAATGATAAAAATATTGATTGAAAATAATAAATGCTTACTATGTATTATCAGTAATACTAGGGCTAAATAAACCTGTACTTTTACACTGGAAAGGATGGAAATTTATCAATATGTTTATTCTTAAAAACATATTAGAACAAATGTACATAGACAACTGTAGGATAAAATGAAGGACAGGAATTTAAGTGACAAGGAAACAATGTTTCCAATATAGGAAGCAGTGAATGTTTGCAGTATGGCAGTTTATCAGCAGCCTACTGAGCATTCTGCCCAGACTGAAGCAAGAGCAAGCATTCCAGGAAAGAAGAGAGAGACAGAGAGAGAGTGTGTGCGGGTTTGTGTCTGTTCTTAAAGAGAGAATGTGTAGTCAAGATGCCATATACTCCACTGTACGAGAGGCAGTTTGGAAAAAGTAAGGTGAGTTAAAAACATGGTATGAAAAAAAAATAATATACACACACAGCAACTAGAAATTTCAAGGGAGAAATACATGGTCCCAACGTGAAGCAAATGTTCCATATTGGAAAATCAAATGAACAAACTTTATTAAAACAAAAGGGATTCTACACCACAGTTAAATATAGAAAATTGGAAGATGATAGGAATTAGGCAAAGAAGGAAAATATGTCTTCTCCCAAAAATAAAACTGCAAAATCAGTGAAAAAACAAAATCAGGAATAAACACAAAATGTTTAAGAAAAATCATATTTCAAATATGAAGTAAATCAATACGTATCATGATTTGAATAAAATAATGGAGACTGAGGGAAAAAAAGACACATCTGAACTCAATGCTAAAAATATCCTCATCTGATCGACACCTGACTCACTGAACTAGAAGTGTTGGGAATAAAATATAATCAAAGAAACTTACTGAACACTGCAGGAAATGATACTTATTTCAAAATGAGAACTCATTTATTTTTAATGCACCATATAACAAATAACAAAGCCATGGTATGGTCATTACAAATGATACTACCTTTGAAAACATTTTCACGAGTGAGGCTGTCTGAGGATAGAGACGACTAAGATGGAGTTGGGAAGCAAAATGTTAGTTGAGATCAAAACCTATGATATTTAGGGGGAGGAAAAATTTATATTTAGAACTTTGGTGCCCTTTATGGATAGCAGAAGCTGCAATGTCAAATCTGAGACTTTAATAAAAGTGCAATACCATAAATAGAAATAGGTCAGTAAAATATAGATCATAGCTCCAACATTTTGAATATTCTTTAGAGCTTTTAACTTTGAACTCATCCTACATTCAATAAATACTGTTGAATTGAAGCATAGTACAGATACTCTGATGGAATTAAGACACAAAATTACTTCCACGCTGATGACTACACATTTACTTGAGGAATTTTAAGTAATACTTTGGCAGTGGTTACTATAACACTTATTCCTATCGTGATTTTGATATTTATTGAAGCTACTGTTTTGTAAATGAAAACGAGGTTATTTTTAATTTTAAATAGTATCATCAACAATCATTATGAAAAGGGTTGAAATCCACATTTCTCTCTAGGTCCTTCCTTCCCTATTTCTGTTTTCTCCCCAAAGAACAAAAATAAACAAAAAAAAACCCTTAGAGAAAAAGCCTTAAAATTGCCCCACCACTTTACTACCTTTGTTTGCCAAATCCAGAAGCCACTGCTTTTTTCTCGGTCTTACAGCAGCATTTAACTGTACCATTTACTCTTTCATCAAATGCTCCTACTCTTTGCTTCCAGGAATTTACCTTACTTCATTGGCTGTGACTCCTCAGTCTTCTTTGCTAGATCCTGTAATGTCTGATTAAACTGTATTTAGGATGCTTGGGGCTTAGTCTTGAGCCTCAAGACCTTTTGACCCTTTATTGATCCTTGACCCTATATTTTCTCTAACTTATGCAAAATGAACTCATCCAGTGTTAACAGTTTAAATATCATCAAAATATTAATTTAATAATAATTAATAATTAATTAATAATAATTGATTAATATTTTCACTTTCAAGTCCAGTAGCCATCTTAACATTAATGAGGTCAAAACAGAACTCCTTCTTTAATCCAAATCTGTTTTCATTTGTTTTCTCTCCTAGTAAATTGCATCACTATCCAAACAATGATTAAAGGCAAAACTAGAATTTCAGTAGACCATTCTACATTCAGCTAATAAAATCATCAGCTGATTGTGCTAAACTTTACCTTCAAAGCGAAACAAAAATTTCTATTCACTTTTTAAAAATCCATTTCTACTATTCCAATCCAATCCAATATAAACCAATCTACAATCATTACTTACCTGGCACTGTATTATCATTTCTATGACTTTCCTGACTCCATCCTTGCTCTGTAGTCACACTGATTTTATTAAAATAAAAGAATATAATTTATTCTCCAATATATAACTATTGAATGGGTTTCTGTTAGCATTGCAAGAAACCCCACCCAATTTCTTAGCCCTTGCTTACAAAACCTATCATGACCTGCTCCTGCCTTTTTTACCGGCTTTAAGCTGCCCTTGTATATTTCCTTAAGCTTCTACCATATTAGCATCCTTTTAGTTTCTTTGAATATATAAAATTTACTTAGTTTTTTTCTGGAATATTCTTGCTATAAATCCTAACTTAATTCTCTTGTTCCTATTACATGTGTCTCCAAAGACTATTCTTGCTTGCTTTTTTTTGTGACTTCTACTGTTTCCCTCTAGAATATAGGATCAATAGGTTCTGGGACCTTTAATAATGCAGACAGTTTTGAGTTCCTATTGTTGAGAGTAGTTGGAGGCCAAAGATATTTTTTATTTTATTTAAAGATTGTTCAGTTGTATCCGACTCCTTGCAACCCCATGGATTATACCATACTTGGAATTCTCCAGGCCAGAATACTGGAGTGAATAGCCATTCACTTCACCAGGGGATCTTCCCAAACCAGGAATCGAACCCAGGTCTTCCACATTGCAGGCGAATTCTTTACCAGCTGAGCCACCAGGGAAGCCCTGGTTGAGAGTAGTAGGAGGCCGCAGATAAATATTCAATAACTCATTGTTGAATGGTAAGTAATTTTACCTGATTTTGAAACATTAAATGGTGTTGTGCTTTCTTGGCTATTAAAGTAAAGAAAAGATTATATGTTGCCATTAGGACCTGACATCAAATATTTTTAAAATATTAAAAAGAAATATTTAAAAGAAAGGCATGGCTTTTTTAGAAAAGTGTTGTTTTACAATACAGACTGAAGAGTAGTGCTGGCAGATGCTGAACTTAATAGCTGTCCTTTTGTAACCGAAGAGAAATGCAAAGCTCCCATAACGTAGTGTGATTTGGGAACTAACCAACAGACTCAGTATGAGGCTCTTTTATGAGAAGAGTATCTGAGATGTTAAAACCTCTCTGTGTGACAGGCTCTTTTTTTTTTCCAAATTCTAAGTTGGATAAAGCATTCTTTGAAGTTCTTATCTTTTCAGGTTGTCCAGCATGATTGTGAAAAAGGAGAGATGTTTCCAATTTGGTAGATTATCCAAGGAAGTTATTTTTCAGCTCTCTGGAAGAAGTTGAAGGCTTTGGAAATGTGGAACTGTTTCAACCCTGCAAGATAACCCAGCCCTCCATGACTGAAGTAACTTAGATACGAAATACTCTTCTAAAATAGGCTGTGCCAATTGGCATTGTAGTTTTGAAAGTCCATTGGGGAGACATCTCAGTCCCGCTGATTTAACTACTAGGCTTTGTCTGACCTTATTTGTTTAGATTTTGCTGTATTGAATGCTGCTGTGGAATCCTGCTTAAATTTATTTGGTGGCATTGAAAGAGAAAAATGATGGCATTATTTCTGTTAAATATAATAGTAACAAAAAAGAGACGTGTGAAGCTAAGAAAGATCTTATTTTGGAAAGATCTCTTTTTAAAAAATTCCCAGTTGCCTGTCTGGTCATCCAAGCCAAATGAAGAGAATTGTTGGTAATTAAAAAGTAATTCACTGAAGTGACTGCAGCTGTAGCATTGGTTTTACTGCCAAACGCAGTGTGATCTATAGAAACAAAATCCTAATTGTTTCAAATGAAAAACAACAACAACAAAAAAAACCTCTACTCCTAAAGATGTCTAAAAAGCTTTATTTCATTTATAAAAACACCGGTGAATTTTTAGCAATGAAGTTGTAAAGAAGAAGGAATAGCTTGCCAGTCTGGCAAACGCAAGCCTCATATACATGTGCAGCTGAATAGTTATTTACAAACTACTCTAGAACAAGCATGTGAATATTGCACAGCCATTTTTATTCCCTATTGTATCTCTTGAGTTTAAAAGGCTTGAAAATAAGGAGTTTGAAAGAGGAAAAAAAATGAGCATTTAATTTTTTGATTTATTTTGGGTTTTAAATATTGATAATACTTTAAAACTTGGTAAAGAAATATTACTGAAGCTATGAATATTTTATTGACCTTCTTCAGGAATTTTCTTTACCAAGTATTATTTTCACACCCTTCAAACCAAAGGTTTCTAAGTGGTAAATACTTTCCATCCTGGCTGAAGGTAAATGCTACCTTTAGTTGGTATCTCCCAGATTTTTTTGGGTTATTACTAGCTTTTTCCTGTAAGCACTTTAAGCATATTCTTTTTCTTTTTAATCATATTTTTGATACTTACCCTAATTTTGAAACTACTTATTTTTATTTTTTTCTCCTACAAGAGACTACTAATTTTTGCAAGAAATATTTATCTTTGTTTTATATGCCTCAACTTTACACATCACTTTAAGTGACATATCAGAGTCCCGCTACCCAGTAGAACATTTATGTAAACTGAGTGAAGAAAGAAGTGATAAATCTTAAATAAATGATTAGAATTTATTTTTATTGTCAGATATTTTACTTAAATATATTAGTATTTTTAAATACATAAGACATATTAGTACCAGGGTTGTATTTATTAGTTAAAGTTGATTACTTGAAATAAAAATGCTTTATTACTATACTAAATAAATATAGGGATTTATCAGACTTACATTCCAACTAAATAGATTCATTGGGAAACTGTACTAACCACAATTTACTTTAAAACAAAGTTATTACAGTTCAGCTATTCTAAAAGGTAAACGGTAGACTTATTCACTGTCAGAATACAACAAACTTTTATGTGCCTTAATTGTAAAGAATTATCTTCTAGAGTTTGCTTCAGTTTGGTTCAGTATCTCAGTCATGTCTGACTCTTTGTGACCCCATGGACTGCAGCACTCCAGGCTTACCTGTCCATCACCAACTCCTGAAGATTGCTCAAACTCAGGTCCATCGAGTCGGTGATGCCATTCAACTATCTCATCCTCTGTTGTCCCCTTTTCCTTCTGCCTTCAATCTTTCCCAGCATCAGGGTCTTTTCCAATGAGTCAGTTCTTTGCATCAGGTGGCCAAAGTATTGGAGTGTCAGTTTCAACATCAGGCCTTCCAATGAATATTCAGGACTGATTTCCTTTGGGATTGATTCCCTTCTTCTTGCAGTCCATGGGACTCTGAAGAGTCTTCTCCAACACCACAGTTCAAAAGCATCCATTCTTCGGCACTCAGCTTTCTCTATAGTCCAACTCTCACATCCGTACACGACTACTGGAAAACCCATAGCTTTGACTAGATAGACCTTTGTCAGCAAAGAAATGTCTCTGCTTTTTAATATCTAGGCTATCTAGGGTGGCCATACCTTTTCTTCCAAGAAGGAAATGTCTTTTAATTTCATGGATGCAGTGACCATCTGCAGTGATTTTGGAGCCTCAAAAAATAAAGTATCTCATTGTTTCCATTGTTTCCCCACCTGTTTGCCATGAAGTGATGGCACTGGGTGCCATGATCTTCGTTTTCTGAATGTTGAGCTTTAAGCCAACTTTTTCACTCTCCTCTTTCATTTTCATCAAGAGACTGTTTAGATCTTCGCTTTCTGCTATAAAGGTGGTGTCATCTGCATATCTGAGCTTATTGATATTTCTTCCAGCAGTGTTGATTCCAGCTTGTGCTTCATCCAGCCCGGTATTTCGCATGACATAATCTGTATATAAGTTAAATAAGCAGGGTAACAATATACAACCTTGATGTAGTCCTTTCTCTATTTAGAACCAGTCCATTGTTTCATGTCCAGTTCTAACTGCTGCTTCTTGACATGCATACAAATTTCTCAGAAGGCAGGTCAGGTGGTCTGGCATTCTCATCTCTTAAAGAATTTTGCAGTTTGTTGTGATGCACACAGTCAAAGATTTTGGCATAGTCAATAAAGCAGGAGTAGATGTTTCTCTGGAACTCTCTTGCTTTTTTGATGATCCAACAGATGTTGGTAGTTTGATCTCTGGTTCCTCTGCCTTCTCTAAATCCAGCTTGAATATCTGGAAGTTCACAGTTCGCATACTGTTGAAGCCTGGCTTGAGCATTACTTTACTACCATGTGAGATGAGTGCAGTTGTGTGGTAGTTTAAGCATTCTTTGGCATTGTTGTTCTTTGGGATTGGAATGAAAACTGACCTTTTCCAGTCCTGTGGCCACTGCTGAGTTTTCCATATTTGCTGGCATATTGAGTGCAACACCTTAACATCATCATCTTTTTGGATTTGAAATAGCTCAACTGGAATTCCATCGTCTCCACTAGCTTTGTTTGTAGTGATGCTTCCTAAGGCCCATTTAAGTTCTCATTCCAGGATGTCTGGCTCTAGGTGAGTGATCACACCATTGTGATTATCTGGGTCATGAAGATCTTTATTGTACAGTTCTTCTGTGTATTCTTGCCACCTCTTCTTAATTTCTTCTGCTTCTGTTAGGTCCTAACCATTTCTGTCCTTTATTGTGCCCATCTTTATATGAATGTCCCTTTGGTATCTCTAATTTTCTTTAAGAGATTTCTAGTCTTTCTCATTCTATTGTTTTCTGATATTTCTTTGCATTGATCACTGAGGAATGCTTTCTTATCTCTCCTTGCTATTCTTTTGAACTCTGCATTCACATGGGTATATCTTTCCTTTTCTCCTTTGTCTTTTGCTTCTCTTCTTTTCTCAGCTATTTGCAAGGCCACCCCAGACAATCATTTTGCCTTTTTGCATTTCTTTTTCTTCGGGATAGTTTTGATCACTATCTTCTGAACTGCTCATTAATTTCATTTTGAATTATCAAATTAAATTACAAAAAAAATTCTGTATTTAATAAAAAAGTTTTTTTAAAAATGTGGAATGTTTAAAAGTGGAATTTAAAGCATGTAAGAGTTTTACTATCTATTATAATTTTAAAAGTTACTAAAAAAGAACTAATTGTACATGGAAATACTATAGCTTGTTGGAGTTATAAAGGAGTTACAGAGAAGCTCACTGAAAATTCTGAATTAAATATTAAATCACATTTTCATTAAATAAATATTTTGGGGAAAATTCTATATATCAATTATGAGGAATACAAAACTTATTTACCCTTTCTTTTCAGTTTACTCTGTGTTGTGAGTATGGCAAGAACAACCCCATTCAAACAAACATGAATGGATGAATGAATAAATAAATGAATGAGTGAGTATCAAATACTGATATATGAATGAAGAAAAATGAAGCAAGTTAAAAGAGAAAATGCCAACTGGGCTCAACTGGTCCATCTGCGCAGAGCCTTGGTGTTAGGAGCAAATTATTTGGGTAGCTGAGGGAAGAGTGTTTGGGGTAGAGGGAGCAGTTTGGGCAAAGGCCCTGTGCCAGTACAGCCCTGAACTTTCCCATAAACACAATGACCTGTATGTCTATAATAAAATCAGTGAGACAGAGACTAATGTATTATTAGATCAGAGAAGTTGACTCACACAACATCAGGCAGGGCCATCTAGCTATGGAGGTATATTCAACATTCATTCTGAATAAACTGTGATGCCACTGGATGATTTATTTAAGTCAAGGAACATGTCTAATATTTGTTTTAAAAAGAACATTCTTCTTGCTTTATTAAGAATAAGCTACTGAGGGCCAAAGATGGAATCAGGGAGATTGGAAGCAGTAAAACTGGTGACCAAAATTTTATAGTTATTTAGAACGCCCTAGTGTGATGGGAACCCACTCCAGTGTTCTTGCCTGGAGAATCCCAGGGATGGGGGAGCCTGGAGGGCTGCCATCTATGGGGTCACACAGAGTCGGACGCGACTGAAGCGACTTAGCAGCAGCAGCAGTGTGATTCTACCTGCTATTTATGACTACTGTCTTTTAGCATTTGTCTCAAAATTGCTCTCTTAGATTTACTGTGTTGTGATCAAAAGATCATAAATTTTAGAATTCCTACATTAAAATTTTGAAAAAATATCAGTTGGTTCCTGCTGCTGCTGCTGCTTAGTCATTTCGGTTGTGTCCGACTCTGTCTGACCCCATAGATGGCAGCCCTCCAGGCTCCCCCGTCCCTGGGATTCTCCAGGCAAGAACGCTGGAGTGGGTTGCCATTTCCTTCTCCAATGCCTGAAAGTGAAAAGTGAAAGTGAAGTCGCTCAGTCATGTCTGACTCTTAGCGACCCCATGGACCGCAGTCTACCAGGCTCCTCTGTCCATGGGATTTTCCAGGCAAGAGTATTGGAGTGGGGTGCCATTGCCTTCTCTGATCAGTTGGTTATCTCACATAAATTATATGCTATATGAAAATTCTGATTTATTTTTATTTCTTTCATATTTTTAATAAACCCGTTTTATTTCTTTTATTTCTGATGTTGCTTCTGAGCTACTATCTCTTCATCTCCTCAACAAGATAATTTATACAAATACTGACAGACAGGACAAAATGATGGTGTAGGTTATCCTAGACTCACTTCCTTCCATGAACATGATAGATTTGAAGCTACATATAAAGCAACAATCTCTGAGAATTACCTGAAAACTAGCAGAAAAGATTTTCCACAAGTAAGTAAAAAGAAAAAAGCCAAACTGAGACAGGTAGGAGGCAAGAAGATGCAGTCTTATTGGGAACCATATTCCTATCATCCAAATTGCAAGGCAAGAAAACAATTCAATTTATAGTAACACCAAAGAGAATAAAGTATCTAAGAATAAATTTGACCAAGGTGGTAAAAGACCTGGACTCTCAAAACTATGATACTGAGGAATGAAATTTAAGATGACATAAATAAATGGAAAGATATATCATGCCCGTGGGTTGGGAGAATCAATATGACTAAAATGTTCATGCTATCCAAGGCTATATACAGAGTCAATGTAAACCCTATCAAAATATCAATAGTATTTCTCACGGAACTAGAAAAAATAACCCTAAAATGTGTATAGAACTACAAAAGACCCCAAACCATCAAAGTGGTGTTAAGAATGCAGAACAAAGTTAGGAGTATCAGACTTCCTCACTTCAAACTGTAGTATAAAACTATAGGAGTCACAATAGCAGGATACTGTCACAAGAAAAGAAACACAAATCAATGGAGCAGAATAGAGAGCCCTGAAAGAAACCCATGCTTATATGATCAATTAATCTTGACAAAGAAGTCAAGATTCAATGAAAAAAGTCCTCTTCAATAAATTGAGAACACTATACAGTCACAAGCAAAAGAATAAACCTGGGTCACTTTCTTATACCATGTACAAAACTAAGTTAAAATAGATTGAAAGCTTAAATGTAAAACCTTAAACCATTAAACTCCTAGCAAAAATATAGGCAATATGCTTTTTAACATTAATTTTATTAGTACCGGTGTCCTCAGGCAAGGGTAACAAAAACAAAAATAAAGGTAATTGCATCAAAATAAAAAGGTTTCACAAATCAAAGGAAGCCATTAACAAAATGAAAAAGCAGTCTACTCAATGATAGAAAATACTTGCAGATACTATAGCTGATAAGCGATTAACATCCAAAATACATAAAGGAATCATACAAATTATAATAATAACAAAAATCTCATATAATTTCATCAATAAATGGACAGAGGACCTGAATATACATTTTTCTAAAGATAACATACAAGTGACCAATAGGCACATGAAAAGCTGTTCAATATCACATTCGTCAGGGAAATGCAAATCCAAACCACAGTGAGATATCACCTCACACCTATAAAAATGGCAATGTTGCTAATGACATGTGATGGCAAGGATGTGGAAAAAAGGGAATACTTGTGTATTGTTGGAGAAAAGTAAATTGGTGCAGTCCTATATAAAACAGTATTGAGGTTCCTCAAAAAACTAAAGGTGGAAGTATCACTTGATCATACAATTCCACTTCTGGGCATTTACCAAAAGAAAACAAAAACATTAATTTAATAAGATATGTACACCTTTATGTTCATTGCAGCATGATTTACAAAAGCCAAGATATGGAAGCAGCCTGTGTCTATCCATGGACAAATAAACAATAAAATACTACTCAGCCATATAAAAGAATGAAATCATGCCATTTGTGAAAATGTGGGTGGATCTAGATGGCATTAGGCCAAGTGAACTAAGTCAGATAGAGAAAGACAAATACTATATGATTTCACTTATATGTGAAATCTAAAAATAAATAAGCAAACAAACAAAACATAAAAAATCTCTTAGGTACAGAGAACAAACAAGTGGTACAGTGGGGAGAGGTGTGAAAGAATGAGCAAAACTGGTGAAGGGTATTAAAAGCTACAAGCTTCAGTTATAAAATAAATGTCATATACTATAATAATTGTATATGGTGACATACTTTTGCCAGACTTATCATATGGTAATATATGTAATGTCCAATCACTATGTTGTACATCTGAAACTAACATACTATTATTATATATTAACTATACCTTAAATATTAAAAATATGTAGTTTTCATCTAATATTCACATATCATGTGTCAGGCTTTTTGCACAAACTACAGCAATCCTATAAGGCAGGTGATGCAAAATGAAACACTTAGAAGTTAAGCAACCTACCTTATTTTCTATTATAGAAATGGCGCATTTGACATTCAGACCCAGGTCTGTTTGCTATCAGGCCCTGTTATTTTTTCACTGAATTCACATACATGGATATTAGAAATAATCTAGCCTATGCTACAACTTTCTGAACAAGAAACTAGATAAATAATTGATCAAATTACTCATTCTTTTTAAATATTGACAAATAGTGGCAGATTACATATACAAAATTCCCCCAAAGTATTGCTTATTAGTGATATTTTCTATTTTAGCTTTTTGTCATAAGTTGTAAATAAGAAATAAATCATTTTCAATATGTACATTGTATCAAAATTTTCTCTATGTAGTAGGAATCATGTGATTGTTGCTGGTCAAAATTATTTTTGAGATAGTATGGTCTTTCTTTGGTATAACAATAAATATATCCAGTTTCTGGCATTTAATGAAAAATAAATTTAAGACTAACAAACTATTTGCTTCTACAGTTCATTTCTTTGAAGAATAGTCTGTAAAGCCTTGTAAATCCACAAAAATAAAAAAATGCTAGTAATTTATCCAGCTATTTTCATATTCCTGATACACCTGAATAGGCTGATACACTTGAATGATCAAAAGGTATATTTTTCAATTTATTTGTTGAAATATATTGCTGGATGTTTAATTGAATTATCTACTGTTTTTAATTTATTAATAAATGAGGCATGAAAAAGGTGTAATTGTGGTAAAATATAAACTTTTTCCTCTGAGAAGAAATGTTGCCTCTTTATACTAGCTTAATAGGTTGAAAGTAACATGCTTTTTAAAATAGAAGTATAGTAAATCTGACTTGTATGAGAAGAAGTCAAAATGAAAAAAGCAGTATCTTTTCTGCTTTAGAAGAGATGTTCAAGGAACAATAAATACTGTTGATGTTTACCTTGGAATTTTCCCTTAGATTTTGTTATTTCTGATAAATTTTTAAAAAGTTGTGCATTATCTGATTGTATGAAATGTAACCAGTTTCTTATAAATGTTAAAACATGCTTTTTAATTATCTCTACATATTTTTGAGCATTTATTCAAAATACATGCTAAAGGGCATGTTTCTAAGACATCAAAAGTTCACTTTAAGATATTTAAAATATCAACTTTCTTTTAGAAAATGTAATAAGCCTTTCAATGAATCACTTGCAATTAAAATAGTTTTTAATTGAAGCCTTCCCAAAATTCAAAATATACTTGAACAATAAAATGCATATTAAGTCATTCATGTTTTCAAGTGTCCCTTTATAGTATCCATGGGGATATTTGGAAGAAGAGTGTTCCAGACAAGGTGAATGAATGAAAATCCCAACAGGACTTTGACAGAATTTATTTGTGGCCCATTGAGAAAGGGGCAGAGCAGTGTGGGACAAGGTCAGAGAAACTGCAACACTATAGATCTTACATTCTGTATAAAAGACATGGGATTGCCTATGGATGGAGATGGGAAGCACTGGAAAGCTTGAGCAGAGCAATAATGGAATCTGAATTGCATTTTAATGAGTACCCTGAATTATTCACTGAAAAAAAATGAATACCAGACATTTCTGACTGCAAAAGGACATGTCCTTTTAAAGAACAGAACTGAAAAACTAAAACATTTCTCAGGTTTCAGTGACATTCAGAATCTGGAGAAAAATTCAATCTTTAAAATATTTCCCAGAACTCATTCCTCTGTCCTTGGAATTTTCCAGGCAAGAATACTAGAGTGGGTTGCTATTTCCTACTCCAGAGGATCTTCCCAACCCAGGAATCCAGTCAGCATCACCTGCATCTCCTGCATTGGCAGGTGGATTCTTTATCACTGAGTCACCTGGGAAATCATTACCCCAAATTTAAATCACTGCTGCCAAATCTACCTTCATTGTGACAAATTGGGTGAAAATTAGAAAACAAACAAACAAAAACAGATTCTAGTAAAATTGTTTACTGGTTTTTCTTATAAGCACTTTCGGATAGACACTGATTTCAACCCAAATGGAGCAAGCTAAGTGTGTGTGCGTGCTTAGTTGCTCAGTTGTATCTGACTCTTTGTGACCCCATGGACTGTAGCCCACTAGGCTCCTCTGTCCGTGGGATTCTCCAAGCAAGAATACTGGAGTGGGTTGCTGTTCTCTTCTCCAGTGGATCATCCCCACCCAGGAATCAAACCAGGTCTTCTGCATGGCAGGCAGATTCTTTACCAGCTGAGCCATATACTTGCTTTTTTTATTCTGCCACTTGATGAAGATGGAGACATCATCACTAGTCAATATATATTTTAACATATAAAATAATTTGTAATTGTGGATAGGGGCATTTTGCCTTCCTCAGTTCAGTTCAGTTCAGTCGGTCAGTCATGTCCGACTCTTTGTGACCCCATGAATCGCAGCACGCCAGGCCTCCGTGTCCATCACCAACTCCCGGAGTTCACTCAGACTCACGTCAATCGAGTCAGTGATGCTTTCCAGCCATCTCATCCTCGGTCGTCCCCTTCTCCTCCTGCCCCCAATCCCTCCCAGCATCAGAGTCTTTTCCAATGAGTCAACTCTTCGCATGAGGTGTCCAAAGTACTGGAGCTTCAGCTTTAGCATCATTCCTTCCAAAGAAATCCCAGGGTTGATCTCCTTCAGAATGGACTGGTCGGATCTCCTTGCAGTCCAAGGGACTCTCAAGAGTCTTCTCCAACACCACAGTTTAAAAGCATCAATTCTTCGGCACTCAGCCTTCTTCACAGTCCAACTTTCACATCCATACATGACCACAGGAAAAACCACAGCCTTGACTAGACGGACCTTAGTTGACAAAGTAATGTCTCTGCTTTTGAATATACTACCTAGGTTGGTCATAACTTTTCTTCTAAGGAGTAAGCGTCTTTTAATTTCAGGGCTGCACTCACCATCTGCAGTGATTCTGGAGCCCAAAAAAATAAAGTCTGGCACTATTTCACTGTTTCCACATCTATCTTCCATGAAGTGATGGGACTGGATGCCATGATCTTCGTTTTCTGAATGTTGAGCTTTAAGCCAAGTTTTTCACTCTCCACTCTCACTTTCATCAAGAGGCTTTTTAGTTCCTCTTCACTTTCTGCCATAAGGGTGGTGTCATCTGCATATCTGAGGTTATTGATATTTCTCCCGGCAATCTTGATTCCAGCTTCTTTGTGTAGGTTAAGATAGACTGTGAATAGAAGTTTGGAGCAGTCACACTTTAAACTTTATTGCATGTAATTAGGGAAGCCATTTACAGTAGCAAACCTCTACTCCAACTGCCACTTAAATATCCATTTATGACTTGATTCCTTGCTATCTACTGTTCTTAAATGTCTGGGTATTTGTGTTTGCACAGAAATATTTATCTCTGAGTTAGTAAAAAAACAAATGGACTCAGTGCTTTCAAGTTTCACATCAAATTAGTCTTTAAACACAATTTATTTCCAAAATGTAGCATTAGATAAAATAATTTTCATCCTATCACTTGCATAAATCAGAAAGGAAATATACTACGATGCTTAATGGGATTGCTGAAAATTTCAAAGTCTTATTATATGATATGAAATAAGTATGGTGTAGTTAGAAAGATTGGTTGAAAATACTGCATTTATAAGGTAGACATTGCACAGAGCATAGTTCTTCCATTCTAATTTATCACTGCTAGTGAAAAAATAAGTGGGATTATAGAATCATATAATTTAATATACAGTACTCTTGCCTGGAAAATCCCATGGGCTGAGGAGCCTGGTAGGCTGCAGTCCCTGGGGTCACGAAGAGTTGGACACGACTGAGCAACTTCACTTTCACGCATTGGAGAAGGAAATGGCAACCCACTCCAGTGTTCTTGCCTGAAGAATCCCAGGGACGGGCGAGCCTGGTGGGCTGCTGTCTATGGGGTCACACACAGTCGGACATGACTGAAGTGACTTCGTAGCAACAGTGAAAAAAAAAAAAAGATGGGATTATAAAACCATATAATTTAAAGAAAATTTCAACAAACGTGGTATGTTCTTCTGAGAGTATCTTGAAAATGAATCTGTACATTCTTATAGAGAACACAAATAGACATTGAAAATTTTATATCCTTGGTTTTCAAAGGTCATTCATATAATTACATGTGAGTTTTGCACAAACATACTGTAATATAAGGCAGAAAACATCTATTATTTTCAGTAAACTATTAAGTAATAAATTCATATCTAAGTCCAAGTAATCCAGTAACGAACTGAAACAAAAATGAATTCCTACCTACCAACTTTTAGTATTTACATATAATAACTCAAAATTGCTTAAAGAACATGAAAATGGCATCTAAAAGTAAAATAAAATTTATATTTTTTCCATTATTAACTGAACTATTATAACACTTACTTAGATTCTAAACTTATTTTTTATATATTCTCTTGATCACTGTTCTAGGTAAAATTAAACATGCAGTATTGCTTACTATAGTAGCATTTTAAAAATATAAGATATTGTGGAGATGAAGATAAAAGCTTCTGATTTATAGCTGCCCCTACTCTTGTGAAGGTCTAGTAACATCCAAATTTTGGTACTTTTAAATCCCATTTGAACCTATTTCTGTTTTATAAACAAATTTAAAAAATCTGTTCCAAATGGACTTTGAGAAATTGAAATATTTTTTCTCAATAATAAAAGAAATGTTCAAACAACTTCAGTTCTGCAGTTTGCAACACAAAACTTAAACAGAATTTCCTTCAACCTTTCACTATTCACCACAGGCTGCTGCTGCTGCTGCTGCTTCTCCACCATAATTGACTTTCGGTTCACTGATTTTGTTACTATATTTTACATTGTGTGACTCAAGAATTAAAGTCATTTGGATACATTTGATCAATTAATTCAACTATGTTATATTAAAATAACATTTAATTTTCAAATTATACAAAATATCACTTTATATCTTTTGACTTCGCTAAAAAAGCAGATAGTATATAGAATTGAAAATGAATCAAGAAGGTTTTCATTTCATCCATTCATTTAATAAATATTTATTGAGACTCAAATGTTTTGAATATTATATTAGGCATTTGGACACACTGGTGAACTAAGCAGCCTTATTCATATTCTCAAGCTGTTTATTGTCTACTCAATAGAATTGACCACATATTTACTATATGCTGAGCAATATGCTGAATGTCTCTAAACACTGACCAATATTTTGAACATGTCTGAAGCTCAGGAGGAGGGATTATTGTTAGACACAACCAACATATTGGACTCAGCAGTACGATGAGGCCACCTGGAATAACAGCAAATTTTAAGGGGTTATATAAACGTTATATAATATTTTTCCTTAATCTGTGTATCGGAGTATGCAATTCTGCATAAAGGGTGCAAGATAAATTTGTAATGGTTGGATTCAATTTAAACTATGTCGTGTGAATAAGACCTTTTAAGTTTTATTTAGTTTTTAAATGTTATTTCTTCAGCAAATCATTAAAATATGATTGATGGTTAGAGAGGCAAGAAATCAAAATCTGTTCAGGAAAGTGTTGATAATTTGGTCATCACCCCTGGATTTTTTTTACTGCTTTGAGAGAAAATAAAGCAACTGACTTCCTAATTTACATTTTATAAATAACAATTATCTCAAAACCACTTAGAAGCAGTGTCTCCCTGTCCTAGGACTATTCCCATTTTGGGTTGGATAACCTTTTCAAGGTCTCTTCATGCATCATAGAATGACTAGTAGTGTCTCTAGCATTCACATACTAGATTAAAATAGTTTACCCACCTCCACTTCCCAGTCTTTGCCAACTAAAAATGTCTCCATATCCTGCCAATTGAATCCTGCAAGGGATACAAATTGCCTTGGCTGACAACCAATGACGTGGAAAACCTGTCTCAGAAAACCATAATTTTGATAAAAGTTACTTTGATTTATCTTTTGCTTTTGATGTCTAAATAAAATTTGCAACAATATTTGAAAGTTAATTTCAATGTGCATAAACTCATTCTAGATTGCAAAATGGATTATCTTATTATATAGTAAACAATATTAGTTATAAAATGAAAGAGCCCTACTTTTTTAGTTTTGTTAAATAGGTAAAATTGATCAACTTTACATGAGAAATACATAATTGCCTCATCTGTCAAATGGAGATACTGATTTTAAAGTAAATATTTATGAGACAGAATTTTTATAGTTAACAATTTTTTAAATAAAAACTTACAGAAAAATTTACAAGTCAAAACTTACTTGTAATACATTGATTTGTGCCTGTGATTTGAGTATTTATTCATTCAAGTGTTTCTATTACTAATAAAACTTATTATGGACTTATACGTGGCTTCAAAAAGTTCATCAATTGTTGGATTCTTTTGTGTTTATCCTTCCACATTCCCTTATGTTTGTGATGTTTTGTAAATGTCACATGAAAGAATGTTGGTATTGTGGAGTTGAGAATACTTAGTTACACTGTTGCAATTAGCTGATGTTGCTTGTCATATTATATTTTATAATTGGCTATTTACACTTACATCTGAGAAAGTAACTTATTATTTTTCTGCAGAATACTCGTAAATGTACTCTCACAAATATATTTTAAAATAAAAATGGATGATCAATATAAACTATTTTATAATATGTTCAGCCTTTTTTTATGCATCCCTCAAAGTTTCATTAGTAACTTTCATTTCATTTACTTAATTATTCCTCATCCTATAAATGTTATCTTCAGTTATTCATATTTTCAATGTTAATTTTTATTTGGAAATCAAGACACACTTTTAAATTATTACTATGAAAAGTCACTAATCAAATTTTATATTTGAAATGATTTTATCTTCTTTCAATATTATTTATTCACTATTATGTTTGGAGATTATGTCTGAACTGTCTTCAGTTTCTTTATATTTCATAGATAATTAAATATTTCAAGTCAAATGCAATATTTTATGTACAGTCTCACTAGTCTTTTGGAATTTGTATATTTCTCATTTTTGTTGTTGTTGCTTAGTTGTAAGTCATGTCTTTTCCAATGTGTCCACTCTTCACATCAGATGTTCAAAATACTGGAGCTTCAGAATCTGTCCTTCCAATGAATATTCAGGGTTGATTTCCTTTAGGATTGTTTGATTTGATCTTGCTGTCCAAAAGACTCTCCAGAGTATTTTCCAGCATCATAATCCAAAAGCATCAATTGTTTGGTGCTCAGTCTTCTTTATGATCCAGCTCTCACATCCATACATGACGAATGGATAAACCAGAGCTTTGAGTATACAGGCTTTTGTGAGCAAAGTGATATCTCTACTTTTCAATATGCTGTCTAAGTTTGTCATAGCTTTCCTTCCAAGGAAGAAGCATCTTTTACTTTCCTTGCTGTGGTCACTGTCTGCAGTGATTCTGGAACCCCTCAAATAAAATCTGTCACTACTTCCAATTTTTCCCCCAACTATTTGCCATAAAGTAATAGGACTGGATTCCATGATCTTTGTGTTTTTAATGTTGAGTTTCAAGTCAGCTTTTCCATGCTCTTCTTTCACCCTCATCAAGAGTTCTTTAGTTGCTCTTCACTTTCTACCATTAGAATGGTATCTTCTGCATATCTGAGGTTGCTGATATTTCTCCCAGCAATATTAATTCCAGCTTGATTCATCCAACCCAGCATTTCACATGATGTACTCTGCATGTAAGTTAAATAAGCAGGGTGACAAAATAGAGCCTTGACGTACTCCTTTTCCAATTTTGAACCAGTCTTTTGTTCAGTGTTCAGTTCTGTTGCTTCTTAACCCGCATACAGGTTTCTCAAGAGACAGGTAAGGTGGTACTCCCATCTCTTTAAGAATTTTCCATTTTTTTGTGATCCACACAAAGTCTTCATATTGCTAGAAATTATACATTATGACACTAGCTATTCCTTGTACCATTTTACCTTGTTTTAAGTTTCTCTTCTTTTAACACTAAACATCTTAGTAGCATCCTATAGAGACCACTGGCTTATGGGTAACTTATCATACAGAATGAAACTTGTAGAGTTATTTACATATATTTAATGCATTTCACGAAGATCATGGCATCCGGTCCCATCACTTCATGGGAAATAGATAGGGAAACAGTGGAAACAGTGTCAGACTTTATTTTTTGGGGCTCCAAAATCACTGCAGATGATGATTGCAGCCATGAAATTAAAAGATGCTTACTCCTTGGAAGAAAAGGTATGACCAAACTAGATAGCATATTCAAAAGCAGACATTACTTTGCTGACTAAGGTCCGTCTAGTCAAGGCTATGGTTTTTCCAGTGGTCATGTATGGATGTGAGAGTTGGACTGTGAAGAAAGCTGAGTGCCTAAGAATTGATGCTTTTGAATTGTGGTGTTGGAGAAGACTCTTGAGAGTCCCTTGGACTGCAAGGAGATCCAACCAGCCCATTCTGAAGGAGATCAGCCCTGGGATTTCTTTGGAAGGAATGATACTAAAGCTGAAACTCCAGTACTTTGGCCACCTCATGCGAAGAGTTGACTCATTGGAAAAGACCCTGATGCTGGGAGGGATTGGGAGCAGGAGGAGAAGGGGATGACAGAGGATGAGATGGGTGGATGGCATCATGGACTCGATTGACGTGAGTCTGAGTGAACTCCGGGAGTTGGTGATGAACAGGAAGGCCTGGCGTGCTGCAATTCATGGGGTCGCAAAGAGTTGGACACCACTGAGCAACTGAACTGAACCGAACTGAAGGCATTTCTATATCCATGAAAGCTGTAAATACTTGGTGCTACCTTTTAGTCATCCATCATTATATGAGACTAGCAAAAGCATTTGATAATTCCTTCCTAATTCTTACCATTAAAAAATTTAGCTACAAATTTTATTATGATGATGATAATACTCTTTTGTTCCTTTTACTATACATCATTGCCAAAATGTTACCTGTCCAAAAATTTATGTTAACTTTGTTAATCTTCTTAATATCCTGTTTAAATAGGGAAATATTGGAACAGAACTTTTTTTTTTTTTTTGCATTATAGCAGTAAGTAACCTTCATTCAACAGAAAGGAAATGGATAAAACTGTGTGGAAACAGAGATGACAGTCTTAGAAAGGTACCTGTTCTAGGGAGATGGTGGTGAGCTGGAAAAAGAGGCACCTATTGGAATCTTGATGGTGGAAGGAAACAAGTTCCAAAATTCATAGGTCATAAGAAAATAACTATTCTCAAGCAGAATAAATAGCACTCTCCTCCAGTAGTCATGTACGGATGTGAGAGTTGGACCATAAAGAAGGCTAAGTACCAAAGAATTGATGCTTTTGAACTGTGGTGTTGGAGAAGACTCTTGAGAGTCCCTTGGACTACAAGGAGATCAAACCAGACAATCCTAAAGGAAATAAACCCTGAATATTCATTGGAAGGACTGATGCTAAAGCTCTGTTACTTTGGCCTTCTGATGCAAAGAGCCAACTCATTGGAAAAGACCCTAATGCTGGGAAAGACAGAAGACAAAAGGAGAAGGAGGCAACAGAGGATGAGATGGTTGGATGGCATCACTGACACAATGGCCATGAATTTGAGCAAACTCCAGGAAATACTGAGGGACAGGGAAGCTTGGTGTGTTGCAGTCTATAGGGTCTCAGAGTTGGACAAGCCTTAGCAACAACCCCAATATAAACAGAGGTTGCACTCAGTAAAGACACTGCATCTAGTGAAGAAACACTTGCTATCGGAGGTCCAGAACATTAAAATTCTATTGCTTACCTATCATGGAGGCAAAAATACAAAAAAAAAAAAAAAAAAAAAAAAAAAATTCAAGATACTCGGGAAGACTGTGAGAAATCTTCACTATAGTTGCTAAGTATACATTTCTTGGTTGAAATAATCTTAATAAATATTAATTGAGTATCTTCTGAGCTCCTTGTTAGAAAAAAGGTAAGACAATGAGATGTAGCATCAAGAAAAGTAGATCTAGCTCTGTTTTCATGGAGTTTAATTTCTGGATGACATTGGAAAATTTAACGATGTTGTGTATGGCATTGTCTATACACTAGGTATATATATTTTTTGTAGAAAGACTGAGTAGATCTGAAATTTAAGGTGATGGAAAATTCTTTCACCATGATTATAGATAAATAGCAATCAAGAAACAATCTCAGGAATTTATTGATGTGAACAAAGATAAAATGGCAACAATGGCCTAATTCTCCAGTTTTTACAGTCATAACCCCAAAGCCCTGTAAAATACACTTAGAATAGATATATCAATACTTGAAAATAAATGGAATGCTAACAAGTTCTGTTGACCAGAAGATAACGCTAGAACTCTGCCAATGCTAACACCTTGATTTAAATCAGAACATTCATATAGGGTTGAAGTATCATTGAAATATGAAAGAATTGCTGTATGATATGTGCTATAACCATACTTCATGACCAGACCTTGGTTCTTTTATGGTTTTTCATCTGTCTTATCTTTTCCCAGTATCAACCTTCCAACGTTGCTATATTCAACAAAGTTACTAATTACTACTAATCATTAACATTAAACTGTCTACCAGTTAAAGGTTATTAACTCCAGATATTAAAATATTAAAATGAGGAAAGGGGGCTTCCCTGGTGGCTCAGTGGTAAAGAATACACCTGCCAATGCAAGAGACATGGGATTGATCCCTGGTTGGGAAGATTTCACATGCAGCAAAGCAACTAAGTCCTGCGCATCACAACTACTGAGCCAGCCCTCGAGCCACAACTACCAAGCCCATGTACCACAACTACTCAAGCCATCATGCCCATGCTCTGCAACAAGAGAAGCTACCACAATGAGAAGCCCAACCACTGCAGCTGGAGAGTAGCCCCTGCTCGCTGCAACTAGAGAAAGCCTGAGCAGCAACAAAGACTCAGCACAGCCAAAGATAAATAAATAAATAAAACAAGCAAGAATTTCATAATATGCAATAGATAATAATACTTACAGTCTTATTAAAGAAATTTTAGCCTTTAAATATCAGAATTTTACCTCCCATCATAATACATAGTGAGACAAATTGAGAAATAGTCTTAGAAAATTAAACTAACCAAATTACAGTTGTAAGTAATAAGGTGTAACATTTCTTTCTGTTGAGGATCTCCTTTTATTTAGGCTTCATTGCCAAGTATTGGTAGGCTATCATTAGAATTTCTGCCATTTTATGTTTCTATTATCCATGGAAATCAGTTGCAAAATATACAAATCAGGGAAGCAGAAGAAATGGCATTTTGGTCAACAGTGCTTGAAAAAAGGCAAATCTAATTTCAAATTCTATTAATCTGGTTTCAGTTATCAATTTCCATCTCCCCTTCCTTCCTTCCTCCCTTTCTCTTTTCCTGCCTTCTTCTCTGTATCTCTCTCTCTCCTCTATTTCTTTTTATTGCCTTAACACTCTTATATTTCTATGGAAATTCTGGGGTTTTTGCAACCTACCAAAGCTCCAGAGAAGTCTCATATTTCTTCTACCCATGATGATACTGCTCCCTTAAAAGCCAAAAATGACTGTGCAAATTTTGGGTTCTTCTTGAGAGAATGAAAACCCTCCCAGTATCCAGCCTCCTTAGGTAACGAGAAGGTATATTCCATGTTAGGATATACCGCATATACTCAGGGGAATACCAAATGCTGTGTGGCCAAAAATCTGGTGAAATCTATAATGAAATTTAAATGGCTGAAAGACAGTTTACCAGGTGGCTGCTACTGCTAAGTCACTTCAGTCGTGTCCAACTCTGTGCGACCCCAGAGACGGCAGCCCACCAGGCTCCCTGGGATTCTCCAGGCCGGAACACTGGAGTGGGTTGCCATTTCCTTCTCCAATGTATGAAAGTGAAAAGTGAAAGGGAAGTCGCTCAGTTGTGTCTGACTCTTGGCGACTCCATGGACTGCAGCCTACCAGGCTCTTCTGTCCATGGGATTTTCCAGGCAAGAGTACTGGAGTGGGGTGCCATTGCCTTCTCCATACCAGGTGGCTAGGTCATTAAATTATACAACTTACCTATCTACAAAATAGTACATTTTTAAAGTTTAATATTTGTAAAAAATGACTGCGTATATAGAATGGCTTTAAAAGCTTTTGAGTCTTCATCCTACATTATAATTGGTCATCTCAGACTTATAGTTTAGTTTAATTTTAGTTTCTTTTCTCTTTGCCTACAGCAGTTTTTCCACACCCATTCCACTGTTAACAAAGTACAGTATACACTGATTTTTTCCTAGACTTTGGACTTATCATGTCTCTTAGAAATGCATTTCTTGTGAGTTCTTATTTTAAAATGTTTATGAATGTTGAATGTCAATGTTTTATAAATCATAAGATTTTCTCAATTTTAACACATTTTGAATCCAGCTCTAGAACTGTAGCAAAATCAACCCGATGTCTAGTTTGTATACATTGAAAAAGCATGAGATGATGTTCATGCTCATGATGTCTGAAATATGAACAGACTGGCATTCAGTTCAGCTACCCCTCAGAGTTCTTGCAAATTGACTGAATCAAAGGCCTGAGATTTTTTTAAAAACACACTAATATTAAAACTAAACTGAACTAAAACCTCAAAAGTATTCAAAAATTCTTTAAACCATCCCATGCAGTAAAATTTGCTAAAAACTTTGTAAGTATTTAACAGGAACATGTTTTGTAATACTATGTAGCTTGCCAAGCATAATGAGTTGTTTTGAGTGAATTTACTAACAGTGAAATAATAAAAGGCACTTCCCCAATGGGACACATAGCAAAGTTCCATAAAGACGCATGGGCTTTCATAGTGCCACAAAAATGAGGCTTGTTTCTAGTAGCTTCCTTTCCCTGTCTTCCAAACATTTTTAGGCAAGGATTTGTAAAAGGCCTGTTTCTTCCTTTGGAATCAAAGATAAGAGAAAAATGTCTAATAAACATGAAAAACAATTACAAATTAAAATTTTAATGTCATTTTGCTTTATTAGAATATAATGAAATTGTAAGTATAATGTACTTATAAGAAGTTATACAACCACGACAATTATTTTTTCTATCAAGTGACTAATGTTTGTCCTGTACCCACACTGTAAAATTATTTTAAATGCTTTGGGGATAAAGAATAAGTGTGCTAGAGATTGTATTACCTAGTTATCCTTTCTATAAAGTTAAATCTGAGGAAGAGTTAAAGCATATTTATACCATATCAGTGTGTTATTGTAATATATCTGTTTGATATTTTTAGTGAAATATGACATATTCTCTCCTAGCCAAATGTTAAAGGAGAGAGTTTAGAAAAATGACATTTGAGAGTGTGATAAAAGATCTAATCAGACATGTATTTTACATTAACCTTGTGGCTTGCTTTTTCTACTATTCAGACCATTTAAACAAGAGGGTGAACTCACCTCTTTTGTATTCTTCAGATGCCTTTATTAGGGTCCACTGAAAAAAAATTTCTTGCTTCTCCAAGATTCGTTCAGTTCAGTTCAGTTCAGTCACTCAGTCGTGTCCGACTCTTTGCGACCCCATGGATTGCAGCAGGCCAGGCCTCCCTGTCCATCACCAACTCCCGGAGTTCACTCAGACTCACGTCCATCGAGTCAGTGATGCCATCCAGCCATCTCATCCTCTGTTGTCCCCTTCTCCTCCTGCCCCCAATCCCTCCCAGCATCAGAGTCTTTTCCAGTGAGTCAACTCACAACACACTTTTAACCCAAATCAAATAAATCACTTATATTTTCATGTTTATTTGCAATTTTAATTTAACCATAATTTAACATCATCAAGAAGCTTACTGTATAGCCTTACAGCAAGCACCACAAGAATGCAGATTTGCTGCTCAATATCATTGCTAATGGATTTTTGTCGTTATGGCACTTTCTTTCATGTTTTTGTTATACATTGTCTAAACCAGCTGCTGCTTGAGACTTATCAGTGAAGTGGTCCCTGATTACACAGATGTGATCTTATTTTAATTTGAATCTTCTCTGCCTGCCTCCTGACTCTTCAGTGTTCATTGTGAATTCTGTTCTAATGTCTCAGTTCTGTGACACTGGTTGTGACACTGTCTTGATGTGTAGTAAGCAGGTCTGCTTTCTAGAGGGCTTTTCTTATCTATCTTCTTTCCAGATTCTTAGGAAATATTCTTCAGCATAACTATCGGGTGTTTGGGTTTTTATCTGAGAATTTGCCTAAATTTTCTTCTACCTGGATTCCAAATGCTTAAAAAGGAATTCATGCATTGTATAGAAGGTTGAATAAAATGGCCTCAATGATCTCGTCCAATTTAGAATGTTTATAATTCTGATTAATCTGTTGGCACAGTCTCAGAGCCCTCTAACCTGGTGGTCGCAGAAAGGCCTCACCTTTGGGGTCAAGGCCTTTACCACTTTACCCCTTTGCATAAAACTCAGACCTGTGTGATTTTCCCAAGCAGCCTACCTTTAAGATTTATTTCTTCTACTTTGTATCATAAGGTAATGGGTAGGGGAGCTTTTCTTCTGTTGAAATGGCAATATCTGTTAATATTTTATCTGTTGATTAATATTTTTCAAAATATTTAAATCAGCACATAAGCTTATTACATCATTTATATTTTTGCTAAAACTAATTGTAATATGGTTTACAAAATACCTATCATTTGGAATATAAATCTACACTGATGTAAATACAGAAGGGATAATTTCTTAGCTGTGACAGAAACACCACCAGAATAGGCATACAATTTTAATAAGTTGAACAGATATGTAATAACTCATTTGCAGTATCAGTTTTAAATCTAGAAAGTGAGAACTCTTGTCATTGATGTGCTACTCCTGGGACTGTGTATAACGTTTGTCATATCAGTGAAATGTCAAATAAGTTTTCCTGAAGAAAGAAAATTGAAGTCTGGTTATGATAATGATAACAACAGTGGTAGTCACAGGGAACTATACTACATATGAGAGGGGCACGGTCCGTATCTGAGCACCAGGGATTAAAGTATGATATATAATTTGAAATAAAAACTAGAATTTAAGAACAATTTGCAATCATAGAAAAGGAGTAATATTCCAGTGATGCAAAAAAATTTTGAATAGATGTCTACAAAACTTAAGGCTTGGATGCTATTTAAAGCTGTTTGTGCTCTCTTTTATGCAAAGAAGGCACCCACACATGCACATACACACAGAGTGAGCATCTGCCATTTAAAATGCATAGATAAACAAACTCAACATGGTAAGCAGAGAAGATGGCCCTGTTTCTCCGTTCTAGATGATATTGAGCAGTTGTCTCTACAAGATAACAAGCAAAATACCTTTATATATGTAGATATACATATATTTTCTAACTCTATAATTCTTTGCACTTTTAACTTTTGTTGATCAACAATATATTTTAAGTTATACATGTTTGCATAACATTCTGCTACATAAGCCTACTTCAATTTAAGTATTTACCCTATTTATTCTTAGCAGCCAACAACCTTCAGATCCAACAAATACTGGATTTCATTGTTCACTTCTCCTTTGCTTTTTATTTGAAAAGCAAGTGTATCATATGACTGAACTCACAAATGGAGAGATGACCCATACTCATTATTCCTGACAACATTCCAATTCTGTAGAAACCAATATTGACCTAGACAAAGAAATTATTGAAAACATTGGGTTAAAAGTATAAATCTATATGCTACTTCTTTATGAAGATACCACATTTTGGATTTCTGTATGAGATAATAACAACCTTTTAATTGATAGCTGTTTTTTTTTTTTGTTTGTTTGTTTTTTTTTGAAAAGCAACTTTCCATGTTATTGGTTAGAATTGCAATAAATGGTTAGAATTGTTAATTTTTAATTTCATCTAGGAGTTATCATCATATGAAATTTGAACCCATGTGTATTTGTGAAGAATTATTTCGATTAGTTTTAGATGCCATTCAAAAAGAAAATCCAAAACAATATTGGCTTCAATAAGAGAGAAGTTTATTTATCTTATATGAAACTCTTCCTATCGTCTCTCACATTCTGGCATGATTGAATTGCAGGCACGGAGTTAGAGGGAGAGGATGGAGCCAATGGAACATTTGAATCATCTTTGAAAGTTTTCAGGAAGTTCAGCTTGTATCTTATTAGTCAGTATGTATTCATGTGGCCAGGCAGAGTGACTAAAGATATGCTCATCTTTATCTAGGCAACTGTGCTCACATAAAGATCAGGAAACTATTTGCTGCTAGAAAGATAAGCTGGCTTCTATAAATATGGCCCATCTTTATAATTCTTTGTGTAGCTATATGTCCTTTGCTTACTTTTTCCCTAAGTGCTTTAAACTTCAGAATGAACATTTCAGCTGTAGATTTTCTTGACCTGTAATTTTTTTGAGTGATGTCAAGGATAGTTCTCTCATCATTTATTGTGCTTCTTTTCTTCACTTTTATTTAGATAACTTCTGCTCAGTCTCAGCTGCTTTTGGCAGCCCTGACATGTATTTTTGAATTTGGGGATTATATATATCTCCAAAAGTCTCTAAAAATGGAATTTTTGAAATCTTAAAAATTAAAAAAAAAACCCATAATAATGTTGGACTTTCAGTGTTTCCAAGAGGATAAGGAGGAAATGCTGAAAAACATCTTTGTTTAAAACAGATGTTCTTATAAGTATTTCATATTCTGTTCCAGTGGAGAGGGGGGGAAAAAGGAGTACAGGCTATTTTAGTTTGACTTGGAAAAAGGGTGTAACTAACAATAAGTTCCATAAGTTTTCTTATAGAAGTATACAGGTACCTAGTAGACAATGTAATTATAGTCTCAGTTATAAGAGAAGGGGTATAGTAAACAAGGAAGAGAATGTGCTTTGGACACCAATATTGCTGAGTTCTATTCCCGTCTGTGATGGTGAATTTTATGGGTCAACTTGCCAACTAATGAGGTGTCCAGATAATTGGTTAAACTATTTCTGGGTGTGTCTGTCAGGATGTTCCTCGTTGAGATTAGCATAATTGGTAGACTCTATAAAGAGAGCGCCCTTGTTAATGTGAGTCAGAATCATCTAGTCCATCCAGGGCCCAAAGAAAGCAAAGAGATAGAGAGAGGAAGAGAGAATTCACTCTCTCTAACTGCCTGAATGAACTGGAACATCAGTCTTCCTCTGCCCTTGGACTGGGACTTGCATCTTCAGCACCTCTCATTCTCAGGCCTTCAGACTCAGGCTGGACTTGCACTTTGGTTCTTCTGGTGTTCAGGCCTTCTGTTTTGAACCAAAACTATACCTCCAGCTTTCCTGGGTCTCCAACTTGCAAACAGCAAATTGTCAAATTTCTCAACGGCCATATTCACATGAACCGATTCCTTATAATAAATCTCTTTATACATGTGTATATATGTGTGTACAATAATGTTTATAATGTTTCTGTTTCTCTGGAAATCCTAATATGCCTTCTTATAATTATCTATGGGACTTATAGAAAATACTTCTTTTATCACATTAAAAAAAAAATGGTATGGCTTGCAGGATCTTAGTTCCCTAACCAGGGATCAAATATGTGTCCTCAACAGTGAAAGCACAGAGTCCTAACCACTGAAACACTAGGGCATTCCCAGAAAATTCCTTAAAAAAATATTTATTTATTGGATGTGCTAGGTCTTCATTGCTGTGTGGGTTTTTTTCTAGTTGTGACTACTCCCTAGTTGTGGTGCACAGAGTTCTCATTGCCATGGCTTCTCTTGTTGCAAAGCACAGGCTGTAGGTGAACAGGATCTAGGCACACAGGACTCAGTAGTTGCAGCTCTCAGGTTCTAGAGCACAGGCTCACTAGTTGTGGCACATGGGCTTAGCTGGTCTGAGGCATGAGGGATCTTCCTGGATCAGGGATCAAACCTTGTCTCTTGAATTGGCAGGTGGATTCTTTACCACTGAGCCACCAGGAAAGCCCCTCCCAGAAAATTCTTAATATAGATTTTTTTTTTAAATTTCTTAGTTTTTAAAGTTTATTATTTATTTTTGGTTTTGCTGGGTCTTTGCTGCTATGTGCAGGCTTTCTCTAGATGCAGTGAGTGGGGCTACTCTTCATTGAGGTGCACAGGCTTCTTGTTGGGGTGGCTTCTCTTATGGGGCACAGGCTCAATAATTGTGGTACATGGGCTTAGCTGTTCTGTGGCCTGTGGAATCTTCCTGGACCAGAGATCGAATCTGTGTCCCTAGCATTGGCTGGCAAGTTCCTATTCACTGTACCACCAGGAAAGTCCTTTAATTTCTAAATTTTAAAAATTAAAAAACATTACCTTCTTTTCTGTAGAGCTCTTATTGCCCAATATATGGCAGCTATGAATCATCTAATGGTGGTACCATCACTCAAGATAGCTCTTCCAGATAATGGGGTACTTGGAAAGGCCCATAATTTGATGAACATCAGCCCTTCTCTATACTTCATTTACTCTGAATGAATTTCTTGGTCAGAAGCAATGCTGTGTGGAATACTATGATGGAAAAGAAGGCATTTTTTATGTTTGTGAATGGTGGCTTTGGCAGAAGCATTCTGCAAAAGCAAGACAAACTCATATGCAGTATAAACTTTATACCAGTGAGAATAAAATCCTGCCCTTTCCATGACTGGACACATCTTATTTAATTAAGCATTTGATTTACCTTTGGTTTACCAAGTAGCTGATTATGATACCATTTTATTTCAGGGCTTACTGTTGTCTCTGATTTGGGCAGTGGTAGAGTATTTGTTCCTATAACGACGATATCCTTGTTGAGTCAGTCAAGTTTGCTGGCCCCGTGGATTGTCATCACCGCATCCACGAACATTTAACTCATGAGCCCAATGGATAAGGAACAATATAGCTGTAGGGATCAGTTTACTGATATCCTTACAATGGGTCAACTTGTTCACTTAATTACTATTATTGTCCTTGCACTTTGGTGACCTTTCACATGAGGCAAGCATATCTTCACTTCCAATGCCCCTTCAGAAATTTTTTTCCATGCACCACTTACCCATGCTCCCTTTTTTATCAATTTCCCCCTTTCGTTCTTTTCAAATTATTAAGACAAATCATTAACCACTGTCCATGAATCAATGAAGATCTATGTGTCTGATTATTTATCTTTCTACACAAAATTAACAACCAGATACAATGCTTGAAGTTTGTATTTCTTCACAAAGGTAACAAACATCTAATATTATCTTCCCTAACGGTGACCCAAGAGTAATCCCTATATAGTACTGCCCTTGTGTACTTACAGGTAGGATTAAACACACACACACACACACACACACACACACACACACACACTCATGTAGTTTCAAGTATTATGAAAAAACACCTATAATGAACCCTAGTTTTCAGTCATCAGCTGCTACATATATGAAATTGCCCAAAAGTCCATATATGTGAGTTGAGAGAGAGAAGGCAATATAATACCATTTTGCCACAATTCTTCAAACACCATCTAATCAGCTAATTTATATGCCCATGCGTTATATCTTAAACCTCTTCCAAGGCATATTCTTATTCTGGGACCTACTCAAAAATGATAACTTTTTGGAGTTAATCAGTGCACAAATAGCACTTCCAAGATCTGAGACAGAATTTTGTCTCTGTTTTGGTGGTTGAAGAGGACCAGGTTGGCTTTTAACTTGGAAGAGACCTTTCAACATTTTCTAAACCAATGAATTTTGAGGGGATTTATTTTTCATCTTTTGCCATGTGTATGTTTTCACTAGATGTCTAAAATAGTAGCTACTTCCTAGTGATCAGGTCCAATTACTATAGCCTCAATGCAATAAATCAACAAAACAGATGACCCTGCTAGAATGGAGAGGTAATCAAGGTTATTCGAGTGCAGACAGGATTAGAGTTACACAGTTATGAGGTAGGGAGGTGAGGACATGTTACCGGTACGTTCAGCTGAAAGAAAAGCTCTTTTGATGTGCTTTACAACCAAATATAGAGAAAGTCATTTTCCAGATCAATAGCTATATAACAGGTGCTGGCTGAGGGATATGTTAATTTATTCCAGCTATGGAACTTCATCTGTAGCAGCAGCTGCAATTGGAGTCAGTATATGATTGAGATGATGATAATCCATTATTATTCTCCAAGATCCATCTGGATTGTGCATGACCCAAATAGGCAACTTGAATGAGAATGTAGCATGAATCACCATTCTTACACTTTTTGAGTCTTTTAAATTGTCACTTATCTCTGCAATACCCACATGATTGATCTTGAATTATTCTTTTGCTAGAAAGAACCAGTTCTGGTGGCTTCCACTTGACCTTTCTTATTAAAGAGGCCTGTTAATCAATGTGCAAAATCTACCAGTTGCAAAGCATGACTATTTCAAATTATGAGAGATAACCATCAGTTGTATTTAGGGATTTGTTAGGTCCTCTGTGAAAGAAGAACAAGCCAAAACTCCATTGCTCACTTGACCTTCATAAACCTCAAATCTGACTAGAGCACCAGAAAGGCATTTCAGGCCTCCAGGATTAAGATCTTTTTTGGAGACACAATCCAGTAATCCTCTAAAAGTTTGATTATTTCCTCTGTGCCAATGCATAACCAACCCAGTAAATGACTACAGTGTATTTGTGTAGAGGCAGAGAGAAATTTGGGTCATTCATTTTTGGAGTTTATGGAAAGATTCTTCATTAAGGGAATCTGGCCTCCACTCTAATCAAGAGACTAGAGTTTAGTAAACTGGCTAAAGTCTGAGAATTCATTTAGAGGCTGTGATTTTATATTATAGTAATTGAAATACTTTGGTTAACCAAACTTGAAGTATGTTACTTACACAAATTTAGTAATCTATTTCGTCTATTTCAGTTTAGAAATATAATGTTCCTCTGGCCAATGCCAAAAATTTCTGCAGGTTAGATGAGTCAGATTTCTGTGTTGGTTCTATCACCCATTATCGTAAACACACGTGCACTGCCTTTGACAGTGTGTAATTAAGAGTCACAACCAGATCTGATTATCTTCATGAAATTTGGAAGCTCAATTCAGTGGCAGCAGTTTCCACTATCATTTCTGGCTTTAAAGAACAGCTATGACAGAACTATTCAAGCATGAAAGGGTTCCACCCATGAATGTGTTTTCTAGATGTGAAAAGGACTGTCCTCTATAACCTCTGTGGGGCATAGATAAATCCATTTAAGCATCCCAATCTCTGTCAGCTTTGAATACCTTAATCTACAGCATACTAAAATGTGCTGGTATTTTCCTCTCATTTAGTGTGCTGCACATTTGGATCCAAATCAATTGACCAAGCAAAATATTAGAGTCTCTCTCAGCCTGTTTGAAAGTGAAATATCTTTCTAAGGAGTATAAATTCAATCTGCTCTCCCACTATATTTTTTAAATCTGATTTAACACCTTTAGAATTAATCCCAGGACATGTTTCTCAGGTTTCTAGCTATAGAAATTTGCAAAATCTTGGTAATCACTTTGCAGGCATTAGACCTTCTCATGAGATATGCTCTGTACCTTAATCTCTGGCCTTGCTGAAATTTAAGTCCAATTATAGATCTAGAGAATGAATTATGGGGAGTTAGACCTTGATGAAGATCAGAAGTCTCAGGAAAAACAGTACCGCAGGGGAGGTAACTAAAGTTGTCTCACACAAAAGTAGACTACTTCTTCAGACAGGGAGAAAATAGCGCTTCTACTGCCAAAGGAGGATCTGCAGAATTTTAGAAATTCAAATTCCTTAGCTAACCACAATCTGAAATATATGCCCATCATAATTTCCAGTGTCCTATTCCATTCTAAACATTGGCTTTTCCTCTGCTTAAAAAGGATGCTTCTTCCTTCAGTTAACAATGACATATTCCTCACTTCCTCTGAGACCTCCCCTGCAGCAACTGCATTTCTATTAGCAGTCTATTCTAGGAAATTTAGGCTTTCTATATCACTTTTCCTCAAGATTCTTCTACCCTCTGCCCAACTCCTGATTCCAAAGTGACTCTTACATTTTTAGATATTTGTTATAACAGCATCCCAGTTCTAGGCAATAGCACTCATTAATTTTCTACTGTTTCCCAACAAGTTGCTACAAAATTAGTGGCTTACAGCTACATAAATTTATTATATCTAAATTTTTCTGGATCAGGAATCTGTGCACAGGTTAACTGGAACCTCTGCTTAGGGTCTCACTAGGCTGAAATCAAAGTCTCAGTGAGATCTTCATCCTTATCTGAGGCTCAGGGTCTTATTCTAAGCTTATCTGGATTCCTGGCAACACCAACTTCCCTGTGGTTATAGGTCTGAGCTCCCTGCTTTCTGGCTGGTTGTCCACAAGCAGCTGTTCTCAGCTACTAGACTTCCCAACAATGTGACCCCACAGCTGCTCTTTCAGGGCTAGTAGGCAAGTTGGCTGATGTTTCATTTTGTGTTAGGGACTCAATAAATTAAGCCAAGACTACCTCATGAACTGTGTAAAAAGGTGAAAATATATGACACCAAAAGATAACCCCTCCTCCCTCTGCCAGATTAGAAGATGTCCAATATGCTACTGGGAAAGAGCAGAGGACAACTGCTAATAGCTCCAGAAAGAATTAAGCAGCTGGGGCAAAGCAGAAATGATGCTCAGCTGCGGATATGTCTGGTGATGAAAGTAAAATCTGATAATGTAAAGAACAGTATTGCATAGAAACCTGAAATGTTAGGTACTTGATTTGGATGTGGTCAAGCTTGAGATGACAAGAGTGAAAATCAACATCTTAGGAATCAGTGAACTAAAGTGGATGGGAATGGGTGAATTTAATTCAGATGACCATTATATCTACTACTGTGGGCAAGAAAGTTGTTCCTGGTGGCTCAGATGGTAAAGAATCTGCCTGTAATGCAAGAGACCCAGGTTTGATGGGTAAGAATCACATAGAAGAAATGGAGTAGCCCTCATAATCACCAAACAAGTCCAAAATGTCGTACTTGGATGTCACCTCAAAAATGACAGAATGATCTCATTTCATTTTCAAGGCAAGACATTCAGCATTACAGTAATCCTAGTTTATGCCCTACTGCTGATACCGAGGAAAATAAAGTTTACCAGTTCTATGAAGACCTACAAGACCTCCTAGAACTAACACCAAAAAAGATGCGCTATTCATAATAGGGGGTTGGAATGCAAAAGTCGGAAATCAAGAGATACCTGGAGAACAGGCAAGTTTGGACTTGGAGTACAAAACAAAAAGCTAACCGAATTCTGCTAAGAGAATGCACTGGTCACAGCAAACACCCTTTTCAACAAAACAAGAGATGACTTTACACATGGACATCACCAAATGTTCAATTCTGATATCAGATTGATTGCATTATTTGTAGCCGAAGATGGAGAAGCTGCATACAAAAATAAGACCTAGAGCTCACTGTGGCTCAGATCATAAACTCCTTATAGCAAAATAAAGGTATAAACTAAAGAAGGTGGCAAAACCCACTAGGCCAGTCAAGTATGAACTAAATCAATCCCTATGAATATACAATGGAGGTGACAAATAAATTCAAGGGCTTAGATCTAGTAAACAGAGTGCCTGAAGAGCTATGACAGAGGTTCCTAGTATTGTACAGGAGGCAGTGAACAGAACCATATCAAAGAAAAAGAAATGCAAGAAGGAAGGTGGTTGTCTGAGGAGGCTTTACAAATAGTTGAGGAAAGGAGAGAGGTGAAAAGCAAGGGATAAAGGGAAAGGGAACGGTATACCCAACTGAATGCAATGTTCCAGAGAATAGCAAAAAGAGACAAGAAGGTCTTCAATGAACAATGCAAAGAAATACAGGAAAACAATAGAAGGGAAAAGACTAGAGATCTCCTCAAGAAAATTGGAAATATCAAAGGAACATTTCATCCAGAGATGGGCACAATAAAGGACAGAAATGGCAAAGATCTAGGAGAAACAGAAGAGATCAAGAAGAGATGGCACAAATACACGGAAGAAGTATACAAAAAAGATCTAAATGATTTAATGACCATGGTGGTGTAGAGCCAGACTACACCACCCAGAGCCAGACTCTGGACTGTGAAGTCAAGTGGGTCTTAGAAAGCACTGCTACCAATGAAGCTAGTGGTGGTGACGGCATTAGAGCAGAGCTATTTAAAATCCTAAATGATGAGGCTTGCGAAAAGATGGCGGAGGAATAGGATGGGAAGACCACTTTCTCCCTCACAAATTCCTCAAAAGAACATTTCAACTCCGAGCAAACTCCACAAAACAACTTCGGTAGGCTGGCAGAGGTCATCAGGCATCCAGAAAAGCAGACCATTGTCTTCAAAAACAGGTAGGAAAAAATATAAAAGACGAAAAAGGAGACAAAGGAGGTGGGGAGGGAGCTCCGTCCCGGGAAGGGAAGCCCGTCCCGGGAAGGGAATTTTAAGAAGAGAGGTTTCCAAACACCAGGAAACACTCTCCCTGCCGAGTCAGTGGCGAATCTTGGAAACACAGAGGGCAACATAACAGGAAGGAAAAATAAAGAAATAATTAAGACCAAGAGATTACAAGCCCAACAGTAACTCCCCCAGCGGAAAAGCGGCACAGGCGCCTGCATCCGCCGTTGGGAAGTGGGGGCAGGGCAGGGACGCGCGGGAGGCGCGGGCTGCAGTGCTTTGTAAGAATCGGGCAGGAACGCCCCACGCGCAACCAGAACGATCTAACTTGGGCTAGCAAACCAGACTGTGGGATAGCTACCAAGCGAAAAGCTCGAACATAAGACACCGCCAGGACCGAGCACAGAACAAAGGACGGAACGGAAAAAGCCGGCTGCAGACCATCCCCCGCCGGGGACAGGCAGCCAGAGCCGTAAGGACTGGAAAGGGGCAATTGCAGACCCGGAGAGACTTTACTTACCTAACTGCAAGCAGGCCTCTTTGCTAAGACTTCTGGGGGTGCTGGACACTCACAATCTGCCTCACGGGGGACGCCAGCGGTCCACCCAGAAAGCTGAGCAGCAGCGGCAGAAAAGGTGACACGCCGCGGCGATCGCGCTCGCCAAACTCCTGAGCTACTCGGACCTGGGAAGGGCACAAAACGCAGTCCCAGCCGAATCTGTGCCTCTGAGGGCGGCCTGAGCGGCTTGGACCGGGGAAGTGCACGCAGCCTAGGGCCGGCCCCAGACGGTTCCCGGTGGAGCATCGTAGAGCCGGAGCGGTTTGTACGCCGCAAGAAGGGACAAGTCAGGCGGGGCTGAGACACTGTGCACACGACAGTGCTATTTGTTTGCAGCATCCCCCCTCCCCACAGCGCGACTGAACTAGTGAGCCTAAAAAACCAGCAAACAGAAGAAGTTAAACAGAGGGAACCACCTTGGAAGTGATCCCACACGGCCCAAAACATCAGAGAACGGCCAGATATATTTTTAATAATTTTAAAATCATTCCTTTTTTTTTCTTCTTTTTTTTTCTAACTATTTTTTTAATTGTTAAGTCTTCTATTTATCCTCTAATTTTTATTTCTATAACCTACTATTAATATTTTTTTTAAAAAAAAGACTTTTTTTTTTTTTTTTTTTTAAGGCAAACACCATATATAGCCTTTGGATGGTTGTTGGTGGTTTTTTGTTTTTCTTTTGGTTTGTTTTGTTTTTTTGTTTGTTTGTTTTTTAAATAATTCTTGTGTGTTTTTTTTCTTTCTTCCTTTTTCCTTCTGCTTCTTTTCTTTAATATTGCATTTTTTAAAATCCAACCTCTACTCTAGATTTTTAATCTTTGCTCTTAGGTTTCTGTTGTCAATTTTGTACATCTAAAAACCCAAACTTCACTACCCAAATTTACCTGAGAGCGAGATTACTGGCTTGACCACTCTCTCCTCCTTTGGACTCTCCTTTTTCTCCACCAGGTGGCCTCTGCCTCTTTTCTCCCCCATCTCTTCTCTATCCAACTCTGTGAATCTCTGTGTGTTCCAGCCAGTGGAGAACACCTAAGGAACTGGTTACAGGCAGGATTTGTCTCTCTCCTTCTCATTCCTCTCTCTTATCCCCCTGGTCACCTCTGTCTACTTCCTCCCTCTCCTCTTCCCCGTATAACTCCGTAAATACCTCTGAGCGGTCCAGACTATAGAACACACATAAGGAAGTGACTACTGGCTAGCTTGCTCTCTCCTCTTTTGATCTCACCGCATCTCATTCCAGTTACCTCTAACTACCCCCTCCATCTTCTCTTCTCCTTGTAACTCAGTGAACCTCTCTGAGTGTCCCTCAATGTGGAGAAACTTTTCATCTTTAACCTAGATGTTTTATCATCGGTGCTGTATAGATGGAGAAGTCTAGAGGCTACTGTAAAAATAAAACTGAAAACCAGAAGCAGGAGGCTTATGTCCAAAGCCTGAAAACATTAGAGAACTCTTGAATTCAGGGAACATTAAGCAATAGGAGCTCATCAAATGCCTTCATACCTACACTGAAACCAAGCTCCACCCAAGGGCCAACAAGTTCCAAAACAAGACATACCACTCAAATTCTCCAGCAACACAGGAACACTCCCCTGAGCTTCAATATACAGGCAGCTCAAAATTATTCCAAAACCCTTGATGTCTCATAACCCATTACTGGTCACTCCACTGCACTCCAGAGAGAAGAAACCCAGCTCCACCCACCAGAACTCCAACACAAGTCTCCCTAACCAGGAAACCTTGACAAGCCACTGATAGAACCCCACCCACAGTGAGGAAGCTCCATAATAAAGAAAACTCCACAAACTACCAGAATACAAAAAGGCCACCCCAAACCCAGCAATATAACCAAGATGAAGAGACAGAGGAATACTCAGCAGGTAAAGGAACAGGAGAGTTGCCCACCAAACCAAACAAAAGAGGAAGAAGTAGGGAATCTACCTGAGAAGGAATTCCGAATATTGATAGTGAAAATGATCCAAAATCTTGAAATCAAAATAGAATCACAGATAAATAGTCTAGAGACAAGGATTGAGAAGATGCAAGAAAGGTTTAACAAGGACCTAGATGAAATAAAAAAGAGTCAAAATATAATGAATAACGCAATAAATGAGATCAGAAACACTCTGGAGGCAACAAATAGTAGAATAACGGAGGCAGAAGATAGGATTAGTGAAATAGAAGATAGAATGGTAGAAATAAATGAATCAGAGAGGAAACAAGAAAAACGAATTAAAAGAAACGAGGACAATCTCAGAGACCTCCAGGACAATATGAAACGCTCCAACATTCGAATTATAGGAGTCCCAGAAGAAGAAGACAGAAAGAAAGACCATGAGAAAATCCTTGAGGAGATAATAGTTGAAAACTTCCCTAAAATGGGGAAGGAAATAATCACCCAAGTCCAAGAAACACAGAGAGTTCCAAATAGGATAAACCCAAGGCAAAACACCCCAAGACACATATTAATCAAATTAACAAAGATCAAACACAAAGAACAAATATTAAAAGCAGCAAGGGAAAAACAACAAATAACACACAAGGGGATTCCCATAAGGATAACAGCTGATCTTTCAATAGAAACTCTTCAGGCCAGGAGGGAATGGCAAGACATACTTAAAGTGATGAAAGACAATAACCTACATCCCAGATTACTGTACCCAGCAAGGATCTCATTCAAATACGAAGGAGAAATCAAAAGCTTTACAGAGAAGCAAAAGCTGAGAGAATTCAGCACCACCAAACCAGCTCTCCAACAAATTCTAAAGGATATTCTCTAGACAGGAAACACGAAAAGGGTGTATAAACCCGAACCCAAAACAATAAAGTAAATGATAACGGGATCATACTTATCAATAATTACCTTAAACGTAAATGGGTTGAACGCCCCAACCAAAAGGCAAAGACTGGCCAAATGGATACAAAAACAAGACCCCTCTATATGCTGCTTACAAGAGACCCACTTCAAAACAAGGGACACATACAGACTGAAAGTGAAGGGCTGGAAAAAGATATACCACGCAAATAGAGACCAAAAGAAAGCAGGAGTGGCAATACTCATATCCGATAAAATAGACTTTAAAACAAAGGCTGTGAAAAGAGACAAAGAAGGCCACTACATAATGATCAAAGGATCAATCCAAGAAGAAGATATAACAATTATAAATATATATGCACCCAACATAGGAGCACCGCAATATGTAAGACAAATGCTAACAAGTATGAAAGGGGAAATCAACAATAACACAATAATAGTGGGAGACTTTAATACCCCACTCACACCTATGGACAGATCAACTAAACAGAAAATTAACAAAGAAACGCAAACTTTAAATGATACATTAGATCAATTAGACCTAATTGATATCTATAGGACATTTCACCCCAAAACAATGAATTTCACCTTTTTCTCAAGTGCTCATGGAACCTTCTCCAGGATAGATCACATCCTGGGCCATAAATCTAAACTTGATAAATTCAAAAAAATCGAAATCATTCCAAGCATCTTTTCTGACCATAATGCATTAAGATTAGATCTCAATTACAGGAGAAAAAATACTAAAAATTCCAACATATGGAGGTTGAACAACACACTTCTGAATAACCAACAAATCACAGAAGAAATCAAAAAAGAAATCAAAATATGCATAGAAACTAATGAAAATGAAAACACAACAACCCAAAACCTGTGGGACACTATAAAAGCAGTGCTAAGAGGAAAGTTCATAGCAATACAGGCATACCTCAAGAAACAAGAAAAAAGTCAAATAAATAACCTAACTCTACAACTAAAGCAACTAGAAAAGGAAGAATTGGAGAACCCCAGAGTTAGTAGAAGGAAAGAAATCTTAAAAATTAGGGCAGAAATAAATGCAAAAGAAACAAAAGAGACCATAGCAAAAATCAACAAAGCCAAAAGCTGGTTCTTTGAAAGGATAAATAAAATTGACAAACCATTAGCCAGACTCATCAAGAAGCAAAGAGAGAAAAATCAAATCAATAAAATTAGAAATGAAAATGGAGAGATCACAACAGACAACACAGAAATACAAAGGATCATAAGAGACTACTATCAGCAGTTGTATGCCAATAAAATGGACAACGTGGAAGAAATGGACAAATTCTTAGAAAAGTACAATTTTCCAAAACTGAACCAGGAAGAAATAGAAAATCTTAACAGACCCATCACAAGCACGGAAATTGAAACTGTAATCAGAAATCTTCCAGGAAACAAAAGCCCAGGTCCAGACGGCTTCACAGCTGAATTCTACCAAAAATTTCGAGAAGAGCTAACACCTATCCTACTCAAACTCTTCCAGAAAATTGCAGAGGAAGGTAAACTTCCAAACTCATTCTATGAGGCCACCATCACTCTAATACCAAAACCTGACAAAGATGTCACAAAAAAAGAAAACTACAGGCCAATATCACTGATGAACATAGATGCAAAAATCCTCAACAAAATTCTAGCAATCAGAATCCAACAACACATTAAAAAGATCATACACCATGACCAAGTGGGCTTTATCCCAGGGATGCAAGGATTCTTCAATATCCGCAAATCAATCAATGTAATTCACCACATTAACAAACTGAAAAATAAAAACCATATGATTATCTCAATAGATGCAGAGAAGGCCTTTGACAAAATTCAACATCCATTTATGATTAAAACTCTCCAGAAAGCAGGAATAGAAGGAACATACCTCAACATAATAAAAGCTATATATGACAAACCCACAGCAAACATTATCCTCAATGGTGAAAAATTGAAAGCATTTCCCCTAAAGTCAGGAACAAGACAAGGGTGTCCACTTTCACCACTACTATTCAACATAGTTCTGGAAGTTTTGGCCACAGCAATCAGAGCAGAAAAAGAAATAAAAGGAATCCAAATTGGAAAAGAAGAAGTAAAACTCTCACTGTTTGCAGATGACATGATCCTCTACATAGAAAACCCTAAAGACTCCACCAGAAAATTACTAGAGCTCATCAATGAATATAGTAAAGTTGCAGGATATAAAATCAACACACAGAAATCCCTTGCATTCCTATACACCAATAATGAGAAAGTAGAAAAAGCAATTAAGGAAACAATTCCATTCACCATTGCAACGAAAAGAATAAAATACTTAGGAATATATCTACCCAAAGAAACTAAAGACCTATATACAGAAAACTATAAAACACTGATGAAAGAAATCAAAGAAGACACTAATAGATGGAGAAATATACCATGTTCATGGATCGGAAGAATCAATATAGTGAAAATGAGTATACTACCCAAAGCAATTTACAAATTCAATGCAATCCCTATCAAGCTACCAGCCATATTTTTCACAGAACTAGAACAAATAATTTCAAGATTTGTATGGAAATACAAAAAACCTCGAATTGCCAAAGCAATCTTGAGAAAGAAGAATGGAACTGGAGGAATCAATTTGCCTGACTTCAGGCTCTACTACAAAGCCACAGTCATCAAAACAGTATGGTACTGGCACAAAGACAGACATATAGATCAATGGAACAAAATAGAAAGCCCAGAGATAAATCCACACACATATGGACACCTTATCTTTGACAAAGGAGGCAAGAATATACAATGGAGTAAAGACAATCTCTTTAACAAGTGGTGCTGGGAAAACTGGTCAACCACTTGTAAAAGAATGAAACTAGATCACTTTCTAACACCGCACACAAAAATAAACTCAAAATGGATTAAAGATCTAAATGTAAGACCAGAAACTATAAAACTCCTAGAGGAGAACATAGGCAAAACACTCTCAGACATAAATCACAGCAGGATCCTCTATGATCCACCCCCCAGAATTCTGGAAATAAAAGCAAAAATAAACAAATGGGATCTAATTAAAATTAAAAGCTTCTGCACAACAAAGGAAAATATCAGCAAGGTGAAAAGACAGCCTTCTGAATGGGAGAAAATAATAGCAAATGAAGCAACTGACAAACAACTAATCTCAAAAATATACAAGCAACTTATGCAGATCAATTCCAGAAAAATAAATGACCCAGTCAAAAAATGGGCCAAAGAACTAAATAGACACATCTCCAAAGAAGACATACGGATGGCTAACAAACACATGAAAAGATGCTCAACATCACTCATTATCAGAGAAATGCAAATCAAAACCACAATGAGGTACCACTTCACACCAGTCAGAATGGCTGCGATCCAAAAATCTGCAAGCAATAAATGCTGGAGAGGGTGTGGAGAAAAGGGAACCCTCCTACACTGTTGGTGGGAATGCAAACTAGTACAGCCACTATGGAGAACAGTGTGGAGATTCCTTAAAAAATTGCAAATAGAACTCCCTTATGACCCAGCAATCCCACTGCTGGGCATACACACCGAGGAAACCAGAATTGAAAGAGACACATGTACCCCAATGTTCATCGCAGCACTGTTTATAATAGCCAGGACATGGAAACAACCTAGATGTCCATCAGCAGATGAATGGATAAGAAAGTTGTGGTACATATACACAATGGAGTATTACTCAGCCGTTAAAAAGAATTCATTTGAATCAGTTCTGATGAGATGGACGAAACTGGAGCCGATTATACAGAGTGAAGTAAGCCAGAAAGAAAAACACCAATACAGTATACTAACACATATATACGGAATTTAGAAAGATGGCAATGACGACCCTGTATGCAAGACAGGAAAAAGACGCAGCTGTCTATAACGGACTTTTGGACTCAGAGGGAGAGGGAGAGGGTGGGATGATATGGGAGAATGGCATTCTATCATGTATACTATCATGTAAGAATTGAATCGCTAGTCTATGTCTGACGCAGGATACAGCATGCTTGGGGCTGGTGCATGGGGATGACCCACAGAGATGTTATGGGGAGGGAGGTGGGAGGGGGGTTCATGTTTGGGAACACATGTAAGAATTAAAGATTTTAAAATTAAAAAAAAAAAAAAAAAAAAATCCTAAATGATGATGCTATTATGTGCTGCACTCAACGTATTAGCATATTTGTAAAACACAACAGTGGCCACAGGACTGGAAAAGGTCAATTTTCATCCCAATTCCCAAGAAGGGTAGTACTAAAGAATGCTCAAACTACTGGAAAACAGCTACTATCTCCCACAGAGTAAGGTTATGCTCAAAATCCTTCAAGCTAAGCTTCAACAGTACATTAACTGAAAACTTCCAGATGGTCAAACTGAATTCAGAAAAGGCAGAGGAACCAGAGGTCAAATTGCCAACATTTTCATGACCATAGAGAAAGCAAAGGAATTCCAGAAAAACCTCTATATCTGTTTCACTGACTACACTAAAGTCTTTGACTTAGTTCAGTTCAGTTCAGTCACACAGTCATGTCAGACTCTTTGTGACCCCATGAACCACAGCAAGCCAGGCCACCCTGTCTATCACCAAATTCCGGAGTTCACTCAAACCCATATCCATCAAGTTGGTGATGCCATCCAAAAATCTTTTCCTCTGTTGTCCCCTTCTCCTCCTGTCCTCAATCTTTACCAGCATCAGGGTCATTTCCAATGAGTTAGCTCTTTGCATCAGGTGGCCAAAGTATTGGAGTTTCAGCTTCATCAGTCCTTCCAATGAATACCCCGGACTGATCTCCTTTAGGATGGACTGATTGGACCTCCTTGCAGTCCAAGGGACTCTCAAGAGTCTTCTCCAACACCACAGTTCAAAAGCATCAATTCTTCAGCCCTCAGCTTTCTTTATAGTCTAACTCTTACATCCATACATGAGCACTGGAAAAACCATAGCCTTGACTAGATGGACCTTTGTTGGCAAAGTAATGTCTCTGCTTTTTAATATGCTATCTAGGTTGGTCATAACTATTCTTCCAAGGAATAAGTATCTTTTAATTTCATGGCATCAATCACCATCGGCAGTGATTTTCGAGCCCAAGAAAATAAAGTCAGCCACTGTTTCCACTGTTTCTCCATCTATTTCCCATGAAGTGATGGGACCGGATGCCATGATCTTAGGATTCTGAATGTTGAGCTTTAAGCCAACTTTTTCCACTCTCCTTGTTCACTTCCTTCAAGAGGCTCTTTACTTCTTCACATTCTGACATAATGGTTATGTCATCTGCATATCTGAGGTTATTGATATTTCTCCCAGCAATCTTGATTCCAGCTTGTCCTTCCTCCAACCCAGCATTTCTCATGATGTACTCTGCATATAAGTTAAATAAACAGGGTGACAATATACAGCCTTGACGTATTCCTTTTCCTATTTGGAACCAGTCTGTTGTTCCATGTCCAGTTCTAACTGTTGCTTCCTGACCTGCATACAGATTTCTCAAGAGGCAAGTAAGGTGGCCTGGGATTCCCATCTCTTTCAGAATTTTCCACGGTTTGTTATGATCCACACAGTCAAAGGCTTTGGCATAGTCAATAAAGCAGAAATAGATGTTTTTCTGGAACTCTCTTGCTTTTTCGATGACCCAGCAAATGTTGGTAATTTGATCTCTGGTTCCTCTGCCTTTTCTAAAACCAGCTTGAAGATCTGGAATTTCACGGTTCACGTATTGCTGAAGCCTGACTGGAGAATTTTAAGCGTTACTTTACTGGCGTGTGAAATGAGTGCAAACATGTGGTAGTTTAAGCATTCTTTGGCATTGCTTTCTTTGGGATTGGAATGAAAACTGACCTTTTCCAGTCCTGTGGCCACTGCTGAGTTTTCCAAATTTGCTGGCATATTGAGTGCACCACTTTCACAGCATCGTCTTTCAGGATTTGAAATAACTTGACTGGAATTCCATCACCTCCACTAGCTTTGTTCATAGTGATGCTTTCTAAGGCCCACTTGACTTCACATTCCAGGATGTCTGGCTCTAGGTGCATGATCACACCATCGTGATTATCTGGGTCCTGAAATTCTTTTTTGCACAGTTCTTCTGTATATTCTTGCCACCTGTTCTTAATATCTTCTGCTTATGTTAGGTCCCTACCATTTCTGTCCTTTGTTGTGCCCATCTTTGCATGAACTGTTCCCTTGGTATCTCTAATTTTCTTGAAGAGATCTCTAGTCTTTCCCATTCTATTGTTTTCCTCTACTTCCTCTATTACTGAGGAGGGCTTTCTTATCTCTTCCTGCTATGCTTTGGAACTCTGCATTCAGATGGATATATCTTTCCTTTTCTCCTTTGCTTTTCGCTTCTCTTCTTTTCACAGCTATTTGTAAGCCCTCCTCAGACAGTCATTTTGCTTTTTTGCATGTCTTTGTCTTGGGGATGGTCTTGATTCCTGTCTCCTGTTCAGTGTCACAAACCTCCATCCATAATTCTACCGTCACTCTATCTATCAGATCTAGTCCTTTAAATCTGTTTCTCACTTCCACTGTATAGTCATAAGGGATTTGATTTAGGTCATACCTGAATGGTCTAGTGGTTTTCTCTACTTTCTTCAATTTCAGTACGAGTTTGCAATAAGGAGTTCATGATCCCAGCCACAGACAGCTCCCTGTCTTGTTTTTGCTGACTGTGTAGAGATTCTCCATCTTTGGCTGCAAAGAATATAATCAATTTGATTTTGGTGTCGACCATCTGGTGATGTCCATGTGTAGAGTCTTCTATTGTGTTGTTGGAAGAGGGTGTTTGCTATGACCAGTGTGTTCTCTTGTCAGAACTCTATTAGCCTTTGGCCTGCTTCATTCTGTACTCCAAGGTCAAATTTGCCTGTTACTCCAGCTGTTTCTTGACTTCCTATTTTTTTCATTCCAGTCCCCTATAATGAAAACATCATCTTTTTTGGGTGTTAGTTCTAGAAGGTCTTGTAGGTCTTCATAGAACTCTTCAACTTCAGCTTCTTCAGCATTACTGGTCGGGGCATAGACTTGGATTACCATGATATTGAATGGTTTGCCTTGGAAATGAACAGAGATGATTCTATCATTTTTGAGATTGCATCCAAGTACTGCATTTTGGACTCTTTTGTTGACTATGATGTCTACTCCACTTCTTCTAAGGGATTCCTGCCCACAGTAGTAGATATAATGGTCATCTGAGTTAAATTCACCCATTCCAGTCCATCTTAATTTGCTGATCTCTAGATTGTCGATGTTCCCTCTTGTTATCTCCTGTTTGACCACTTCCAATTTGCCTTGATTGATGGACATAACATTCCAGGTTCCTATGCAATATTGTTTTTACAGCATCAAACCCTGCTTCCATCATCAGTCCCATTCACAACTTGATGTTTTTTGCTTTGGCTTCATCCCTTCATTCTTTCTGGAGTTTTTTCTCCACTGATCTCCAGTAACATACTTGGCACCTACCGACCTGGGGAGTTTATCTTTCAGTGTCCTATCTTTTTGCCTTTTCATACTGTTCATGATGTTCTCAAGGCAAGAATACTGAAGTGGTTTGCATTCCCTTCTCCATTGGACCACATTCTGTCAGACCTCTCCACCCTGACCTGGCTGTCTTGGGTGGCCCCACCTGGCATGGCTTAGTTTCATTCAGTTAGACAAAGCTGTGGTCCATGTGATCAGATTGGCTAGTTGTCCATGACTTTAGTTTCTGTCTGTCTTCCCCCTGATCTCCTCTCTTAGTGCCTACCGTCTTACTTGGGTTTCTCTTACCTTGGACGTGGGGTCTCTCTTCATGGCTGCTCTAGCATAGCTCAGCTGCTGCTCCCAGATCATCTACCTGTCTCCTGAGAAAACCTGTATATATGTCAAGAAGCAACAGTTAGAACCTCATATTAAACAACTGACTGGTTCAAAATTGAAAAAGGAGTATGACAAGGCTGTTTATTATCATCTTGTTTATTTAACTTATATACAGAGCGCATCACTGGGAATTCTGGGCTGGATGAATCACAAGTTGGAATCGAGACTGTTGGGAAAAATACCAACAATTTCAGATGTGAATGATACCATTTTAATGGCAGAAAGTGAAGAGGAACTAAAAAGCCTCTTGATGAGAGTGAGAGGAGTGAAAAATCTGGCTTAAAACTCAATATTTAAAAAAACTAAGATCATGGTATTTGGTCCCATCACTTCATAGCAAATGGAAAAGGGAAAAGGTAGAAGCAGTGACAGATTTCCTTTTCCTAAGCTCTAAAATCACTGCAGATGGTGATTGTAGCCATGAAATTAAAAGACAGTTTCCTCTTGGCAGGAAAGCCCTGACAAACCTAGGGAAAGGGAAGTTGCTCAGTCGTGTTTGACTCTTTGCGACCCCATGGGCTGTAGCCTACCAAGCTCCTCCATCCATGGAATTTTCCAGGCAAGAATACTGGAGTGGGTTGCCATTTCCTTCTCCAGGGAATCTTCCCAACCCAGAGATTGAACTCAGGTCTCCTGCATTGCAGCAAACGCTTTACCATCTGAGCCACCAAGGAAACCTAGACAGTATATTAAAGAACAAAAACATCAGTTTGCTAACAAAGATCTGTCTAGTCAAGGATATGGTCTTTCCAGTGGTCATGTACAGATGTGAGAAATGGACAATAAAGAAGGCAGAGCAAAGAAGACTTGATGTTTTCGAACTATGATGCTGGAGAAGACTCTTGAGAATCCCTTTGACAGCAAGGAGATCAAACCAGTCAATCCTAAAGGAAATCAACTCTAAATATTCATTGGAAGGATTGATCTTGAAGTTGAAGCTCCAATAGGTTGGCCATGTGATGTGAAGAGTCAACTCAATGGTAAAAAACATTATTCTTGGAATGATTGAAGGCAGAAGGAGGAGAGGGTGACAGAGGATGAGATGATTGGATGGCAAGGGACAGGGAAGCTTGGCGTGCAGCAGTCCATGGGGTTGCAAAGGTTTAGACACAACTTAACGACTGAAGAACAACAACCCTTTATTATCTCTGTTTGATTAAAGATTGATTGATGAAGTATTCATGGTAAGGATATCCTGTAACATTCACAACTTCTGCAGGCATGCAGTGGGAAAGGATTATACAACACATGAATACCATGGGATATGAATTGGGATCATCTTAGAATTTTGCCTATGACACCCAGTGAGCTTCAGTTCAGTTCACTTAGCAAATAGAAAAAATCCAATGAAGACAATTAAACTACTTATTTTCATGAGATTATTCCATGATAGCAGCTTATTGATCCTCCGAGGTTTTGTTTCGCATATATGCTTGATACAAGTGTCTACAGTGATCACCTAAGTAACCCCTTGACTGATCCATGCAATAGACTACCAATAGCTGCGCCGCCACCGGAGACTGTGTCGTCGATGTCTTTAAATATAATCAGATCAGGCGATCATTTCTAGATAACCCATAGCTAATTCAGAGAACCTCCTTTAAGGTTATTTTCCTTTGGAATATCTTACTATACCTATTCTGTAACTATAAATTTTTATTCATAGAGATGCAAAACCACCCTGAATTCAATGTGTGTGTTTATTCACTCAATCATGTTGGACTCTTTGTGACCCCATGGATCATAGCCCACCAGGCTCCTCTGTCCTTGGGATTTCCCAGGCCAGAAAATTGGAGTGGGTAGTCATTTCCTTATCAGGGGATCTTCTCAACTGAAGATTCAAATCTGTGTCTCCAGAAATGCAAGTGGAATCTTTAACACTGAACACCAGGGAAGCTTGAGTTCAAGAGAATATGGAATTATCATGTAGTTTAGGCCCTATGCAGTTGGGATCTCTTAGAAGAACATATGGCATTCTTTATCCTGGCCCATAAGATGAAGAAGAAGATAGAGTGTGGGCTGGAGAAGCTACAGGTCCATATGATTCCCCATGCCAATAAGATGACTAAACACATCAGTGACAACATGTGAAACTGCCAAAGTAATTGGCACCCTCCTTCAATCTTCAGAGTATCAATATATAGCTGCTACTTCATTTCTGCCTTTCAAGTTTCACAGAAATTTGTACTGTGGCCTAAAGTAACTTGAAGCCATGTAGTAAAAAATTTCTGAACTATGTAGCTGTGCGTGCATGCTAAGTTGTTTCAGTCATGTCCAACTGTGTGCAGTCTTATGGGCTGCAGCCCACCTGGCTCCTCTGTCCATGGGGATTCTCTGGGCAAGAATACTGGAGTGGGTGGCCATGCCCTCCTCCAGGGGATCTTCCCAACCCAGGGATCAAACCTGTGTCTCTTACATCTACTGCAGTGGCAGACAAGTTCTTTACCACTAGTGCCTAGTGGAGAGCCCCCATATAGTTGTAGGTTGACTAAATTGACAGTAATAAATCATCACAATTTATCAAATTATGGCTACTAGAGATTCAAGTAGATAGTATACAGACTTTTCTTAAAGCAGCACATCCTGTTAGATAGAACGATAAGTAAATATTTACAGAAATTGTATTTCACAATGTTTTAATACTACCAGGAATGTTAAATCATAGGCACTTGGAGGCTTTAGCTATCTCACTTTTGAAGGAAAACAAAAACAACAACATAATTTTGTGGTTAATTTTACTAATAGAGAGCCAATTTTCATGTTGTAACATTTTATCACTTTTTAAAAACTGTTTGGTAAGGTTTGATTTGACATTTCAGAATTCCTGACATATATGGATGGTTAAGTTATGGAAAGTCAGGAAAGAGACACTTACCTTAGTTTGAGAAACCAAGAACTGTCCGTCTCTTCTATGGAAGTACTTGATCCTTTGTTACAGGCAAGAAGGCAGCTATCCTTCAACCAGTTTACAGACTTCTTCGAATAATAATACCCCAACATAATATAAGGGCTTTTAATATTTTATGCATACAATCTGAACTTTATAAATTTTTCATAATGCTTTGCTTCTTTAGTTTCTTTTTTCTGGTTAATTTCTATTGGCACATCTGTAATTTTTCCCCAATATGTATTAGATTTCTTTTCTTTAGAGGTTGTAGTGCCTTTTTTGTAGATTCCATATAAATTCCTGTTACTTCTAATTCCACCCTAAGCTACAACAATGCTTGAAATACACCAGAAACTTAGGAGATGTTTCATTGACTTGAGTTTTGCCAGCAATGTTTTTATAGTTGCAGGAAACTGTAACTTCCAGCCTGGGAGTTTTTATACATTTGAGAAAAAAAGAATTATTGACTTTAAAAGAACCTCACCCTCCATATATTATCTAAATAATGAGACCTCTCAAAGACTATTAATCAAACTACATAGAGAAGAGTCATAAATATTCATGAAGTGTTTAATACTGTTGTCCTTAATGATTGTACTGCTCATTTTACAGAAAAATCCAATCTTTTTTCCTACATATCATTTGGTAAAGCTCTTTACTGACTGAACAGAATGGGAATGATTATCACTTTTTCTCTTGCTTTGATGTATAGTCTCTGCCTAAAGGAGGATAAACCAAAGCAGACAGCATACATCCTCAAAGATGTGATGCTCATTCAGAAATGATATGAATTTGAAAGATTATGCAGATAGCATCATTCAAATAGCCTGGGCTTTTCCTCTTTCCTGAACTTTTTCTTCGCATTAGTAAGTTTTTATGAATTCTACAAACTCTTGAATTGTCCACAATTATTCACCAGCTATGCATGAATACCCCTGTATTCAGGCTGAATACTGTAATTATCAGGACTGATTTTTATTGTGAAATTATAACCACTTCATCTCTTTCTAATGTGAATCAGGCTTATAAAGAATATTATGTGCTTTGTAAATGGCAATTAGGTAAATATGAAAAAAAGGATAACTTTAAAGGAGAGGTTATAATGGTTTTCTGGATTAGCAAATTAGAAGGGTGACTGGTAACAATTGAGTGTTTATTGAAGATGTCTTTTTTTTGAAGCAAATATTTTAAGCCCTTATTGCTCTCTGATTAAAAATTAGATTGTTCAACTTTTAAAACTCAAAGCCTTAACCTCTTCCCATCTTAGACTTAAATAGCTCATCTTAGACTTAAGTAGACTTAAGTACTTCATATATGTATATATATATATACGTATATATATGTATATATACGTATATATATATACACAGAGAAATGTGTATATATATGTGTGTGTATATATATATATATATACAGAGGAATAAATTGATAGTTGAAAAGTAAAGCATACAAATGACTAAAACTTAAAGAAAAGCAAATGAATACAGGGTAGCTAAATTGACATGCAACTTACACTTTGCCAGAAGATTTGAAAAGTCAACATAAGGAAAAAAAGTTTTGGAAAGAAAGTGCTGATTCAAGTATATAGATGATAAACTTTCTTCTTTTTGAAAAAAATTTACAAAATTTTATGTTGCTTATCAGTGATGTTTCATAAGTATGATTTGTTTCTAATCTAGTAAAGCTAATAATATTGTTCCAGAATGTGAACAATTTCACTATTGGCAAAAATAAAGTTATGCTACCAGAAACAGTGCAATTTTTTGTATTGGACCTTCCTAGAGTAGAGTGGGCAATGGCAACCCACTCCAGTACTCTTGCCTGGAAAATCCCATGGATGGAGGAGCCTGGTAGGCTGCAGTCCATGGGGTCGCTAGGAGTCAGACACAACTGAACGACTTCACTTTCACTTTTCACTTTCATGCATTGGAGAAGGAAATGGCAACCCACTCCAGTACTCTTGCCTGGAAAATCCCATGGACGGAGGAGCCTGGTAGGCTGCAGTTCATGGGGTCGCGAAGAGTTGGACACAACTGAACGACTTCACTTTCACTTTTCACTTTCATGCATTGGAGAAGGAAATGGCAACCCACTCCAGTACTCTTGCCTGGAAAATCCCATGGACGGAGGAGCCTGGTAGGCTGCAGTTCATGGGGTCGCGAAGAGTTGGACACAACTGAACGACTTCACTTTCACTTTTCACTTTCATGCCTTGGAGAAGGAAATGGCAACCCACTCCAGTGTTCTTGTCTGGAGAATCCTGGGGACGGGGGAGCCTGGTGGGCTGCGGTCTATGGGGTTGCACAGAGTCGGACACGACTGAAGCGACTTAGCAGCAGTAGCAGCAGAGTAGATATCAGATGTTAAAAATCCTTCAGTCATAAGTTTGTTTTCTACATCTGTGACTCTATTTCTGTTTGGTAAATAAGTTCATTTGTACCATTTTCTTTTAGATTCCACATATGAGTGACATCATGTGATATTTGTCTTTGTCCTTCAAAGTAGACATAAAGAATAAAAACAGCTGGAAATTACTGTGCTTATAATGCATTGGAAGCAAAATATAAGATTTTTGAATTTAATCCTAAGACGATTCAAGGAGCCATGATATGTGTCCCATATGCAAAAAGACAAATCTGGAACATTTAAGTTGTTTACTGAAGGTCACACAGAGCTAGGATTCAAAGTTCCTTACTACTGGGATATGGTGTTACAAGAGTGATTGGGTTAGATACATCATGACACTACCTTTCATCTAAAGGTTGGTAAAGGAAAACCTGCTGAAAATTATGATCTTTGTTCTATATAACTCAAATTGGAAGAATCATGGTTCAGATTTCCAAGGAGCACATTAGCACCCTACTATCTTTTCAAGGTAAATTTGATGGACTGCTAAGCATATTAAGAACACATCTGAGTTTCCTAAATTCATAGAACTAAAATTTCTGAAAGTTCATTAGCTATATATTAGTGCATATATAGTATATATATGTATGTGTGTATGTATATATATATAATTATATACACACACATATAATGGAACTGGTCTAGATTCAATAAATTTCTGATATATCCTATTTCCAAAGCTGGTTTTGAAATTGATAAGGTCTGTCTAGTCAAGGCTATGGTTTTTCCTGTGGTCATGTATGGATGTGAGAGCTGGACTGTGAAGAAGGCTGAGTGCCAAAGAATTGATGCTTTTGAACTGTGGTGTTGGAGAAGACTCTTGAGAGTCCCTTGGACTGCAAGGAGATCCAACCAGTCCATTCTGAAGGAGATCAGCCCTGGGATTTCTTTGGAAGGAATGATGCTGTAGCTGAAACTCCAGTACTTTGGCCACCTCATGTGAAGAGTTGACTCATTGGAAAAGACTCTGATGCTGGGAGGGATTGGGGGCAGGAGGAGAAGGGAATAACAGAGGATGAGATGGCTGGATGGTATCACTGACTCGATGGACGCGAGTCTGAGTGAACTCCAGGAGTTGGTGATGGACAGGGAGGCCTGGAGTGCTGCAATTCATGGGGTCACAAAGAGTTGGACATGACTGAGTGAACTGAACTGAACACCAATAAAAATTTAAGCTGGTTTAATAAAACTAGAAATGTATGAATAAAAATACATTATTTTTTCATTTATCAAAGTTATTAAGTTTGCTAGTGATTAAGTTTTTTATTGGACTAAGACAGTTAATCTGAAAATTGTTCTCCTAACCTGTATCTAATTATTCAAGTTTAGAAGAGCCTTACTTAAAATGCAGGAAATTTCCAGACTCCGAAGATACATTATTTATGTTAACAAACTGGAAAGAGTTCATTTGCTTTAATATTTATGAGGGAGATCAATGAGACATACAATGCAATATTACTAAGTTCTAAAACCACTACAAAACATAGATTCAATTAATGGAATGTTCACCAAAGAATACCATCAGCAACTCATAAATAAGTGATTGTTACAAAGGTCCAGATTTTTAGCCTTCTTTGGAATACCTTACTGAAGTCTGCCATTAAGAAATGCATTTTGCTACTTCTATCCATTAAAAAATGTAATTTTAAGGAAAATTAGATGCAGTCTTGCTTAGAGCAAATTATATATTTTAAAGCTATATTGGTTTTTAAGCCTTTGAAGATAATAAGGAAGTTCATTAAGCAATTATCTTTGAGTTACTTGAAATATTGAATAACCTCAAAATGATCAGGTTCAAAGAAGTTTAACTGGTGTGAGCCATACCATAGATTTTAAATAAAATATCTTGCAAAGTATTCATAAAAATATTAATTTCAAAAGTCTTTTTACAATAACTAGAAGTAAAAGTTGAATTGGCAAACAACTTGGTAATAAAAGAGATTGTTAAAATATCCGAATAATGATATGAAAAGCTTCTCCAGGGGATCTTCCTGACCCAGGCATTGAACCAGGGTCTCCTGCATTGCAGGAGGATTCTTTACTGTCTGACCCACTAGAGAAGACTAGGTATTTGGAAATATGAGAAACACAATATAATTTATTTATATGAAACCTTAATATTATTGGCCAGAAAAAATTTTGCTTTTTCCCTTTAGTACAAGATATGAATTAAGAATGTATCAAACATTAATAAGAAAGTAATAAGGATTTTGGATAAATGAAATGAAGCAAAAGTATTTTCCCTTGAAGATATCTATTTTTCAAATGATATAAAAATAAAGCTATAATCAATATTACTCTAATGAAGTGACTTTGTAAAGCAGGAAGACAGCAGTGCACCTATTTATTTAAAAGTTTCAGAGTTATCTAACCAGGATAATATTTGCCAATAAGCAGTCACGTCATAATTGACATGTTTTAATTTCTTTTATTAAAAAAATTAGAACAATGCAAATGTATTAGTTTCTATACTGAAGTGCTTGTACCAATCAATTGCAGAGGACTTTTAAGCTTTCTTAAGCACTTTGATCTTGATCACATTGTGAATCCTTTCAGCAATTAATGAAATGTTCATGAATTTCTGGATGAAGCCCCAAAGAGTTTTCCCCATTAACTTACATTTGGGAATTCTCTGCTCAGTAGTTATCAATAGATTTTTGCAGAGATATTTTAAGTGATTTTAAAATTACCATTTAAAAGATGATATATTTTATAATTACCACTTAAAGATCATATTCATTGGAAGGACTGATGCTGAAGCTGAAACTCTAATACTCTGGCCATCTGATGCGAATAACTGACTCATTGGAAAAGACCCTGATGTTGGGAGAGATTGAGGGTAGGAGAAGAAGGGGACAACAGAGGACTATATGGTTGGACTGCATCACCAACTCGATGGACATGAGTTTGAGTAAGCTCTGGGAGTTGGTAATGGACAGGAAAGCCTGGCATGCTGCAGTCCATGGGGTCACAAAGAATCAGACATGACTGAGCAACTGAACTAAAGATAATTAGATATACCATTCAGATAAGAGTCACCAAATTTTAAAAATTCACTGAGAAATGCTATATGAATCTTTCCATACTTGAACCTAGCAAATATTACTTTTCTCCTTGAGACTATGATTTTGTAAGGCAAATTTTCCACTGCCCCTTTATAAAATAGTGTCAATAATAGGAATTGAGCTTTTTGTTGCTTTTGATAATTTTTACCACTCCTAAATTATTCTAGGTTGCAAAATTATTTTCAGTGGCTTACTGCCCTAGAAAAGCTCAATTGATAGCTCAATCATGAAGACAATTGTTTTTTGATTTTTTAGAGGTTGAATAATTCAATCTATTTTCTTAATAAAAAGAACACTGATAAAAATAATGCAAGCAGCTACATACTAGCAGTAGTTTTAACCATGCAGTCTCCTTAAATGAAGATATCTGAAAGTATAGGTTAACGTAAATGCTGTTAACATATAAAAATTCACCTGTGCTGGTAATGATGAAAGAAAAAATAAAACACAGGATACTTAACTTTTTAAAAAAAGAATTCACAGAGGAACATTTTAGTTGCCATTCAACTGCTCTTCATCAACTATTTCTACATCCCAGAAGGCTAAATGCTCAACATATCTGTTATCTCCCATTATTAGATGCCAGTGAGGCTCTGCGTATATCAGCTTTTGTGTTGCAACATAAAGCATTAAAGCTTTGCTATCTATTTATTGTTATGCATTTGGACCTGTTTCATGGATTCACAACTGGATGACTAACAACCTTCTGTTTGGGGTGAAGAAAGACTCTCTGCAGATCTTGCCATTTCTATCATGAGAAAACAAGGGCAAGAGGGACACAAGCCCTTTCAAGCAAGAGGTAGCATACATTTGTTAAAGCAGTCCAGTGAAAACCAGTTTTACTTCCGTAAAGGTGAAGTTTTACTTCAATTAAATATCTTCAGTTATTTTAAAGTTGATTTGAGGTCTCCTATAATTAAAAGAGCAACTTGTGGATTTTGAGGTTTTGATCAAAGAGAAAGAAAAAAAAGTCCTCAATCTGAAATTAGTAAATAAGAGTAAGTCAATAAAAATTAGGGGGATAAAACTCAACAACAGCAACAATAAAAATAAAGAATTAAAGAAGATGAAACTCAGAAAATAATAGAATACATCAAAAGTTCTACAGGAAATTTACGTCACAAAATGCATAACACAACGTGATACATAAATGTTTTGTGACTTTAGACAAACTATTTTAATATGAGTAATTAAACCACTTACCAGCCACAGCTTCTCTTAGCAGTTAATACCTTGACATATTCCTCAGGTTGGTGCTCTTATGTAAAACAACACTTATTTAGAATTACAGAAATACTAAGAAATAACTCAATGTGCAAGTCTAACTTACTCATTTACTCTGTAGTCTATTTTTAAAGTGGATATGTGACTTTCTCAAAAGCATATATGTACATACACAACCACATAAAAAATTAGGATTCATAATAATTATCCTGTATGACTAAAAAGTTAATTGATGATATCAACTGACAATTGATAATATAATTTTTCCTAATGAAAAATATTTCTCATGATTTGTGGTACAAAACTCTGGGGACAATTTATTTTAGACATCTGTACTTGATGTAATAAAATTTGTCCTCAGCATAAGCTACTTTCATAGAGAAACTCTATTATATGGTTGGCGTTCTGAAGTGAAATAAAATGAATTTGTTTAATTCAAAAAATAGAATGACAGCTTTTCCATCTTTATGTTTGGACTGGAAACCATGTATGTCTCATTTGCCAGGGGACATGATGCTGAGCCAACTGCTTTTAAGTTCCTGCCAAAAGCTCATTTTTCAAAGTTATATTTGGTAGTCAGTAGAACATGCTAAAAATTCATTGTTGTAGGTTTTAAGTTTTCTTCTCCATATTTTAAGTTTGATTATCAAGGGCATACACTTTTACTAAAGAAAGTTTTCAAACTCTTAACAAAATAAATGCAAAATAATCTTAACAAAATAAATCATGGTCTGATATAGGAAGCTCTTTTTTTTTTTTTAAATGTTACACATTAAAAAAAATAGCTTCAGCTTTAAAGTTGAAGATACCGTGTATTATCAGATGCAATGACCCTGAGAGTAGGATCCATATGATACTGCTGACTTAAAGAAAATTGCACAGCACAAGTGTTGTGAGTTTAAGTTTTATTTAGGGTTTTACTGTGTATGAAATCCCCAGGAGACAGCCTCTCAGTAGCTCTGAGAAAACTAGTCTGAATCGGTAGGAGAGAAGCCAGTTTATCTGTGATTTTTTGGCTAGGGAATACATGCAGTCAAGCATGCATCTTGGTAAAAAATAGCACTGCTATTTTCAATGAACAGATATCTCAAGATAATGATTTCAGTGCTTTTCTATGTATGGGAAGATGCAAAAATCTGGGTTCATTAAAATTCTTTCTGAGATATGCATCTAATTCTCCATAGGGCCTGTTTACCCAAAGCAGAGAATGCCATATCCTGAATTCCCCTCGGTGTACAGTGTCCTTCAGCAAATGTGATAATAGCTAATGGCTAAATCCTTGTAGCACTCGGTGATGAGCAACACTGTTCATTTTACTTTGTTTACAATATATTCCTTTTAGTAGTTGGTATTAGGCCAAGTTTTCTTCTCAAAAAATACCTAGGGATTAACTATGAATAAAATAACAACAACAACAAAAATCACTATTTGTTATTTCCCCCTTATGTGTGACTCTGGCATGTCTCCAAGTGATTGCACTAACAAGATCATCTTTAGTTGCTGCTCATTCAACTCTCCTCATTCTTTTGGTTTGGTTTGGTTGTTCCATAAGCATAACTTATCAAACATAAAAATACATAGAATTGTACATACATATACACAGATAAGAAGACACTATATTTTAATAACTAGGTAAATGCATAATATAAAAAATAAGAGCTCTTGTGTTTTTTCAAATGAAATTAAATAAATAAATAAAATTTTCCCCATAGAAGTCAGAAGATGTTGCCTAAGTATCTAAACAGTTCATGAAGTGTATCACAAAGGAGTTATTTTTAAACTGAATTGTGAGTACTCTAAGAATTTAAAAAATATATAGTCTAATATTACTGAGGTTTAGAATGTAAGGAGAAAGGGAAGCATTCAAGGAGAGGGAGATAAGAAGCAATAATGAGCTATAGGCCATAATTCTTAAAGTCTTATATGGGAGGAGACAAGACAAACCACAGCCCCAAGTTTGAAGAGACATGAAAATATAGGAAGTCACATTTTACTGCAGCAGAGAGACTCATGAGTGAAAACTGCTGTGGCATTCAATGCCCAGGAAGAAAATGGGAACTGTATTTGACAAATTGCTGGATGCTCAGTGAGATTATCTCTGAGAGTTAAAACTGCAGGGTACCCCAGTCTTAGAGAGAAACCCACATTTACCTCCAGGAGCTCAACCAGATGCCTACAGTAAATATAAAAATCTCATCTTGCTTCTGGCAGGGAGGAAAGGAAAGGAATCAAGGTGACAGTTTCCAGAGCACTCTTCTTCTTAACTGGACCTGCCTTGAACAGGGAAATTAGTTAACCAGAGTCTAATGTCCTGGGCTATTCTCAGAACCTAACTGATATGGGAGGGCAAAAGATATAAAAGAAATCTCTGTACTTTCCCCTCAATTTTTCCATCAATTTAAAACTTTGATTAAAAATAGTCTTAATAAATAATAAGAAATAAAGTCTACCTTCCACATTAGAAAACTTGCATTTTATTTCATAATTAGTGTTTAGCTGATAATTACTTTTTCAGAATATTAAAGTAATATATTTCTTTGAGAAAGTCAAGCAATACAGAAGTTATACATAAGCTGAAACTTGTGCCCTCCTCTTCCTACAAAATGATGAATTATAAATTCTTAAAATCTTCACGGGAAATAAAGTTTTTGAATGGCAGGATAATGAACATAAAATCAATTTATGTTCACAGTTACATAAGATAAATCTAGTGCTAAAAGAGCAAGAGGAAGCATAATTCCACAGTGATAAGCTTGAACTAAAATCCACGATATGTCAAGGGTGTATGGTGATACCAAGAACATAGAGCCTTAATGTGAAAAACCAGTCAGGATTCAGGCGGCAAGGCGTGAACTTGCTCAATGTGTGCACTGGGGCATAGGTCCTCTGGCTAAAGATATAGCTTCACAGGAAACATGTGTCAGTGAAAAAAAATCAACCCCAGGAACAAGAAGCAACTAAATATTTTGATAATGAAAGAACTTTTTAAAAATAGAAAGAAAATGAAGAAAAGAAGGAAGGATAAGACAGAAGAAGAAAGAAAGGAAAGATAGGAAAATAAGCCTCTCATGGCATTCTGAGCTTCCCTGGTGGCTCGGACAGTAAATAATCTTCCTACAATGTCAGAGACTTGGGTTCTATCCCTGGGTTGGGAAGATACCCTGGAGAAGGAGATGGCAAATCAATGATATTTTCTAGCAGCAAATTATTAGTTCAACAAATTATTCTTTGTTGACAGCAAGTTGTGACTTGTAGAAGTAAAGCAAAAAGTCCAGGTCCCTCAGTATTTTAAACATTCAGATAACTTAAACATGAGGTCAAGATGTGCGTGTGCATGCACGCATACACACACACGCATGCATACACACACACACACATACGCTATAAAATGACTGCAGAAAAAAGTTGCTTAGGGTGAAAAAGTAAAAAGCTGAATCATACTCCCAAGAAATTCTGACACTAAAATTATATAACTGCAATGTTTAAATCATTTAGAAAAATAAAGAACCAACTGAAAATGGCTGGTAATGTCATCTAATCTGCAAAAGAACCATACATAAGAGGTTCATAAGAAAAATTATACGGTGGCACCATGTACCCAGAAGGATGTTCAAAGGGAAACCATGTTCATAAGGAAATGTAAAGTTCACAACAAAACTATATAGTGATTTAATGGTGGAATGTTGAATACATCCAAGGTTCTGCTCCTGGAGTTAAGAAAACAATATTTTAACCTCATATGTAATATAATCGCACTTCTGAAATACAGAAAATACAGAAATTTTATAAACAATGCTCTTAAAGCTTTCCATGTTAGCATTTGGTGTAGTTCCCATATTTTTCTGTCAACTTATGTATTTCATATGACAGGATTTGTATTAAAAACTATTTTTAAGTGTCTTCAGCATGTAATACTGGGGGCACATTAAATAATTGAAATATTTCCATTTCCTAGGACAGCAAACATATTTTTATACTTGTAGATTTTTATATTTGTATATATTTGTATGTATTGTTTCTTGACAGATGCTGATATTCATATAATCAAGAGCATAATATAATAATTGACTTAAATAATAAAAATGTATATTATACAAATGTAGCAAAATTTTTGGTGGCATTTCAAATTTGCATATGCATCACTAAACTGTGTGGAAAATAGTTTCTTCATAACTGTTAGGGCAAAGCATTGCCTTTTTGATGTCTTGCTTCATTGTTGTTGTTTGTTTTGATTCTTTAATTCAGTGATATGGAAATTTCATGGGATCAGGGCTTTAATTAATACTTCTTTAGAAGAATTGAAGTTTTCAATACCGCTATAATTTATTGTATAAACATGCTCACTGCTTAGAAAAACATTTGTAAATACCAATTTTCCAAAAAAATAATTAGCCAATCTAGGCAAACACTGGTAAAACTGCTCATCCTAGTAAACTTGTCTTTTGCTTTGTCTTTTTTTCCCCATGAAAAGGAAAAGATATTTTGTTTTCCTCAACTTATTTATATACCCCTTATACTCCCATCAACAAATGCACACACTCTTGACCCCTGGTCCTGTGGTTTTTCACTCAATCAATCAATGCATGTTAAATGTATTCTGATAAACTGAAATATAAACAAATAAATTTCTTTTGCAATGACTGTCCAACCAAAGCACATTGTTATGAAATGAAAGCATCTCTGAAAGTTAACTTAAAAAAATTCAGACTACTGTTTGAAATATAAGGAATTTCAACAAATAGTTTCCCAGTTTTTCTCAATTTCTTGCTTCCATTCAAGCAGAGAAAGACAGATGCTTTATTACTACAGACCTTGCCAAGTCTTTTCAAATAAAACACCTAAAGAGCAAGCTTCCTGAAATCATGTTCCTTATATGCACCTTGAAGTGTGAGTTAAGCACATAATTGGCATGTGCACATAAGAGTCATGCTCAATAGCTTATATTTTCCAGGTTTCTTTATATTAACTGAACTTATTTATTTTTTTTTCCTTTCAGACAGGATAAGTACATAAGCAAAGGTTATGAGAATGTCTTTAACAGCAGTCCCATATGATGTAAAATCTTTTTTCCAAAGTAATTTTGTGTTTTCAACAGGAGACATGCATATGTGATAAGACAAATAAAGAATTTGGAGAAAAAAGAGAAAAGAATATGAGAAAAAAGAAGGGTAATCATAACAATACCTGCTATACTGATGTATCTATAATTTAAAATGTGTACCTTTCTAATTCAGGAGACAAGTGTATAATATGTGTTAGAACTATTAACTCCAAGTAACTAAATTTATGGCTTAGTGTACTGAAAGTCAATAAATGATAACCTTTGCTATGTGTTATTTAATTTAAAAATATATCCTAAAAGGGCAAAATAGTGATTTCCTTTAGTATTGAGTACATAAATAAAGCATGAAAGATGAGGCATTACTTTCTTCTTCAGTGCTTTCAGATTGGCTATAATCTAATTCACCTCACATGAAATCTGTTTCCTTCAATAACTACTAAGACTTTACTTACAAAAATCTAAGTTTTTATCTTTACTTCCAGGAGAAATATGTCTTTTTATTTCTTCTTAGTTTTTATCAAAGTATTCTTTATTACATGGATCAATTTATTAAAAATATTAGGAGAGGCTCATATATTTCAATTTTCCTCTGTCCATGGAATTTTCCAGTTAAGAACACTGAAATGAGTGGCCATTCCCTTCTTGAAGGGATCTTTCTGACCCAGGGATCAAACCCTGGTCTCCTGCTTTGAATGCACATTCTTTACCATCCTAGCCACCAGAGAAGCCTTTTTATAATTCCATTGACTTTCAATTATTTAAGAAACACTGTCTTGAGACTTCTTGGTATATGCATAATGTTAACAACCTTACATCAGAAATTCTTCACACATCCTAAATGATAGTCAATAAGCAGAGGACACTATGCAAGACTCATTTTACATATAACTGGAAAAATCAACACTTAAAAATAGCAGACACAGAAATGGAACACATTTTTTGAGAAGCTGTAAATTAGAAAATATTGTGAAGGAGAAAGATGTGTAAAGGAACCCTGACAGTGGTGGAATAAAACTGCCCCAGAGGTAGTTTCTTGCCCTGGGTAAAGAATACTCAGAATGAGTGAGATGTGTGCATCAAAGGAAAAGGCCTGAACTGAAAAGTGTACAGTTCCAGAGGAGTAATGTTGAAAGCACATCTAAATAAACAGGAAGAAAAAGAATGAGGCTCGGTGGTGAAAGGGGAGAAATAACCATGCTGTTCAAGTTCATAAACCTGTGAAATGTGAAAACAAGAAGGTATAACTGAATCAGAAGCAGAAGGCACAATGACCAACTCCCTGTGACCACCTATCCACAGGAAATTATCATTTATTAAAGATAAATGGTTCACAGTAAAGTATAGTGGTACAAAGCACAGTAAAGTGCTGTGACACCAGAATAGAAAACTCTCAGAAAATAAGTAAACTATTCAGACTCCTGTGCACCATCACTCAATTTATTACTACTAGCACAGAAAACATCTACAAAATTTATTATAAGCAAAAAATAATTTATATCCATACAAAATTTTATAAGAATAAAAATATAATAATTAATAATTTTATGTATGAAAATAACTTTAATTTCTTATGATGAAAAAGGGGACCTAGCAAAGTTGAGTAAGATATGCAGCAATTTTTTGGTTTTAATTGACTAAAATTAAATAAAACATTAGAGAAATGAAAGAAACACAACCAATTATGTATTAAAAATTCATGATTGTAATGTACAGGTAAAAGAAATATGTGATATAAAAGTGAACTGAACAAAGGAAAACAAGTGTAGAAGAAAATATCTCAGAAATGTTACAGGCTATCAATGGAAGAATAGACAAAAGCTTCAAATAAAGTAACAAATATAGAATAGAAGAATGAAAAAAAAGCTAAAACAAAATAATAAGGAAAAACAAAATGGATCAAAAAAGCATGTATACAATTTAATGCATAAAAACATAGCTGTGGATATAGGTATGAGTAGTTATGTACATGTACATTGTAAGACCCTAAAAAGCAAAAGCCAAACAATGGAAAACAAGTAACATTTAATATTAAAAAGAAATTTTCTGACTGAAAGAATAATGAGAATCTAAGTATTGATAGGATTGATCTTATGCTTGAAAAATGAATTGGAGTGATAAAACAGAAAACAAATAACTGTATCTTAGAATAGCTATATATTTTCAGTATAAGTAGAAAAATTCCTGGTTCTTCAGCCCAGGCAAGAAGTTTCAGAAATAAAGTAAAATAATTACATTAAAATAATAAAATAAAATTTCTCTAGTACTTATTAATAGAATGATAGAAAGGCAAAAAGTGAATATTTTCTAGAAAAAAGTAGAAATAAACATGCAAAAGCACAAGGAAATGATACTCATGATTCCTTCCTTAGATATCTATTAGAAACAAGCTTAAGAAATGAAGCTTGAAATATAAAAAGATTGAGAAAAGCATTTATAACATTTAATTTTTGATTTGATATTAAATCAAAATCTATCACTTGAAAACCAAAATAGTACTAATGGACTATATTTTTAAAATCTTGGTCCAATACTGATATTAAATAAACAAATATATAAATAGAAAGACACAGAGGTAAGAAAATCTCTTCTTTACAGAAGAATATATTAAATAATATGCCATTTTAGAAATTTTAGAAAACATTTTGGAAGGACTGATGTTGAGGCTGAAACTCCAGTGCTTTGGCCACCTGATACGAAGAGCTGACTCTTTGGAAAAGACCCTGATGCTGGGAAAGATTGAGGGCAGGAGGAGAAGGGGATGACAGAGAATGAGATGGTTGGATGGCATCATCGACTGGATGGACATGGGTTTGGGTGAACTCTGGGAGTTGGTGATGGATAGGGAGGCCTGGTGTGCTGTGGTTCATGGGGTTGCAAAGAGTAGGACACAACTGAGCGACTGAAATGAACTGAACTGAACTGAATCATTGGGTGAAAGTACATTGGGTGACATAGTTGCATGGACTACTTTACTAATTAGAAGAAATAAGGGCACTACTTTAACCAAATGATCAGACTTGACAAAGTTAATAGTCTACAGTTAGTAATTGACAATATATGCTACTGATGTGATGCAATAGAGCATAAACATTATCATCTATGAAATATTTTTTGACATATATACTTGTGTTTATAATTAGTATGATGAAATTATATAAGTATATATATAGAGAGATTGAATAAAGCAAATTTGAGAATACATTAGATTTGTTTTTAAATAAAAGTTTCTATAAACTTGGGGTATGTATACTCTGTAATTTACTTTATCAAATATATTAAAAATAATATCACTCTTTTCTCATTGACCTAACTATAACTAATACAGTTATAATTATAACTATAACTATAGTTATAGTTAATAACTAACTATAACTAAACTAATACAGTTTAAATACACATTTTCTATAGTATCCATGATATAAAATACTCTAGTTTAACTGAAATACTTAAAGACTCAAGCATTAAGTTGTTGTCTTAATACAGGAAAACACAAGCATTAAATGTAGTGATTTCATAATATTTTTCATAAATTATAATTATATAAAATCAATACTCAGTCTAAATTATTTTAACTTGAAGATAACTGTATTATCATATAAAATAGATATCAACATTTTGAAATCACAAGTCATTCTTAATTTAAACAGTCCCCACAATAGAGCACTTTCAATTAAGATATTTTACAGATATTTTGTCTGTGTAATGTTAATGATAATGAATAAAAAATGGCAATAATGAAGAGTGCTTAAGCTTATAGATTATTTAGAACTGAATTGTGAGTTAAAATGTCTGAAAAATTAACTGCTAAGCGTTAACCTTTTAAAGTGCCATTTTGATTAATCAAGGGCAATATGCTTTTTGTGATCATGAATAGAAACATATAAAATCCACGAAGCAGGAGCTTTAGCCTTATGGAAAAGGCTTCAGTTACGTATAACGTGTGGTCCAACATGCTTTGATGGAGTCTTTAATCTGTTATTGGTATCACTCATTTGTCAGACCCAATAGGAATGTAAAATATAGGAGAATCCTTTGATGCAGTTTATAAGGGTGAGTGTCTCCCACACAGACTGGAAGGATGAAAGTTTGAAGGAGACTGATTGTTGAATAATATCTTCAAACTCTCAGGTCTTCAAACTCTCAGGTTCCTCTTTACAAGGTAACTTATTGCTCTTCCCTTCAATATTGGACCCTATTATTCCAGTCCTTGAATCTGGGCTGATCTTGTGATTTATTCTGACTAATAGAATATGATGGAAATGATGTGTGGTGTTTTGTTGTGTTGTTGTTATTTTAAATTGTGTTAAGAACACAATGTGAGATTCACCTGCCTAAGGAATGTTTAAGGTATAACACAGTAGTGCTAACTATAGGCATGTTTCTGATTTTTTTTTCTGAGAATCTTGCAAAACCATGAATAAAGCCCAAGTTAGTCCTCTGGAGAATGAGACTACATAGATAAAAACTGAATAATGCCAGCCAAGAGCATCTGAGACCAGCCAACACTCAGTCAATCTGCCAGTTGACCCCAATTATACTGCAAGGCCAGGCAAGATGAGCTTTGCTTGACTGAGATAATAAACTATGTTCTTGTGAGAAACAGAAAATGAAAGTTGCCTTAAGTTTCTAAATTTGGGGATGATTTGTTATGCAGAAGTACCTAACTAACAGAAAGTTGCAGGACATTTTTGAAGGCTAAGGCAATAATACTCAGCATGATCTATGTTTTTTCCTTCTCTCCATCCTTTTCTGTTATTTGTATGGATTTGAAACAATGTGTCTTGAATACAGGGGGCCCAGAAACTTCTTTCATTAGCTGTACTAATGCCATCATCTTACTCTTTTCAAATCCACGACTGACTCATTCCTAGCTCTATTTGATGCTAAAAGTTTAATAGTATAATAACCAAAGCCCCAGACTTTGTTGATTCATAATGCTAAATATGGACTCCAACCTGAGGGTTTCTCTCATTTAGCAGCTCTATGTCTACATCCTGAGCCCAAAGCATATTTTCCAGTAAAATGATCTTTTACAGCAAGGGAAAGTAATAGCTGGATGAGAGAAGAACAAATAATGTGTCCCTAACTTGAAAGTTACCCTCAATTTGGGGCTTATTTTGGCCTTTTTCGGTGTCCTAGAAAATTAAGTTGCTGAATTTAAATTTCAACTGTGTCTTAAAGGAGTCTTAGAATAGACAACAATGGCAAAGCAGAGAAAAGTATGGAAACATATTCTAAGCAGATGTTCCAGGATGGGCAGATGCATAGACTGATAGTAACAATGGCAATTGGCAGCAGATGAGTAACTACAATTAAGGATAATGTGGATCAGTCAAGCAAAAGGAATGACAAGCAGTGAAGATGAAAAATTTCTGATAAACTAAATTTACACTAGAGTCTTGAGAGTCATGGTAGAGGATTGAGGATTCCCTTAAGCTGCAAGATGCCTTGGAACATTTAGAAAACATTATTATTTATTTTTTTAAAGAAAAGTACATTGGAACAGCAGACTGAGGACAGACAGCAGACTGTCTATTTTGCTACTCAGACATTATACATGAGATATAATGAGTCTCTCGTAGTAAAATTTTAAAAGAAAGGGAGGTACATTCTAGATAAATAGATTCTCAGTGGTGGAATCTATTTATCTGGGTGAGAGCTAGTGGGAAGCAACTGTTGGGTGGTGGAATTAGGGAAATGAAGAATAGAAATATTTAGTAAAAAGTTGGAAAAATAGACCAGGAGTTCAAGAGAGAGATCAGGAGTGGTGTTATGAGAGGCATAAAAGTAGCAGTTATTATCTATAGCTTGTCATTCTGAGTCAGATAGTTGTCATGCCTAAACTCATGTAATCCTCAAAATTTTCAAAGTAGAAAGTCTGCACTTTTAAAAATGAGTGCATTAGACCTGAAAGGGATTAATAAATTTGCCAAAAGTCACACAATCAGTAAGCCATACATTTAATAAGCAGCTCAACCAAGATTTCATATTTGGAATGTTTGAATCTCATGCTTTTTGCAAATACACAGATTCTATTCTTGAGTGATAAATAAGAAATGGAAGCATCTCACTGAAGATGATATCTGAGTTATATGCATATAAACACACAAAAACAGTGTTTTTCCTTATCTATCATAGCTAAGTGCCATAGATATCACACATGAACATATACACAAACACAGACACACAATTCTATGTTTCAGGTTTATGAATTTGATGCATTTTTGTAAAATTTATTTTAGTTTATCTTCTATTCATCCTCAGAACATCTAGAAAGCTCTGCTGTGGGTATAAACAATGACAGTTTCATTTTGATTTGCTTCTATAAATTAAGATTTATGAGAAGCATTAAATTTATACTAAATTAATTGTAACTGCAACAGACTGCTACCAATTCATCTAATATTCCCACTCTCTTCTTCAGCCTAAAGCAAGGCTACATTTCCTAACCTCCTTTGCATTTAGATAGAACCATAGCATTGCCTTGTAGACAGTGGTACATAAGATAAGTGATGGGTTCTATTTCCAGACTGAGCTTAGCAAGTGTTTTCCTCTCCAGACTGTCTCTCTTTTTATTCCAGCTGGATTCTTGCAATAACAAGACCCTAGACATGAGAGAGCCAAATAATTTAAAGGACTTGGAGTTCTGACTCACCGTGTGAAGGAGAGCTACCTAGTGATAAGGACAACTACATCAGATTGTGTGAGTGAGGAACAGACTTCCATTGTGTTTAAGTTTTGGCATTTGGGGATTTTATTATTACTGTCTACTTATCCTTAAAGTTTAACATATAAATATGCATCATTATAGGGTTCAGATTTTCATAGACTTGAGGCAAAATCAGCTAATTACCAACATTATTTAAAATCAGTTATTTTGATTTTAGTCTCTCCTGATTGTCAATTTACAATTTAGTTAATATCTAATATTATAGAAAATAATTAAATGAGTGTGCCTAAAGAGTAAAATTGTCAAAAATCTCTTTGCCTTTAATATTGCTATACATGTAAGATGATCCTGCCTCTATATTTATAATTAATTCACAGCTTTCTTTTCATTCTATTTTATCATCTACATAACATAAATCAAAGCAATTTTGCTGATCATTACTAAGTTCTTCTGAGAACTATAAGTGGTATTCCAGTTACTCATTTGTGAACCTGCCTAGAAAGTAAAATTTATTGTGAGGAAATCATGAAAGGACAAGAGAAATCTTAATAACTGGATCTTGGCATAACAAAGAAGTCCTTGAAATACTCAGACTCGAAATAATCTACTCTAATTTTCTCTAGAGCTTTTGGTCCCAATTAAGCTTGTCTGTTGTGACTGAATTTTAATTAGTATGGATGTTTGTACTTTAGAAATTCAGAGCTTGAATTAAACTTCATAAATTCATGAGACCAAAAGAAAAGAAGAATAATTGAATGAGCTTAGAATTTTAATGAAGGCATTTGAAAATGTTGGTATTCTTTATATTATATTGCTATGGTATCCCAAAATACTTCTATACAATTGGTTTGAAGATCCAGGCTGAATTAACCAGTCAGTTGAATCAAATGTTCAAAAAGTTCAAACACCCATCAAAGGAACTGTTATATAAATTAATATTTTAGCTGAATTATTTGGTTTTTAAATTTTAAACAAATGATCAAATAGGTTCAGGAAGATATAGACTTGAAAATTTTTCAAGTTATATATTTGATTTCCAAACAACACAATTTTGGGGAGGATTTTTGGGGAAATTTATTGGCTATTTCACTTCAGTCACTGAAGTCTGCCAAACTGGAAATGTGGAAAGACTGTTTCAATAGTAATTATTCAGGTTTGTTTGTTGGTTCTTTCTTTCTTTCTTTTTTTTTTAACTTCATTTAGATGTAATTGACATAACAAGAGACTGTTTATTTTTAATGTATACAACTCGATTATTGGGAAAAGGTATGCTTCCATGAATCTGCCTTTTCATTTGTCTGCTTTTTTAAGAATTGTTCAGAAAATAAAAATGCAGCGGCATCACCTTTTACCTTTCATAACAACATTGAGCATGTGTCTCTGACAGGAAGAAACTATGCCTTAAATAGAGTGGTTTTCAAACCTAAGTGTGTACAACAACCATTTGGAGAGCTTGTAAAGCACAATTTGCTGGATGGATCCCAACTCCTCAGTCTCCAATTCAATATTTCTAGTATGCTATGCTATATTGCTTCAGTCATGTGGGACTCTTTGCGACCCGATGGACTGAAGCCCTTCAGACTCCTCTGTCCATAGGATTCTCTGGGATCGAATACTGCAGTAGGTTGCCATGCTCTCCTCCAGGGGATCTTCCCAACCTTTGATGGAACCCAAGTCCTTATGTCTTCCATATTGGCAAGTGGGTTATTTATCACTGAGCAACCTGGGAAGCCCCTATGTATAAGTACTAAGAATTTGCATTTCTAATGAGTCACCTAAGATCATGGCATCTGGTTCCATCACTTCATGGGAAATACACGGGGAAACAGTGCAAACAGTGTCAGACTTTATTTTGGGGGGCTCCAAAATCACTGCAGATGGTGATTGCAGCCATGAAATTAAAAGACGCTTACTCCTTGGAAGGAAAGTTATGACCAAACTAAATAGCATATTGAAAAGCAGAGACATTACTTTGCCAACAAAGGTCTGTCTAGTCAAGGTTATGGTTTTTCCAGTAATCATGTATGGATGTGAGAATTGGACTGTGAAGAAAGCTGAGCACCAAAGAATTGATGCTTTTGAACTGTGGTGCTGGAGAAGACTCTTGAGAGTCCCTTGGACTGCAAGGAGATCCAATCAGTCCATCCTAAAGGAGATCAGTCCTGGGTGTTCTTTGGAAAGACTGATGCTAAAGCTGAGACTCCAATACTTTGGCCACCTCATGAGAAGAGTTGACTCATTGGAAAAGACTCTGATGCTGGGAGGGATTGAGGGCAGGAGGAGAAGGGGATGACAGAAGATTAGATGGCTGGATGGCATCACCAACTTGATGGATGTGAGTCTGAGTGAACTCGGGCACTTGGTGATGGACAGGGAAACCTGGTGTGATGCAATTCATAGGGTCGCAAAGAGTCGGACACGACTAAGCGACGGAACTGAACTGAACTGAATGAGTCACCAAGTGATGTGCTGCTACTGGTCCAGAGTTCACTCTCTGAAAACCAATAGCTTAAGGATTGTCTATTTGATACTTGAACTCTATATAGTAATTTAAAAAATCAAATATGTGCAGAAAAACATATTTTATTTTATCAAAAATATAGGCTCCTTCTCCTTCTTTCTACCTGACATATATTGTCTTTATTAAGGAGAATATTTCACAAAGGAGTAAAAATAGTCCCAATTTCTGGATTAGGGAATCAAGTTTCGAAGAAAAAGTAATTTTATATATAATATATATAATATATATATATTTATATTGTTATATATATATCATATATCATATATAAATATATATTTATATATTGTATTATATATTTATTATATTTATATTATTCTATATTCATATTATTTATATATTTTATATTATATTATAAATATATGTAATATATATTGTCCATATATATTTATATATTTTTTATTTATATATAAAAATATATATTATATATTTATTGTTCAGATATAAATAATAAAATCTTAATAATGATTGAGGATTTCTTTCTCCCTTTAGTTTTGCCTTATTTTGATTTATATATATTGAGGCTCTCTTATGGGGTACATATGCATTTAAGAGTGCCTTATTTTCCTATTCAATTGACTCATTTATCATTATGACATATCACTCTATCTTTTGGTGAAATCATTTTGATTTTTTAATTAAAAAGAGCTACAAATGCCTTCTTTTGATTAACATTTATGTTACATTTTTTCTACTCTTTTAACTATCTTTGGATATATGTATGCATATATATATATATATATATACAAGCACACTGGATTTCTTGTAGTTACATTGTTATATTCTCTTTTTATATGATAATTCATTTTGTGAATCATAAAGTTCACTTTTCTTTAATAATTATTGGTATGTTTGTGTTTACATCCACCAATTTCCTGTTTCAATTTTTTATATGCTACAAACAACTCTGTTTCCCCTTTCTGTCTTTTTCTTTTTTGGCTTAGCTTAATTTTAACCTGTGTTGAGCAGAGGGAGACATGTGCTGTCCTTATAAAAATCCCAATGGCATTTTTTACAGAAATAGAAAAAAATCCTAAAATTGATATAAAATGACAAAAAAAACAAAACAAAACACCAAAACCCCTCAAGTAGCCAAGGTAATCTCAACAAAGAAGAACAAAACTGCAGCCATCACACTATGATTTAAAAATATATTCCAAACATATAGTAATCAAAACAGTAATGTACATCCATAAAACCAGACAGTTAGATCAATGGAACAGAATAAGAATCCCAGAAACAAACCCACACATATACAGTCAAGTGATCTTCAACAAAGAAATATGTAATGAGAAATATGTTAGGAATATGCAAGGAGAAAATGATAGTCTTTCAATAATTAGTGCTGAAATAAATTCAGTTTATATATTAAACTGAATGTCCAGTTGCAACAGAATGAAATTGGACACTTAGCTTAAACCATACACAAAAATAAAATCAAAAAAGATATGTAAATGTAAGGCCTGAAACTACAGAATTCCTAGAAGACAACATAGGGAAAACTCTTTTTGATAGTCTTGGCAATGATTTCCCGCACATGATACCAAAAGCATAAGCAAGGAAAATAAAAATAGAAAAGTGAGATTATATCAAATTAAAAAACCTTCTATAAAGCAAAGGAAATAATCTATAGAATGAACCTGAAATCTATAGAATGGGAGAAAAAAAATCTGATAAGAGATTAATATCCAAAATACATAAGGAACTCCTAAACTCAACAGTAAATAAAACAGAACAAAAAAGAAAAAATAAACAAATGGACAACAGCTTAGAGTAGATATTTTTCCAAAGATATAAAAATGGCCACCAAGTACATGAAAAAATGCCCGACATCACTATGAGGGAAATACAAATCAAAATCATAGTGACATATAGCCTCATACCTATTAGATGGTCATTATAAAAAAGACAAGAGATATCAAATGCTGAAGACTCTTGTACATTCTTGGTAGGAATGTCAGTTGTTACATCCACTATGGAAAACAATGAACGTTACTCAAAAATAAATAAATAAATAAAAATAGAACTACAGTATGATGCAGCAATTCTATTTCTATATTGGCAAGGATGTGGAAAGTTTTCACTTTCATACATTGGAGAAGGAAATGGCAGCCCACTCCAGTGTTCTTGCTTGGAGAATCCCAGGGACAGGGGAGCCTGGTGGGCTGCCGTCTATGGGGCTGCACAGAGTTGGAGACGACTGAAGTGACATAGCATTAGCAGTAGCAGTGGAAAGTTTTAACATTATTTTTAATACTCAACTTGCTTCTTCCATTCTTTTTTGCTATAAATATCTTTATATAGCTTAGTGTTTACTCTAAAGGCTGCATAATTACTTTTTAATTTCAACATATTTGGAATATTTGAAATCACTGCTTCAATTTTTAAATTTTATTCTCTCCCTTTTTTTTTTTCTAAGATTACTGGTATATGACTCCTATATTACTAGAGACTTTCTCATAAATCCAGATATTTTCTCATAACTCATTAAAACTGTACCATTTTTCTTTTAATTTTAAAACTTGCTTTTCTCTCTGTGTTTCTATTTGGATTATTTCTACTGCTAAATTCCTCAAGATCAGTGATATTTTCTTCTGTAGTGTCTAATCACCTTCTAAGAACTTTCAATAAAATGTATGTCTTTAAATATATTTATAACAGCTCTTTAAAACTCTCCTTATTTCTAATACCATTTTGAAGCTTCAATTTAGTCTCTTTAGGAGGGTTTAGAGAAGATCTTCGGAGAAGGCAATGGCAACCCACTCCAGTACTCTTGCTTGGAAAATCCCATGGACGAGGGGCCTGGTGGGCTGCAGTCCATGGGGTTGCAAAGAGTTGGACACAACTGAGCAACTTCACTATCACTTTTCACTTTCAAGCATTGGAGAAGTAAATGGCAACCCACTCCAGTGTTCTTGCCTGGAGAATCCCAGGGATGGAGGAGCCTGGTGGGCTGCCATCTCTGGGGTCATACAGAGTCGGACACGACTGAAGCGACTCAGGAGCAGCAGAGAAGATCGTCTCATGTGATGCGGCCCATGGTTTTAAGGTGTGATCAGCCTCTCATCTCAAAAGAATGCTTTGGTATTTTGAGGCATGTCTACTGAGATGGATCAGAATGCCAAAATCTCCAGCCCTGTGTAGCCTCTTTACTCCATAGAAGCTGTATCCTGCTTGCTCTTGTGAAACTTCATCCTGAGCAATAAAAGAGCGGCCCTTGGTCAGTGATCCTTCAGGAGTCCCATTGCATACAGTTCCTTCCTTCTGGTACTCTGTCTTACAGGTTCCATCAATAATAGTGTCCTTGAAATCTGCTCACTGTCTTCTCAACCCAGTAGTACCATTGTGCTCTCCTTAGGCTTGACCTCCCTGAGTCAAATTTGGGAAACTCTCTCTAGGTAGAGAAATGGGGAAAGTGTGAGGCTTATCTCATGTTTACATTTCCAGAATGTCATTTTCCCTAGTATCTCTGAATATGCAAAGACATTGATTAGAATTTGATTTCAAAGACAAAGCTTCAAAGGCATTTTTACAATAAAGAAAAACATTATCACAATATTTTCCCTAGCCATAGTTATTATGTCTATTTTACTTAAGTCATTATACTGTCTTTATAATTTATAATATTAACAGTGATTCTTCAGTAAGAGGAACTCCTCATGTTGGTAGGTGCCCAATATGCTACTGGAGATCAGTGGAGAAATAACTCCAGAAAGAATGAAGGGATGGAGCCAAAGCAAAAACAATACCCAGTTGTGCATGTGACTGGTGATAGAAGCAAGGTCTGATGCTATAAAGAGTAATATTGCATAGGAACCAAGAATGTTAGGTCCATGAATCAAGGCAAATTGGGAGTGGTCAAACAAGAGATGGCACCAGTGAATGTCAACATTCTAGGAATCAGCGAACTAAGATGGATTGGAATGGGTGACCTTAATTCAGATGACCATTATATCTACTACTGTGGGCAGGAATCCCTTAGCAGAATTGGAGTAGCCATCATGGTCAACAAAAGAGTCTGAAATGCAGTACCTATATGCAGTCTCAAAAACGACAGAATGATCTCTTTTCGTTTCCAAAGCAAACCATTCAATATCAGAGTAATCCAAGTCTATGCCCTGACCAGTAATGCTGAAAAAGCTGAAGTTGAACAGTTCTATGAAGACCTACAAGATCTTCTAGAACTAACACCCAAAAAAGATGTGCTTATCATTATAGGGGACTGGAATGCAAAAGTAGGAAGTCAAGAAACACCTGGAGTAACAGGCAAATTTGGCCTTGGAATAGGGAATGAGCAGGGCAAAGATTAATAGAGTTTTGCCAAGAGAACACACTGGTCATAGCAAACACCCTCTTCCAACAACACAAGGGAAGACTCTACACATGGATATCACCAGATGGTCAATACCGAAATCAGATGGATAATATTCTTTGCAGCCAAAGATGGAAAAGCTCTATACAGTCAGCAAAAACAAGACCAGGAGCTGTCTGTGGCTCAGATCATGAACTCCTTATTGCCAAATTCAGACTTAAATTGAAGAAAGTAGGGAAAACCAAAAGATCATTCAGCTATGACCTAAATCAAATACCTTATGACTATACAGTGGAAGTGAGAAATAGATTTAAGGGCCTAGATCTGATAGATAGAGTGCCTGATGAACTATGGATGGAAGTTCACAACATTGTACATGAGACAGGGATCAAGACCATCCCATGGAAAAGAAATGCAAAAAAGCAAAATGGCTATCTGAGGAGGCCTTACAAATAGCTGTGAAAAGAAGAGAAGAGAAAAGCAAAGGAGAAAAGGATGATATAAGCATCTGAATGCATAGATCCAAAGAATAGCAAGGAGAGATAAGAAAGCTTTCCTCAGTGATCAGTGCAAAGATATAGAGGAAAACAACACAATGGGAAAGACTAGAGAGGGAATATTTCATGCAGTGATGGGCTCAATAAAGGACAGAAATTGTATGGACCTAACAGAAGCAGAAAATATTAAGAAGAAGTGGCAAGAATACACAGAAGAACTGTCCAAAAAAATCTTCATGACCCAGATAATCACAATGGTTTGATCACTCACCTAGAGCCAGACAGCCTGGAATGTGAAGTCAAGTGGGCCTTAGAAAGCATCACTAAAAACAAAGCTAGTGGAGGTGATGGAATTCCAGTTGAGCTATTTCAAATCCTGAAAGATGATGCTGTGAAAGTGCTACACTCAATATGCCAGAAAATTTGGAAAACTCAGCTTGCCAACTGGACTGGAAAATGTCAGTTTTCATTCCAATCCCAAAGAAAGGCAATGCCAAAGAATGCTCAAACTACCGCACAATTGTGCTCATGTCACATGCTAGTAAAGTAATGCTCAGAATTCTCCAAGCCAGGCTTCAGCAATACGTGAACCGTGAACTTCCTGATGTTCAATCTGGTTTTAGGAAAGGCAGAGGAACCAGAGATCAAATTGCCAACATCCCCTGGATCATGGAAAAAGCAAGAGAGTTCCAGAAAAACATCTATTCTTGCTTTATTGATTATGCCAAAGCCCTTGACTGTGTGGATCACAATAAACTGTGGAAAATTCTGAAAGAGATGGGAATACCAGACCACCTGACCTGCCTCTTGAGAAACCTGTATGCAGGTCAGGAAGCAACAGTTAGAACTGGACCTGGAACAACAGACTGGTTGCAAATAGGAAAAGGAGTACATCAAGGCTGTATATTGTCACCCTGTTTATTTAACTTATATGCAGAGAACATCATGAGAAACATTGTGCTGGAAGAAGCACGAGCTGAAATCAAGATTTCCGGAAGAAATATCAATAACTTCAGATATGCAGATGACATCACCCTTATGGCAGAAAATGAAGAGGAACTAAAAAGCCTCTTGAAGAAAGTGAAAGAGGAGAGTAAAATGTTTGCTTAAAGCTCAACATTCAGAAAACTATGATCATGGGATCTGGTCCCATCACTTCATGGGAAATAGATGGGGAAACAGTGGAAACAGTGTCAGACTTTATTTTGGGGGGCTCGAAAATCACCTCAGATGGTGATTGCAGCCATGAAGTTAAAAGATGCTTACTCCTTGGAATGAAAGTTATGACCAACCTAGATAGCATATTCAAAAGCAGGGACATTACTTTGCCAACAAAGGTCTGTCTAGTCAAGGCTATTGTTTTTCCAGTGGTCATGAATGGATGTGAGAGTTGGACTCTGAAGAAAGATGAGTGCCAAAGAATTGATGCTTTTGAACTGTGGTGTTGGAGAAGACTCTTGAGATCCCTTGAACTGAAAGTAGATCCAACTAATGCATTCTACAGGAGATCAGTCCTAGGTGTACTGTGGAAGGACTGATGCTAAAGGCAAAACTCCACTTTGGCCACCTCATATGAAGAGCTGACTCATTGGAAAAGACTCTGATCTTGGGAGGGCAGAAGGAGAAGGGGACGACAGAGAATGAGATAGCTGGATGGCATCACTGACTCGATGGACATGAGCTTGAGTGAACTCCAGTAGTTGGTGATGGACAGGGAGGCCTGGCGTGCTGCAATCCATGGGGTCTCAAAGAGTCGGACACGACTGAGTGACTGAACTGAACCGAATTCTTCAGTTAAAAATGTGTGTTGGTGTTCATGATGTAATTTATTTTTAAAGAATATCTTCTAATCTTCTTTTTTGTCTTTTATTTTTCTCTTTGAATTTATATTTTGAATTCTTAAACTCACATTTTTAGTTTTCTTCCTGTTATTATTATTTCAGACCTAATATTACAATGGACACTAATATATATAAAGAAGTAATTATAACTCAGACAATGTTATCAGTTTTTAGGTTACTACCCTATTATTTTAAGATTGTGATGAAAAATGTAACATTATAATAAAATAATGTAAATGTGCTTTCATGTGCTCAGTTCTTTGCAAAAATGATTTATTTTAAATGTGCATTATTTTTAATTGATACATTTGTTACAGTTTTAAAGGTATGTAACCATATACTTTAATATTTAGTCACAAGTAGAAAATAAAATTATTTGAAATAGTTTGGAAAGAAGCATATAGTAAAACAAGATAAAAATAAATAAGGAAATCTGAGACTCAGAAGATTGGAACAGGAAAAATGGAATAGGAAATAGGATTGGAGTAGGAAATAGGATTGGAATAGGAAAAATAGAAAAACATGTTTCATTGATTCCCTTCTGACTCTGTATGTATTTTAAAGCTGTGCTTATGATTGATCTTTCATTCATTTGTAACTGTATTGGTGAAGGAAACATGAAAAATTTAAATCTGTTAGAAAAGAGACTGTATATAAGTCTATTTTCAGTTCAGTTAAGTTCAGTAGCTCAGCCGTGTCTGATTTTTTGAAACCCCATCGACTGCAGCACACCTCCCTGCCCATCATCAACTCCCGGAGTTTACCCAAACTCATGTCCATCGAGTCAGTGATGCCATCCAGCCATCTCATCCTCTGTCATCCCCTTCTCCCCCTGCCCTCAATCCCACCCAGCATCAGGGTCTTTTGCAATGAGTCAACTCTTTGCATGAGGTGACCAAAGTATTGGAGTTTCAGCTTTAGCATCAGTCCTTCCAAAGAACACCCAAGACTGATCTCCTTTAGGATGGACCAGTTGGATCGCCTTGCAGTCCAAGGGACTCTCAAGAGTCTTCTCCAACACTGCAGTTCAAAAGCATCAATTCTTTGGTGCTCAGCTTTCTTCACAGTCCAACTCTCACAATACATGACCACGTGAAAAATCAGCCTTGATTAGACAGACCTTTGTTGGCAAAGTAATGTCTCTACTTTTTAATGTAATGTCTAGGTTGATCATAACTTTCCTTCCAAGGACTAAATGTCTTTTAACTTCATGGCTGCAATCACCATCTGCAGTGATTTTGGAGCCCTGAAAAATAAAGTCTGACACTGTTTCCACTGTTTCCCCATCTATTTGTCATGAAGTGATGGGACTGGATGCCATGATCTTCGTTTTCTGAATGTTGAGCTTTAAGCCAACTTTTTCACTCTCCTCTTTCACTTTCATCAAGAGGCTTTTGAGTTCCTCTTCACTTTCTGCCATAACGGTGGTGTCATCTGTATATCTGAGGTTATTGATATTTCTCCTGGCAATCTTGATTCCATCTTGTGCTTCCTCCAGCCCAGCGTTTCTCATGATGTACTCTGCATATAAATTAAATAAGCAGGGTGACAATATACAGCCAAATAGGAAATGTACACCTTTTCCTAACCAGTCTGTTGTTCCATGTCCAGTTCTAACTGTTGCTTCCTGTCCTGCATACAGATTTCTCAAGAGGCAGATCAGGTGGTCTGGTATTCCCATCTCTCTCAGAATTTTCCACAGTTTATTGTGATCCACACAGTCAAAGGCTTTGGCATAGTCAAAAAAGCAGAAATAGATGTTTTTCTGGAACTCTCTTGCTTTTTCCACGATCCAGCAGATGTTGGCAATTTGAACTCTGGTTCCTCTGCCTTTCCTAAAACCAGCTTGAACATCAGGGAGTTCATGGTTCATGTATTGCTGAAGCCTGGCTTGGAGAATTTTGAGCATTACTTTACTAGTGTGTGAGATGAGTGCAATTGTGCAATAGTTTGAGCATTCTTTGGCATTGTCTTCTTTGGGATTGGAATGAAAACTGACATTTTCCAGTCCTGTGGCCACTGCTGAGTTTTCCAAATTTTCTGGCATATTGAGTGTAGCACTTTCACAGCATCATCTTTCAGGATTTGAAATAGCTCAACTGGAATTCCATCACCTCCACTAGCTTTGTTTGTAGTGGTGCTTTCTAAGGCCCACTTGGCTTCACATTTCAGGATATCTGGCTCTAGATGAGTGATCACACCATTGTGATTATCCGAGTCATGATCTTTTTTGTACAGTTCTTCTGTGTATTCTTGTCATCCCTTCTTAATATCTTCTGCTTCTGTTAGGTCCATACCATTTCTGTCCTTTATTGAGCTCATCTTTGCATGAAATGTTCCCTTGGTATCTCTAATTTTCTTGAAGAAATCTCTAGTCTTTCCCATTCTGTTCTTTTCCTCTATTTCTTTGCATTGATCGCTGAAGAAGGCTCTCTCATCTCTTCTTGCTATTCTTTGGAACTCTGCATTCAGATGCTTATATCTTTCCTTTTCTCCTTTGCTTTTCACTTCTCTTCTTTTCACAGCTATTTGTAAGGCTTCCCCAGACAGCCATTTTGCTTTTTTGCATTTCTTTTCCATGGGGATGGTCTTGACCCCTGTGTCCTGTATAATGTCACAAAAATCATTTCATAATTCATCAGGGACTCAGATTTAGGCCCTTAAATCTATTTCTCACTTCCACTGTATAATCTTAAGGGATTTGACTTAAGTCTTACCTGAATAGTCTAGTGGTTTTCCCTACTTTCTTCAATTTCCGTCTGAATTTGGTAATAAGGAGTTCATGATTTGAGCCACAGTCAGCTCCTAGTCTTGTTTTTGCTGACTGTATAGAGCTTCTCCATCTTTGGCTGCAGAGAATATAATCAATCTGATTTCTGTGTTGATCATCTGGTGATGTCCAAGTGTAGAGTCTTCTCATGTGTTGTTGGAAGAGGGTGTTTGCTATGACCAGTGCATTTTCTTGGCAAAACTCTATTAATCTTTGCCCTGCTTCATTCCGCATTCCAAAGCCAAATTTTCCTGTTACTCCAGGTGTTTCTTGACTTCCTAGTTTTGCATTCCAGTCCCCTGTAATGAAAAGGACATCTTTTTTGGGTGTTAGTTCTAAAAGGTCTTGTAGGTCTTCATAGAACCATTCAACTTCAGCTTCTTCAGCATGACTAGTTGGGGCATAGACTTGAATTAAGGTGATATTGAATGGTTTGCCTTGGAAACGAAGAGAGATCATTCTGTCGTTTTTGAGATTGCATCCAAGTACTGCATTTCGGACTCTTTTGTTGACCATGATGGCTACTCCATTTCTTCTGAGGGATTCCTGCCCACAGTAGTAGATATAATGGTCATCTGAGTTAAATTCACCCATTCCAGTCCATTTTAGTTTGCTGATTCCTAGAATGTCTATGTTCACTCTTGCCAACCCTTGTTTGACCACTTCCAATTTGCCTTGATTCATGGACCTGACATTCCAGGTTCCTATAAAATATTGTTCTTTACAGCATTGGACCTTGCTTCTATCACCAGTCACATCCACAACTGGGTATTGTTTTTGCTTTGGCTCCATCCCTTCATTGTCTCTGGAGTTATTTCTCCACTTAGCATATTCAATTGTAATTCTCTCTCTTTTCGAAGCTAAATTGTAATCCCTTTATGTATCCCACTGACTACCTGCCCAGTAGCATGCCTAGTACATATCAAAATCTCTCACAGGCATAAATGGCATAAAACTGGAAATTATTGATTAACCTTCATCCATATGAGCTTAGTTCTTATTTATTTTAATCTAGGAAGCAGTAACACTTTTATATACTAGATCTATATCATGATTCCATCCATTTTGTGCTCTATAGTCATATATAATAATAGCTAACTTTATCAAATGTGTTTTCTGTGAGAGGAACTGTGATTACTGCTTCATATTGATTAATATATGTTTCATGATTATATACAAAAATAACTGTGAAGTAAGAAAATGTATTATACCAAGTTGGTAAAACAAAAAAAAAAATCAGAGTTGACCAGTATCAAAACCTAAAAATTCCATGGAAAAAATTTTAAGCTAATTCTTACTGAATCTGGTGACTTATTTTTTAACCATTACAGTCAAATAATTCTGTATCCTTTCCTTCTTGTTTTTCTGCTAGCAAATTTATGTTTTTCTTTGTTTCTCATCCCTGACTTCTACTAAGCACTGCTCATCAATAATCCCAAGAATGAATCTTTTTTTTTTTTTTTAGAATATGCAAAACTTTGAAGCAAAGAACAGCATAGATATTTAACACTAACACTTTGGGAACAAGCAAAATGAAATATTAACAGTAGCTTTAATCTTGTGTTGATAAAAGTAAACTCAATAGGCTGGAGTTCAATTTTTTGGCAACTTAAAACACAGCTCGATACAGCTAATGAATGGGAAATAATAAACTGGAAAAAAATTATTCCTGATACTTATAAAGATGTTATAAAATCCATGGACTAAACTTAAACTTCTTGTACTTTACTGATATTTCTTCAGTCTGTAAAGAAAGGAGCATGCCAAATAATAGTTTTTATTCTTTGCACAGACACATACAGCAATTTACTTGAATAAATGGCAAGCTAAAACCTGTTGATGATATCAGAGCTACTTGTATACCTTACTTCCATCTTCTATGTCTTTGTTACTGACGAGAAAATTTTCTCCTTTAATATTAGGTTATGATCAGTTAGATTTTGGTTGCGTGAATAAAGTCAGTAGGAATATTTGTAGACTTTTTACCAACGAAACATGCTTTGAAACATAGGAGAGTTAGGTTTTCAGAATCACCCTAGACACAAAACTTACACGGGTTTTATGCAATATTATATGGAACACTGAGGAGAAATTTACTGAGATGATCACTTGAATTTATTGCACCTTTTCCTCATAAATCCATATAAGTTGTTTTAATATTTTTATCTTATATTCTTATAAAAAATGTTAAAATATATCATTTGAAAAAAATTATGAAGTATCAGTTGTTCATTTGTTTCTGTAAATAGAAGGAGCATTTAGTATGTTAAAAGTTCTTGTTTCAGTTAAAAAGAAAGCCAGAGTTGGCAGATTTCAGAACTCTCCAAACAGAAGATGGGAAGATAAAAGGAGGAACCCCTGATTCTCAAAATAGGTAGTATGAGAGTTGCACACCAATTAGTTCTCTAAGAGAACTAACATATGCTATGTGGTTAGGACATTCTGTGTCAGCAATGGCTCAGAGGATACATGGGTTTGTTGATCCCTGGATCAAGAAGATTCCCTGGAGAAGGAAATGGCAACCCACTCCAGTGTTCTTGACTGGGAAATCCCATGAACAGAGGGCCCAGGTGGGCTACAGTCCATGGGGTCATAAAGAGTTGGACACGACTGAGCGCGCACACGTACACACACACACTAAGACATCTTCAGCAATAACCATAGGAAGCTTACGGTGGGGAAAAGGAAAAATTTATTATTTTTAAGCCCTGGAAATTATGTGACATGCTTGGGACCTCACAGTAAGGTCAAGGGTTGGGGGTCGGTAGTGAGTGCCTGGCATTTTGCATTTTTCTTTATTGAGGTTGACGGTTGGGTGCCTGGTTTCTAGGGCTAATTCTTTATTGTGAATTTAAAACATGTCAACAATAATTTAAAGGACAGAAGATTGAAAAAAAAAAAAAACAACCTAGCAATTACAATCCTAAGGGACAGTTATCCAAGGAACACAAGGGTAGAGGGCAGCGTGGCTCTGGATACAGTCCAGAAGCTGGCGATGTGTTTATTAGAGACAGCCACCCTTCTTTGAAGTGGATGTCTTGGCAATCACAGCTTAAGTTAAGCACTTGCATTACAAAAAAGGAAAAACCTGCTGTCAGAGTTTACACCATAGGGTTCAACTCTTCTGAACTACTTTCTGAATGGAAGGCATTGTTTCCAAGTGGTCTTTTAACATTCCTTTTTAAAGCCTGTTCCAAATAAGATAACAAACTCCTTGATTTTAAGGATGTCCCATTGCCATCTTAAAAAAAAAAAACAAACTCAAGATGATACATTATAAATATCCAACACGTATATTTTATAATGAAGTCTTTATAATAACAATGAAACAGGATTGTTAATATTAGTGAAGTCATGAGTTTTTTTTAACTGTCTTCTATTTTTCATTTTATGGTTATGGATATTTTTTTCTAGATGTATAAATAGGCATTTTTCTCTGAGACGATTTTGAAACATCTTATACTTACTTTAATCAAGACAAAATTATAAAAGACAAAACAGAACAACACAGAGAGTCTGTATCCAGATTGTGGTTTTGAGATGAGAAAAATATTGCAATGAGTTACATAATTAGTCAGTTACAAAACTTTTTGTGTGAGAAAATAGAGATCCATCTCAGTGAAATGTGCCAAGTGAGACCATTCCAGCAATAACCATTAAGACTCAGAACAGGGAAGCTAAAGTATACCAAACAGAAAAAGAGATTGACTCATTAAAACTAAATTCTCCTTCCCCCATAGGATACCCTTGAATATTCTTCTTAATATGGAGAATTCTGGCTGACATTTGCAAGAACCATTTATAACTCAAATCCTGGATGAATTGCATAAAATGATGGGTGCTACATGCTCAACAGAAGTTTTAGGCTTTTTTCTGATTTTTTTCAGAAAAGATTAAAAAAAAAAAGCCTCTAACACAATTTGTGATTATATCTAAGTATGAATTGCTTTAGAATTTTGAAAACATTATCATGTTTTTTTGTAAATTGGCCCTAGCTTGCATTTTATTTGACAAATAACATGATTAAAACTGTTTATGAACTGCACCATTAGCCAGTGCTACTAACATTTTAAATCTTTTAACATCTACAATTCATAAAAATATATTTTCAAAATGTATAATAGACCAACAGAATACTTGACACAAAAGGAATTCTATTATGTGAAAGATTACTTATTCACTTAGGTCAATTATCTAATGTTATATGGTGATGTTGTTGCCGCCTATTTCACACATATTGAATTATGTTTTTTAATTATAAATTATTATATATTTTTGGTGCCCTAGTAATTAAAGAAGTTTCTGACCTATAATTAAAACTCCTATTATAATAATCTGATAGAAGTCATTTCTATTGTTTCAAAGTTTACTCAGAAATTTATTAATAATTATATAAATAATTATATAAATGATTTAATCTGTTTGTCAAAAAATGTATATACAAAGATTATTTATTTGTTTTAAAATATTTCAAGGTAAAATTTAGGGGATGTTTGTAAAGATTATGTTTTGCTGTTTAGTGGCTGAGTCATGTCTGACTCTTTTACAACCCCATAGGCTGTAACCTGCCATGCTCCTTTGTCTATAGAATTTCTTAGGCAACAATACTGGGGCTTCCCAGGTGGTGCTAGTGATAAAGAATGCATCTGCCAATGCTGGAGATGCAAAGGACCTGAATTTGATCCCTGGGTGGGGAAGATCCACTGGAGTAGGAAATGGCAACTTGCTCCAATATTCTTGCTGGGATAATCCCATGGCCAGAGGAGCCTGGCTGGCTACAGTCCATGGGACTGCAGAAAGTCGGACACAACTGAGACACTAAGCACAGCACAGCCAAAAATACAGGAATTCATTGCCATTTCCTTTGCCAGGGGATCTTCCAGACCTAGGGATCGAACTCACATCTCCTGCGTTGGCAGATGGGTTCTTGACCACTGAGCCACCAGGGAAATGCAACAAATTGTGTATAAAATCTTTATGTAGAAATATCTTCAAAAATAACATTTATGATGATGGTGGGATCTACATAAGTCAGTATTTTGTAAAGAGCTATATATCAACTATAAAATTGATTAGCTAATAAATCTGTTTTTTTTAATTCTAAGAGGATCATTTACACTGAATGCTTTAACCCATACTTCATTTCTTTGTGTAATGTAATTTGATTCAGTTTACAAAGCATGACACAAGTTAACATTTGCTTAATATATTCCTACTGATTTATTCCCAATAACACCCTTCCATTTTAGGCAAGGTAGTGGATTCATAATCAAAACTGATACTAATTTGAAAGTGAAAGAGTTTTAATAATCAATAGTAAGTTATCAAATATGAAATCAGTGTTACTCTGGAACTGGCTTTTATTGTCTTGTATGAACTGATGGTTGAAAAGAAATTTTGTGAACCAGATGTTAAAAACAGCTTGAAATTGGTCACCAAGGTAGTAGTGTTATCACCAGGAAATTCAGCTAATTCTATAAATTAACACCTGACCCTACCCCAACAATTGTGGAATATATGCTAGCATATCACTGACATAGAATTTTTTGAGTATTGAATTAAATATATTTAATTATTATATCAAAACACAGAGTAAACCAAGACTGCTCCAGGTAACTGAACTGTGTGGTAGTCTTCATTGTGGATCATAGTTGAGGTTTTTATTATTAAACTAATGACTAAAGAAACATAAATGAGGCATGCCAGGGGCTTACTATTGCTTCTCTCAAAGCTATTCTTTACAAATGAAATGATATTTTAATGTAGTATAGACAGTCTACTGACCTAAACTATCTGAAGGCAGACCACGTCCATTAGGATGAAGTCCAATACGTTTAATATGAACTTTACTAAGCACAACTGATCTGATGCCTGATTATATTCTTGGCCTTATTCTTCATTATTAACCTTGAAAAGCTGTGGTTTTTTAAATATTTATTTTAATGTATTATGTGCTCTTCCCCTCAGGAATTTGGATATGCTTATTCTTGTGCCTCAAATGTCTTTAATTGATTTCAGTAACTAACTCCTACCCATTTTTAAATTCTAGAGCTTTGTCTTTTGAATAATGCTTTCTTAAGTCCTGGTTTGCATTTTCTGTTTCACCTTTCTAAATCAAATCTGGAATTTCCTTCTACTTCTACTTCTTTGATTTCATTATCAATATCCTTAGGTGTTCTATATGGTACCATCTTAAAAAATTGCAGGCTTTGAGCTAATTCATGTGGATATATCCCTCTACTAAAGTTTATCTTATATCCAGGTTTTCAGCCTTAACTATCAACTTTGTGTTGATTATTCCAAAATGTATATCTTCATACCCAACATCTCGTCTGAATTCAAAACTCATATACCTAAACTGTAAATTTAACATTTTAAAACTTATAACTAATGGATCTGAAATGTCATGATTGAATTTGTGCCACCTGAAACTGTTTCTTCTTGAGTTTCCCTGATATCAGGAAAATGATATTGATAACTATCCAAGATATCAAGCCAAAACTATACAAGTCAGCTTTGATTCTATCTTTTCATTCCACATACTTATCTACCAGTGATTCTATCAGCATACCACAAATCTTTTACTCTTCTCCATATTCAGTAATTATCAGTCTAACAGAAATCATCCAAATTTATGATTTAGATCACCGCATTACTGAACTGCTCTGTATGTTTCCATCTTGTCCACTTTCTCTCCTTACTATCCATTCTCCAGAATTTCTTCTTCAAATACAAATTTCTTTTCTGACTATATTCAAGTATTATTAAAATCTTCAAATAGCGTTTTTCATTTGCTTATAATAAAATCTGAACTCCTTAGTTGTAAAACATGATTTATTGTCCACCTACTTATTCCATATCACTTCCTACAACTGTCTGCTTTATATTTTTACACAATAGCCACAATACCTTCTTTCTGCTTCTTAGGCATAAGGGAGCTTGTTTGTCCTGATGTCTTTCCAATATTTAATACTTCTACTCCAAGTTATCTTCTGTAATTCTTAATACAGTAGATTTATGCCATAAATTTGAGTCTCAATTTAGATATCAAGTGAATTAATTCCTGCTCTCTTAGTGGTAAAGAATCTGCCTGCCAATGCAGGAGACATGGGTTCAACCCTGGGTTGAACAGAGGAGCCTGGTGGGCTAAGGTCCATGAGGTCACAAAGAGTCAGACATGACTGAGCAACTGAGCACAGTAACCTAATGTAACAAAGTGCCACACACTGGGTGGCTGAAAATAGCAGCAATTTATTGATTCACTTCTGGATTCCAGAGGCCCCAAATCAAGGCACTGGCAGAGGTGATTCCTTCCGAGGTCTGTGAGGGAGGATCTATCCCCTGCCGTTCTCCCAGATTTTGGTGATGGCTGGGAGAATCTATTCCTTGCTTTGTAGCTGTGGCACAATAATGGCATCCACATGGAATTCTCCCCATCATCTTTGGGTAAATATTAGTTACATAGAATTCAGACCCTAATGTTCTCATTTTTACTTGGTTACATTTTTGAAGATCCTCTTTTCAAATAAGACCACACGGTGCAGGGGTTAGAGCTTCAACAAAGCTCTTTAGACAACACAGTTCAGCACATGACATTATCTCTCCTTAATGTGCTTCAGGGAAAGCTCACTGTAATGCCCTGTTTACTCTTCATCAAAGTTCTTGCCATTACTTGATTATTTAAATAATGGTATTTTGTATGCCTTCCCCCCAAAAAGGAAGAATTCCACAAGGGATTGACCTTATCTGTTGCTCTTGCTGATTTTCCTAGAGGTGTAACTAGAAGAGGACACGGCATGCAGTAAAGACTTTGTATAGATTTGGTGTATGTATATGTGAATTTATGTTGAACTTACTATAATATCTGTTTATCATATAATATTACTGTTTTATTTGTTATAACATTACTGTTTATCATAATATCTGAAATATTATGTACACCATTTAATTTTGCTTTAACTTTATAATCAAGGTTTTCTACTTAATGATTAGTCAAGGTTATAGTGAAGTTTTGTTAATCCAATAGAATACAAGTGCAATACAAGAATGAGTCTTTCTCCATTACACTAATATAGCACAAAATCTGATTCTGGCAGTATTCCCAGGTAATCAAGGCTACAAAGTCATTTTGTCCTCTGCATTTGTTTATAATGGAGGAACTTGATCACAGTGAAATATTGCAAAGTTACTGAGAGGAGTTGACCTCATTCTGAAAGACACTTGATTATTTCCATTGACAGGTGACACCCATAGAAAAAAATAACAATTATTATTATTATTTTAAAAAGGATAAACATGGACTAAAAATTAAAACCACTATGAATCTATAAGTAAAGGATAAAAATAATAATCAAGCAGGATGTTACTGAAGCAAGAATTTAATGCTATTGCACATAGCATAACAATGAGCAAAGATACAGAACAAGAAAATTTTTTGAATTGTATTATTTTATAATATACATTTCTAACAAAACATAAAATGTAAATCTATTAGAAACTAGCTTATACATACAAGGTTTTCATATGTTTGCATATTCTAAAGCTTGCATGTTCATTTGTGATGATTAGAAGATTCATTGGGCTTTTAGGCCAGAATTATGCAAAATATTGAATTGTAATATAATTTACAAAAGGTGACAATTCCACTCAAAGTAATTTATAAAAATGAACATTTTCTTAACTTAATTACAGAGTTGCAAAGAAGAACAAGTAGACATAAGAAAGTCTTCCTCACTGCAAAGAAATAAAGGAAAAGAAAAGAATGGGAAAGACTAGAGATCTCTTCAAGAAAATTAGAGATGCCAAGGGAATATTTCATGCAAAGATGGGCTCAATAAGGGACAGAAATGGTATGGACATAACAGAAGCAGAAGATATTAAGAAGAGGTGGCAAGAATACACAGAAGAACGATACAAAAACATTCTTTACAACCCAGATAATCATGATGCTGTGATCACTCACCGAGAGACAGACACCCTGGAATGGGAAGTCATGTGGGCCTTAGGAAGCATCACTAAGATAGTGGAGGTGATGTAATTCCAGTTGAGCTATTTTAAATCCTAAAAGATGATGCTTTGAAAGTGCTGCACTCAGTATGCCAGCAAATTTGGAAAACTCAGCAGTGGTCAATGACTGGAAAAGGTCAGTTTTAATTCCAATCCCAAAGAAAGGCAATGCCAAAGAATGCTCAAACTACCACACAATTTCACTCATCACACATACTAGTCAACTAATACTCAAAATTCTCCAACCAGGCTTTAGCAATATGTGAACCGTGAACTTCTAGATGTTCAAGCTAGTTTTAGAAAAGGCAGAGGAACCAGAGATCAAATTGCCAACATCTGCTGGATCATGGAAAAAGCAAGAGAGTTCCAGAAAAACATCTATTTCTGCTTTATTGACTATGCCAAAGCCATTGACTGTGTGAATCACAGTAAACAGGGGAAAATTCTGAAAGAGATGGGAATACCAGACCATCTCACCTGCCTCATGAGAAACCTGTATGCAGGTCAGGAAGCAGCAGTTAGAACTGGACATGGAACAACAGACTGGTTCCAAATAGGGAAAGGAGTACGTCACAGCTGTATACTGTCACCCCGGTTATTTAACTTATATGCAGAGTACATTATTAGAAATGCTGGGCTGGATGAAGCACAAGCTAGAATCAAGATTGCCAGGAGAACTACCAATAATCAATAACCTCAGATATGCAAATGACACCACCCTTATGGCAGAAAGTGAAGAAGAACTAAAGAGCCCCTTGATGAAAGTAAAAAAGGAGAATGAAAAAGTTGGCTTAAAGCTCAACGTTCAGAAAATGAAGATCATGGCATTGAATTTCTTTTCCATGGGGATGGTCTTAATCCCTGTCTCCTGTACAACCTCCATCCATAGTTCATCAGGCACTCTATCTATCAAATCTAGTCCCTTAAATCTATTTCTTACTTCCACTGCATAATCATAAGGAATTTGATTTAGGTCATACCTGAATGGTCTAGTGGTTTTCCCTACTTTCTTCAATTTAAGTCTGAATTTGGTAATAAGGAGTTCATGATCTGAGCCACAGTCAGCTCCCAGTCTTGTTTTTGTTGACTGTATAGAGCTTTTCCCTCTTTGGCTGCAAAGAATAGAATCAATCTGATTTTGGTGTTGACCATTTGGTGATGTCCGTGTGTAGAGTCTTCTCTTGTGTTGTGTATATATATACTATATATAAAATAGATAACTAATAAAGACCTACTGAAACAGCAGAGGGAACTCTGCTAAGAATTGTGTAATGACTATATGGGAAAATAATACAAATGAGTGGATATATGGATAGGCATAACTGTTTCATTATTACACTTGTAACATTTGAAACTAACATAACATTGTAAATCAACTATACTCTGATACACTTTTTTTTAAAATCAAGGCTACATAAAATATGGGATAATGTATAAGCATTTACTTTACCAGGTGGGTAAAAAATCCAAGCAATTTATAAATTGCTCAAGTAATACCACATATTTTTCAAAGCTCTTAGCAGATGCAATACTATTGTTCCCTACTCATGTGATTATTTTTTACAAAATAATGAATGGTTATTTATTTTGTAAGCCATCATCATTATTTATCACTTATAATCAATGCTTATTTAAATTCTTCCATGTTTATCAATTTTCTTTTAAATTCATATTTCTCTACTGAATTAAAATATCTAATTTAAAAAAAAATCAGAGAGCAAAATATTACCCCATTGAAAATCCTTACTGAGAAAATCATTGTAAAACAAGTATCTTGCGGGGGAGTTACATCCACTGGGACCAACAGAATTGGGAAAAATACAGGTTGAAGCCTCTCTTTTTGGTTCCTTGTAAAATTTTGACAGAACACAGAACTGATGCACTTCACAAATAATCTATTTTTAAAAAATAAAAATTTTGAAATTTTCTGTGTCCTTAAATTAATTTACTATTATTTTAATAGGATTTTTTCTACTGTGCTGTATGATTATGAGTTTTAATAAATTTTGGATATTATGACTTTATTATATACAGGGCTTGAAAATGTTTTTGCCATTGTCTTTGTTGCCTTTTCATTTTGTTGATGATTTCTTTTGCTGTGCAGAGGGACTTTTCATTTGATGTAATCCTACGTGTCAACTTTTTATTTTGTTGCTTGTGCTTTTGACATCATACCCATAAAAACATTTGATAATCATATTTTAGAATTTCTTCAGGTGGAAAATAACCCCATGTACTATAGCCCATCAGGCTCCTCTATCCATGGGATTCCCCAAGCAAGAATACTGGAGTGGGTAGACATTCCCTTCTCCAGGGGGTCTTCCTAACCTGGGGATTGAACCTGGGTCTCCTACATTGCAGACAGTTTCTTTACTGTCTGAGTCACCAGGGAAGCCCCATTTTTAAAATTTCTTCAGGTGGCAAAATTGAAAAAGGGAATAACAAGGATGAAAGTAACAAAGGGAAATAGATACACAAACCATAAACAAAAGAAAATGATACAAAATATTGAAATCAGAAACAAGGAATTGTAAGAGGCAAAGAATTCTTTAGGATATGTTGAGTCACTATGCCATAATAGGCTACAGTAGTAAGATCAAATTAAGATGAAAGTATGGGCTTAAAACTGCATGTATTGCTATATATATAAGAGAGCCAAACATTTGTGGTTGGTCCTAGAATAGTGGTGTCTACCTGAATAAATCTACCCACATATAATCTCAAAAAAGGTAAGATAAAAAATCAACTCAAATTGGATTAAAGACTTGAACATGAGACCTGAAACTATAAAACTTCTATATGAAAACATAGGAAGTAAATTACTTGACATTGGCCTTGGGAATGAAATTTTTTTGGATTTGACACAGATACAATAGGAAACAATAAAAATATACAAGTGGGGCTACATTGTTATGTCTCAATAAAGTTGGACAGAATAAATGGACAATTCAGAACTCTATATAATTGATAAATATAATCACAGAGAATTTTTTGACTATACCCATTTAATCCAAAAGCATAAAAATTATCAACAAACAAATCTCACCTCATCTTAAAATGTGTACTTTAGAGTTTCTAAACCTATTTTTGTATATATCAATAGTTTGAATATATGTATAAATATATTGATTATGTTGGGGGAGAGATTTCTCACTGAAGAATAGTTAAATAAAATATTCAGTGGGAAGCTTAACAAGAATTCTCTAATTGGTCAGAACAGGGTAAATCAGTTTAATTTCATGATTTCGAAATACACACACACAAGCACACACACAATTCGTTTGCTCTGTCTGATGAAAGGATCTGTAAACACTGATGTCCCAGTAGTAATAAGCACACTTATCTCCATATGTTTTTTTAAACATTGTTCTCCATTAACAAGAACCTAAACCATTTGTAAAAATGACTGCAGGACTTAGAAGGAAAGTATAAGATGAGTCTTAAACATTTTGCTGTGCTAGAAATAAAATACTTCAAAATTAATGCAGGCCTGACAAAAGAACCAAATTGAAGATGTTTTCATTGGCTAAATCTGGGATAATTTAAGGATATAACTGGGTTATTTCTTGCTTATGTGGTCCAAGTAACATGTTAGCAGTGTATTGGATCAAAATGATTCTCTAGTCATTTAATGAACAAATCTGACTCCGGCAGACACCTTAAAATTATTTTATGAAAAGGAGCAAAAAAATTAACATTAGTCCTTAGGCAATACTGTGACTTTACATTGACATATGTTATAAATGAAGGCAGACGACTTCTGGGCCTAGGTACGCATAGAAAGAAAAAAAAATGCCTTCATAAGATAATTTGATGTCCACCATATAACTTGTACCATGTGAAATGTTTAAGAATGGTTATTAACGGCCCAACAGCTGCAATTAGGGCTGCCATGTGGTTGAATCTGTAGGAGTTTGCTGTCATCTTTAAGTAAAATATGACAGAGAAAACAATCTCTGTACCATTTGTGGTGTTCCAAAAAGTTTTCAAACGTGGCATTAATCTCTGCCATCCCCCTAGCATGCAATACCATTTTTTATTAACTATTTAGCCATGGGTGGGGAAGTTTCAAAGGATTCCATTTGACTTTTGATAATACAATAGTCATTATCTCACAAGGCAAACTGTCACTGTGGGAGTTGGACAGTTTCCCACTAGTTGCTCACTGCAAGTACAAGTATATACAAGGAGGCTAGAGAAATAAATTTTTGGTGCGTCTTTGTGACAGTGGATGCCCTGAGTCAGATACGGCCAGGACTGAATGTATTGCCTGATCCTCAAATAATCCACGTAACAAGGCCATGAAAATGTCAGTGTCTATCAGTTTTCAAAATTGTTGGTATCCCCCTTTCCTCCTGCTAAGTCACTTCAGTCGTGTCCGACTCTGTGCAACCCCAGAGACGGCAGCCCACCAGGCTCCCTCATCCCTGGGATTCTCCAGGCAAGAACACTGGAGTGGGTTTCCATTTCCTTCTCCAATGCATGAAAGTGAAAAGTGAAAGTGAAGTTGCTCAGTTGTGTCCGACTCTTCACAACCCCATGGACTGCAGCCTACCAGGCTTCTTTGTCCATGGGATTTTCCAGGCAAGAGTACTGGAGTGGAGTGCCATTGCTTTTCCTCCTTGTATCATTATATATCATTACCCTAGTACTGGTGATAGATTCCTTTGGGAAAAGGACTTGGGAAATATTACTGTATAGACTTTCTATGAATTGCATGCCCTTTCAATCCAGGAAACTACATCATCCAGTTACTGGATTTCAGGTCTGAAAATTGGGTCAAGTGCAGAAAAGAAATTAGGGACTGTGATTTTTTTTTTGTAATTGAGTGGCTACCATCAACCTCCAGATTGTTCATTCCTGATTTATTCTGTTGTATAGATTATGCTAAAATGATATTGGTTTGTGTTGTCTAATAAATAATATGATAAATGTTGATTTTTATAAGTTGGTTATATTATTCAGCTTCTTGGCAAGTGAAGACGGAGGTATAGCACTAAGATGCCATAGGGTAAATTATGTTTTTTCTTTGAGTCATTCACAGCTAGACCGTGAGGGCAAATCATTTCCTATCAAAGGATTTCAGTATTATTTTCAGAGGTACACAGGCTTGAATCAGATTGGTTGCTCACTCAATATGTAGAAGGAAACAGGAAATCCTATTATGCTCAAGATGTATGTGTACGTTTGGACGCACAGTAGACTATGACTTGGGAATGCAAATCTTAAATACATTTTATTGTTCCTCTCATCTTGCCTCACACATTTTACACAAATGGACTTTCATGTAAAGAAGTCAGTTCATAATAAGTAAATTTTGTAGCACATCAATTGCAACCTTCTGATAATGCTCCTTTTGGGAAAGAACATGAATTTGGATAAAAGCTTACTCATCACTCCAGGTCTGACAGACTCAAATTCTCCAAATTAACATTTTACAAATCTGCCTCATTTTTAAAATCTTTACAAGTTGGTCAAAATTTGAGAAGATGATCGTTTTGAGTTATATCTTCCTGATTTTGATGTTTACTTTTATTCTGACATGATAGCTTATCTTAAAGTACCCTGTAACTGTTTGTAATAAGACAATAGCTATAATCTATTTTCAATATCAGTTCAGTTCAGTGGCTCAGTCATGTCTGACCTTTTGTGACGCAATGGACTGCAGCACACCAGGATTTCCTGTCCATCACCAACTCCTGGAGCACATTCAAATTCATGTCCATTGACTTGGTAATGTCATCCAACCATCTCATCCTCTGCCATCCCCTTCTCCATCCTTCAATTTTTCTCAGCATCAGCATCTTTTCAAATGAGTCAGCTCTTTGCATCAGGTGGACAAAGTATTGCAGTTTCAGCTTCAGCATCCATCCTTTCAATGAATAATCGGGACTGATTTCCTATTTGGACTATAAAGAAAACTGAGTGCCGAAGAATTGATGCTTTTGAAGTGTGGTGTTGGAGAAGACTCTTGAGAGTCCCTTGGCTTCAAGGAGATCCAACCGGTCCATGCTAAAGAAGATCAGTCCTGAGTGTTCATTGGAAGAACTGATGTAGAAGCTGAAACTCCAATACTTTGGCCACCTGATGCAAAGAGCTAATTCATTTGAAAAGATCCTGATGATGGGAAAAATTGAGGGCAGGAGGACAAGGGGATGAGAGAGGATGAGATGGTTGGACGGCATCACTGACTCAATAGACATGAGTTTGAGTAAACTCTGGGAGTTGGTGATAGGGAGGACAGGTGTGCTGCAGTCCATGGGGTCAGAAAGCGTGGGACACGACTGAGAGACTGAACTGAACTGAACTGATTTCCTTTAGGGTTGACGCGTTGGATCTCCTTGAAGTCCAAGGAGTTCTCAAGAGTCTTTTCCAAAACCACAGTTCAAGAGCATCAATTCTTGGGCACTCAACTTTCTTTTCAGTCCAAATGTCACATCCATACATGACTACTGGAAAAACCATACCTTTGACTATATGGACCTTTGCTAGCAAAGTAATGTCTCTGCTTTTGAATATGCTGTCTAGGTTGGTCATAACTTTTCTTCTAAGGAGCAACTGTCTTTTAAATTCATGGTGGCAGTCACCATCTGTAGTGATTTTTGAGCTCAAGAAAGTAAATTATCTCACTGTTTCCATTGTTTCCCCATCTATTTGCCATGAAGTGATGGGACTAGAGGCCATGATCTTAGTTTTCTGAATGTTGAGTTTTAAACAAACTTTTCACTTTCCTCTTTCACTTTCATCCAGAGGCCCTTTAGCTCTTCTTCAGTGTCCGCCGTAAGGGTGGAGTCATCTGCATATCTGAGGTTATTGATATTTCTCCCAGCAATCTTGATTCCAGCTTGTGCTTCATCCAGCCTAGCATTTCACATGATGTCTCTGCATATAAGTTAAATAATCAGGGTGACAATATACAGCCTTGATGTTCTCCTTTCCCTATTTGGAACCAGTCTGTTGTTCCATGTTCAGTTCTAACTGTTGCCACTTGACCAGCATACAGATTTCCAAGGAAGCAGGTCAGGTGGTCTGGTATTCTGATCTCTGGAAGAATTTTCCACAGTTTTTGTTGATTCACAGAGTCAAAGGCTTTGGCATAGTCAAAGCAGAAGTAGATGTCTTTCTGGAACTCTCTTGCTTTTTTGATGATCTAACAGATGTTGGCAACTTGATCTCTGGTTACTCTGCCTTTTCTAAATCCAAATTGAACATTTGGAAGTTTACAGTTCATATACTGTTGAAGCCTGACTTGCAGAATTTTGAGCATTACTTTGCTAACATGCAAGATGAGTGCAGTCGTGTGGTAGTTTGAACATTCTTTGGCCGCCTGATGTGAAGAACTGACTCATTTGAAATGACCCTGATGCTGGGAAAGATTGAAGGCAGGAGAAGGGATGACAGAGGATGAGATGGTTGGATGGCATCACTGACTCAATGGGCATGCATTTGGGTAAACTCTGGGAGTTGATGATGGACAGGGAGGCCTAACGTTGCAGTCCATTGGGTCGCAAACGTCGGACATGTCTGAGCGACTGAACTGAACTGAACTGAACTGAACCTAAAACTACTTTGGCGTTGCCTTTTTTTGGGATTGGAATGAAAACTGATCTTTTTCTGTCCTGTGGCCACTGCTGTTTTCCAAATTTGCTGGCATATAGAGAGCAGCACTTTCACAGCATAATTTTTTAAGATTTGAAATGGCTCAACTGGAGTTCCATCACCTCCCACTAGCTTTGTTCCTAGTGGTGCTTCCTAAGGCCCACTTGACTTCAGATTTCAGCATGTCTGTCTCTTGGTGAGTGATCACACCATCATGGTTATCTGGGCTGTGAAGATCCTTTATGTATAGTTCTGTGTATTCTTGCCCCTTCTTAATTTCTTCTTCGTCTGTTAGAGCCATACCATTTCTATCCTTTATTGTGCCTATCTTTGCATGAAATGTTCCCTTGGTATCTCTAATTTTCTTGAAGAAATCTCTAGTCTTTTCCATTCTATTGTTTTCCTCTATTTCTTTGCATTGATCACTGATGAAGGCTTACTTATCTCTCCTTGTTATTCTTTGGAATTTTTTCTCTCCTTGTTATTCTTTGGAATTTTCAATATTGGCAAAGTGAAATTTAGAAAGATAAATGTATTATTTTCCTGTAAGACCTCCATAAATTTTAAGTGACTCAAAAAGATGCTTATATTCAGTTTGTTTATTGCTAAAATAATTATCCTCATAATAATGAGGATCTCATAAATAACTTCAGATTTTCTATCTGGTATATTTTCTCATTAAGTTAATATAATTATTAATATACTAATAATATAATTATTTTATAACTCATTTATTTTGAGAAAAAATTGCAATAAAAACTTTTGAAGAAAATAAAGACACATTACAGACAATTATAATATGCATCTGAATTTCATAAATGTAAAACTGTGTAAAGAAAAAATAGCATTTTAGGCTTAAGCCTTTAAAATGGTACTATCTATTTTAAAACATTTCTATGACTTAAGCAATTTAGAATAATACATTGAGTGTCAATGATTTAAAAAATATTTTGATATTGTTTTGGTACAAGCATGTTCAGCCGTGTCCCACTCTTTGTAACCCAATGGACTGTAGCCTTCCAAGTTCCTATGTCCAAGGAATTTTTCAGGCAAAGACACTGGAATGGGTTGCCATTTCCTACTCCAGAGGGTCTTCCAAACCCAGGGACCCATCCATATCTTCTGCCTTTCCTGCACTGGCAGATGGATTCTTTACCACTGCCCCATCTGGGAAGTCCAAATTAATGCTTAATTATATATTAAAATTAATTGTAAGATATACTGTAACATGTAAAAATAGAAAAAAACAGCTAATTCATTGCTTACTGCATGAGTCTGACGACTATGTTGGATTGATATAATGTCAATGAAATTATCAATAATGTAACATTTAAGATGACAAATGTTACTATTTTATGATAAGAAAATGAAATCTAAGAAACAACTTGATATCAGAAACTATTACTAACGGTATTATACACTAGTACATTACATATGCTGTCTTCAAAAAATAAGCTTGTTGAAAGGCAAAATGTTTTATTAATATAAAGAAATGAAAAACAGAACAAGAAGAAATGGAATATTAAGTTAAAAGATTCCTTAAATTTAAGAAAGAATTTCCTTTATTGTAAAATTACATTCATCAAATAATGTCATTGTGTGACACTGAAAGATTATTATTTTCAAACTTATCATAATAGCATTTGATAGTTCATATTTTAAAGTTAAAAGAACACAAATTTAAAAATAGCATGCTTGGGCTACATTATTAGCCTAAGTTAATGTCATTTACAGATCACTGGAGGTTTAGTCTTCACACTACAATGGTCTCAGCCAGAGAAACAGGGCTGACTAAATCTAATTAGGACGTGTAGATGTGATGAACCCTGGTTGCTAAAAGCTGAAATGACACTGAGCATGGTGTGGTGCAATGAGCAAGAATTTAGAGTCATAGAAAAAAGATTATGTTTAGGTATCTCATCATTACCAGTTTCATCACCCTGGGAAAGTTATTTGATTATCAGCCCCCTATTATCCACCTCTGTAAAATCTGCAATGCCATTGAACATTTTGCATAATGTGCCAATAGTGTAGAATAATAGTTAATACAATAAACTCTGGAATTAGACAGACTTGGTTGAGACGATGCTACCCAGTTTACCATATTTATCACCGTGGGCCAATCCTCTATCTATTGGTACTTGAGGGCGACAATATGTACATATTCTTAAGGATATTTTAGGAAGGTCAGGAAACAGTGAGTACATCTTTTATCGTATTCCCTGTCCCACAGTAATCCCTATGCACTTTAGCTGTTTCCATAGGCAGAATACTTAAATGCTGCACTGTTTCTGCCTTACAGCCATGCTCTCAAAAGTCATTTCCCCGTGTTCTATTAATAACATTGCTATTATTCATATAATTCAGGCAGCAAATACAGTGAAAAGTGTACATACTTTTGAAGCATTTGCATACTGGTTTCACCACTTACTAGATATTTGATACATTGCAAGTTGATGTTCGTATGGATGCAAAACTGTTTATGAAAACAATTGCCTCAGATTCAGGTAGAGGCCCTAGGGGAATGTTTGGCAGGATACAATAAATACTAAAATGTCCTGCCCTTGACATATCTGTGAATGTGAAGCCTGGAGAAAGCAGAAGAGTATTGAAAGTAAAGAAGAAGAAGTAAGAGCTCACATCATCAAAAATAGCTTAATTTTACTTAGCTGTAATTGTCTTCATTATTCAGTTATAGTTATTTGTATGTCTTTAATTTTGTTGTCATTGTTGTAACACTTGTTTTATTTGTTTTTTTATGAAAATTACAGAAAAGGGCTGGCAGCCATGACCAGCATGTCAGTGTTATTTGAGCTCATTATGTTCTGGAATCTGTACAGAAACCAAAGGCTGCTGGTGAGCAGTTCATTGACCAATGTAGCAGAAGCAGTGGCTGACAGACAGATATGAATTTTAAAACACATTGCCTCTTTCTTATCGAATATGGCATAAGATTGCAGGAAATTTCATTTGACGCTCAAAAAGAAATACATTTCTGCTGATGTTTGGTTACAAAGGTGTCCAAACCAATCATTAAGCACAGTTTCCTAGTAGGTAAAATGGCAGTAATGAGAACTATCCTAGAAGTTTATCTATACAATTTCAATGCTGTGAGAGACAGAATTTGCTGCATTTTGTTCAACTATAGATGTCTAGACATTAAATAAGAAGTGCAAACAAATATTGACTCTAAAAATTAAATCACATTACATAAAAAGAACCATATAATACTAAGGGCACAAAAATAACTAAGCAGTGTTGCTTTACAGCTTTCATACTATATTTTAATATTTTATGAGTAAATAGCATTAAGGTACTGTGAAAAAGTTGGCTTAAAGCTCAACATTCGGAAACCTAAGATCATGGTATCCGGTCCCATCACTTCATGGCAAATAGATGGGGAAACAGTGGAAACAGTGTCAGACTTTATTTTGGGGGGCTCCAAAATCACTGCAGATGGTGACTGCAGCCATGAAATTAAAAGACGCTTACTCCTTGGAAGAAAAGTTATGACCAACCTAGATAGCATATTCAAAAGCAAGGACATTACTTTGCCGACTAAGGTCCATCTAGTCAAGGTATGGTTTTTCCAGTGGTCATGTATGGATGTGTGAGTTGGACTGTGAAGAAGGCTGAGCACCGAAGAACTGATGCTTTTGAACTGTGGTGTTGGAGAAGACTCTTGAGAGTCCCTTGGACTGCAAGGAGATCCAACCAGTCCATTCTGAAGGAGATCAGCCCGGGGATTTCTTTGGAAGGAATGATGCTAAAGCTGAAGCTCCAGTACTTTGGCCACCTCATGCAAAGAGCTGACTCATTGGAAAAGACTCTGATGCTGGGAGGGATTTGGGGCAGGAGGAGAAGGGGACGACCGAGGATGAGATGGCTGGATGGCATCACTGACTCAATGGACTGAGTGAACTCCGGGAGTTGGTGATGGACAGGGAGGCCTTGTGTGCTGTGATTCATGGGGCCGCAAGGAGTCGGACACGACTGAGCGACTGAACTGAACTGAACTGAGTGTAAAACTAAATGTATGTCCATTACCTATGTGAATACCTATAAGATGAATGCTATGCTTGGTGCTGTAAACACAAGACTAAGAGGATCTAAATAATTCAAAGTTATCTTTGTTTTTGTATTGTATGAGGCCCTTGATTTGCTTAAGGTCTCATTTTTCCCCCTATGTTTCCTTTCTCCCTCTCATCTTTCTTATTGTTTACTTTAGGATTTTATGTATCTTGCTATTTTTCCCTGTTCTCTGTCCTATATGAGACGTTTTACTTAATTATATTATTATTATTTTAAGTGTATAGTACTTTTAAAAATAATTTTTCCATGTGCTCTGCTACTTTTTTACATTAAGTAGATGTTCTTTCACAATTGTACTATATTCTTGATTCTCTCTGAAATATTAGTACAGTTGTGTATTGTGTACAAATGCAGCTAAGTTATTCCTGCACATTTAAGCATCTTTTTGTTCACAGAGTTATATTGTCTTTGGGTGGGTCAATTTTTCTTTTACCTATTTATCACATTGTAAATTTAGCTATTATCATTTTCATTTAATTTTAAAAGATTTACCATCAGCAAGAAAAAAAAAAAGTTATTTATTTCAGTGTTTTTTGCTTGTCAGTGGGGCTTTGGAACTGACAAGCTTTACTTTAGATTCATCACGGAGGAGTGAGATTCAAGCATGGAAACATACCTAAATATAAGTGTATTTAGGAACACCTAAAATTGGGAAGTATTGGAAAATTTGCCCAGAGCTTTCCAGTCTCTTCAGAGAAGCAAATTTTTACTTCTATTAATGTGTCTTCTTGTCTGTAGAGATTTTGCATGGAGAATGAGTGGAAAGTGAAGTCCTCTCTAGGAAAACTTGAGAGTAATGGAGTTTTCGGTGCCACATTTAATTCCTATCCTCTGCTCACCTAGCATTGCAGTGACCTCAGCCTCTCAATGTGATGTAAAGAATGACTCCTCTTTGGGCCACATCTTCCTCTAGGGCAGCAGCTTTCTTCTCCTTTAATCCAGCAGCTACCACTCTTCCAACTTCTTCCCTCTCCCCTAGCAATGCTGATGCCCCTTTGGCACATTTTATATCTCTTTCTTGTTGTGAACACACAAATGAAAATATTAAGTTTATGCCATTTCAAGTTTGTGGACTACAAGAATTTAAGTGAAATTATCTGGTCATAATCTTGGTGACTCAGAGGTAAATAATCTGTCTGCAATGCAGGAGACTCGGGTTTGATCCTTGGGTCAGGAAGATCCCCTGGAGAGGGGAATGGCTACCCACTTCAGCGTTCTTGCCTGGAGAATTCCATGGTCAGATGAACCTAGCAGGCTATAGTTTATAGGGTCGCAAAGAATCAGACACGACTGAGTGACTTCTGCTTTTTCACTACTCAATCAAACTAAAAGTCCTTATTATTAAACATTTTCTTATCATATCTCAATTATTTTCCCACAAACCATAGTTTATTAATAAATTTTTCCCTCAGTATCACATTCAAACAGACTAAAAGATACACGGTAATTGGGTTATAAATTACTCTCACTTAAAAATATGATAAGCATTTGAAGCATGAATTGTTGAACACATTTGTGAGTGGAGGCAACAGATGCTTATTTGAAATTTCTAAGCTAAATTTATCATAATGTCAATAAGGAAATTATACTTGGACTCCACAGTGCATTACAGGAACTGAAAGCCTTTTATTTTGCTTACATTATGCATTCCACATTTTTCTTTTTTTAAATATGTAAACTAAAAATTTTATGACATATTACATATTATACCTGCAGGTACTTGGAATTTCAGTTAGTAAAATAAATTACAATTTGTCCTTGTGTCATTCTCATAAAATTTCAAGAAGTATGGGTATATAGATTTTTTAACAAATATACTACTTCAGATTGGAAATGATAATTAGTTGTTTTATATATATAAACGAAGTCATGTGAAGTTGTGGTACTTGAAGACAATTTTTTGTTCACTGCCTGTATTCTAAGTATTTCACTGACATCTTATTTGATAATTTAACACTGAAAATGAAAGTGAAAGGTAATCAGTCATGTCAGACTCTTTGCAACCCTATGGCCTATAGAGTCCATGGAATTCTCCAGGCCAGAATACTGGGGTGGGTAGCCATTCCCTTCTCCAGGGGATCTTCCCGACAAAGGGATCAAACCCAGGTCTCCTACATTGTAAGTGGATTCTTTACCAACTGAGCCACAAGGGAAGCCCAAGAATACTGGAGTGGGTAGCCTATCCCTTCTCCAGTGGATCTTCCACACCCAGGAATTGAACCAGGGTCTCCTGCATTGCAGGCAGATTCTTTACCGACTGAGCTATGATGGAAGCCCATTTTAACATTAGATGATACTCGATAATATTTCAAATGAATGAAGGCATTTATTAATCCTTCAACAATCTGTGATCATCTAGTTTAGATGAGAAATCTAAAGCTCAGTGTATGTAAATAACTTACCAAATGTTATTAATTAACAAGTATTTACAAACAAAGAGCCCAGAACATTCCTTTAGTAGCTGATACTATCTCTCTCATCTCAGGTTGTATTTTACTTAGTTACAAATCATCAGTTTAGAAAGGGACAATTTGATTCATGATCCTACTCTTTTTAATTCATCAAATGTTTTGATACATTATTTTGGTGGAATCACATACTTTATTCTCTTTTCTCTCACATACATATTTCTCTCTATGTAATGAGAAATTTACAGTGTACTCACTCTAACTTTACCTTTAGTAAATGAAGGCACTGTTAACCCTGACAGTATTTTTGAAATAATAAGACATCTCCACTGGGGGAGACATCTATTCTACCAAGAAAACTCTTACTTATTGTAATGTTGTAGCCACATGTTCCGGGAAACAAATTCACTCAGAAGGACAATGCAGATAATGGAGTGCAGTTTATTATACTGGCGTGCCTAAGGCAGAGTCTTCTGTTCGCCAAGGACCCTGACCAGTTTTTGTGAAAATCTTATATACCCTAAGTGTACGTGCCCAAACCCACCTCCCCAAATTCCCTGAAACTAGTCTGAACAAAGGAAAAGAAAGATGCAATCAAAGTTAACCCATGATTCATATGCCTTAAGCCTAGGTAGTTAACAGTGGACAATTATCAATAGGCTGTGATCATACCCCAATAACCATAATAGAATTTATGATTCTATTGTTTACACAGATAATTAGGGTATTCTTTTAGGTGATGGAGAGTCTAGGTATGAGCCTGGGGCTCTTCCATCTAGGGGGTCTGGTTTTCCAGTTGGTATGTCAAAATAGATACTGGGCATATAGCTCAAAGTCCACAGTCCGGCCCAAGATGGAGTCCTGCTTTCAAGATGGAGCCTGTTCTGTCTGTTTCCTCCTTCAGTAACAACCTTCTGCGCTCCCATGACAGGATCATTCAACCATTCATTCATTCATTTAATAAAACTCGGTGTTGTTAATAAGTATATAGAACAGAATATTAGGAGAAGTTATGGAATTTATGATTTTGTAGACTATCAAGGTTTTTCTTGTGATTGGGGCAGCGGGGGCACTTTTACTTAGAATTTCATACAGAAGTAAGAATTAAAAAAAAAATTTAAGTAATGCAAACTCATGGCACATGAAGTTACCTATACCCAACTCTTTCCTCACCTTCCTCATTCTTCTTATTGCCTGGAATTTAGATGAGGTTCACTGAGCAATAGCAGTTATTTTTAAGTCATGAAGATGAAAGCAAATGTTAAGATACATGGAATATGGAAATAAAGAGATCCAGGGTTCTTTAAGATGGTGTACTGGTTTGCCTAATTCCATTTATCTTGATGTTTAAGGAAATTTTTTTCCTACCTACTTAAACCATTCTTAGTGAAGCATCCTCTGACTTATCAAGCAAAATATTAGTTTGTAAAGAGCAGATCCAATAATTCTCATGTAATCTAATCCATGACTCATGGGAAAAAAAGCTGTAGAAAGAAACACTAATGTATTCAATGTCACAGAAATTATGGTAAATTGTTTTATGAAGAAATAGTACAGGTTCTGTTTATAGGTAAATACAATTCCAGCATTTATGATGTAGTTATGGAACAGGATCAATGACAGCTGTTAAATGTAGTTGCTCCATTAATTCTGTAAATAATGTTACAGAGTATTGTAGGGCAAATGTACATATAAGAGATAAAATAATTATTTTGTAATATTTCATGCCTAGATTTATCTATTCATTTTTTCCAGAGCTTTTTTGATATTTCTGTTAGAATCGAGTTAAGCCTTTAACTTACCAAATAGATGCACTCACACAAAAAAATCTTTGCACTAGTACTGAAAACAAGTAACACACTATAAATCTTTATAAAGTCTTGCTAGCTATGAAATAAGACATTGAAGACTGACTCAGACATTTAAAAATTAATAGCAGAGAGACATTCAGTTCTCCCTGTCCACAAATGCCTCTGTTTTAGAGGGCAGCAGAAGGGAAACAAAAGAATGATGAGAATCATTTGGCCAGGGGTATTGCTACCACATTTTAGCTGCTAAAGTTCATGGCTATTTTGGGAGATTTAAAAATATTTAAAGGTTAAAAAAATGACTGTGCTGGCAATCCCTACTTGATACAACAAGGCCAGCTTCTCCAGATGACATGACAGAACTTGCATATTAAATGCTTCAGAAGGGCTGAGTACAACTTGTCCTAGCTGGCCAACAGCTCCCCCTCAGAAAAAAACTCATTGGACACCCAGTGGGATGACGTTCTCTTTCCTCTTCAGGGAACTTTCCCAACTCTTGCTCAAAATAACCCAGTTCTCTAACTACAAAAAAAAAAAAAAGAATGAATGCAAAGGACTGGCAAAAACAGCACCAAAATGCATCATTTGTAACTACTGGAGTTGAAGAATTAAATAGTCTCACAATGATAAACAATCATATGCTGAGTAAAAATTCATAAAGTACATAATACTTCTCAAAAGGTAAAGTCTGTCATTTATTACTATAGATTAAGTGCTATAATAATATTGAAATAATAACACCTTAAAATTCTTTTCAAAAGCTGGAAAGGATATATAAATAACAATAACTCTGTCATGTATTTGCTGTGAGAATTCATAGCTAGCAATTGAGACTATAGGTAGAGAGGGGAGATTTTGTAACATAACTTCAGTTCAGTTCAGTTCAGTCGCTCAGTCGTGTCCAACTCTTTGCGACCCCATGAATTGCAGCACACCACGTAACTTCAGTGCAATCTAAATTGATACTACAAAAATACAAAAAGAATTAAGAAAATAATACAAACAATTATATGTCCACAAATTGAACAACCTAGAAGAACTGTACAAATTTCTAGAAATATACAGCCCTCCAAACCTGAATCAAGAATAAATAGATAATCTGATCAGATTGATACACATATATATGTACATATAATGATGTATATCAATATAATTATATATATATATATATAAATGTGATGGAACACTATTCAGCCATAAAAAGGAATGCAATAATGTCATTTGCAGCAACATGGATGGACATAGAGATAATCATACTAAATGAAGTCAGACAGAAAAAGACAAATAGCATAGAGTATTTCTTACTTATATATATATGGAATCGAAAATAGCATACAAATGAACTTATTTACAAAACAGAAACAGATTCGCAGATACAGAAAGCAAACTTATGGTTTCCAAAGGAGAAAGTCGGGGAGGGAAAAATTAAGAGTACAGGAATAGCAGACACAATCCTATGGACAGAGGAGACTGATGGGATATAGTCCATGGGGTCGCAAAGAGTTGGACATGACTGAGTGATTAACACATATATAAAATAGATAAACAACAAGGTCCTACTGATAGAACAGGGAACTATATTCAATACCTTGTAAAATCTATAATGGAAAAGAATATGAAAATAAATATGAAAATTTTCATAAATATGAATATAAATATAAATAAATACATATATAACTGAATCACTTTGCTAGACACTAGAAATTAACACAACATTGTAAATCAACTATACTTCAATGAAAATATAAAAACAAATAAAATCTCTCTATTTAAGAAAGTAAACCAGGTTTGCAGAAGTTGCTAATTCATCGAAGGTTTTCAGTTATACATAAATTGAATATTGTATAAACTGAAAAATCAACAACTAGTCTTAGATCTAGCACAGAAATGAAGTCACAGAGCAAACCATTGCCCTTAAAATAGGAGACAGAGGTGATTACGGAGAATCATAACTTACCAGAGCTGAAAACCATTAGCAGAAATCTCCAGGGGAACCATGGCAAGGGTAGGAAAATTTAAACTGTAATTGACAAGTTACTAGACATTCTGTGTAGACAAATCTGAGAGATAAAAACTACAGGAGGACCTGGCCCCTGGGAGCTTCCATGCTTATGTGAGTTTTCCCTCAAAAGCCTGATCTGATCCTCACAATGAATATCAAAGCTGAAGAAAACCTCTGGCTTCAGGCAGTGAGGGGAAAAACAGTAACCATTTTATATACTCCACAGTATTATGTACTCTCAGAAGAAAATATTTTATCAGAGCTTAACCTGTCCACAAGAAGGGAAATATCCAACTTCAGATTCCTTTAGCCATCCTGTCCCAAGCAGGAAAGAAAGCTTATATGCACTGCTAAAGATCACAGTCCAGGGGCACAGGATCGCCAGAAGACTGAAACTAATCACAGGACTCTTTATTTACTTTCCATCTCCCCATATCTTATCACCACAGTATTAAAGGTTCACATAAATGGAGCCAACTGATCTTGGACAAAGGAACAAGGGAATACAATGAGACAAACCTAGTCTTTCAAGAAATTGTGCTAGAACAACTGGATATCCACAGACAAAAGAATGAATCTAAACACAGTATTTACAAAACTTAACTCAAAATGGATCACAGACCATGCAGTTACAGTGAACCTTAGTAATATTTAATGTACTGCATCAGTATGACCATACATAAGGAGTTTCTTGTCACGGTCTTTAAGACCCCATCTTTCCCATCATTAAGGGAGGCTGACCAGATGCTCAAGAGTGCTTTCAGTTCTTCTAAGTGAAGTATAGCTTAAAAATTTATCATGAAAAAAATACTCTCACTATGAAAAAAGCACATCAATTACTCAAAGCATATGTAACTTTAGTTTTATTTAGGACAATAATGCGACTGTGCATGTTCTCTTTTACATAAAAAATGGGCTCATGGAGAAATATAACTTTTTAATCACTCTAGAAAAATATTCTTCCAGAATGCTGATATTCATTCCTTATCTTGTTTAGAGATAAACCAGTTCTTTTAGATAATTTTCAAATATATTGGACTTCTATGAGTTTTTCTAAAAGTATGTGTTCATTATAGCTAGCCTATTTTGAAGGGATAGAGTAATTGTTTACTTAGTTAGGGGTTTCTCTGCTGACTCAGACAGTAAAGAATTCTCCTGCAAGAGACCTGTGTTCGATCCCTGGGTAGGAAAGATACCCTGGAGACGGGAATGGCTACACACTCTTGTATTCTTGCCTGGAGAATTCCATGGTCAGAGGAGCCTGGTGGGCTAGAGTTCATGGGTACCCAGAGCGGGACATGACTGAGTGACTAACACTTTTACTAAGTAAGACACTTTTCCCATCTCTCTCCCTATTATAAACTTCACACCTGTCTTTCCCTTTCTTCCCTCTCTGCATCTGGCACAGAACTTGGAGCCATTTATTTTACAGCTTTTTAGAATCTATTTCAAATTAAGGACGTTTTTCTGACTCCATTTGCAATAAACCACATTTTGTGATAGTGTTCAGGGAAAAAAGTTGATATTCGAAAAGTCTCCATAGACATGCTATTTACATTATACGTCTAAATGTGAACAACATTTTTTTAAAATTTTCTTATTCTAATATTAATTAACTGTAGCACAGGAAGAGTGAAATTCTGGTCCTGTTGAATTCTTACACTTTCAGGTTTATTTTTGAATTGCTTTTCAATCAGTACCACATAAACCATTAAGCAAGAAAAGTGAAATGAAAGATGACTATAAAGGTAAGAAAAAAAGAAAAAAAAAATCACCAGTTTCTAGCTCTTTGCGGCTGAGGTGATAGTAATAGCTGATTCATTCACTTCATATGTGATGCATACCAACTCCAGGAGACTACAGTTAATAGAAAATCTGCAAAAAAGAACAAAAAAAAGTCTGCATTAGACCTGATCTGCATGTTCAAATAAATTGTTAGATTTTTCTTCTGAATAAAAGTTTTAGTCAAAAGACAAAAAGAATTTTAGTTTCCTTTTCTTTGAATCTACCCCTTGTAAACTGACCGAAATCCTATTTTTAAAATGTGTTGGTGGCAATATCTAAATAATAATAATAAAAAAAATTAATTGTTGTATCAGGATTTAAAACCACAGTATGTAAAAATTAAATTTGAGTACCTTGAAAAATCATGGTGAAATGATATTACTGAAATGCATGAATGTACCACAATTAAAATTCAACTTTACTTTGAATGTTTGCCAGTTGGAGAGCAGGTCCAGGTATTTTACCTAACATTTAAGTGCATTTACTGATCTAATCTTCAAAAGCTGGGAGCTCTCTCGGATGCTATGAGAAGTACAAAAAAACTTCAATATTACACTTACCAGTCAGCATCATTAACATATTTAAAATAATAAAATAATAGCTCACTGGGGGAAAAAAACATATTACAACAATGTGTATCAATATAAAAGTAGATAAACAAGGAACAGGAATTTAATCAAAGAATAATATTTTGTTTGAAACCCACATACATAGCTTGTAGATCTATTTCTGCCACTATCATTATGTGGAAGGGCACTATACCTTTAAAACCTCCATACAATTCCAATTACATCCCTGCACATTGAGGACTGAAATCCAATGCAATGCTTCTTTCACCTCTGAAGCTAGTAAGTACATATATAAAGTGTGTACACACATACATGATTGCCTTGGAGGATGGATTAAATCAAAAGAACATGATAGGAGTTTCTAGAATATTGTAAATGTCCTATATCTTGATTTAGGTGGTAATAATATGGCTGCAAAAATTGTCAAAATGGAAACATTAAAACTAACAATCAAGAAAATAACAAATACAACTATATTTTTTTCTATTTGAGAGAAGTGGAAACTTGCATGTCAATATCGTGCTATGAATAAATACTTCACACATCTTTGAGACTCGGGTCTTAAAACTTCTTAATTGATTTAATAGTAAAATGTTAATTATTATATTTATTTAACCTAACCACAAATTTCATAAGAAGGATGATACAAAATAGAACTTTATATTTTAAATGTTCATGCCTACTGTATTTGCTATAGAGTGCAATTTAAGGAATTATCTTTTCCAGGGCAACAAAAATTTCATGCCAATTTAAGGAAAACTCGCTAGTGTATTCTTTCACTATTTGAAGTAAGAGAGAAATACTATTTCACTAAGAAATATTTAGTAATTCATCGTTTAACTAAGTTTCCATGAATTATAAGTTACAGTGTTTTGATTAAAACATCTCTCATTATTAGTTGGAATTTTAATTTATGGGTAGAAAAAAGTATTATTAAATGAAGGAAACGTAGGTCTCTGAGTAGAAATATAAGCTTAAAATATTTTACTAAGATCTAGCCAAAAGGAAAAAAATATTGTTTGGGGTTTTGATTCATCATGTTTCTTTAATACTCCAGCTAGACCGCACACCTGGAAATGACCTGTCATTTGGATAATGATCCTTAATTTGTCTTGTTAGATAGATTTATGTAATGTGGGCATCACCGACATTTATTTCTTTTAGCATATACATAGATTTTAGATAGAAAGATTTATATTTCATAAGAAAGTTTAATTTGAAAGTTAAGACATGGATAGTAGAAAACATTTTTTTCAAGTGCATTATGTAGGTAGCAGCTAATGATGCTGTGACAAATAGATCACAAACATAGTAGCTTAACTATGAAATTATATTCACTCATGTAAAATCCCAGAATGAGACTTTTAGCTTTAAGGGTGTGCTGGTACTGCCATCCTTAAAACCAAGCTCCCTAATTGACTCCAATTATTACCATTTCCCAGACAGTATAAAAGGCAAATGAAGGGTAGAGATCAAGTGGATTTATCTGCAAGGAGATGACTCAGAAATGATCCACATCATTACCATTACATTCCATTGCCCAAAGGTAGTTATGTGACTCTACTGAACTATTGGAGGACACAGAATTTTATTTTTAGCTGCAGGTTAACATGTGCACATAATATTTGGAGCAAATTATAGAGCAAATGGAATGTGGGAACAATTAGTATCTACAAATCACACTACATTTTGCTTGACTAGCATTTCGGATATTCGGGTGCTCTCTTTTTCTTTATGAAGAACACAACCTACACTTTCACCAGTTCTATCATATTTTCAGGCATCCTTGGTGATTCAGTGGTAAAGAATCTGCCTACCAATGCAGGAGATGTGGGTTTAATCTCTCTGGATCAGGAAGATCCCTTAAGAAGGATATGGCAACTCACTCCAGTATTCTTGCCTGGGAAATCTCATGGACAGAGGAGCCTGGTGGGCTACAGTCCATGGGGTCACAAAGACTCGGACATGACTTAGCCACCAAACAGCAACACCATATTATCAGATTCAGCTTTAACTCAAGATGTCTGGATTATGCATAGTTTACTCCACCAGGCTTGATGAGGCAGGAATTTTATTATTTTCCTTACTTACACCAGACTGGAAAACTCAAGAAGCAGTGTTAGTGGATTAATGAGAACTCACACATATGTTAATGACACAACATTGTGAGCAATTTAGCATTATAAAAAAAATAAGTATATATGTATTCAACAATTTGTCAATTCTGCTGTGTGTGTTTTTTAAAGAAAAGAAGTTAGTGCATTTGCACAAAGGTACATATTCAGATATACTGATATCAAATTCATATTCGGCAGAAAAGAAGAGGAAGCTACTCAGATGGTTTGAATTTGGCTGAAATGCACTGGTACGGCTGTTTCTTCTTTTTTAAATCTGACAGCGTTCAGAGTGGTTATGATTTTGTTTCCGCTATTCACTTTTATGCAATATTTATGGTTAAGTATTTTTAATATTTTGCTAAGAATTGTCCATCAGCAGTAAAAAAGACAAATAAATTATGTATATCTTCATAAAATAATAAAAGACATTACTGAAAATAAATGTACCATGACAACATACATCAATTCAGATAGGTCATAAATATGTCATAGTGGGTCAATTTGATGAAATGCACTGAAAAGAGCACACAGTTTTATTTTAATTGTATAAAGTTCAAATCAAGCAAATTTGTATATATATATAAATATGTAGGTATGTATATATGAGTTGGACACGACTGAGTGACTTTCACTTCGTATATATACCTGTGATTTCCAAGAGGCACGCTAGTGCTAAAGAAACCTCCTTCCAATGCAGGAGATGTAAGAGACTCCAGTTCAATCCCTGGGTTGGGAAGATTTTTCTTTAAAGAAAAATCAAAGGGATAGTTAACACAAAAATCACAGCTCTGGTGAATGGATTTCCAAAATACAATTTATATGAAAATTTTCAAGCTGGTGGTGTGGTTGTTAGTATTTATCCTAATATAAATTTTCATATTGTAAAAATATTCTAAGAATAATCTTGTATGTGTAGTAGTGTAATTTATATAGAAAGCATTCTGAAAGTGAGAGGATTTCTTGATAAAAAGCAGACTGTCTCTCAACACAGTTTTCCATTGCTACATTTTTAGTTATCTTTATAAAGATAAGAAAATGTGGTCGATTCTTACTGTATCTTCTATGTGGATATTGGTATTTATCAGGAATTCCCCTGCTGCTTTCCAAGATCTGCCACACTCAACCCAGACTCCCAGGGAGAGTGTGCTGTTAGAGCGGGCTGCACTACCTCTATCCTGAGCTACATTTTCCAGCTCTGTTCACCCACTGTTGCGATGGCCACAGGGTGAGGTAGGGGAAGGAATGATGGCGAGGCATGAGGGGGATTCACAGGGGGATTCACTTCTCATCTTAATCTCCTTCCTGTCAGCCCTGCCTCTGCCGATGTGAAGGGGAAAAAAAAAAAAAAAAGACGGGATCATAGCAAAGGTGAGAACTTTAGCCATATTTATGTTAGAAATTAAATTTTAAAATCTGGCTAAAGCTTTCAAAAATAACTTCATTAGAAGTTGTGATTCAAGGAGCATTGCATGTTTTGGTTAAGAATAAGTGTCTTTTTTTTTAAATGAAAATAATTAGGGGCTTAAATTATATATCTTTATTTGCTTCATAAAATATCTAAGAAGAAAACTTGAAAAAGTAAGTTGCAGCACTCTATATAAATATTCTAAATTTTAATATCTTTTTGCAACATTCCCAGTCTCCTAGGATATATGATTCCCTCCCAACCTAACGAATTAAGAGAACATAATGTACACCAAAATATTCTTCTTTGTAAATGTGATACAAATATAACTTTGGATAAAATGATCCTGTCTTAATAAAAGTAAAATTCCTTCTTTACCTCATCCTTTCCTTCCTCTTTCTTCTTCATTTCTGTTATTGCAATCACTGATTTCATTATTTATATTTAACAGTTTCACTGAATTATACAAGGCAAATGTGGAACACTATAGAAACCAGCCTTTAATGGTTATAAGCTCCCATAAGGTGTGCTGATTCACTCATTTCTTAAAACAAATTTATATATATTAACTGTGCTAAAGAAAGGCTTTTTTTTCTTTAGCAATGATAACAGTGTTTTGTATTCCTCATAAAGCTTATCACTAGGAATTTTTTAAGTTTGGAAATTTCCAATACATGTTAATATGACCTGTATGATCTTAATGATTTTCATTTATTTTAATATAAGATCCCAGATATGTTTGTATAGAAAAAGAGATACATAGCTATGCAGCATCAGTTCACCACTGCTTTGACAGACATTTTAAAAATATTTTAAAGAAAAGAGCATCTCCTTTACTTCTGAAATATAAAAGACATCATTAACTATATGAAAATAATTTATTAATGTTTAATTTAAGGTTTGATAAAGAGAATAACCAAGAAAGAAGGAGAAAATTGTGCTTCACATAAGCAAAAAAAGAAAAAAAAATCAAACTTTATCAGGACATGGATATTTTCCTCAGTATTTGTTAAGAAAAATTAGATATAAATGACAATATTACTCTATAGCTATTAATTACTGCATATAGTTTGAACTTGTCCCCACACCATATAAAATCCCTTGTTTTCTTCAAGTGTTTTAATGCTTATTTACTCCACAAGCATAGTTTTATATTCTCATTTCTCACATAAAATAAAGCATTAGGGGTAACCAATTTTACCACCAAAACCTGTTATCTATTCTCTATTTTTGTCCCACAGTGTGGTACAGTCATCCCTTGGTATCCACAAGGGATTGGTTCCAGAATTCCCTGTGAATAACAAAATCCACGATGCTCAAGTCTCTTATATAAAATAACATGGTATACTCATTAAATAGCTGAATGGATGACTAAGGTGTGGTAGATAGTATCCCATTGTTTATTATTCAGCCATATAAAAGATGAGATCTTGCCATTTTTGACAACATGGGTGGATCTGGAATGTATTATGCTTAGTGAAATAAGTCAGAGAAAGGCAAATACTGTATAACTTGACTTAATGCAAAATTAAAAAAAAAAAAACATAGAAGAGAAACAGACTCACAGATACAGAAAACAAACTAGCAGTTACCAGAGACAGGAGGGGTGGTGGAAGGGGTGAAATGGGTGAAGAAGATTAAGAGGTACAAACTCAGTTCAGTTCAGTCGCTCAGTTATATCAACTGTTGGTGAGCCCACGAACTGAAGCAGGCCAGGTTTCCCTCTCCATCACCATCTATTTTTGGAGCTTGCTCAACGTCATATCTATCAAGTCAGTGATGCATTCCAAACATCTCATTAAGTCTTCCCCTTATCCTCCTGCCTTCAATCTTTGCCAGTATCAGGGTCTTTTCTAATGAATCTGTTCTTTGCTTCAAGTGACCAAAGTATTGGAGCTTCAGCTTTAGCATCAGTCCTTCCAATGAACATTCAGGACTGATTTCCTTTAGGATTAACAGGTTGGATCTCCTTATAGTCCAAGGGACTCTCAAAAGTCTTCTCCAACACCACAGTTCAAAAGCATCAATTCTCCGGCACTCGGCACTCGCTTTCTTTATAGTGCAACTCTCACATCCATACATGACTACTGGAAAAAGACCATTGTTGGCAAAGTAATGTCTCTGCTTTTTAATAAGCTGTCTATGTTAGTCATAACTTTTCTTTCAAGGAGCAAGCCACTTTTAATTTCATGGCTCAGTCACCATCTGCAGTGATTGTGGAGGCCAGAAAAATAAAGTCAGCCACTGTTTCCCCATCTAATTGCCATGAAGTGATGGGACTGCATGCCATAATCCTAGTTTTCTGAATGTTGAGTTTTAAACCAACTTTTTCACTCTCCTCTTTCAATTTCATCAAGAGGCTCTTTAGTTCTTCACTTTCTGCCATAAGGATGGTATTTTCTGCATATCTGAGGTTATTGATATTTCTCCCAGAAATCTTGATTCCAGCTTGTGCTTAATCCATCCAGTCCAGCATTTCTCATGATGTACTCTGCATAGAAGTTAAATAAGCAGGGTGACAATACACAGCCTTGACATACTCCTTTCCTTATTTGGACCCAGTCTGTTGTTCCATATCCAGTTCTAACTGCTGCTTCCTGACCTGCATACAGATTTCTCAAGAGGCAGGTCAGGTGGTCTGGTATTCCCATCTCTTTCAGAATTTTCCACGGTTTGTTATGATCCACCAAGTCAAAGGCTTTGGCATAGTCAAAAAAGCAGAAATAGATGTCTTTCTGGAGCTCTCTTGCTTTTTTGATGATCTGACAGATGTTGGCATTTGATTTCTGCTTCATCTGCCTTTTCTAAATCCAGCTTGGAAATCTGGAAGTTCACGGTTCACGTACTGCTGAAGCCTGGCTTGGAGAATTCTGATATTATTTTGCTAGCATGTGAAATGAGAGCAATTGTGCAGTAGTTTGAACATTCTTTGGCATTGCCTTTCTTTGGGATTGGAATGAAAACTGACCTTTTCCAGTCCTGTGGCCACTGCTGTGTTTTCCAAATTTGCTGGCATGTTGAGTGCAGCACTTTCACAGCATCATCTTTCAGGATTTGAAATAGCTCAACTGGAATTCCATCACCTCCACTAGCTTTGTTCATAGTGACTCTTCCTAAGGACCAATTACTTCACTTTCCAGGATGTCTGGCTCTAGGTGAGTGATCACACCATTGTGATTATCTGGGTCATGAAGATGTTTTTGGATAGTTCTGTGTATTCTTGCCACCTCTTCTTAATATCTTTGCTTCTGTTAGGTCCATACAATTTTTGTCCTTTATTTGGCCCATCTTTGCATGAAAAGTTCCCTTGGTAACGTTAGTTTTCTTGAAGACATCTCTAGTCTTTCCCATTCTATTGTTTTCCTCTATTTCTTTGCATTGATTTTTGAGGAAGGCTTTCTTATCTCTCTTTGCTGTTCTTTGGAACTCTTCATTCAAACGGACATATCTTTCCTTTTCTCCTTTGCCTTTTGTTTCTCTTCTTTTCATAGCAATTTGTAAGGCCTCCTCAGACAACCATTTTGTTTTTTTAATTTCTTTTTCTTGGGGATGGTCTCTATCACTGCCTCTTGTACAATGTCATGAACCTCCATCCATAGTTCTTCAGGCACTCTGTCTCTCAGATCTAATCCCTTGAATCTATTTGTCACTTCCACTGTATAACCATAAGGGGTTTGATTTAGGTCATACCTGAATGGTCTAGTGTTTTTCCCTAATTTCTTCAATTAAATCTGAATTTTGTAATGAGTTCATGATCTGGGCCACAGTCAGCTCCTTGTCTTGCTTTTGCTGACTGTATAGAGCTCCTCCCTCCTTGGCTGTAAAAAATATAGTCAATCTGATTTTGGTATTGACCATTTGGTGATGTCCATGTGTAGTCTTCTGTTGTGTTGTTGGAAGAGGGTGTTTGCTATGACCAGCATGGTCTCCTGGCAAAACTCTGTTATCCTTTGCCCAGCTTCTTTTTTTGTACTCCAAGGCCAAATTTGCCCATCTCTTCAGGTATCTTTTGACTTCCTACTTTTGCATTCCAGTCCCCTATAATGAAAAAGACATCTTTTGGGGGGTTAGTACTAGAAGGTCTTGTAGGTCTTCATAGAACAATTCAATTTCAGCTTCTTCAGCATTACTGTTTGGGGTATAGACTTGGATTACTGTGATATTGAATGGTTTGCCTTGGAAACGAACAGAGATCATTCTGTTGTTTTTGAGGTTGCACCCAAGTACTGCATTTCAGACTCGTTTGTTGACTAAGATGGCTACTCATTTCTTCGAAGGGATTCCATTTCTTCTAAGCCATTACAGCTTCTACTACATATCCCAGGAAGCTAGAGCAGTGTATGTATGATTAATGCATGCTAGTGTTAATTTGAGTTGTTTTAAATAGACAGATACAGGTAATGACCAGTGATTTTTTTCTGTGAGAGAATCTACCAGTATTTAATCTGAAAAATAGACAGACTTTGAAGGAAGGTTGTCTTCTACTTACTTCAGTGTTTTAGAGAAACAACATGAGAAATATTACGAACTGTTCTTAGTATAGCTACGTGTCTACAATGAGTTTAGAATGGCTGGAACAGAGAAGACAGAGAATGCCATAGAATGCTGAAAGAGTTGCATAGAGTTTTGTGGATATCAAAATTTAACATATCAAAGATAAATCAGTTCAGTTCAGTCACTCAGTCATGTCCAACTCTTTGTGACCCCATGGACTGCACCTTGTCAGGCTTCCTTGTCCATCATCAACTCTCAGAGCTCGCTCAAACTCATGTCCATTGACTTGGTGATGCCATCCAACCATCTCATCCTCTGTCGTCCCCTTCTCCTCCTGCTTTCCGTCTTTCCCAGCATCAGGGTCTTTAATCTGCCTGCAATGCAGGAGACCTATGTTCAATCCCTGGGTTGGGAAGACACCCTGGAAGAGGACATAGCAACCCACTCCAGTTTTATTACCTGAAGAATCCCCATGGACAGATTTCTCTGACTCATAAACTTTGCCACTAATTTTCAGTAATGATTTAATATCAGAGGGATAATGTGTATATTGCTGGGAGTTTTGAAGCACTAATCTCAGGGCTAAATTTTATTACTTAACATTTTTAAAAAAATTGATAATTATTAATACTGATTTCGTGTGAGATCTATGGATCTTTGTGCTGTCATTTCACACATGAGTAACATGAAGCTTCCTTGCATGACATTCCAAAGAGTACACATACATCAGCAAAATAGAGTCAAGAGTGAAAGTTAGACTATTTTGAGGTCAATCAATGGCAACCCACTCCAGTACTCTTGCCTGGAAAATCCCGTGGATGGAGGAGCCTGGTGGGCTGCTGTCCACGGGGTCACAAAGAGTCGGACACTACTGAGTGACTTCCCTTTTCCCTACAATGCATAGAGAAGTATCTCCTAACTTCATCCATTAGCAACACTTAGCTGCTGTCTATGGGATCGCACAGAGTCAGACACGACTGAAGCAACTTAGCAGCAGCAGCCTTGAATCTAGTGAAGTAAATCTCATTTAGAAAGTGAAAGTTTTGTTAAAGTATTTCCTACCTATATCTTTATATTGAGTGGACAGATTTTCCGTGTGAGTTCACTTTCTGTATGATAAATTGACCTTAATCAAGCATCCTGATTCAAATTATCAATGTAGAAGTCAAAAGTAACATTAAAGAAGAAAATAACACTATTATAACAGCAGATAGCTCAGTGGGCTGTGTGCTCAGCACTAAATACACAGAACAGGAAAGGGGAGGAGGTGATGGGAGTTCAATTGGCCATCTGTTTTATGGGGGAATAAATAATCCTTTCAGGATTATGTGAAAAGCATTGAAGAGTTGTCTTTCTTGCCAAGGTGCTTGATTATACTTTGGATGTCCTTAAGGGAAAAGTAGTTTCCATCTTTCAAAATTTTAGAGATAATTGCTGCACATGATTGCATCCTGAAAAATATCTGTTGAGCAAATTAAAGGTTAGTGCAATAAAAACATGATGTTTTATCTCTGTCTGCCCTTAATGACCAGTTTTAAAATGGAACAAAACAAAATAGCACATTTCAATTCAGTTTATCTAAAGCTACTACAGTACTATCTGCAACTGCCACAAGTTTGTAAATATTTTAAGACAAACTTTATAATGAAATTAAACTGGCCAATTTAATAAAACAGTGCCTTTAGATTTTAACCATATTGATTTGAGAACATTGAATATCAAGATAAATATTTAAATTTAATTGTATAAGGCAAAATAAAATATTTTAGTAGGCAAATTCCTAAAAAGAAGGAAATATATACAGAGTAATAATTATGCTTTCCACCTATGTAGCAGTTCTGTATTGTCTCACTCATCTATGTAAACAATTCTGGAAAATGAATACTGTTACTCATCTTTGCAAAGAAAGAGTCCTCAGCTGAAAGTTTTATAATGAGTCTTCTAATATCACACACTTTCTTTTCCACATTTCACTGTCTTCAAGTCAGCTTCACTAAATTGTACTTTGGCATCTCCAAAAGTTCATAGGTACTTTTGTTGTAGATTTTAAAATAGCTGATCCCTCATTCTAGAACAACTACTTTCTGTTTCCCCTTCTTCTTATACTATTGTACACTAAGTCCTTCTTTAGTCAATAGTTAATTTTTAAGTCCCTATTATGAGCTAGAAAGTGTAATTCTTTCACACCTGTTATAATTTACTATTTCTTAAATTCAAAAGCATTCCCTGATGCTCCAAATGTAAGATTGCAGTCTGTCTGTGCCAGGGATTGCCAAAACAAAGCTGCCATGTCCAGCTTGTGACCTGTCTGAACAATCTCCAAGCTAAAATATGTTTTCCAGAGATTTTAATGGATGAAAAAGTCAAAAGAAGAATGATTCTGTACAAAGTGAAAATTGTATGAAATTAAAATTTCAGTTTCACATATATTTTGTAGAATATAACCACAGATACTTTTTATTACTAGACATTTAATAAACATTGGAAACTTCCCAGGTGATCATAAATAAGCATCAAGTACTTGATTTCTTTTTTGAGAGCAATTGGATTGGTTTCACCGTCATGAAACAACAAGGTTAGGCTTTGTAATTTCAGGGAGTTTAAATCAATGAAGATCATTATGAGTGAGGTAGATAATGAGTGTGGTAAGTAAAAAATTCATATGAAATAAAGTAATAAACTCATCAAGTGAACATTTAAAGTGATGACCTCAAGAAAGAAAATAAAAATATTCTGGTCAAAAATAAGATACTGCCATTAGTAAATGGGGTTCCCAGCTGGTGGTAGAGGTAAAGAACCTGCCTGCCAACGCAGGAGACATAAGAGACCTGGGTTGGATCCCTGGGTCTCAAAGATCCCCTGGAGGAGCAAATGGCAACTCATTCCAGTATTCTTGCCTGTTGAATCCCATGGGCTGGCTATAGTCCATGAGGTCACAAAGAGTCGGACACAACTGAACAACTTAGCTTGCATGCAAGTAAAAAATAATTCTACGATTTAAAAAAATCAAATTACTAAAGAGTCCAGATTTTATGAAAACAAAGCAAAATACATAAAGTGTATATAACCTCTTAGGAGATAAATGGGGGAATGGGAGGAAGGAAATTGTGTGTATGTGTGTTTGTGTGTGTGTGCAGATAGTTAATTTTTGTCTTGAAGTCTCATGACTATACAAATAATGGAATCTGTGTAACAATTAAATATAACATCATCCTTTTTATGTATTAATATTTACATTTTTCTTAAGTTTTATCATTTTAAATTAGAGTTTATTCTCTTAAAGATAAGGATTAAATCATTAACTTGAATTGTATATTCTAAAATACATAAGCAAAAAGATAATAAGCACTAGTAATACTTTTAAACTAATTTCAAAGTACTATACTTATCAAAATATTGGGCTTATTTTTTTACATCATTGATCTAAATAAATCATTTTGATTTTCTGGTTCAGTGTTTTTCCAATCATTTTTATACTGTCGAGGTTTTATGTATGATATCTTTTCTATAGGAACATTTAATGATATAGAGTAGTGAATCCAAATTTTAGTCTGTGACTGGCAGCAGAATTTTAACTACCTCAATTTCCAATATCCAGTAGCTTAAATGTAATCCCTGATTATATCTCCAGGTTTTTAATATTCCTCACTCCAAAAGACCTTGATCATAGTAATTTCCAAGTTCTGCTTACAAGGCTGGATTTCATATTTTAATTTAATGCTTTAGAACTCATCCATAATTCAGAATAATGCATGACTGATTAAATAAACAAACCTGAATAACTTATTGTTATATAAAAGCAGAAATCAAAATGTATTCAACTGGTTCAATTATACTATTAAGTGTTGAAGCCTATTAGATTCAAATCTATGAACAGAAATGTTTCAGGACTTAAATAAAGCCAAACATCATAAGTTCTTGAATAATTTTTTAAAATGTTTTCTGATTAAATTTTTTTTGGAAAAGAAAACCAAGAAATACGCCATCAGCTGAAATACAGGTCATGGGATAGTATCGACATTTTTCTCGGTGTTGATTATAGTGTGTCTTCCTTTCAAAGTGTTTTCCTGCTTGTTTCTATGGAGATGGCTTAATCTATGTTGAACTTAATAGAGGATGATTAGTGCTCCCAGCATGATGAAAGCTGAGTATCTTAGCACTTGACCCTAGTGATTAGATTGGATCTATTTAGATTTTTCCCTTAGTATTAGGATATTTTCTGACATTAGAGCATTACTCTAACTTTGAAAACATAGAATTTCTGAAGTGACAAATGAATGTCTGAGGTGCTCAGTAATATGTTTCCACTCAAGATAAACAGAACTCTAACATGTTCAAGGAGCATATAACTAGTATCTCCATTTTGCCCTAAACTCCACCGTTGTCACACCCTTCAAGATCTTACAATTCTCGTTCTTCACATGCCCAGACTAACTTGTGGTCAAAGACATAGAGCAAAGCCCTATGAAGATTTCTGGGCTCAACTTTTGCTCACAATGCTCCAGTGATATTCTCTGCAAATTTCAGCTGCTTTTGAAAACTGAGCTCCATTGTGTGTGTCCTCAGCTCAGAAAGACAACTTCTCTCTGTCTGTTTCATGTTTAGCAGCCACAGTCTGAAAGTGCATAAATATTGAAGGCCAAATTTCAGGTAATATCCACCTTATCTGTCTCTCTTCTATCAAGTATCACAGTTAGGAGTTTTCCTACACTTGAAAAGATTCAATTCAAATAGTTGTTCCAGGTTTACAGTTGTTTTCTGTTAGAGTAAGTCCAGTACATGTAACTTCAAAATGGTTAGAAACAAGACTGTTGTTACTTAACTAAATTTCTCTCTTCCTTTTTATAACCTAATTTTAAGACTCACAGTTCCATCGTATATTTTTCATCTGAGTGTCTCAGTCTCAAATTGATAGCAAAGAAGTTTTGATTTCATCTTATCCTAAATTAATTAAGAAATATCTAGTTAGTTTTCAAATAACTGAGTCTATTTTACGCAAAATTTTGTTTTTAATTTCTGCTTTTAACACCTTCTGTATTAGAATGTAGCACTAAATAATTTAGTTTTTAAAACTTACAAATATTTCCTTAACAGCTCAATGTTCAGTCATTTTGGATACATTTAATGTCTGGTTAAAGAGACAGGGATACGAGTCTTTAATACTCTTTAAGTCTCTTTAATACTTGACCTGCCTCCTAAGAAATCAGTATGCAGGTCAAAACGCAACAATTAGAATTGGACATGGGACAACAGACTGATTTCAAATAGGGAAAGGAGTACATCAAGGCTGTATATTGTCATCCTGATTATTTAACTTATATGCAGAGTACATCATGATAAACCTTGGGCTGGATGAAGCACAAGCTGGAATCAAGAGTGCCAGGAGAAATATCAACAACGTCAGATATGCAGATGACACCACACTTAGGGCAGAAAGTGAAGAACTGAAGAGCCTCTTGATGAAAGTCAAAGAGGAAAATGAAAAAGTTGGTTTAAAACTCAACATTCAGAAAACTAAGATTATGGTATCCAGTCCCATCACATCACAGCAAATAGATGGGGAAACAGTGGAGACAGTGACAGATTTTATTTCCTTGGGCTCCAAAATCACTGCAGATGATGACTGCAGCCATGAAGTTAAAAGACGCTTGCTCCTTGGAAGAAAAGCTGATAAACCTAGACAGCATACTAAAAAGCAGAGACTACTTTGCCAACAAATATCCGTCTAGTCAAACTATGGTTTTTCCAGTAGTTATGTATGGATGTGAGAGTTGGACTATAAAGAAAGCTGAGCACCAAAGAATTGATGCCTTTGAACTGTGGTGTTGGAGAAGACTCTTGAGAATCCCTTGGACAGCAAGGAGATCCGACTAGTCCATTCTAAAGGAAGTAAGTCCTGAATATTCATTGGAAGGACTCATGCTGAAGCTGAAACTCCAAAATTTTGGCCACCTGATGTAAAGAACTGACTCATTGGAAAAGACCCTGATGTTGGGAAAGATTGAAGGCAGGAGGATAAGCGGATGACAGAGGATCAGATGGTTGGATGGCCTCACTGACTCAATGGACATGAGTTTGAATGAACCCTGGGAGTTGGTGATGGAATGGGAGGCCTGGAGCGCTGCAGTCTATGGTGTTACAAAGAGTCGAACACGACTGAGAGACTGAACTCAACTGAACTGAATGTTGCTTGAAAATAATTTTTTTTATTATTTTAGAATACAAAATTTATACTGTTATATGTGGGAGATTATATTTTGTGTCTAGTTTATATTTCAAATTTTGAAATACTTGTGCTAAAGTTTACTTTTGTTTTTCTGCAAATGCATACCTAATAATGTTTTGTAGTTTCTGACAAGTGATATGTGTAATTTTCTTTAATTCTATTTTTTTCTGCTAGTAATTTATTCAATTGTGTTTCTTATGACAAATCAACACTTAAAAGCACACACTATTCAGCATTACTGTAACAACTGCTTTTTTGAGCAAGAATTATTCATAATGATATTATATAAGAAATCTCATAGGAACTCATTTTTACACCTTATTATCAATTTTTCTGAAGTTCTGCAATGAGGTATTCCATAAAAACTGATATTTGATGTTTCAGGTAGTCCATTAAAACTGATAATGTTTAATGCACCATTTTCATAATTTTTTTAATTTTTAGAACTATTAACAATGTTTCATTCTTAGAGTCGTATGTCTCAGAATGCAAGTCACCCCTGCCTTGCCCACCACAATGTTCCTTCTTTTTTTTGAACTCTTGTCAGTAACCAAAACGAAAAGAGCAGAGATGATAGGTGGAATAGTTTTTTGTCAGCTTATGAGCATCATTTTTAATTAAAAAAATCTCAACTTGTGACACATTTGTGACTTTTCAAACTTGCATAAAAATGAAATAAATCATTCTGAGGGCTATTCATTACCAATAAAATCTTAGTCTCTCTTCTTTCTCTTGCAGTCTTCCTCTCCTCATATACACTCACACAGTATAGCTATTAATTAATAATAATTATAAAATTATTCATAGCTTGAAAACTAAAATAGGATAGTACTCTTTTTAAGAGTTCATATTGACTATAAAATAACAAATATAATAAGATATTCACATAACAAAACACTTTTGTATACATTAGAAACATAACAGATTGTCCTTTCTAATGTAAATTTGTGTGTGATATATGTTAAGAGGGTTTTTTAATGAACATTGCTATTGTTCACATTCTATAAATTTTCAAATACTTTGTGTTCCCTAGTAATAAATTTCTCTACAAGTAATTAAAATGATTTACGTACAACATTTTCATAAGCAGTGACTTCATGATTCTTGACTCATATGGGAAGATGAAAAATGTGTATTATGGTGATGGGTAGAACTGAGATAATTCAGGCTAAAATAAATCATGTCAAACATCAACCTCATATTAACATGTTTTATCTATTCTTCAACTTAATCAAATTACTATTGTAAACAATTCACAGTGCGGTAATTTAACAACTCATAAATCTTTTTTTTTAAAAGAATATGACATTTAAGTCTTCTGTGCATCTGTAAAACAAGTTGTTAGGCTATTATAAATATCAGTGACAACACATAAATTTGCATTCCAGTCACAACATAGATGTGTTTGGTATTGTTCCCAATAAAACTGGAGATGGAATTGAATAAACCTCATATCCATTATCAATCTGAAAGAGCCCACAAATCAAATTCTTCCAAAACATGTTCTCTGTGGTTGGTTGGCTCCTTTGTTTGGTCACAGAACAAATGGAAATAGATTCATTTTGCTGCACTGGGTGCCTGGAGGTAAATACATGTCTATGACATTTCAGAAGTAGTATTTTTATTTTTTCCTGTAAATGTCAAAGTCCCAGTGATTTATAAGAGAAAAATATAATATTACTATTAAATTAATTCTCCCAAAGTTAATTTATGCTCCTTTTAAAATGTATCTTATTGCAACTAGTATACTAATAGATTTGGAGTTGGATTATATATTATTTAAAAATAGAAGTTAAATTTTGACTGCTAAAAATGATTATAAACACAAAATGTAAAATTAAAAATTAATCTTATAACAGTACCAAATTGTGATAGCATAAAGTTGCTGCTTTTAACACAAAGTATGAAACCAAAATATAAGATTACTTCAAATGGATTAAATCTATTCATATTTTTGTTGAATACTAGAATCTCTTAGAAGAGATTAATATTTTCCCTCTTGTTACATATAATTTCACAAATTAGGTAGAAGATAAATTTATTTATCTGTTTTCTAAAAACAGCTTTTCTAAAATTTTAATAATTATTAAGGAAAACATTTTACTATAAGATTCTTTTCTTGTGTGCAGGCAAATAGTTTTCTACCAAAACCTTCAACTTTAATATAGTTTATATACCCCCTTAAGCATTTGAACATGTAATTTACCTCGGCAGTTTGGAACTTAAAGCAGGTGATTCCAGTTTGAAATTTATAAGTGAATATCCTAGGTATAGAAAGGTCAGTGTCACGTTCAATTTGTAATTTTCTAAAGTTAGAATAATTCAATCTGCCAATCTCTGGATAGATTTGTTTTAAAGAAAATATTTTTTAAATTATATATTAACAACGGTGATTGAGTTTTTCTGATGATCAAAAATGTAAGCTTTCAATAAACCAATGATTCAATTGCATCATTTGGGGGAAAACAACACACTCAATTTCAGAGCTAGAAAATTTGGTGACTAGTCTTATGATGACTTTAAGTAGTATAGTTAAATTCTCTAGGTCTATTTCCCCAATGTTAAAAGAAAGCAGTGAAGCATATTATCACTAGTTTTTTCTTGGTGACCATATGCTGCAATTTTTCATTTAAAGAAGTCATTTACTATAATATTTTAGACATATAAAAGTCATTCCAGAGTAAACACCTCACATTTCAATTTACTTATAACCTCAATGACAAAACTGGGAAAACATATGCTATTAGAATAAGATTATCTCATGTGCTTTTGTCTAGTAGAGTGATATCATATAAATCTCAGAGTTAGAAAAAAATACTTAGTCAAGAGATTTTAAGAAGTGGAATATAAAATATATTAATAGGAGAAAGCACTATTGGGCACTCCCCAAACTGGGGACTATAAAAGACTCTTTTAAGAGATGATGTGTTAAATAATAAGAGAAGGGGAAAGGAAAACAAGAATATGAACAAGAAGAGAAATATTTAAAGTAATACTCTTACCATGTTCTGAAAAGTTCATCAAATAGATTTCATTAAAATTTCTGTGAAATTTGCCAGAGTTTACAACATTCAACATTCTTTGGGATATTAAAGTCAAAGTAGATTATACAACAACTATTTGGTTGGTAATAGTTTTTTTCATAAAAATACTAATATTACCACATAGAGAAGTAGTAATTGAAATACATCTAACAAATGATGCTTAAGCTTTGAAAAGTGTGAAACACTCCCTACTTTACACTCATTCATAATAAAAGAAATAAAAATAGTAAAATAAAATAATAATGAATTAAATTAAAAGAAAAGGATGAGATATTGATGTGAAATATAACTCAAAATTAATGGTAGAAATTTACTGAATTCATAGGCTATACAAATTCTCATTGTTATGATGTTAAAGACGTGATAGAAAACAATGTTTGAAAATATCAAATTCATCAAATATTTGATTAAACATTCATGTCAAGGAAAACTTTTCAGTAATAAAATGACTTTAAAGCAATTTGAAAGATCTGTTCATGTTGCTGCCAATGGCAAAATTTCATTCTTTTTTATGGCAGAGTAGTATTTCATTGTATATACATATCACATACCTTTATCCATTCATCTTTCAAACAGTGTCATATCTTGGCTATTGTAAATAATACTCCTGATAATAGTGGGGTGTGGGTATCTTTTCCAATTAGTATTTTTTTTTTCCTTCTTCAGATGTATCTCCTGGGATGAAACTGCTGGATTAAATGGTGGCTAAATTTTTATTGTTTTGAAGAAGCTCTATATTGTTTTCCACAGTGGCTGCCCCGGTTTATGTACCCAGCAACAGTGTACAGTTATTCTCTTTTCTCCACATTTTCACCAACATTTGTTATTAATGATCTTTTTAATGATAGCCAACCTGGAAAATTCTGAAAGAGATGGGAATATCAGACCACCTGACCTGCCTCTTGAGAAATCTGTATGCAGGCCAGGAGCAACAGTTAGAAGTGGACACGGAACAACAGACTGGTTCCAAATAGGAAAAGGAGTATGTCAAGGCTGTATATTGTCACCCTGCTTATTTAACTTATATGCAGAATACATCATGAGAAACACTGGATTGGAAGAAACACAAGCTGGAATCAAGATTGCTGGGAGAAATATTAATAACCTCAGATATGCAGATGACACCATCCTAATGGCAGAAAGTGAAGAGGAACTCAAAAGCCTCTTGATGAAAGTGAAAGAGGAGAGTGAAAAAGTTGGCTTAAAGCTCAACGTTCAGAAAACAAAGATCATGGCATCTGGTCCCATCACTCATGGGAAATAGATGGAGAAACAGTGGAAACAGTGTCAGACTTTACTTTTTTGGGCTCCAAAATCACTGCAGATGGTGGTTGAAGCCATGAAATTAAAAGACGCTTACTCCTAGGAAGAAAAGTTATGATCAACCTAGATAGCATATTCAAAAGCAGAGACATTACTTTGCCAACTAAGAATTGTCTAGTCAAGGCTATGGTAGTCATGTATGGTAGTCATGTATGGATGTGAAAGTTGAACTATGAAGAAGGCTGAGCACCGAAGAACTGATGCTTTTGAACTGTGGTGTTGGAGAAGACTCTTGAGAGTCCCTTGGACTGCAGGGAGATCCAACCAGTCCATTCTGAAGGAGATCAGCCCTGGGATTTCTTTGGAAGGAATGATGCTAAAGCTGAGACTCCAGTACTTTGGCCACCTCATGCGAAGAGTTGACTCATTGGAAAATACTTTGATGCTGGGAGGGATTGGGGGCAGGAGGAGAAGGGGACGACTGAGGATGAGATGGCTGGATGGCATCACTGACTCGATGAATGTGAGTTTGAGTGAACTCTGGGAGTTGATGATGGACAGGGAGGCCTGGCGTACTGCAATACATGGGGTCGCAAAGAGTCGGACATGACCGAGTGACTGAACTGAACTGAACCTAACAAGCATGACGTGATATATCGTTGGAGCTTTAATTTGCTTTTCTGATGATTAGTGATGTTGAGCATCCATTTAATTAACTCCTGGGCATCTGAATGTCTTCTTTGGAAAAATACATTATGCTCTATGAAATTAGCCAGATAGAGAAGGACAAATACTGTATGTTATCACTGATACATGGAATCTAAAAAATAAAACAAATGAATAAATATTACAAAACAGAAAAAGACTTAAGACGTAAGAGAAGAAACTCTGATTATCAGTGAGTCAAGGGAAAGAGGGTGAGATAAAATGCATGTAGGAGATTAAGAGGCATACTAAGTGCTATGTATAAAATAAATAAGCTACAAGGATATATTTTACAGCATAAAGAATATAGCCAATATTTTATAATACCATTAGATGGAGTGTAATCTATAAAATTTTTGAAAAACTATGTTGTATTCCTGAAACTAATATAATCAACTATACATCAATATAGTAAATCAACTATACATCAATAAAAATTTTTAAATATTGTTTCTATACACCATCTGCCCTCCAATAAATCTTTACATTTAGAAAATTAAAAAAAAAACAATTATGTGTAAGAAAGAGAATTCATTAAATGAAAATAGAATTCAAATAACAATATATATGTTCTTCTTGTCCTTAATCGTCTAAGACTAGACATAAAGATGGTGACATCATAAGATCAAATTTTTATAGAAGTCGATAGTGTTTAGTCCTATAATTACTCAAAGCAATTACATAAGTAAGGCAATCTGATTAAACTCTGGTATGTCTGAAAGTCCTCTCTTACTTCTTCATTAAAGAATAAAGAAACATACCACTCATATGCACTTCATGCACCTGCACACAGACACAGAAACACACAATTTGCTTCACACAATAGGTGTTGTTGCTCATTACTGAATAACTTCAACAGTGGCTCAAAAGTCCTTGAATCCCCACACTATTTAATATCTCTCTTCCTTACTGTATTAATGTAGTGACTTACAGTTGATTTGAAAGTCAGGAGTGCTTTTGTTCGAATACCTTGAAATTTCTCTGAGCTTTATTCTGTATCCTTCTGTTTTGTCTAGGTTGAGCAGTACCTAAATTACTTCTCCCCAGACACCCCCATAAGATATGGAGACACAATTAAGAATCAAATAAAATATTTGCAAAACAGGGGAAAAAAAAGTATTAGCTAACTTCTGGTTAAACACTGCAGTAAATCTCCTTTTCTTCTGGAATCATCAGTTAGTTGGCAGTAAAAAAAAAACATAAAAAACTGATCTAAGTTTAACTAGACAGGTGGCACAATGGTAAAGAATCTTCCTCCAATGCAGGAGACACAAGAAATGTGGGTTCCATCCCTAGGTGGGAAAGATCCCCTGGAGGAGGAAATGGCAACCCACTGCAGTATTCTTGACCTAAAAATTCCATGGACAGAGAAGCCTGGTGGCCTACAGTCAATGGGTTTGCAAAGAGTTGGAAACAACTGAGTGACTGAGCATATGGACAAGAGAATAGGGTAACAGATTACATTTTCCCAAAGAAAACTTTTAAGGAAACATATAGATGAACAAGAGGGAAGCTTACATACTAGAGGTAAATTATAAACTAAGTGCTTACTTTAGGAGACACTGTTGAGGAAAATAATTGACCTCACCCTTGAGATTCTTTGGCATCCCCTGTGGCTCAGACTGAAAAGAATCTGCTTGCAATTCAGGAGGCCTGGGTTCAATCCCGGGGTTGGGAAGATCCCCTGCAGAAAGGAATGGCTACCCACTATAGTACTCATGCCTGGAGAAGTCCATGGACAGAGTACCCTAGGGGGCTACAGTCCATGGGGTCTCAGAGTCAGACATGACTGAGTGACTAACACATTTCACTTTCATTTTGAGGTTCTTAATGTCTCAAGACTTGAAAGTGCCGTGCACCAAGAAAGATGGTGATTAAGACAAAAATCAGGAACTCTGAAAATATGTGTACTGTGTATTTTTGTAGCCTCAAAGATCTTCCTTTAACCAAGTCGAGCCAGGTCTCCAGTCTACTAAGAGGCTGAATGAAAGTTATTCTTAGAAGGCAATTACTGGAGGTGTTTCAATGTTGGTGACAATAGACACACAGCGACCGGCACTCTAAAGGCAGAATGGAGCTAAAAGAGTGGTTTACCGTGATTTTCTAAACCATAGGGCACCTGAATTTCTTTCCTGTTTCTGTTAATATACCTTAGATTATGAGCACTGGCAGCCCAACCAGAAGGAAAACATAATGTAGATGGAAATCATGTATATGAAAATAATTCTTTTGAGTCAAGTGTGTGAATATCTAAAAGCAAATATTCAGATTGTTTTATAGATGACAACCTCTGAATAACAACAGAAATACTAGGAAAGAAAACAGCATGTAAAGTATCTGACCCCGTTATAAATAAAAACACAGAATGAAGTGGTCCCATTTCTTACAAGAGGAGGAATGTAATATTATTTCAGAAAGCATAGAATATCATATATCTATATCAATTGCATGCCCCTCAAAATGTACCTATTGACATTTAAAAATAACCCCTTCACCTATCTATATTCACTCATTATTTTAAACCCAGTGAATTGTGCGAGGGTGATTAAGCCAATTCATTTTACTCAATGATAATAGAGGTTACAGTGATAACAGAGTTTTGATAAAGATTTTTAAACGATTTTCTAACCAGAATGAAAAAGTCATAAGCTATCTTTAGACATTATTGAATAATCAATTATAATTCTTTAAAAGTTGTCTGATTCATCTGTCAGTTCACAGGGTATCAAAGCAATTTTTTTCAATATTGATTCGCATTATTTCAATGCAAAGTATTGGGTCAGCTCATTTACTATTGTGAAAAATGGTATTTAGTGCTGTGGTGGGCTGAATAATGATACCCTCGAAGATAGCCACAGTTTAATCCTTGGAACCTGTTAATGGTACTTCATGTGGCAAATGTGATTTTATGCATATGTCATTAAATTACAAGTAGCAAAATGGGGAGGCCATCTTCGATTAACATCATGGTGTGCACTGAATGTAATCACGATGTCCTTAAAAGGCAGAAGGAAATTATAGACAGAAGATAGTGATGTATCCATGGAGAGAGAGACTGTAGTAACGTGACCACAAGCCAAAGAATGCCAGTAGATGGAAGAAGCAGAAAAGAAATTCTCTGGAGCCTGCACAAGTAGCACAGTACTGCAGAAAATTAATTTTGATCCAAACTAATTTTGTAATTTTGACTTCTAGAATTATGATACATTTATGTTGATTTAATCACATTTCTGTGATTTGTTACAGATGTCACAGGAAACTGATCTAAGCATATTTTGGTAAAATTCTATCACAGTCTCAATTATTCTGGTATATTGTCTCACACTCCATACTCTTCAATAAGTATCTAATTGGAATACTGGTCTTGGCATCAGGAGTGACATTTGCAATACACTTATAATCTTGGAGAACAATGAAATAAATAATTCATAAGCTTAAAATGACACTTGAGTCAGTTTAGAAAATTGAATATTTTTGTTTTTCAACTTTAAACTTAACACCCTATATATTTTCTTTAAAATGTCCTTCACGTTTTAGGAAGCACTCATTCACTGAAGAATTTCATTTAATCAGTAAAATATTTGCTTTCTTCTTACTTTCCTGTTTAAAAAATATCCCTTTTGTTTTACCTCTAAATATAAAATCAAACTGCCATATACTCAGAAACTCATAACCATATTTAATACTTAACTGTATATTTTCACTTTGTCATAAATTGCTTGTGACTATTTAATAAAAGATACAAATGCATTTGGGGGAAAGTTATTTTATGAATAAGGAGTGGTTAACACTCAAAATATAAATTAGAATTTCTTGCATGCAAATGTGAAAACTATGTATTCAAATGAGAGAGTAAATTTAAATCATATACCAATTATTATGCATTATATTATGTATGTGATATCTCAAGCAATTATGAAATCAGTAGATTTTATATAAGTATAAATTTACAAACTCACTTATTCATATGTGTCTCTTAATAAGTCAGTTTCTTCAATCTGGTTTTCCTGACATTTCCCCCCAAAAATGTCGATGCGTATGTAAGTCACTCCTTTTTCTGTCACTCAATATGAAAACGATCTATACAAGTATCAACAACAGAACGTTACATCTCAAAAAACAGGTGATTCAGTTGTTGTTATTATTGTTTTAGTCACTAAGTTGTGTCTGACTCTTTGGGACCCTGTGGTCTGTAGCCTGCTAGGCTCCTCTGTCCATTAGATTCCCCTTGCAGAAATACTGGAATGGGTTGCCATTTCCTTTTGCAGGAGATCTTCCTGACCCAGGCATCCAACCTGAATCTCCTGCTTGGCAGGAGATTCTTTTACCACTCAGTGTATTCTTTTACCACTGAGCCACCTGGGAAGCTCTTATGTTCCAAAAAAGTTTAAAAGAAGTTTTTTATTTGCAGTGTAAAAATAGGCCAAATTAAAATATTTTAATAAATAAAAACACAATATACTGAATTACAGAATTAGACATTATTAGAATCATCACTGCATGGTATACTAGGGGAACACAGATTAATGAAAATAAGAATAAGACCCTAAGAATATGCCTTAATATCTGAATTATTAAACAACATGCTATAATACAGATAGAAAATCATTCCTGAAGAAAGAGAACTCAGTAGCAAATCATTTGACAGGGAGGAAGGCCACTTCAGAAAGGTCATAGAGAAAGTGAGGTTATTATTACTGTTAGAGTGAAGTGGGGGAAATAATCTGAATATCAAATAAAAAAATATGGCATGTCTGAGGTTTCTTGGTAATCTGACATAATATGAGCAGAGATTAGAAGTGGGTCTGCTTTTCTAAGGAAGAAAAAGAGAAGCAATATGGAGAGAAATTGGGAAAGAAACTGTGAACACCATGATAAATAAGAGTAAATATAAATGAAGCTCTGTTTTTGTTTTCTGTTTTACTTCATTTCTGAGTTACTTAATTGAATTTAATAAATGAGTAGTTTTTCCCATGTCATTTAAAATACAGGCAGTCCTCATGTTGGACTGTAAAATTTATGGTGTGAGCTAAAACCAAACAGAGCTATCTTAAAATTCAATGGGAAAAATTATGATTGTAGATAAACTTTTGTCAAAATATTAAACTTTTTAAAACTTTTGTCAAAATAGTAAAAGCTATCTTTTTGTTAGTTGTATATTTACTAGTGAATGAATAGTAAAATTAATATTTACTTATTATATACTGTATTAAAATTATTGGAACACTGACAAAGTGCTTTATATTTTTTGTTTAAATAAAACTCATGAGAAGTAGTTTGAATAGGGCTTCTTTCTCTAGCTCCTTTTATAACATAAAATAATTTTTCTATGCCTTGGTGAATTGTAAGTTTCCTTCTAAGTTTGAGTCAGCTTTCAAAATTTTATTCTCTGTACTTTCAGTGTTATGAAGTACCTCTGAAAGTTTTATTAACATGAAATTTATATTCCAATATTACTTCCTCTGGGACATTTCATTTAAAAAAAATACATTGAAGTACAGTTGATTTACAATGTTGTGTTAGTTTCAGATGTACAGCAAAGTGATTTATGTATATATATATGTATGTGTGTGTGTATACACACACACACATACATATATATATATTCTTCTTTCAGATTTCTTTCCCTTAAGGTTACTACAAAATATTGGGCATAGTTCCCTGTGCCATACAGTAGGTCCTTGTTGTTTATCTATTTTATGTATAGCAGTACATATATGTTAATTCAAGGCTCCTAATTTTTCATTACCCACTTCTTCAGTTATGCTGGTAAATTGCCTCCACTGTGCTCCTCTCACTACATATCTTGAGTCTCCCGAAGAAAGCAGCATCAATATTTCCATTGTCAACCATCTTAATCACATCCAGATTACTCCTACTGTTACCATTTTTTCTTTTCTCTACTTTCATATTTATTGGTCTATTGCTTCATCTATTTTTGTAAAATAACACTTGGATGTATCAATGGGAGACAAGGTTGCAATAGAACCCCATCCTTTTCTGCTTTTATGTGAATTGAATTACAGATGGAGAGACCAATCCTGACAGACTCTGAAGGAAGAGAAGAGATTGATCACTGATCCTATCTGCTTCTGTCATTTATATAGTGTTTTGGAAGGAGGAGCTAGCAGCAAGTGTGTTTACAGTTGATATAGCCAAGTAAATTTAAGATGAACTATTAGGAAACAGTGTTATTTAAATAACTGTGCTAATTAAAACTCTTGTAAGTCAGAGCCCTACAGAAATATCAAATAAATGTAATATATAGGTAAATCTGGGCTCGCAGGTGGTGCTAGTGGTAAAGAACATGCCTGCCAATGCAGGTCAGCTTTAAGAGATGTGGGTTCAATCCTTGGGGCAGGAAGAGCCCCTGGAGGAAGGCATGGCAACCCACTCCAGTATTCTTGCTAGAAGAATCTCTTGGACAGAGGAGCCTGGCAAGCTAGAGTTCATAGGGTCACACAGTCAGACATGACTGAAGCGACATAAGAACACACATGTAGGGAAATCCAAATATCAATGAACAATCTTGATTAAAGGTGTGATGTAAAATCTAACATTTTTTGGTCAACACTTTACAATTTTTTTTTTTTTAAGTGACAGCAAAACATGAAGATTGTAATGGTGCATATCCAAATGGATGTTGCATTTGAAATCCTTAATCTGTGAGTCTGATAGTGCCTCTGCATCCTTCCTCCCCTGATCTGGGGCAGGCTGGCTGGCTTACTAGTAATTCTGGCCATTCTATTCTCATTTTGCCCAAATACATGTTGGGTGACCCAGAACTGCCCCTTCTTCTCAATGGTCATCCCTAAACACATCTTCAGACCCTGGTTTAACTCCAGCCTTCTGACACTTCTCTAGTTCGTACTCCACCTGTGACTCCTGATCACCTGGTGATCCACTAAGCCACACATTTGCCTCCCCCCACAGGCCTGCCCCTTCTTTGACTTCATCCTCTCCTGTTGCTTATTCCACAACTCTCAGGACTATAGCTCATTCCCTGGACATTCCCATCCCCATGCTTTTAAGGTTCCCAGTGCCTGGAGCACCTTCCCTTTGTGGGCCACCCAGTGCAGCATCAGAGCAGGAGGCTAGTTCCTGCATCCCAACCCAGGCCTCACTGGGTCTGTGGAGGAAGTCAGAGCCATGTCTTGTTCTACTTGATGTTCAGACCCCTGGGAAGGTACTATCGCCCCAGTCAAATTGGGTGGCTCATCCCAGAGGTCTGCTGGCCTCCCCCAGTGACCATAAATTAATTTTGACACTCAATAGCTCATCTTCCTCAAGCAGGGAATGGCATGAATAACCCTCCTCCACCCGTAGGCAAGCTTCTACCACCTTCTCTCACCTTTTCCCCCAGGGATGTTGCTCAACCCTAACGACTCCCCCAGCCCAGCACCCAGCCCTTCCTGAGGGACCCACAGAACTATTGAGAGGGGCTGATCCATTAGACCGCACCTGCCAGACAGAAGTGATATCACATAGTGGTTCCTGCTGAAAGGCAGAGAATCTCATATCAAGTTATTCTTCCCAATAAGCACTGATAATTTTGCCTATGGAACTTGTAAATTCATTGTAGTAACTAGTCGTCAGCTTCCTCGGCTCCCCCGTCAAAACCTTCGTTCCTACTCTCCTGGGATGGAGGAGGTCAGGAGAACCACTCCTCATTTGGTTCACCCAAACACACGGTGAGGAATGTCTGCCTACATAACCATCAATATCACTTATTTAGTTAAACAAACAACAACAAATTAGAACCTAATCATCATAAGAATTATGTTTACTTCAGTATCTCACTTGAGTGTGATTTCCCTCCCTCCACCCCCAGGGTTAGCTTTATTTCTTCCAAAGAAAATTATCTTAAGCTTCATAATTAGAAGGATAGTTGTCTCAAACAAATCTTAATGGTTCAAAGCTAAAGGTGATCTATATCTTTTATTTAGGCATTTATGATTAAGCTTATGAATTTGGCAGATTTCAAGTGGTGCAGTAAAAAGAATTAATAAAGAGAAACTAATCAGATAGAATTGGGGGACCAGAAGGAGGAGCTCCCATGCCCCCCTCTGATAGCAGAGCCCCATAGGAAGAAGAAAGACTTCACTTATTTCTTGGCAAGGACTCAGCAATTGAAAAACCATGGACTGTTTACTACAGCCCTCTGAACTCCTTTTTCTCTCTAGAAAAGAGTTCTCCTTCCCTTGCCTTGCAGGGACTTGCACATGGTTTGCTTTGGTTGTAGACCTCATGTTGCCATTCTCTACTGATCTGGAATCAACCCATCTTTGCCAGAGAAATATCTGTCAATTTGTTTCAGATCAAGAATAGCAATATAAGAAAGAGCAAACTTTAACCCCTTCCTTTTCCCCTTAGAATATGACAGAAGTGTTCAAAGGAGATTAAAAATAAAAGGGGGGCCTTAATCAGTGTTAAAAACAAGAGGATTAGGATAAAGCAATTGTTCAAAACTCAAAATATTTTTCCCAAATGCATGGCAGAAGATTGTACATTAAAGGAAATTTCTGTTATTAACTCTTACCCTACAGAGAGCAAAAAAGTTGTGAGATGTTATGTGAAGTAGAAAAAGGAAATTTTGATAAATCTCAAATAAGTATCAAATAAACTGTAGGAGGGAAGTCAAAGCTGATGCCTGGTCACAGGGCTAATCGCAATTCCTGCCTTTTAGTAACAACTTTTGAATTCAAAGGCTGTGGCTGCAGTGCTGCAAGGTTGACACTGAGGTGACATATTGGCTACACACTAATTCTCTATGGAAGAATGATTCACTTCAATGTGGGGGAAAAACTTTGAAATCAGATGAATTCCTTGGTTCTTGGGAAAGAGGACTAGAAGAGAATGCCAGTAATTAGAAGAGTGAGAATTACTCTACCAGAAACCACTTTTGTTCAGTATAATAATATTTATATTCAAAATCTCAAAATAAGAAAAAGTTTTAAGTGGTGAAATTAAGCTTCTGAACATTTGTTTATGGAAATGATGACAAAGAAATCACTCTTTCACTAGCACAGAGGGAAGAAAAGCAAGTGCTGCTCTCTTCCTCAATGTTTTAAAACTATATACAATCTTTATGAAATATATTCTGGCAATGGTTTTTTATAGGTTTAGCCCTGACAATTTCAAATGTTGATTGTGCCCTTTCTGGATCTTCAGAGTTAAAGGGCAGAATGTTACTGATGCCAGATGGTTCATAGGGGCCTGGTGGACGTAAGGCTTCTCTATGTTCACTGTTTATATTAAAAGCCATTATATCTGAAAATAATTTTTTGCACCATAACTTATACAAAGATCTAGGGAACATTGCTACAGTTTTCCTGCCTACAACACTCAGACAAGTTTCTGTCACAGAGAGCTCACTGTCCTTCAGTAAGGATGACACTTTTGAGTTTCTGAGGTGGATATCACCAGGGATGGCAACATGGTGGGAACACAATGCAAGTCATTGTTAAACCTTGGTGAGAGAATCCGATTTTCACCTTTGATTATTTATAATTGCCATTAAAATGTGAATTTCCTTATTGTATAGATAACTATATCTACTGACATTTCCTCTGTAAATATCTGTTTATAATTTTCATTGTTTAGGTAAATCCTAAAGGAAATCAACCATGAATATTCATTGGAAGGACTGATGCTGAAGCTCAAGCTCTAGTACTCTGGCCACCAGAGTCAACTCATTGTAAGAGACCCTGATGCTGGGAACGATTGAAGGCAAATGGTGAAGAGGGTGGCGAAGGAAGAGATGGTGAGTTAGCATCACTGACTCAATGGACATGAATTTGAGAAAATTCCAGGAGAGAGTGAAAGGCAGAGGACCCTGGTGTGCTGCAGTACATGGGGGTAACAAAGAGTTGGACACAAAAGTTAACAAATGAACAATAATAATATAAGAATAAGAAATTATTTGTATTAGGGTTTTTCTTAAACAAAATTTTTCACTGAAGTGGTGTCCTAAAAATAACAATTGATAAAACAATCATGACAAAGTATGTAGATACATTCCATAGATGATTATAAATAGGATGGCCATATGCAGCCTCTCATTATTTACAAGATAAAGCTGAAGTCCTGTGTAAAAGCAGATACAAATTTTTCATGTTGTGAGAAGTCTTAAAAAAGCTAAATCAGGTAGAAATGATGCAAATCTGGCAAGAATTCTGATACCAAGAGATGAATATTCACCCTTTCTCTCTTTCTACATTCCTCTCCCTAATTCACAATTATTCTATTGAGCATCTATTTGGGGATGGATAGTAATACAGGTAATTATTAAGTCAAATATATCATGTTTTATGTCAATTAACAATTGATTTTCAACATTCCACATCAGAAACTTTGTGTAATTTGAAGCTTCTAATAAGAATATTTCACAGAAGCACTGTGGTACTGACTTATCATCATCATTATGAACATCTTTGTTAAGTGTATATGCCAAAAATGTTTTTGAGAATCTTCACAATTTTTTCACATTAGTTATTTATTTTCTGTTTTTTGTTTTTTTTTTGTTTTTTGTTTTCTGTTTTTTGTTTCTTTTGCTCAATTTCTTTTGTTGTGTTTCTGAATTTTCAAGAATGTAATTTTTTCACTGTATTTTGCAGACATCTTCTCTTTTTCAGCTTTCTCTTTGCTTTTCAAATTTTTCTTGTAAGACTTTTTGTGGTTATGGAAAATAGACCTTTTATTCTTCACTGTCTCTTTAACGTCTGTTACATCAGTTGAACCTGTTTTCTCCTCTACATATAACCACAGTCCTCCCTATAATTTCTTCCACTTGACAGCCTCCAAATTTAGTTTTAGATAAATATCCATTATGCCAGAAAAAGAAACATTTGATCATTATGATAAAGTGCCAAAATTGCTTCCATACTAGTATGAATTTGCAGTCATACTACCTTTAATCAATAGGTAGTCTATTTCCTTAAGAAGTTTATTTCCTTAGTAAGTCTATTTCCTTAGTACTCACTTGGGCCAATAGCACTAGAATAATGCTACGCTAGTGTTGAGTGTAGTCTTCACCAGGCCTTGCAAAATGCTCATGTCTTTTTTAATCTTTTGTCTTCACTATGGCAGATGCCGAAGGTGAGCTACTGGGGAGAGTGAGAAACAAGCATGAGCCACATCAGCCCAAGCTACCAACTCAACACTGAGAAGTACAGAGAAACCAGCTAAGATCAGCTAAGCTGCCTAGTTGACCTTCAGGTAACCACAGTCACTTTGAGCTTTGCTGAATCCAGCTTAGATGAGTCGACCCATACATGTGTGCCAAAAACTCATGAATAAACTAAATGTTAATTGCTGTATGCCATGAATATACTGTGTTTTTTCAGTTCGGTTCAGTTCGGTTCAGTTCAGTTCAGTCGCTCAGTCATGTCCAACTCTTTGAGACACCATGAATCGCAGCTCGCCAGTCGTGGCCTGTCCATCACCATCTCCCAGAGTTCACTCAGACTCACGTCCATCGAGTCAGTGATGCCATCCAGCCATCTCATCCTCGGTCGTCCCCTTCTCCTCCTGTCCCAAATCCCTCCCAGCATCAGAGTCTTTTCCAATGAGTCAACTCTTCTCATGAGGTGGCCAAAGTACTGGAATCTCAGCTTTAGCATCATTCCTTCCAAAGAAATCCCAGGGCTGATCTCCTTCAGAATGGACTGGTTGGATCTCCTTGCAGTCCAAGGGACTCTCAAGAGTCTTCTCCAACACCACAGTTCAAAAGCATCAATTTTTCGGCGCTCAGCTTTCTTAACAGTCCAACTCTCGCATCCATACATGGCCACTGTCCGCCCCCCCCCCCCCCAAAATGTAGCATTTTTATGGCACTATAACTGATCGAAGCAAACACCTTTCAATTGTATACATATTTAACTATATGCTGTTCACGTGTTTTGGAGAAGGAAATGGCAACCCACTCCAGTGTTCTTGCCGGGAGAATCCCATGGATGGAGAAGCCTGGTGGGCTACAGTTCATGGGGTCACAAAGAGTCAGACACTACTAAAGTGACTCAGCATGCATGCACATTCATGTGTTTTATTGCACAACTGTGTAGTGTGGATTATAAAACATTAAAAACAAATTGATAACTGACAACAAGAAACAAATGTAAATTAAATATTTTCTTGTATACCCACTTTTTAGATTATGTATTATTATACTACAGTGTCATTATACTACAGTGTCATTTCATCAGGGTGGCATTTATGTTTCATACATTATATGCCTCCATGGAACCTTCAATTTCATCTTACTAAGCACTCATAACATTGGAATTTTTTCTCATATCCATCCCCATTCTAAATATTAATAGCAAAACTCAAGTAATCAGGATCTATATTCATCTCTTTTAATGCAAAGATCTGACTCATTGGAAAAGACCCTGATGCTGGAAAAGACTGAGGGCAGGAGGAGAAGGGGGCAACAGAGGGTGAGATGCTTGGATGGCATCACCAATTTGATGGATGTGAGTTTGAGCAAACTCTGGGAGATGGTGAAGGACGGGGAAGCCTGGTGTGCTGCAGTCCGTGGGGTCACCAAGAGTTGGATAGGACTGAGCGACTGAACAACAACAAGAAATCAGGATCTGTGTTCATCTCTTTCATTGTTCTATTTGACGCTTAGGAAAGAATGTGGCAAAGAATAGTAATTTATTCTTTAACATTTTCAGAGGTATTGTTTTTTCATCATGATTTTCTTTATTTTGTAACACTTATAATTCTCCCAACTCTAAAGGAGATAATATATTTTATTTTATGTCTTTAATATATATCTCTGGGCTCTGCATAGCTTTTATAAATCTGTGTAGAATGTTTAAACAACTACTTTTCTCTAAATTATCTATTTATTTCATATTGATTTTGAAGCCACTATAAAAAACAGTATGAAGGATCCTCAAAAAAAGTAAAAGTAGAACTACCATATGATTCAGCAATTCTGCTTCTGGGAACACATCCAAAAGAAACAAAATGACTAACTCAACATTATATCTGCACATCCATGTTCATAGCAACATTATTCACAATAGCCAAGAATTGGGAATAACGTAAGTGTCTATCAACCTACAAACAGATGAAGATTCCCTATATATAATATATTAGGAATGTGATAAAAAGTTACAAACTTTCAGTTGCAAGATAGATAAGTGCTAGGGAGGTAATGGGCTTGCCAGGTGATGCTAGTGGTAAAGAACCTGCCTGCCAATGAAGGAGACATAAGACACGTGGGTTCAGTCCCTGGATTGGGAAGATCCCCTGGAGGAGGGCACGGAAATCCACTCCAGTAAAATCCCATAGACAGAGGAGTTTGGAGGCCAATAGCCAATAGGGTTGCAAATAGTTGTACACAACTGAAGCGATTTAGCAGGCATGCAGTTCTGTAATGTACAACATGATGACTGTAGCTAATACTGGTGTATCATATATAGGAAAGTTGCTAAAAGAATAAAGTCTAAGAATTTTCATGATAAGGAGAAATTTGTACCTTTTATTCTTTCTTTACTTTTTATTATATTTGTACAAAAAGATGAATTTTAGCTGAATCTATTGTAGTAATCATTTCAAACATATGAAAATCAAATCATCATGGTGTATGCCTTAAATTAATACAGTGATATATGTCAATTATTTCTCAGTAAAACTGGAAAAATACATAATTCAATTTGTAAGTTGTCTATGTAGTACTTTATATTTCTAGATGAAAATATTCAGATTGTTTCCAAGTACACTGGGAGTTCTTAAACCATTATATAAAATGTTCTTAAACCTTTATATGAAATGAATACATTTTTTGTCAAGCCAGTTTTAACCAGGCATAGTTAAATGAAATTTAAAAAGACCTATTTAAATAGTCGAGAGTGAGAAAAATGTATTATGTGGGTGCCAGAGGGTCTAAGAGATTAAGTTTAGTGTGTATTCCCAAATTATTGGAAGCAAAATCTGCCTAGATTATGTATCTACTTCTGTGTCTTGGTTCTTCCCTGTCCCTTCTCTCCAGAATACATCATTCTACTCTTCAAAAACCATGTAATGTATAACACTTCATGACCTTTCTGCTTCAAGGGCCATCAAGTGTAACTGATCAGAGTTTCTATGACTTAATTTATATCCCTAAAGAGTATCTGACTGGCTTAGATTAGATCAAGTTTCCTTCTAGACAGTTATTTCTGTTACCCACAATTTATGACTTCTAAAAGAACAGGATACCAAATTTATTCCCACTATGGTTAACTGAGAGAGAAAGATGAGGAACAAAATATTTCATAAGTATTTACTGTGCCAGATATAAAGTGAGTATCAAGAAACATTTTACAACAATAAATTAATTAAATTTCTTAATATAAAATGTATTAAACTTCTTGCAAAGTGGTAATAACTACTTTCAACACATTATTTAAAAATCTTATTCATCATAAGAAAAGAAAATATATGATTTCCATAAGAAATGTTTCTCATAAAATTTAAAAATGTAAATCCAAGCAGAATTAAATAACCAAGGAGATACAGATGTATCTAATTAAAAGTCCTTGACAATAAGGTTTCCAATTCTTTCAAGTTAATTTTATATTTGAGGAATGTTTCAATCATTATCACAATGGAATTTGTTTTGGAGATTGAAAATAACTAACTGTGAATTTTACCAGGGATAGTTAATAATTGAAAACTAAATTTACTTCTGCAAATGTAATAAAATGTAAAAGAGGACATTTCTGATTAAAGAGAAATTGCATTTAAGATTATAATATTCAAAATATACAATGTAATGTTATGCATAAATAAGTTAAAGTATTTCTAAAAAATTTATATATTATAATGAAAATAAAGGGAAGTCATTCAAAAGTTTTTGAAAAAAATTAAAGACATGAACAAGAAATTAATAATAGATGAGGACAGATCTCAGAAGAATAAATTAAGTCAGAAAATAAATACACAGAAACATTTGTAACTGACAACTAAAAAATAGAAATAAACATTAGATAACATTTTTACCAACTAAAGTTACAAAGTTTCAAAAACAAAGAAATACATGATTCAAAAAGGTGTCAATGTTTTAAAAGTGTATTTTAACAGTGAACATTAATACAGATTAATACAGAGATTAATACAAATAACGTAATCAGATTCTTCCCAATCCAACTTGCCTATAGACTGCAGCTATAAACTCTGGACAAAATACAAAGAAATGATAATCTGAAGTCACTAAACAGTAAACAAAAATTGGCTCTGGTGGTGACATTTAGTATGAGTTTGATTTGTCTTGAATATTTCTAGTTTCACAAGTTTGATTTGGTTTGAATATCTCTATTTTCTTGATTTTCACCCTAAGGTGTGTTCAAGATGCCACCATGGAGAATGGCTTAAACTCAAACACACATACACACACACACACTCTCTCTCTCTCTCCCCTTGTCTTTGTTAGCTGAGGAACCAAAGAGCAGAATTCAAGGCAAGTACAGCCACCGGAGCACTAGTGGAAAGTCCTCCAAGTCAGTGAAAATCCTAAATTCTATGTGCAAATTCTGCCCAAATCCTTGGGCTCTATCGTGATAGCATATGCATGCATCAATCTAGCTAAACTTAAATGATCTGAACAAAAGTTTGCAGTTGCTGCCCAACAAGCAGAGTTGGCTGTTTGATTTCCACACTTTTGATTGTCTGTTTAGTAACTGCATACATAAAACTCCGAATATTGCTAGTCTAGAGTGTCCACACCTGCAATTTACAGTATCCAGGATAAAATCAAAATCCAATATAACATAAAAGGGAAACTATTACAGGTTATCAAGAGAAAGCATTTAACAGAGAATGACCCCAAGATGACCACAAGTTATGATTAGCAATCATGGATTTTTAAGAGAGCTATCACTATGCTACACAACATAAAAGAAACATGCTTTCAGTGATTGAAAAGACAGAAAAATCTACAGGTAAACTTCAACAAAGAAACAAATAAAAATTCCCAAGCTTAAACAATAGATATGGATTAAAAATTAATTAGATTTATTTGGCATGGTGATAACAGAGCAGAGCCAGTGAACTTGAATATAAATGTACTCTTCTAAAGAAGAGAAAAAGAAAACTATTTTTTTTAATGAAGAGAAGCATTGTCTCAGCAATGTTTGGGGAAATGTACAAAGGTCTAATATATGTATAGTTGAAGTCTCAGACAACAGGGAAAAAAAAGGATACAGCAGGAAAAACACATGAGAAAATAATAACCAACATATCCAAAATTTGGTGAAGGCTATAAATTTTTAGACTCAAGTTCAGCAAATTCAAAGCAGCATGATCAAATGTAAACTATGAGCTGCCACATTAAAAAAGAAAACAAATTTTAATTGAAGCAAAGTAAGAAAAGAAATATTGAAAATGTAATAAATATCAAAAACATAATGATAATGAGAAAAATATCATAGCACATAAGGGGACTATAAGTTTATATCACCATTAAAGTTTTGTCAAAAACTAGGGAGGCAAGAGAACCACCTCCAAGTGGAGAGAGAAAACCTGTCAGCCCCAAAGTCTATATCCAGCAAAAAAAAAATCCTTATATAAGGTGAAATGAGCATTCTTAGATAAACCAATGTTTACAGAGTTGCTACCAGATTTCTCAGAAGATTTCAGGTCTGCAGAAAGAAATGAAGATCATCAGAAATGGAAACTATCTGGATAAATATAAAACACAAAATTTTCTCAACATTACTTTGAAATATAAAGACATATTTAAAACAGATAATTTCTTGTGGTATATTACATAAGATAAATATGGCATCAGGTACAGCATAAGGCTTAGTGAATGGACCAATCAGTTCAGTTCAGTTCAGTCACTCAGTCATGACCAACTCTTTGCGACCCCATGGTCTGCAGCATGCCAGGCTTCCCTATTCATCACCAACTCAAGAAGCATGCTCAAACTCATGTCCATTGAGTCGGTGATCCCATCCAACCACCTCATCTGCTGTCTTTGCCTTCTCCTCCCTCCTTCAGTCTTTCCCAGCATCAGGGTCTTTTCCAATGAGTCAGTTCTTCACAACAGGTGACCAAAGTATTGGAGTTTCCACTTCAGCATCAGTCTTTCCAATAAATATTAAGAACTAATTTCCTTTAGGATGGATTGGTTTGATCTCCTTGCAGTCCAAGGGGACATCAAGGGTCTTCTCCAACACTACAGTTAAAAAGCATCAATTCTTTGGCCCTCAGCTTTCTTTATAGTCCAACTCTCACATCCATACATGACTACTGGAAAAAATCATAGTTTTGACTAGACGGACCTTTGTTGGCAAAATAATGTCTCTGCTTTTTAACATGCTATCTAGGTTGGTCTTGTTTTTCTTCCAAGGAGCAAGTGTCTTTTGATTTCATGGCTGCAGTCACCATCTGCAGTGATTTTAGAGCCCCCCAAAATAAAGTCTCTGACTGTCTCCATTGTTTCTCCATCTATTTGCCATGAAGTGATGGGACCGGATGCCATGATTTTTGTTTTCTGAATGTTGAGTTGTAAGCCAACTTTTTCACTCTCCTCTTTCACTTTCATCAAGAGGCTTTGTGGTTCTTCTTCACTTTCTGCCATTAGGGTGGTGTCATCTGCATATCTGAAGTTATTGATATTCTCCTGGTAATCTTAATTCTAGCTTGTGCTTCATCCAGCTCAGCATTTCACATGATGTACTCTGCATATAAGTAAATAAGCAGGGTGACAATATGCAGCCTTGACATATTCTTTTCTTGATTTGGAACCAGTCTGTTGTTCCATGTCCAGTTCTAGCTGTTGCTTGTTGACCTGCATACAACTTTCTCAGGAAGCAGAAATGGACCCATGGGTTTTTCCATAATATTGTATAGTATTAATTCTAAGTAAACTATGAAAAATTGAGAATGCTTACCATAATCCCTAAATCAATCATACATGTGGAAAAAAAGGCTTTCGCATAAAAGCCAGTAGATAAAATCTAACTGTAAACAAGTAGTTTGGAAAATAATACAGTAATAAATTTTAACATATTTCAGGATTCTTATTGATTAATGCCTAGTCATTAGAACTTAGCAATTACAAAGCAAAAATGAATTTTGACAGACACAGATAGACAGAGATTCATTCAGTCGTGTCCAACTCTTTGTGACCCCACAAACTGTAGCTGGTTAGGCTCCTCTGTTTACGGAATTCTCCAGGCAATAATGCTGGAGTGCACTTCCATTTCCTTTTCCAGGGGATCTTCCCATCCCATGCATTGAACCTTGGTCTCCCACATTGCAGGCAGATTCTTTACCATCTAGGACACCAGTGCATTTCGAAAGAAGCACTGGTAAGATATTGACAATGGTTGTTTAACTATACAATTTTACATTTACTAAAATTTTACATTTTTAAGTTCTATACCATTTATTTTGAAATTATTACTATTTTATTTCACTAGTGCCCTTGCAATTGTGAAAACTGTGTTTTTGGTTATTTGGTTCTTTCTCTTTATTTGTCTCACAAACATAAACACTCATGTGGAGTCAAGGTTTCTGGTTTTCTTTCAGGACACTTTGCAATAAGGTTACTGCATTTCTGTTTCAAATAGCATTTATCAGTACTACACAGTGTGCTCAGGAGATTGGTCAGGAAAACAGATTATAGCAACCTTCCAGTACTGCAAGGTTAAGTGATTTGACCTAGGTCATAGAAAAGATAAATGACACTACTAAGAACAGAGCCTGGATAATGTAAAGAGCTTGTTTTAAATTTATTCTCCAACGTTAGTTTCTAAATCAGAGTTTTTACTTTACAGAATAGAGCGAAATTAAATAAGTAAAAATGTAGCTCATATTGAGTTGCTATCAATTCAATTCTGTTATCTCATATATTTTAATTTTCAAAAATGATATATTCCCTTTACTTTCATGAAATATTATGGATAACTAAATAAGTGTTTATACAGATAGATGACTAGGAACCAACTGTTTGAGAACCACATTAGGTTGGGTGCATTCGTTGAAAAAGTCTTTGAAAATTTGACTAAGAAACAATGCTTAGTATCCTCTAATTCTAAAGAGACAATTAAGTCTGCTAGCATAGTATTCTTTAGCGTCTTTTATATCTAATATTTTATTCATTCAGTTATTCATTCTAACATATGCTTTAAGTAAGAAATTTGGTTTCTGAAAATGAGCTGAGATAAAGATTGAATTATCAGAATCACAGAAGAAGGACTCTTTATTTGCTGGCCTGGACGTGAGAATAAAGTGAAGATCAATCCCATTATAGTCACTATATCCAATATTGACTAAATTTGCCTTCAGGGTGTGGCTTGCAGGATCTGCTTTGTGACTCAGTGCACATTTAACTGGCACAAACAATACTTGCTCTTCACAGTCTGACTCAAGGGGTGATTGATGTTATTAATGTTCAAAGAATTTTCAAAGACTTTATATGTAAACATTCTAGAATAAAAATCATCAGTAAGAAAATAATTTATAGACACTTTCTAAATATATATTTTTAAATTTTGCTCTAGCATCCTTGGTCTATATTGTTTCACAGTGTGTGATTTCTATTTGCCATCCCAAGGCCAAGGGGATTTGGAATTAACTTTACTTAGAGGTCAGAAACATGACCTGGCCAGGGTCACGCAATACTCTCCCAGAGCAAGTGAGGCAAAGGGAAAGGGATGCTGAGGTTTTTATTTGCACAAACACTATTAGTGATGCTCTCAAGTTAGGATGGTTTATCATTGGCCAGATTCTTTCTGTTTCTTGCTTTTTTTTTTTAATCAAATCACATTTCCATGGTTTCTGCCTGGTTCACTTTGCATATTCCAATAAATTCTGTTTTTGCTTATGATAGTTATAGTGAGCTTTTATTTCTTGCAATCAAGAACTCTGACAGATACAAAAAAATCTTCATTATTATACAAGTAAGTATGGACTCTAGATTTTTCAACCACTTTTTTGGAATTTGGATTTGAATTTAACATTTTTTTTTTTCACAAACTCTGTTACTCTTTATGAGTTATTTGGCCTAAACTTTATTTGCCAAGTTCATTTCTCTTAATTGCAGTTTTGTGAAACAGAGAAACATTTGTTGGTTCCATGATGATCCTTTTAAGTAGCTAAAACCTTTTAGCTTCCTAATGTAGCACAAACTAAGACATAGATGCAGATATTTGTTAATGCATTAATGTACTTATTTTTGGTAAAAAGATAAAGATACTTCCTGTGAAACTTAAAGGATTGGATAGTCAAGATTCTAGAGAAGATAGAGAAACTCCTCAACTAATTTCAGCTCCATTAGAACACTAAGCAACTGGTATTCAGAGAAATCCACTTATTACTTTGATGTTTACCCTGAATTAAGAACAGTTCATTCCTAGAGATTTCCTCCTAACTTTTTTTTTGTGAGCTATCTTTAGAAAAAAAAATTATTAAATTTTATACCTTACTTTCAAATTTATCATTTGATTCTTTCTCTGGCATGATAAATAAATCAGAAACAAAGCAGTTTTTAAAAATAGTGCATATCAAGTATCAACTGGTAGCCTGATAAAAAGTACAAGAAAATGTCCATGAGAATAGCCTGTCATATGTGCTATATAATTGGGGAAAGGAAAATGAGAATATTAATAAACAAAATAACTTTGCATCAGACTACAGCTACAAATTAAAGGACCTGATTAAAAAGTAACCAAATAAAATTTGAAATTAAAAGCAAAACACATCAGTCAGAAGGCAATCAATATTTTAAAAGTGGATATAGAAAAATATAACAATGAGACTTTAGAGACAAATAGGTAATGCCATTACAAGCAAAGGTGAGCCTTTTAGTATTTATTCATCTTGACATGTTTATTAAGGAGGATGCTAAAAGCTAGGCAATTATATTAATTCTTATGATGGAGGTATTTGTTACGGGAAAAAAAAAACAACGGAGATGGAAATAAAGCCTCTTCTTCATAAGTTTCTTTCTAAAATAAATTTATATATTATTACAAAGGTCCATCTAGTCAAGGCTATGGTTTTTCCAGTGGTCATGTATGGATGTGAGAGTTGGACTGTGAAGAAAGCTATGCGCCGAAGAATTGATGCTTTTGAATTGTGGTGTTGGAGAAGACTCTTGAGAGTCTCTTGGACTACAAGGAGATCCAACCAATCCATCCTAAAGGAGATCAGTCCTGGGTATTCATTAGAAGGACTGATGTTGAAGCAGAAACTCCAATACTTTGGCCACCTGATGCCAAGAGCTGACTCATTTGAAAAGACCCTGATTCTGGGAAAGGTTGAGGGCAGGAGGAGAAGGGGATGACAGAGGATGAGATGGTTGGATGGCGTCACTATCTCAATGGACATGGGTTTGGGTGGACTCCGGGAGTTGGTGATGAAAAGGGAGGCCTGGTGTACTGCAGTTCATGGGCTCACAGAGTTGGACACGACTGAACAACTGAACTGAACTGAACTCAAAGTGGTAGCACATATATTAGAGGTTACCTAGTAATCTTTGCTTTAATGGAAAATGCATTTTCTAGGAGTTGTTTAATAGGTAGATAATTCTTGTAAGCTCTTTGTAATTATAACATCTTTCTGAAACATGAGAACTTAAATATTCAAATATTTTAAAGGCTTATATATAATGTTTTCTTTAGAATTTTATTTACTTTTTTAAAAGTAAGTTAGAAAGCTGATATTTGAATATTGAAATTAATTTCTTAAATGTTAACAGAGTGCAAAAGCACCATTAATAATTACTGAGGCTTCAACAGTACATGAACTGAGAACTTCCAGATGTTCAAGCTGGATTTAGAAAAGCAGAGGAAACACAGATCAGATTGTCAACATCTGTTGGATCATCAAAAAAGCAAGAGAGTTCCAGAAAAACATCTACTTCGGTTTTATTGACTATGCCAAAGCCTTTGTCTGTGGGATCACAACAAACTGTGGAACACTCTTAAGAGTTTGGAATACCAGACCACATTACCTTCTTCCTGAGAAATCTGTAGGCAGGTCAAGAAGTTACAGGACCAGATATGGAATAGCAGACTTTTTCCAAATTGGGAAAGGACATCAAGGCTGTATATTGTCACCCTGCTTATTTAACTTATATGCAGAGTACATCATGCGAAATGCCAGGCTGCGTGAAGCACAAGTCGGAATCAAGATTGCTGGAAAAAAGATCAATAACCTCAGATATGCATTGACACCACCCTGATGGCAGAAAGTGAAGAGGAACTGAAGAGCCTCTTGATGAAAGTGAAAGAGTAGAGTGAAAAAGCTGACTTAAAACTCAACATTCAAAAAACCGAATATCACGTTATCTGGTCCCATTACTTCATGGCAAGCAGATGAGAAAACAATGGAAACAGTGAGAGACTATTTTCTTGGGCTTCAAAATCACTGCAGTTGGTGACTGCAGCCATGAAACTCAAAGGTGCTGGCTCCTTGGAAGAAAAGCTATGACCAACCTAGACAGGATACTAAAAAGTAGAGACATTACTTTGCCAACAAAGGTCCATCTTGTCAAAGCTATGTTTTTTTCAGTAGTCATGTATGTATGTGAGAGCTGGATCATAAGGAAAGCTGAGCGCTGAAGAATTGCTGCTTTTGAACTGTTATGTTGTAGAAAACTCTTGAGAATCCCTTGGACTGCAAAGAGATCAAACCAGTTCATCCTAAAGTAAAACAGTTGTGAATATTCTTTGGAAGGACTGACGTTGAAATTGAAACTTCAATACTTTGGCCACCTGATGCGAAGAACTGACTCCTTGGAAAAGATCGTGATGCTGGGCAAGATTGAAGGTGTGAGGAGAAGGGGATGACAGAGGATGAGATGGTTGGATGGCATCACCGACTCAATGGACATGAGTTGGAGCAGGCTCCAGGAGCTGGTGGTGGACAGGGAAGCCTGGTGTGCTGCAATCCATGTGATCACAAAGAGTCAAACGTGACTAAGCAACTGAACTGAACTGAATTTGTGATTTATGTCAAAACACATGCATATCTCTAATTTATATCAATGTATTATCAAAATTATAGATATTATTTACTTTTTCTTAATACTTATAAATTACTATCTGAGAATTTATCCTAAAACTTTCATGCAGTCTTTTAATTATAAAAGAAATAATCATAATTCCTTTAAACTTCTCCTTTTTAAATCTCTAAGATAGACCAGATCAATGCCAACAGTATTGTATAACTGAAAGTCTTACAAGCAACTTTGAGGAATTAATAACTTTCCATCAATATAATTTAGAGTAGGTATTGTTCAATCTCTAAGTCATGTCTGACTCTTTGTGATCCCACTAAGATACACATAATTTAAAGTAAAAAAGAAGGGATCCCTTCTTTAATGCCATTACTCTGATGTTCAGTACATTGGAGAATTAAATGAATAACAAAGTATCTTTTCAGAAAGAAATTAAAGTTAGAAGTACATACATGAGATAGTTGAAGTAGAAATATAAAGTAAATATACCAATGCTCTTTTATGAAGATATGTCTCATTCTGCTTAAAAATCTTGCAGAAAGACAAGGAAGCATGTGGGTCTTGAGATAAACCAAGCTGTATTGGGAGGATCAGTGCAAAGAGAGGAGACAGTTTATTCTAGGGCAAGGTGGGAAAAAAAATCAAGTCTAGAGAAACAGTGCATGTGCTTTTCCCGGAGCAAAGGGGATGAAATTTAAATGCTTTGCAAAGAAAGTACAGTATAGGTTTTGTGAACCTCTAAAAATAGAAGGAGATAATAATTATGTTAGAGAGTTGATTAACCTTGATTTTTGCATGTTAATAATATGATTAAAAGAGATTTGAGAAAAGTATAAATACATATATACTAGATTATGAGAGTTAATGTGGATCCTGCATGCCTACATAGAATGAAATTTAAATCACAGCTTTGTACATTAGGTCCTCAAAAGGCAAGAGGGGGTGGTAATAATTTTATTATGGCTGTAAGTGAAATTAGAGGCAGGCTTGATCCATTTGCTATGTTGGTTTTAATTATAGGAATCAACTATATCTCTGAATGTGTTCAGAGAGTAAGTTAAAAATGTTAAAATTCTAATCACAGGAAAAGAGTCAGTGAAAATTACATACAAGTAATTTCAGTGTTTAGTTTGTTCATTTTTCTCAGCTTTGGAAAGAATATCTTGGTTATGGATGACATTGTTCTCTGTATCTATCTAAGGTGGAAGAAGAATCTAGTCCCGTTATATTAGCCTTATTGCTTCTGTGTTAATATTGTGAAGTATCCATTTTAAAAGGAAAACTAAAAGTCAGCACTTCTCTCCAGGAAATGAATAAATGAATAAATGCAAAAAGCCTGTCAAGCAATATTTTATAAATGTTGAAACCTTAGGTAGCTACAAAATATTGCTTGACAGGCTAAAACCTTAGGTAGCTATGGTTCAGACAGTAAAGAATCTGCCTGCAGTGCAGGAGATCAGGGTTCAATCCCTGGATCAGGAAGATCCTCACGAGAAGGAAATGGCAACCCACTCCAGTATTCTTGCCTGGAGAACTCCATGGACAGAGGAGCCAAGAGGGCTACAGTCCCAGGGGTTGCAAAGAGTCAGATACAATTAAGTGACTAACACTAGGTAGCTATACCCATATCAATAGTTAGAAGATGGTTCAAGCTGCTGAAAAAGTTGCCATAATCCTACCTAATATTAACTATCTGGCTTAAAACAAGCAGAATGAGAAAAAAATTCAGATATATATATTTTTAAAAATTAACTTTAATTTTCTTGTAGGAAAAAAGAACAGATTAACTGCCTCAGGGCTCTATATATTACCTCAGTTAAAGAAATTAGCTTGATAATGACATATATAGTCCATTTTTTATGGGGTATTTATAGGCATGGAATTAATTCCAGCTATGTTTTAATGGATGCTTATTATATAACTATTATAAGTTGGTTGCATTAGGTAACTAAATCATTAGAAATGAGAAATGGGAGGCAGATGACTTCTTCTTCTTCTTTTTTTTTTTTTTGATTAGTATGGTCCTGGGGTAACTGTAATTGAATTACTATACTTTCTGATACATTTCAGAAGCTCTCTAGGGGGATCAAGACAAAAAGCATGAAAGAGATGAGCCATCCAGTATATAAAATAACACTTTTCAACAAATAATGAACAGAATTTTGAAGCAGAAGAAAGCTTTTCAGTAATCTTGATAAAGGCCTCAGAAATAGTCAATGGAATGTTCACTTTTTAACAGCATTGTTAGGTCTCCATGGAAGAAAGACCAGTTAAATGAAAGCAAGCCTTATATGACTGTTCCTCTCCGATGCATGCATGAAAATGGCTGCAGAGCATTCAATAAATGAGTATTCATCGGATTCCGGTAGTGGAGGCTTTTTTTTTTTTCTTTTTTTGGTGTTTGATTTCTAAGACCTTTCTCTCAGTCTCTCAACAACTCCCTGCACAGTCATAATATGGGGCAGGGTAACAATCCTTCTTAGTCAAACCTTCCTTACTATGAAATTGTGTGAACAGGGAAAGAAAGAACCACCACAAATCAACAACGAAAGTAGCTTTGCCCTAAGATTTATGTAGAACTTTTCTCTTATATAGTTATCTTCTTTGTATCTGTCTTTTTTTGGAGGTGGATATTAAATTTGTAAAAGTCTATGATTTTAGAAATACAGAGTAAATAAGACTCTTACTTAGGCTCACATCTAGCATTGGAAAAAAAAAAAAGACGGCACAATTTAAGCTAATCTGAGAAATATAGAGTGGCTTGGAAATCATCTACCATCATTATCATCCTTACAGCCACTATATTGTCAGAGTTTGTGTTTCATATATATATATATAAAATCTAGCCAGGCAGTTAGAAGCAGTCTCAATAGCTTACCATTTAAAAATGGTAAAAAGATAAATAAAAATGGGATTGAAGAATTGTGATTCAGCCATTCAAATGGGACATGCTGCTGCTGCTGCTGCTAAGTCACTTCAGTCGTGTCTGACTCTGTGAGACCCCATAGACAGCAGCCCACCAGGCTCCCCTATCCCTGGGATTCTCCAGGCAAGAACACTGGAGTGGGTTGCCATTTCCTTCTCCAATGAATGAAAGTGAAAAGTGAAAGTGAAGTTGCTCAGTTGTGTCCCACTCTTAGCGACCCCATGGACTGCAGAAGAACCCAGGAAATTCTATTGAAAGAAATATTTTCTGGAGATACAATTTTTTCTGTATAAAACAACTGACTAAATAGTGATGTTTTATATTTCTAAATTCCATTGAATCAAAGCTGGAGCATCATACAGTTTTATTTGAGCTTGATTGGGCAACTCAACAGTGTAAGATTCAAATCAGTAATAACGTTTTGACTGACTTTGCCACTGAAATATAAGGTCTTGAGGTAAGATTAGTCAATATGTTGTTATGCTCAATGCAAGCCCACCAGGGGGCTTCCCTGCTCGCTCAGACGGTAAAGAGTCTGCCTGCAATGAGGGGGACCTGGGTTTGATTCCTAGGCTGGGAAGATCCCCTGGAGAAGGAAATGGCAATCCACTCCAGCACTCTTGCCTGGAAAAATCCCATGGACGGAGGAGCCTGATAGGCTACAGTCCATGGGGTCGCAAAGAGTCGGAGAAGACTGAGTGACTTCACTTTCACTTTAACTTTATGTTCAGTTTAAGAAGATTCTGGATATAACAGATAATAGACATGCATATAACGAGCCAACATGTTGCCATCACTATTGACAAATTAGTACCAAGGTCTGGATAGAGGTTTCTGAAACTAGCTCTTTACTCTTGAAGGGCTTAATAATTCTAGTTAACTCTCTCTAGTTAATCATTAATAGCTTATTATTAATGAGATAAAGGATACTTATTTGCCTTCAGAGGGAATTCTAGATTGATTTCAAGTCCTCTCTTTCCTAGATTTCTTCTCCAAATATATGAACAAATAATGTTACCAAATATTAAAGATATTTACTAGACCGTAATATGGGCATCATTTCTCTTTATTCATGCTTGCAGTTTTGTTTCTTTGAGAATTTTTTCTTTCTTATTTGTCCAGGCTGCTTGCATGAGAAGAATCTGGTGTGATTCTACCCAGAGGTTGCCCCATCCTGTGACATAAGCACTGGAATGAATTTACTAATTCAGATTTTTCTCTGCCTTTAAAGAAGTCCACTGAAATTGGGCCACAGAGATGGGGAAAATGAAAAGAAACTTCAATAAGAGCAAAACCACCTCTGTGTATATATTTACATGTGGTCTACAGAAGACGAGTGTAGGGAAACATTGGCAACAAAACAAGTTTCAGAAATCCATGATCCAAGGCCTCTATCTCTATCATTTTCCATATGTACAATAAAATCAAATGACATCCATTCTACAAATGAAGCCTAGCTTAGGAGAAGAGGGGTTCTCCTTTGTTTTCTTGGATATAAATTATAAAAAATGATTCAAAACAATTCATATTCTATGTGCATCTCTATTTTCGTGCTACACCATAACCTCTTGAAAATATTGCCTTGAGCAAAGGACTATGTAGGTTTTGTAAATATTTTGAAGATATGAAGTTTAATCTATGGATTATTTAGAACACAAATTCTGAGAAATATTGATGTATAAATTGAAAAATTAAGACATTTAGTTACAGAATGATATATTAGCACTTTAGCTTGCTACTAATTATGTTAATGCCATTTTTTATTAAAATATGAGAGCCCATTCTAAACTAAACAAAAACAAAACATCTAACAAAGAACAGCTCTCCACTATTTCTATCTCTGCCACCCTTTTTTACTATGTGGTCTTGCTAGGGAGTAAATGTAGAGGCAGCAGGCAGAAACTGACTTGATAACATGCTGGGTTAGCAAAAGTTGCTCCATATCACAGTTGAGGGCTGAATGAAATATGATCATTATTTAAAACAAATGAGTTGTTGTTCTGGTTTAGTCCCTAAGTCATGTCAGAAACTTCTGAGAACCCATGGACTGTAGCCCCCCTGACCACAGTTATAATTAGATTGCCAAAGTTTCCAAAAATTCTCTTCTATCATCCACCAAAACAGACAGAGGGCTACTGTTGTAGAGGTTTGTATTCCTCTCCATTTTTTAAGATTGCTGAGATGTAAAAATATTTGTTAATCGGTTAACATATCTTAACATTCAGGTCAGTTCAATCTCTCAGTCATCTCTGACTCTTTGCGACCCCATAGACTGCCACACGCCAGGCTTCCCTGTCCATCACCAACTCCTGGAGCTTGCTCAAACTCGTGTCGATCCAGTCGGTGATGCCACTGAACCATCTCATCCTCTGTCATCCCTTTCTCTTCCTGCCTTCAATCTTTCCCAGCATCAGGGTCTTTTCCAAAGAGTCAGGTCGTTGCATTAGGTAACCAAAGTATTGGAGTTTCACCTTCAGCCTCAGTCCTTCCAATGAATATTCAGAACTGATTTCCTTTAGGATGGACTTGTTTGATCTCCGTGCAGTCCAAGGGACTCTCAATGGTCTTCTCCAATACCACAATTCTTTGCTGCTCAGCTTTCTTTACAATCCACCTCTCATGGAAATTCACATGACAACTCACCTGACTACTGGAAAAAACTTATCTTTAACAAGACAGACCTTAGTCAGCAAAGTAATATCTCTGCTTTTTAATATGCTGTCTAGGTTGGTCATAGCTTTTCTTCCAAGGAGCAATGTCTTTTAATTTCATGGCTGCAGTCACCATCTGCAGTGATTGTGGAGCTCCCCCAAAATAAAATCTCTCACTGTTTCCCCATCTTTTTGACATGAGTTGATAGAATCGGATGTCAGGATCTTCGTTTTCTGAATGCTGATATTTTGGTCAGCGTTTTCACTCTCCTCTTTCACTTTCATCAAGAGGCTTTTGAGTTCCTCTTCACTTTCTGCCATAAGGGTGGTGTCATCTGCATATCTGAGGTTATTGATATTTCTCCAGGCAATCTTGATTCCAGCTTGTGCTTCATCCAGCCCAGCATTCCACATGATGTACTCTGCATTTAAGTTAAATAAGCAGCGTAACAATATACAGCCTTGACGTATTCCATTCCCAATTAGGAACCAGTCTGTTGTTCCATGTTCAGTTTTAACTGTTGCTTCTTGACCTATTTACAGATTTCTAAGGAGGAAGGTAAGGTGGTCTGTTATTCCATCTCTTGAATTTTCCACAGTTTGTTGTGATCTACACAGTCAAAGGCTTTGGTGTAATCAATAAAGCAGAAGTAGATGTATTTCTGAAACTCTCTTGCTTTTTCGATGATCCAACAGATGTTGGTAATCTGATCTCTGGTTCCTCTACTCTTTCTAAATCCCAGCTTGAACATTTGGAAGTTCACCATGGTTCACGTCCTGTGTGAGCCTGGCTTGGAGAGTTTTGAGCATTACTTTACTAGTGTGTGAGATGAGTGCAATTATGCAGTAATTTGAACATTCTTTGGCATTGCCTTTCTTTGGGATTGGAATGAAAACTGACCTTTTCCAGTCCTGGGGCTACTGCTGAGCCTTCCAATTTTGCTGGCATGTTAAGTGAAGTACTTTAACAGCATCATCTTTTAGGATTAGAAATAGCTCAACTGGAATTCCATCATCTAAACTAGCATTGTTTATCAAGATGCTTCCCACTTGACTTTGCATTTCAGGATGTCTGGCTCTAGGTGAGTGATAACATCATCATGGTTATCTGGGTCCTGAAGATCTTTTTTATATAGTTCCTCTGTGTATTCTTGCCACCTCTTAATATCTTTTGCGTCTGTTAGGTCCATACCACTTCTGTCCTTTATTGAGCCCATCTCTGCATGAAAAGTTCCCTTGGTATCTCTAATTTTCATGAAGAGATCTCTAGGCTTTCCCATTCTATTGTTTTCCTCTATTTCTTCACATTGATCACTGTGAAGTCTTTCTTATCTCTCCTTGCTGTTCTTTGGAAATTTGCATTCAAATGGGTATGTCTTTTCTTTTCTCCTTTGCCTTTCACTTCACTTCTTTTCTCAGCTATTTTAAGGCCTCCTCAGACAAACATTTTGCTTTTTTGCATTTCTTTTTTTGGGGATGGTCTTGATCATTGCCTCCTATATAATGTCATGAACCTCTGTCCATAGTTCTTCAGGTACTCTGGCTGTCAGATCTAATCCTTTGAATCTATCTGTCACTTCCACTGTATAATCATAAGGGATTTGACTTAGGTCATACCTGAATTGTCTAGTGGTTTTTGCTACTTTCTTCAATTAAGTCTGAATTTTATAATGAGTTCTTGATCTGAGCCACAGTCAGCTCCTCTTTTTGCTTTTGCTGGCTGTATAGAGCTCCTCCCTCTTTGGCTGCAAAGAATATAGTGAATCTGATTTTGGTATTGACCATTTGGTGATGTCCATGTGTAGTCTTCTCTGGTGTTATTGAAAGAGTGTGTCTGCTATGACAAATGTGTTCTCTTGGCAAAACTCTATTATCCTTTGCCCTGCTTCATTCTGTACCCCAATGCCAAATTTGCTGTTTACTCCAGGTATCTCTTGACTCCCTACTTTTGCATTCCAGTCCCTTATGATGAAAAGAAGATCTTTTTGAAGTGTTAAGTTCTAGAAGGTCTTGTTAGCCTTCATAGAATGGTTCAACTTCAGCTTCTTCAGCATTACTGGCTGGGGCATAGACTTGGATTACTGCGATATTGAATGGCTTGCCTTGGAAATGAACAGAGATCATTCTGTTGTTTTTGAGGTTGCACCCAACTATTGCATTTAGGACTCATTTACTGACTCTGAGGACTACTCTGTTTCTTCTAAGGGATTCTTGCCCACAGTAGTAGATATAATGGTCATCTGAATTAAATTCATGCATTCCAGTCCATTTAGTTCACTGATTCTTAAAATGTCGATGTTCACTCTTGCCATCTCCTGTTTGATCACTTCCAATTTACCTTGATTCATGGACCTAACATTCCGAGTTTCTATGCAATGTTGTTCTTTATGGCATAGGACTTTACTTCCATCACCAGTCATATCCACAGCTGGGTGTTTTTTTCCCTTTGGCTCCATCTCTTCATTCTTTTTGGAGTTATTTCTCGACTCTTCTCCAGTAGCATATTGGGCATCTACCGACCTGGGGAGTTCAACTGACAGTGTCCTATCCTTTTGCCCTTTCATACGGTTCATGGGATTCTGAAGGCAAGCATACTGAAGTGGTTTGCCATTCCCTTCTCCAGTGGACCACGTTTTCTCAGAACTCTCCACCATGACCTGTCTGTCTTGGGTGGCCCTACACAGCATAGCTTATAGCTTCATTGAGTTAGACAAGGCTGGTCCCTGTGATCAGTTTGACTAGTTTTCTGTGATTGTGGTTTTCAATTTGTCTGCCCACTGAAGGATAAGAAGAGGCTTATGGAAGCTTCCTGTTGGAATAGACTGACTGTGGGAGAAACTAACTGGGTCTTAACTTTAGTGCTATCATAATCATAGAGTATATCTAATCACTACATAGTTGTAACAAAAGTAAAAATAAACTATTTTTTCTTTACTTTTTTTGAAAAATTTAAAAAATTATGTGTCTTTTGAGAGAAAAAAAATTTAGCCAGCCCAATTTTAAATGATAATTTCTTTGTTTATTGGAAGAGTCCTTCAAATATCGATTTGTCATTTTTGTCATCTACTCATTCAATAGAAAAGCATACAGAGTAATTGAAGAATTAAATCTTTGCTTGACTTTTAAATTCCCTTTTTTTGAGATGTGTGCCTGACCTTTATGATTGCCTGAATATTTAATCATAAATAATTTGGCAATTCAACAACAATAATTTCAGGTATGCTGTACATTTTTCTAAGCAATAAAATGCATTCAAAGATGAGAAGGTTGAACAGAATATAGAAAGGGGTTGGGGTTTTATCGTCTGTTGACAGCATAGTGAATTAAAGTGCTGCTTACTGAGATACTCTGTTGGGTCCTGACACAGGAGGCCACCTTGGCTTTTTTTCCTTCTCTTTTATTAGCTTCCTTATAAAGAAACTTTACACTTGTTGAAATGGTTCCACAATTGGCTGTAACAATATGCTGCATATTTAGTGCTGAAAAATAGAGCAGATTTAAAGGAAACCATCTAAAAAGGAAGATTTCCCACCTGGTGAGTTTAAACTGATACAAGCTAGCAAATTATTTTACATAGATTTCTCTCAAAATAATTAGAGAATGCAGGAGAAATATCTTGTCTATTGGATATCTTTACAACAAAGATGGGTCACCCAGTCAACTGAAAGGGAAAAAAAAAGATTCATTCCAAATTTCTCTGGTGCCTTTCAAAACCCCTGCTTAAAACACATTGTTGTTTTATAATGCACAGATTTGCTTGGTATTTATTAATATCATCTCAAACCTTCTCAACGGGCTTCCCTGGTGGCTCAGATGTAAAGAATCTGCCATCAATGTGGGATCAATTCAGTTCAGTTCAGTCGCTCAGTCGTATCCGACTCTTTGCGACCCCATGAATCACAGCACGCTAGGCCTCCCTGCTCATCACCATCTCCCGGAGTTCACTCAGACTCACGTCCATCGAGTCAGTGATGCCATCCAGCCATCTCATCCTCTGTCGTCCCCTTCTCCTCCTGCCCCCAATCCCTCCCAGCATCAGAGTCTTTTCCAATGAGTCAACTCTTTGCATGAGGTGGCCAAAGTACTGGAGTCTCAGCTTTAGCATCATTCCTTCCAAAGAAATCCCAGGGCTGATCTCCTTCAGAATGGACTTGTTGGATCTCCCTGCAGTCCAAGGGACTCTCAAGAGTCTTTGCCAACACCACAGTTCAAATGGATCAATTCTTCGGTGCTCAGCCTTCTTCACAGTCCAACTTTCACATCCATAAATGACCACAGGAAAAATCATAGCCTTGACTAGACGGATCTTTGTTGGCAAAGTAATGTCTCTGCTCTTGAATATACGATCTAGGTTGGTCATAACTTTTCTTCTAAGGAGTAAGCGTCTTTTAATTTCATGGCAGCAGTCACCATCTGCAGTGATTTTGGAGCCCCAAAATACAAAGTCTGACACTGTTTCCACTGTTTCCCCATCTATTTGCCATGAAGTGTTGGGACCAGATACCATGATCTTCGTTTTCTGAATGTTGAGCTTTAAGCCAACTTTTTCACTCTCCTCTTTTATTTTCATCAAGAGGCTTTTAGTTCCTCTTCACTTTCTGCCATAAGGGTGGTGTCATCTGCATATCTGAGGTTATTCATATTTCTCCCAACAATCTTGATTCCAGGTAGTGTTTCTTCCAGTCCAGCGTTTCTCAGGATGTACTCTGCATATAAGTTAAATAAGCAGGGTGACAATATACAGCCTTGATGTACTCCTTTTCCTATTTGGAACCAGTCTGTTGTTCCAGGTCCAGTTCTAACTGTTGCTTCCTGTCCTGCATACAGATTTCTCAAGAGGCAGGTCAGGTGGTCTGGTATTCCCATCTCTCTCAGAATTTTCCACAGTTCATTGTGATCCACATAGTCAAAGGCTTTGGCATAGTCAATGAAGCAGGAATAGATGTTTTTCTGGAATTCTCTTGCTTTTTCCATGATCCAGTGGATATTGGCAATTTGATCTCTGGTTCCTCTGCCTTTTCTAAAACCAGCTTGAACATCTGGAAGTTCATGGTTCACGTATTGCTGAAGCCTGGCTTGGAGAATTTCGAGCATTACTTTACTAGTGTATGAGATGAGTGCAATTGTGCGGTAGTTTGAGCGTTCTTTGGCATTGTCTTTCTTTGGGATTGCAATGTGGGATATCTGGGTTCAATTCCTTGTTTAAGAAGATCACCTGAAGGAGAGCAATGGCAATCCACTCCAGTATTCTTACCTGGAGAATCCCCATGGACAGAGGAGCCTGGTGGGCTACAGTCCCTAGGGTCACAAAAGTTGGACATGACTGAGTGACTAAGCATACACCAACCTTCTCAAAAAAGGGCCTATATTTCTAAAACTCAGAAACTCCTCTGTTGGATAACTAGTAACAACTTTAAAGCCAATATGTATGCAGTTTGCTATGTGCAAGGCACTGTCTTATGTGTTTTGTATGGATTACTTCACACACACACATACACACACACACACGCACACACACCACAATTAAGTCTCTTGAAAAAAGAGTTAATACTATTTTGATGTTTCCTAACTCAGACACAGAAATATTACATTCACTAAGTAGCAGAGCTAACTTATGAACAGAGATCACTGTGCTTTAGAATCTAAAATATTAACCATTATGGTAGCAGAAGTTACTTTATTACCCTGTATTTTTTACCATGTATATTTGTAACACCTTTACTGAAATGTAATTGGCATATTTTACAATACATGCACTTAAAGTTTACAATTCAGTTTTAAAAGTTAGAGTTGTGTAGTCATACCACAATCAATTTTGGAACATTTCTATCACCCTAAAAGGATACTGTACCCACTTATTTCTTCCTCAGTATCCCTTTTGTATGAATGGAATCATATATGTGGCCTCTTGAAGCTAGCTTCTGTCATAGCAAAATGTTCTCAAGGTTAATTCATATTGTATCATGTATAAGTACTTCCTTCATTTTGTATGGCTAAATGATATTTCATTATATAGATTTATCACATTTTGTTGATCCATTTGTTAGTTCATGTGGATTTAGGTTGTTTCCACCTTTGACTATCATTCTATTACACATTTTTATGTAGATACCTAGAAGGGGAATTTCTTGGAAATATAATTCTGTTTAATTGTTTGAATCACTGTTTAATAAAGCGATTGCAGCATTTTATTTTACATACACCAGGAGTGCATGAAAGCTTCACCTTATCCACTTCTAACACTTAATATTATCTGACTTTCCAATTTTAGCCAAGCTAGTGAATGTCTAGTGGTATCATTGTGCTTTTGATTTTTCATTTCTTTTGACTAATGATGTTGAGCATCTTTATATGTGTCTAATGGACATTTGTGTACCTTCTACTGAGAAATGTCTATTCAGATCTTTTGCCCATTTTATAATTTTCATAGACTAATTTTAGTGCTGATTTAGGTTTACAGAAGAATTGACGAAAAATAATACGTTCACATATATACTCTCTAACCTACATACAACTTAATTCCCTTGTATGTGGATATCTAATTGTCTCAGCACCATTTCTGGAAAATACTATTGTAGTAAGTTTTGAAAGCAGGAGTATGATTAAAGAATTATTTTCCTCCTTGTTAAGATTGATTTCATATTTTTATCCACTTAGTTTCAATATTATTTTTATAGTCAGCTTGCTGATTTCTGCAATGAAACTAACTGGAATTCTGATAGCACTGTATTCATAAATTAATTTGGGGAATATTAGTATCAATATTAAGTGTTCAGATCTATGAACATTGATACCTTTCCATTAATTTAGATCTTCATTAATTTCTTTCACTCATGTAATATACTTTTCAGAGTTTAAGTGTAAACTTGCACTTGTTTTGTTCTAAGTATTTTATTCTTTTTAATTTACTGCAAATGAAATCATTTGCTTAACTTCACTTTAGGTTTGTTCATTGCTATCTATATAGTTTTGAACTTTTATTTTGTACCTTGAGAAGCAATATGTTGATACAAATTAAAGTTAATTAACATATGGTTTGATTCAGATGTAATTTGATAGAGCTTGAGGTTGTTAGAGATTTATTTTAAAAGTAATAGATACATAATAGAATGGATAAAAGGAATAAATATAGTGATACATAAAACACATAAATGAGGAATAAGTTTTAGTATAAACATAGCATGTGGTAAGCATTATGAAACTTCATCTTTAGTTATACTGTTTTGAAAAAGTAAAATAATTTAACTCTCCTTTGAAGAAAAGAGATTCATTTATGTATGCTTGTGGATTTTTATCTACAAATATTATCTGGGCAATGGTATTTAAAGTCATTTTGTCCTCATATCTTTTCTTCTTCTGACAAATTAAAACACTTAGTGAAGCAAAAGAACAATGAGAAATTCAGTCCACTTGGTAAAAAAAAATTCACGTGCGGAATTTAATATGATGGAAGGTGAACTGTTGAGACAGAATCTGTCATAAGATTTCCTAACTACTGGTGCTTTTCTTCTTTCCACGTGGAAAGAGACACTACATTATCTCCCTGAAACCTAATTTGTATAAATAATCTTGAAAAATGGCCCAGGTTACAAAGCAGTCAGGTCCTTCTGATCCCAATATACACAGTAAAACCTACATGAGCAAAGGAAGCTCATGGTGGACTACCTCCTAGCAACTCACAGAGGCTGCTGTCTTAATGTCTGGAAAATTTTCACATTAGTAAGCTACTTGTTGAGTAGTCTAATTAATCTGACTAACAGAAGCTAGAATCAAATCCTTTCAATATGCCTCATATAGCATTTAAATAGACACTCCACGGTACCTATCGACAGGACCCCAGTAACCACCTATCTTAGACTGTATGTATATGTGCGTGCTCAGTCGAGTGTGACTCTTTGCCACCCCATGGCCTGGGGCCCACCAGAGTCCTCTGTACATACAATTTTCCAGGCAAGAATACTGGAGTGGATTGACATTTCCTTCTCTGGTAGCTCTGTGCATGATACTCACGTCCTACTCTTTGTGATCCTGTGGACTGTAGCTTGCCAGGCTCCTCTGTCTATGGGATTCTCCAGATAAGAATACTGTAGTGGGTTGCCATGCCCTCCTCCAGGGTATCTTCCCCACCTAGGTATCAAACCTGCATCTCCTGGACTGCGGGCAGATTCCTTTCGCACTGAACCATCAGAGAATCCTATTCTGCCTTTGCTGCTATAACAAAATACCATAGCCTAGGTGCCTTATAAGCCAGAGAAATATGTTTCTTATAGTTCTGGAGGCTGGATGTCTGAGACCAAAGTACTAGTATGGTCAGGAGAGGGCCCTCTTAGGTTCCATATATATTGTATCCTCACATTAAGGAAAATTTAGAGAGCTCTCTCTCAGACCTCTTTTATAAGGACAGTAATCTCATTCATGACAGCTCAGCTCCGAATATCATCTTACTTAGCACAGGATTTCAATGTATAAATGAAATCTGGGCGGGGGGGTGGTGGTGGTGGCACACATTCAGCCAGTAGCACTAACAAATAATATTTTCCTCAACCACGCTGATAGCTCACGGTGAACGAGGTCAGATTAGTGGTCTCCAAAGAAGATTTAGCTTCGGGACCAGGGACAAGACTTGATCACTCAAGAGCTTTTGTGTAGCAGAGTTTTATTAAAGTGAAAAAGGGACAGAGAAAACTTCTGACATAGACATTAGAAGGGGGATGGCTATTTTATGTCTCTTAGAAAGCTATTGATCAGATAAGAAAGACACCTCAAGGCTGAAGGAGTTTCACCAGGCCCCTCTCCCACAATATGCATTTTTGAGATAGGATGGCACAAGGGATGTCATCCCCCAGCCATAAAACAATTGATATGAATACTGGTTTTATTTAATATGAATACTGGTTTTGAGCTGTTATTAGTCCAAGATTTGAGAAAGGAAGAAAAATTAGTCTTAGTTGGAACCATTTTGAAGGAAGGCAAATTCCAAAGCAAATACATTGTTTCATTAACATAGCTTAAGAAAAACATTTCCATAGAGAAACGTCCTTTTAATTTGGCATGGAGAAGGAAAAAAATCTGACACTTGTAGTTTGTTTCCCCATGCCGCTTAAGGGAGAGAAAAAAATGCCTGACATTTGCAGCCTATTTCCTCTGTTTGTAGAACCCTGGCCTTCCTGCCTGTTACCCTATCAATGCCCTCCAGGATTCCATGCTCAATCAGAAGGGGGAATAAAATAATGTGAATCCCAGAGTCTGTCTCAGAAAAGTAGAACACTTTCTCCTTATATCTATGTTTTGACCTTCCATTTGCTCCAAGGCAGTAATCTAGGTGCATCAGAATTTATTATTGATTGCACTGACTCTGCCTTGACCTGCAAGGAGGAAGTGTGGAATAAGTCTATGATCCATAACCACTCTGACTAGTGAATTAAACTGAGCAGAAAGTCTTCCAAGGCCAAGGTAGTGTCATTGATAATGTAAGCTAACGTCAGGGAAAAATTCTTACTAATTTTTCTAATTAGATGATCCTATCATAGCAATAAACTCCCACAGAATGTGTATAAATAATGAGTCAATTATCCCTCCAGGGAGTGTCCCCAAGTAGGAAAGGGTCACTTCACACTGGAGAAATTAGTGGAGGTGTCTTAGGTTTGCAGATAGCAATTCCTTAAAAATGTGAAGGTCTCTTATGACCACAATAATGTTCAATCTACTATGGTCTTGGGAGCAGGAAAATTTGTAGCCAGGCTTCTACACAAGAAGTATAGTCCTGGTGGTACACATGGTGTCCCCAAAATGAAAGTGTCATTTATTGCTAGTGAGTTTTCTTTAACAGGAATTTCTTTAGTTGGAGAGAGGCTTAATTCCATGGTCCTATCAGAGAACATGTCCTTACCATGGCATCTATATTTGTGACTCAGACTTTCTGGTGGGCAAAAAGGATTTTTTCTTCCAGTGTACTGCTTCAAAGAGAAATGTCTTTAATCTGCCAGCCTTTAGTTTCCCAAATGGCAGATCAGGCAGCTAGGCTTTAGGCAAGAGCCCAGAAAATAATAAAAATATCCCAGAGTTCATCAAGAAAAGTATTGGCCTGGCTTTGAGCATTTTTAAATTCTGGCAACTGAGTGGATATACCATATTGGCTTTTGGTTATACATAGCGGGCGCTGATTTTGCACAGATGGTTTTCCACAGCAGTACAATGCACACCATCATATTTCAACATAGATGAGCAATCAGTGAACTAGGTCCAGGCATTTAGGGAAATTTCTGTGAATGGAAAGCTTCCCTGAGCTAGCAGTTTTGCTTAAGGCAGTGAAGTGATAGATAAAGATTTCCCCAAAGGGGTAGCTTTCACTTTGTTATGTAAATCTAAAATGCTGCCAAGCTATTTGTTCTCTTGAAAATATAATTTCTACTTGACAAGCAAAGCTTGGATGGCCCACTTTGTTATTTGTAGAACCAAAAGTGACCCACTATAAAATGTGGATATAAGGCTGGAGACTTACAAGGTCTGTGTGAGGCATGCATTCGGCTGGTTCAAAAGAAGAATACTTGGTGGTTAACATATTTTTTCTGGAAAATAGTTAACAGATTTTTTCTGGAAAATGGCTTCTCAGTACTAAGTGAAAGTGAAAGTGAAGTCTCTCCACTAAGGCTGCAATTAATTCTTTAACTGAAGTATTGTCTTTTTCCCTCCTGTGATTATCTCTTCCTTCTTCTGGACTGCCTGGGAAAGGCTGGAAAATAAGTTTCTAGAAAATTTTACATGTTTTAGAATCTCTGCATGCAGTGATCACTGAATGGGAGAATCTTCTTTGGTGTATGCAAGATGAGAAAATGCAAGCCTGTAGCATATCAACTCTATTATCCATTTGGCACTGTGGGGTCAAAACAACAGTCAGTGTACCATTCTTTCCTTACTATGGTACTCAGACTTGTACCATAGGCCTTGGGATTCTCAGGTCTTAGGACGCTACTGAATTACACCCTGGCTTCCCTGGTTCTTTAGCTATAGACAGCAGATTGTAGTACTTCTTGGCCTCTATAACCATGTGAGCCAAATTTCTACAATGTTTCTCATATAATCTCTATATATCCTATTGGATCTGTTTATCTGAAGAATCTTGACATACAGAATGGTTTTACTACCTAATATATACTCGTCTTGCCCGAATGCAACAATTTATTATGCAGAGGAAACCTCTATATAAATGAGGAAGAGACAATAATTGCTGAAAATGATGAAACATTATTCAAGGTTTACCTTTTATGGAAGAAATAAAAAGGATCACATTGATTTATTCATATTTATAACATTTAAATGTAAAACATATAAAATTAGTTTCAATTTTCAATATTAAATCACTCAATTCTGGACTGTAAAATCATGGAAAGCAATTTTGCTTGTAATTGTGTTGAAATTACTAATGAGTGATTTATTTAATTTTCTGTCACATTCAGTAAACATATAGGCCTATGAAAAAAATCCAAACATTTTTTAAATTACTAAATTATTTCCTTTTGGACAAAAGTAGACTTTCTTAGATTTTATTTACCTTATCAAAGTAAATACAAGAAAGGATTTATTTGTTGTTTAGTCACTCAGTCACGTCTGATTCTGTGAACTCATGGACTATAGCCCTCCAGGCTCCTCTGTCCATGGGATTTCCCAGGCCAGAATACTGGAGTGGGTTGCCATTTCCTTCTCCAGGGGATCTTTCTGATCCAAGGCTTGAGGCTGCATCACCTGCTGTTGCAGGTGGATTCTTTCCCATTGAGCCAACTGGAAAGCCCAAAAAGATTTATACATTTATAAATATTTTTTGTAATCTCCTAAGTGAAATCATTTAACATACTGCATTCACATATCTTATAATTGAAATGAGAAGGATGATATGAGAAAATCTCACCGTCCCTTTGACCCAGTACTACATTTCTAAGTGTGTGTTCTATAGAACAATTTTCCCATAAGTCCAAAGATGTATGTGCAAATATGCTTCCTTTAGTACTATAATAACATAAAAAGAAATGGAAAAAATACATTTCTATCAATACGATAGAAATTAAGTGTTGTATTATACATTGTGCTATGGACTACTGTGTAGTAGCATAACAGAATAGTGTGCATATTTATTACTAGTTATTTTCCCAGATAAGGAAATCACTCAAGGACATATTATAAAATGCCAAAAAAAAAAAAAAGGATCATGGAAAAATAAATGTCTTGTATCATTCTATCATGTAAACATAGTTGCTGTCAAACTAAAATAAATGATATAAGGATTACAAAAACAATGAAGAAAGTATAATATACAGACATTTATTTAAAACACCAAATTATGGATTTCATGTTTAGTATGTGGCAAAATATCATTTTGCTCATTAATAAGAATCTGCAACCTTCCACTGAGGCAGGAGGAGCACAGTCCCTGCCATTAATTCCAGGCAAAGTTGTGACACCACCTTGAGGGAGGAGGAGTAAAAGCCATGTACTTTTAGGGAGAGTCAGAAAACACATCTGGGCTTGGAATCTTGTACTTACACAAAGTGGAGAGCTGCTACCACTGTGAAAGAGTTAGTGAAATCCTCCTGCACAAAACCACCAAGAGTTATAAAACGGACACTCACGGGAGAGGAGGAAAAGCAATGGGAGAAAATTCCACCATGGGTCCCAGAAACACGGAGTATTCTTGAGACCAAGGCCACTCCAGTGAATCAGAGAACCATGTGGCCTCTGCTGTGAGTCTTGCACGTGACAAGCAGTACCTACACTCCGCTTCCCGGGACTAGCCCTTTGCTGCAGTACCTGTATAGGTATCTCCCTCTTTTGGAAAATTCCCTTTACCTCACTTTGCTTTTATAAGGATTTATATCAGTACCTGTTTCCACTAACTTAAAGAATATGAAGAGAAGCTGTGCTTTTATGAAAAAAGGCAAAAGTGAAAATAGCTTTCCATGTTTGTTTTGCAGCTTGCACCCTGAGCAGCAATGAGAGTGAACAGCCAAGTCCTTCCTTGGGAACCACACTCAGCATCTTAGCATCAAGCTGCCATAGCTTTGAACTGTGTCTGTGAGCATCTGTCATATATCTCAATTTGTTTTGTGTGTTCCTTTGCAAGATGTGTCCTAATGTAATTGCTTCTTTGCCTTCTGCTTCTGCAAAGTTTCATAGGAATGTTCTACTTCTGGATATCAGGGAAAGCTGTATACAGGACTCAGAGAGTGCTGGCTGTGGAACAGAAAAATCCTCTGACATGTAGGTCCCACAATAAACATATGCTGGAATCAGCTGATTGCTGATAAAATTAGAAGCCCACGTAGCACAGAAACTAACTATAACAATGATAAAATAAATATAATAAAACTACAGACTACATGGACTATTGACTGCATGCATGCTCAGCTGTGTCCAATTCTTTGTGACCCCATGGACTATAGCCCACCAGGCTCCTTTGTCCTTGGAATTTCCCAGGCAAGAATACTAGAATGGGTTGCACTTTCTTCTCCAAGTGATCTTCCCCACCCAGGGATCAAACCCTCGTCTCCTGCATTGGCAGGCAGATTCTTTACCACTGAGCCACTTGGGAAACCCCCACATGGACTATCCTGACTTGAATTTAGGAAAATACAAGCTCATTTCTAGGTATAAATGATATTCACTCCAGCTTCTTTTCTTCTTCCACACACAAAGTCTGTCATCCAGTTAAGTTTCATGATACACAAAATGGCAAGGGAAAGTAATCTCTTGTTAGGAAAAGCTATTAACAGACCCAGAACCCTGATGTTGCAATTCTAAGACATGATTGAATCAAAGTGGGTATGAATATCTAATATAAAAGCCAGGCAACAGGTATAAAGAGATGAAGAATTTGGGCAGAGGTGTAAATTATAATATTGTCAAATTAGATATGAAAGTTAGATCCAAATACATACAACTTACAAGAAAAGAAAAACTTTAATTGAATATAAGATACTATGCAAATGCTAAAGAAAAATAACTTCAGTAACTGTATTAACATCATACGAATTATGCTTCATGGCAGGAATGCTGCTGCTGCTGCTGCTAAGTCGCTTCAGTTGTGTCTGGCTCTATGTGACCCCATAGATGGCAACCCACCAGGCTCCACAGTCCCTGGAATTCTCCAGGCAAGAACACTGGAGTGGGTTGCCATTTCCTTCTCCAATGCATGAAAGTGAAAAGTGAAAGTGAAGTCGCTCAGTTGTGTCTGATTCTTAGCGACCCCATGGATTGCAGCCTATCATGTTCCTCTGTCCATGGAATTCTCCAGGCAAGAGTACTGGAGTGGGTTGCCATTGCCTTCTCCGCATGACAGGAATAAAGAGGAATAACACATAAAAACATATGAGTCAACTTTTTAAGAAGATACAACAATCCTATGTGTGCATGAACTTATTAATAGTGCTGCATAATACATGATGACAAAAAATAATAGAATTGGAAGGAATAGTAGTCAAATTCACAATTATTGTTGCAAACTTGAACATCACTCTCTCATTAAGTGTTAAAACAATAAAGAGGAAATCTGTAATTATACAGAAGACCTTAACAACTCTATCAGAAAATGTTCTTATTATATGTCTATAGAATATCTACTCACCAAAACAATTGTACATTTTATTCAGTTTTTTAAGAGTATCTATCAGAAGAAGTATATTCTGGTGTATAAAACAAGTCACAACAAAATTTCTAAAAATTAACTTTATACGAAGTATGTTTTCTTCCTGGAATACAAGCAAATTAATGACAAAAGTACCATATACTTATATTTGAAAATTAAAGAATGTACTTCTAAATGCCTCAAAGCTCAAAGAAAAGAAATCACAAGGAAATACTTTGTAATGAATTAAATAACCACATTGTATCAATATATGCAAAACTCAGGTAAAGGCCTGGGATACTGCAGTGCATGGAGTTGCAAAGAACTGGACACAATTGAACGACTGAACTGAACTGAAAGGAAATTTATTGCATTAAATTCTGAGAAAGGCAAGTGGACCTAAAATTTAAAGGCCTGCCTTGATACCTGGAACCTCACAAGTCCAAAAGTCTGCTCAAGAATTTCCCCAGTCTGTTCTCTGACCTGGGCTTCCCTGGTGGCTCAGCAATTAAGATTCCGCCTGCAGTCCAGGAACCACAGGAGACATGGGTTTGATCCCGTGGTTGGGAAGATCCCCTGGAGGAGGAATTGGCAACCCACTCCAGTACTCTTACCTTGGAAATACACAGAGGAGCCTGGCAGGCTACAGCCCATAGGGTCACACAGAGTCGGACACTGACTGAAGTGACTTAGGTTGCACACATGTACTCTGTCCTAATGGGAAAGACTCCTCCTCACTCAGCTAGATCCTCTCTGAATAGGAGCAGCTGCCTTCCATTTGGTTCTCAATCTCACGGATTTTGCTCCCCTAAGAGCCCACAGAACTAATTAAAAAACCCATCATTTATAGGTCTTGACTGCCTTCCAGGGTGGCGGCCACCACTTGCAGAGCCCCTGACCTCTGAGTTCTCCTCCCCTGCGCAGCCACCAGGTGTGACTAATCCGCTGCTGTGACTCTTTTTCTTCCAGGGTCCCTGTCTTTGGACATGTCACACTATTGAGAGCAAGGAAAGATCCTCCTTCACTGACCCAGGGAAGACAAAGTAGAAAAAGTGAGGGAAAATGGTATCCTGTTTCCCTTTTAAATAACAAAGAAAATGATGTTTTAAAACTTGATATTTACCTAACTCTGTTTGAGGAGTCTGGCCCCGGTTAAAATCCTTTGTGTTGTAAAGCCTGCTTTTCAGGCCTGACTACATGCACTTATGAAGAAGGCTCTCCTGACAGTCCTCACATGAAAGGGCCCTCCCAAATTTGGTGTAAAGCCAGCGCACTGCAGTCTCTGAAAGGGAGTTCCAGTCAAGGAGGCAGGCTCCCTGGCCAGCCGGGCTCTCTGTGAATTGGCACTGCACCTGGCACTTTCCCTACTAGATCTCTATTTGAGTCCCTGCGCAGATGACTTCAGCTTCCTCTGCCTACACCTACTTCTGTGTGTGTGAGAAGGGGAGTAGAGGTAGGAAGGGACCTTGAAGACACTTTGCCAGACTCTTACTCAGCATCTAGAAAATTTTCACACTTAGCTCTGTTTTCTCACCCTTTCCCCAATGGCCAGATCAGAAATCTGACAGAGCCTTTGTTGAGGCTCCTGCAATAATGAGACACCCCTCCATTGGTGCACTGCTTCATGGGGAAAATGGAACTGGGGGAGTCAATGCTTTCTCCAATTTTAGACTCTTGCTTATTACCATCAGAAGAAGAGATTAAATACTTAACTCTTTCACTTTTCACTGTTAAAAAAAAACAGTTGGCTACTCTGACCCCTGGCAGCTCAGCCCTCTCTTGAAAAATGTTAAAGAAGAAATATAGAATTATCATTTTACAAATTTTTTTCTATCATAACCATGTATGTATAAGAGGCAATTTGGAAACAGTCTGGACAAAGACAAATGTCGATATTTCTGAAAATTTTCTGTAATTGAAATTTTATGTTAGAAAATTTAAAAATTGTTCTTTCTAAAAATATCCGAGATATACAATAAGTATATATGTACATATCTTACTATTTTGGCCCTAGGAAAAGAGAATTTGAAGTTTGATGGATTTTAAAAATATCTTCAAATATGTAATATCTTTCAAAAATAAGTAATAAACTTAAAACAACTTTGTTGAAAAATGGGTCAAAGGTTAATCTTGAAATATCAATGACATATTTGTGGGATTCTCCAGGCAAGAATACTGTAGTGGGTTGCCATGTTCTTCTCCAGGGGATGTGCCCAACTCAGGGAAGCAATGACACAAACACACACCATATATATTATAGTTACTGATTTTATAATGTGCAGTTATATAGTGGATACAATAAATGTAATTTTGCCACTTAACAAATATTTATCATTTCTAGATCTTAATTTTCTTCTCTATAAGATGGCACTGATAATACTATCCAACATAATGTATTTCAAAGATTATGTGAAATAAATAATATATATACATGACTCAACTATTCTTGGGAAATTTAAAAAAGTGTTCTCTATCTTCTACTTTCTCCTTCTCTGAAAAGGCTTTTACAAAAAGCAAAATGTAGTATCAGTATTATAAATATTGATATATAAAATAATGTGTGCCTGCATGCTAAGTTGCTTCAGTCATGTCCGACTCTTTGTGACTTTATAGACTGTAGCCTGACAGGCTCCTCTGTTCATGGGATTCTCCAAGCAAGAATACTGGAGTGGGTTGCCATGCCCTCCTCCAAGGGATCTTCCCCACCCAGGGATTGAATCTGCATCTCTAATGTCTCCTGCGTTGGCAAGCAGGTTCTTTATCATAGAGTTACCTAGGAAACCACATATATAATCATACGTAAATGTCAATGGAAAAACACTCATGGAAGCATGAAATAATTTGTGTTTTTATTCTATTCATATGAAATTAAATGGACAGAATTTTGAAATAATGAAAAAAGAATTAGCTTATTTTCTAACACCCAATTCATTTTTAATCCATTTATGGATTAAATGAAATTAAAATAGCACATGCTTCTGTATAAGCAAAACGTTATATATCTGTTGTAAATTAGGTAATTAAACAGTATATAAAATTAGACTACAGCTGAAGAATTGATGCTTTTGAACTGCGGTGTTGGAGAAGACTCTTGAGAGTCCCTTGGCCTGCAAGAACATCCAACCAGTCCATCCAAAAGGAGATCAGTCCTGGGTATTCATTGGAAGGACTGATGTTGAAGCTGAAACTCCAATACTTTGGCCACCTCTTGAGAAGAGTTGACTCATTGGTAAAGACCATAATGCTGGGAAGGATTGGGGGCAGGAGGAGAAAGGGATGACAGAGGATGAGATGGCTGGATGGCATCACTGACTCAATGGACATGGGTTTGGGTAGACTCCAGGAGTTGGACAGGGAGGCCTGGCATGCTGCAATTCATGGGATCACAAAGAGTTGGACATGACTGAGTGACTGAACTGAACTGAACTGATCCTAAGGTTATAGAGCTCACTTTTTCTTGATAAAAAGGGATAGAAAATTAAGTGATATTTTTAGTAAATAGGAAATTATAAATGTAAATAATAAGAATTTGACTTAGCAATGAAATTTTTGTGTTCAGTTGAAGCTCCAATATTTTGGCCACCTGATGCAAAAGAGCTGACTCTTTGGAAAAGGTCCTGACGCTGGGAAAGATTGAAGGCAAGAGGAGATGGCGATGACAGAGGATGAGATGGTTGGATGGCATTACCAACTCAATAGATATGAGTCTGAGCAAGCTCTGGGAGATGATGAAGGACAGGGAAGCCTGACATGCTGCAGTCCACGGAGTTGAAGAGTCGGACATGAAGAAGCAACTGAACAGCAACAACAATGCAATGTATTTTTTAAAATTTCTTATTTATGAGAAATAGTGTCACCTCTAGATAAAATAGTCTAATTTTCAGCAGATCAAAACTCCCATCAAAGAGTAGTATAATGGGTTAAAAAAATTTAGCTTGAAGACATCAGAAAGCCACAAAATCGGCTGAGATTGAAGGGACCAAGTTCCTAGAGAGAAGAGAACATCACTGTGGTGAATCTGGCACTTTCCTTTTCCAACAAGACATTTGCTGATATGCATCATAGGGAGGAAGACTAAAAATACAAGCAGAAACCTCAGGAAGAGCTGAGCCAATCAGAGATTTAGCAGTTTACAGGGCTGGAGACAGAAATATTGGATTCAGGACAGCCAAGGAAGCCATACTTGAAGCGGTAAATTCTCAGTGAGGAATTAATCTGATATTTTGCACTTTTTGCACACTTTTCCCTGTTGATGTGATTCTAGATTCCTAGGCTGTTCAAGCAGAAAGCATCTGCAGTTAAAATGGTGACTAGTTCAATGAGACTATCAGAATTCTTGTTTCTGAGATAAAGATAAGAATTAGGAACTATCAAGAAGGAATAGTATACATAAGTTAGCATTCCATACTCTCAATTAAATCTTTGGTAGGCTAATTCATAGAGTTAAGAGCAAACAGGAAAGAGACTTAACAAATTCTGAAAACCAGCATTTCAGCTGAGGTGAATTGACCCTAATTTAACTCTCTTTCTGATGACTAAATACAGCTTCTTTGAGTAAAGACAATATTATCCATAGACTCTCCTATTTTTTATACTCTATTTCAGATATTCTGGGCTTCCCTGGTGGCTCAGAGGTTAAAGTGTCTGCCTCCAATGCGGGAGACCAGGGTTCGATCCCTGGGTCAGGAAGATCCCCTGGAGAAGGAAATAGCAACCCACTCCAGTATTCTTGCCTGGAGAATCCCATGGACAGAGAGAGGAGCCTGGCAGGTTACAGTCCACGGGGTCGCAAATAGTCAGACACGACTGAGCAACTTCACTTCACTTCAGATATTCTGTGAAATAAGTAATAGGCAGACCAATAAAGTGGACCAAGTGAAAAACAGCAATGATTAAAACTGACTCAAATCATCTAGATTCTCAGTTTATCAAACATGGATTTTAAAAATTTAATGAGATTAATATATTTGTGAAAAGAGATCGTGAGATATAAAATTTCATCAGGGAAAAAGAAGCCTTTTAAAGAATACCATGGAATTCTTGGAGTGAAATATATAATCACTGACATTAAAAACAAAATAAATTTTACGGTAGGTTGGGCATAGCTGAAGAGTACATTGGAAAATGGAAAAGAGGACAACTGAAAAATATACAAACTAAAAAAGAAATGGAAACAATGATGAAACTTCAGAAAAGAATATACTACATACATTATATAACATGGTTAAAAGTTCTACCTGAAGTGTAACTGAACATTTCCAGAAGGGGAGGAAAGAGAGAGTGGGGCAGAAACTTTATATAAGGATGCTCTCTATTAACTTTACATAGTTTAGATTACACTAATTTCTGTTCTATGGTTCTTCACACTAGAAAGTTTGTGAGTATTAATTGGAAGTTTTATTAGACACCATTTGTACCTCCAGCTGCAGCCTTCTGTTAAGGTAAATCCAAAACATGTGATCAGTTACCTGATGCCTACTCTTCTTTCAAGTTTTGACTTCATAACCTGCCTGATTTTGTTCATTTTATAGTATCTTCAAGTACTTTTACTTTTGTAATTTTCCAAGGTGTATGTGAATTTATATTGTTATATAAGTCTGTGGTAGGAGCTTACGTGGAAAAACTCAAATTTGGCCCCAAGCCATACACGATGTGGGTTCAGCAACCATTTTTAAATATTTCATTTTGAAGAACATTTGTAGATAATTTATTCTGTCAATCAATATTACAACTGTTGAGGTTAAGAAGGTAATTAAACAATTCACCAGTCTTCAAGGATTTTAAAGAAGAGCATCAATTTTAAAAATGTGATTTATTATGATAGATGGTATGAAAAAGTCACATTCCAAATGCTAGAAAAGCACAAGAAGAATCATAATTAGAGAGGGCTCAGAGACGTCTTCTTGAGGTAATTTCAAGATGGATATTATAGACTAGAAAATACTGATTAATAGGGAATCCTAGAATGAACTAGGAAATGGGATCATAAGAGTGAAATTAATATAAGGCCATATGCAGTTTGGTATCACTGAGCTGAAATTATTAAGCAGTTATTGATGGAAGCTCTATACAGTCAACAATAACAAGATCAGGAGCTGATGTGGCTCAGATCGTGAACTCCTTATTGCCAAATTCAGACTCAAGTTGAAGAAAGTAGGGAAAACCGCTAGACCATTCAGGTATGACCTAAATCAAATCCCTTATGATTATACAGTGGAAGTGAGAAATAGATTTAAGGGTCTAGATCTGATAGATAGAGTGCCTGATGAACTATGGAATGAGGCTCATGACATTGTACAGGAGACAGGGATCAAGACCATCCCCATGGAAAAGAAATGCAAAAAAGCAAAATGGCTGTCTGGGGACACCTTATAAATAGCTGTGAAGAGAAGAGAGGAGAAAAGTAAAGATATAAGCATCTGAATGCAGAGTTCCAAAGAATAGCAAGAAGAGATAAGAAAGCCTTCTTCAATGATCAATGCAAAGAAATAGAGGAAAACAACAGAATGGGGAAGACTAGAGATCTCTTCAAAAAAATTAGAGATACCAAGGAAACATTTCATGCAAAGATGGGCTCGATAAAGGATAGAAATGGTATGGACCTAACAGAAGCAGAAGATATTAAGAAGAGGTGGCAAGAATACATGGAAGAACTGTACAAAAAAGATCTTCATGACCCAGATAATCACGATGATGTGATCACTAATCTAGAGCCAGACATCCTGGAATGTGAAGTCAAGTGGGCCTTCGAAAGCATCACTACAAACAAAGCTAGTGGAGGTGATGGAATCCAGTTGAGCTATTTCAAACCCTGAAAGATGATGCTGTGAAAGTGCTACACTCAATATGCCAGCAAATTTGGAAAACTCAGCAGTGGCCACAGGACTGGAAAATGTCAGTTTTCATTCCAATCCCAAAGAAAGGCAATGCCAAAGAATGCTCAAACTACTGCACAATTGCACTCATCTCACATGCTACTAAAGTAATGCTCAAAATTCTCCAAGCCAGACTTCAGCAATACGTGAACCATGAACTCCCTGATGTTCAAGCTGGTTTTAGAAAAGGCAGAGGAACCAGAGATCAAATTGCCAACATCCACTGGATCATGGAAAAAGCAAGAGAGTTCCAGAAAAACATCTATTTCTGCTTTATTGACTATGCCAAAGCCTTTGACTGTGTGGATCACAATAAACTGTGGAAAATTCTTCAAGAGATGGGAATACCAGACCACCTAACCTCCCTCTTGAGAAATCTGTATGCAGGTCAGGAAGCAACAGTTACAACTGAACATGGAACAACAGACTGGTTCCAAATAGGAAAGGAGTACACCAAGGCTGTATATTGTCACCCTGCTTATTTAACTTATATGCAGAGTACATCTTGAGAAACGCTGGACTGGAAGAAACACAAGCTGGAATCAAGATTGCTGGGAGAAATATCAATAACCTCAGATATGCAGATGACACCACCCTTATGGCAGAAAGTGAAGAGGAACTAAAAAGCCTCTTGATGAAAGTGAAAGAGGAGAGTGAAAAAGTTGGCTAAAAGCTCAACATTCAGAAAATGAAGATCATGGCATCTGGTCCCATCACTTCATGGCAAATAGATGGGTAAACAGTGGAAACAGTGTCAGACTTTATTTTTTGGGGCTCCAAAATCACTGCAGATGGTGACTGCCGCCATGAAATTAAAAGACGCTTACTCCTTGGAAGAAAAGTTATGACCAACCTAGATAGCATATTCAAAAGCAGAGACATTACTTTGCCGACTAAGGTCCGTCTAGTCAAGGCTATGGTTTTTCCTGTGGTCATCAATGGATGTGAGAGTTGGACTGTGAAGAAGGCTGAGCACTGAAGAACTGATGCTTTTGAACTGTGGTGTTGGAGAAGACTCTTGAGAGTCCCTTGGACTGAAAAGAGATCCAACCAGTCCATTCTGAAGGAGATCAACCCAGGGATTTCTTTGGAGGGAATGAGGCTAAAGCTGAGACTCCAGTACTTTGGCCACCTCATGCGAAGAGTTGACTCATTGGAAAAGACTCTGATGTTGGGAGGGATTGGGGGCAGTAGGAGAAGGGGACGACCGAGGATGAGATGGCTGGATGGCATCACGGACTCGATGGACTTGAGTCTGAGTGAACCCTGGGAGATGGTGATGTACAGGGAGGCCTTGTGTGCTGCGATTCATGGGGTCACAAAGAGTCGGACACGACTGAGTGACTGAACTGAACTGATTGATGGAAGCTGATGTCAGTTTTTGAAGTTCTCATGTACCACTGCAAGCAGGTTGCACTTTGGTGAAATATGGAGAGACGTATAAGGGATTTTACCAACTAATAATATCATAACATTTGACTTTCTAAAGCTGACTGAAATGTGAAAGGTGGATGAATTTTTAATGGTTAAAAGTAATCTCAGGAAGAATAAGAGATTATTTCACTGCAATGGATGATGCATATTTCGGTTGGTTTGGTTCAGTTCATTTCAGTCACTCAGTCGTGTCCAACTCTTTGTGACCCCATGGACTGCAGCACGCCAGGTCTCCCTGTCCATCACCAGCTCTCGGATCTTAGTCAAACCCATGTCCACTGAGTTCGTGATGCCACCTAACCATCTCATCCTCTGTTGTCCGCTTCTACTCCTGCCTTCAATCTTTCCCAGCATTAGAGTCTTTTCCAATGAGTCAGTTCTTCACACCAGGAGGTCAAAGTATTAGAGATTCAGCATCAGTCCTTCCAGTGAATATTCAGGACTGATTCCCTTTAGGATTGACTGGTTGGATCTCCTTGTCATCCAAAGGACTCTAAAGAGTCTTTTCCAACACCACAGTTCAAAAGTGTCAATTCTTCAGCACTCAGATTTCTTTATGGTCTAACTCTCACATCCATACATGACTACTGGAAAAACCATAGCTTTGACTAGATGGAACTTTGTTGGCAAAGTAATGTCTCTACTTTTTAATATCCTGTCTAGGTTGGTCATAGCTTTTCTTCCAATGAGCAAGCTCTTTTAATTTCATGACTGCACTCACCATCTGCAGTGATTTTGGAGCCCAAAAAAATAAAGTCAGCCACTGTTTCCATTGTTTCCCCATCTATTTGCCATGAAATGATGGCAGCAGATGCCATGATCTTAGTTTTCTGAATGCTGAGTTTTAAGAAAGCTCCTTCACTCTCTTCTTTCACTTTCATCAAGAGGCTCTTTAGCTCTTTTTCACTTTCTGCCATAAGAGTGGTGTCATCTGCATATCTGAGGTTATTGATATTTCTCCCACAATTTTGATTCCAGCTTGTGCTTTGAAATTCCTGGCATTTCATATGATGTACTCTGCATATACGTTAAATAAGCAGGGTGACATTATATAGCTTTGATGTACTACTTCCCTGATTTGTATCCAGTCTATCATTTCATGTCCAGTTCTAGCTGTTGCTTCTTGACCTGCATACAGATTTCTCAGGAGACAGGTAAGGTAGTCTGGTATTCCCATCTCTTTAGGAATTTTCCAGGTTGCTGTGATCCACACAGTCAAAGTCATTGTTGTAGTCAATTAAGCAGAAATAGATGTTTTTCTGGAACTCTCTTGCTTCCTCAATGATCCAACAGATGATGGCAATTTGAATTCTGGTTTCTCTGCCTTTTCTAAAAGCAGCTTAAACATCTGGATGTTCACAGTTCATGTACTGTTGAAACCTGGCTTGGAGAATTTTGAGCATTACTTTGCTAGTGTGTGAGAAGAGTACAACTGTGTGGTAGTTTGAACATTCGTTGGCATTGCCTTCTTTGGGATTGGAATGAAAACTGATCTGTTTCTATTTTTGTGGTCACTGCTGAGTTTTCCAAATTTGCTGGCACATGGAGTACAATACCTTAACAGTGTCATCTTTTAGGATTTGAAATAGCTCAACTGGAATTCCATCACCTCCACTAACTTTGTTCCTGGTGTTGCTTCCTACGGCCCATTTGACCTTGCATTCCAGTATGTCTGGCTCTAGGTGAGTGACCACACCATCATGGTTATCTGGGTCATGGACATCTTTTTTGGTTTGGTAGAGAATAGATTTTGATTAGTAGAAAAGATTTTGGTTTAGTAGAGGAGAGATTTTGGTTAGTAGAGAAGAGATATTAGCTGTTAGTATGCAAAGGTAGGAAAAAGGGAAAAAAAAACTCAAGTAATAGTAAGGCCATGGGGCTTCCCAGTTGACTCCATGGCAAAGAATCTGTCTGTCCAATGCAGGAGATGTTATTCTTTCCCTGGGTTGGGAAGATCCCCAGAAGAAGGAAACCCCTCCAATATTCTTTCCCGGGAAATTCCATGGACAGATTAGACTGGCTGGCTACGGTTCATGGTGTCACAAAAGAGTTGGATATGACTTAGCAAATAAACAACAACAGCAAGTTAAGGCCATAACATAAGCTGAAACTTATTTAGACGGTCAAGAGCAGTTGTGATGATAAAGAGTTGTTGAGGGCATATGAACTGTCTTGGTAACTCTAAAGTTGGAGACTTGGACAACTGGATACCTGATAGATGCTTTACTAATAATGATGTGTTTCAGGATTCTATAGATATAAGTGATTCTTTTCATTCAGGTATTTTTGTGGAGTTAAATTAGTGAAGGTGAAGACATATTTGTAAATATGGTAACTGTCAAGAAGTCATGAGCATAACAATGGTAGTCATGACAATGAAAACTATGCACCTCCAAAGAAACTGGGCACAAAGAGGACAGAGGCATGAGCTGTCTCTGAGGCACAGGAATACACGGCTAAGAAAAGGGTGGAAGAAAGCTGCTAGTCTCTTTTTATAATAATATATCCTTCTTTAATTACTTTCATGGACATTTCTAGAAAAAAAAATTGCAGTGGTTTTTTCAAAGAGACCTTTCCTTTATTTCACTGAATATAGTAATAATCATTGAATTAAGATATATACTCACTAAAATGACTAATTTTCTCCAAGTTCATAGAGATTGTTTTAAAATTTTGAGTATTAGAACTACAAAATTTAGAAACATAAAAAATCTATACTTGGCTTCATTCTATACTTGGCTAGATTTTAAGATGTAGAAAAAAAAATGCAATGCATGCATAAGGGAGAAAAATTAATGATCTAAATCCTGGAAATATAAGATATAAATAAAGCTTAAAGAAATAATTAGGTAGCTTGAGAGAAGACTGCTGGCAGGTGACCTAATAACTTGCATTCCATATAAGAAGGGTCATTATATTTTTTACAAAAATGAATTCTTATTGAAGTGAGAGCCAAAGCAGCTGTATTGAATTATAGCAAGATACATGTGGTTTTCACTGAATGAAATAATTTTAGCATTTTGAACAATTACTATTAAAAATTATCCATTGGAAGTCTTTTTATTTTGGATTTAGTATAATATTAATTGGGGATAGATAATACCCAAGTCTAATTTTGAAAATAATATGGAGAGTTAAAGGTTAAGCAGTTTAGAAAGAGGTTGTGTAAGCCAAAGTTAATATTAAAGTTATTATGAAATTAACATATATTTCAAAAACAACTCTAGTAACCTATAGTAGTGTACCTGTAAATTTTAACACATGTCTATTTGAATTATACAATATAAACCAACATTTTTAGGGTAAATTTATAATCATTAATCCACCTACCTATTCCTGGAGATTTATGTCTTATAAATGCTACTACAGGAATGAAAAAAAAATGTAAAGGTGTTTAATGCCTCACTCTTTACAGTGGCAAAAGTTCCAAACAAAATTAATATCAGCTGAGAGATTTACAAACTTATTTTACATACTGATTAGTAAATAATATCCAAAGATGGAAAAGCTCTATACAGTCAACAAAAACAAGACCAGGAGCTGACTGTGGCTCAGATCATGAACTTCTTATTACCAAATTCAGTCTAAAATTGAAGTAGGGAAAACCGCTAGACCATTCAGGTATGACCTAAATCAAATCCCTTATGATTATACAGTGGAAGTGAGAAATAGATTTAAGGGCCTAGATCTGATAGATAGAGTGCCTGAAGAACTATGGACTAAGGTTTGTGACATTGTATAGGAGACAGGGATCAAGACCATCCCCATGGAAAAGAAAAGCAAAAAAGCAAAATGGCTGTCTGGGGAGGCCTTGCAAATAGCTGTGAAAAGAGAGATGAAAAGAAAAGGAGAAAAGGAAAGATATAAGCATCTGAATGCAGAGTTTCAAAGAATAGCAGGAAGAGATAAGAAAGCCTTCTTCAGGGATCAATGAAAAAAAAAGAGAAAAAAACAACAGAATGGGAAAGACTAGAGATCTCTTCAAGAAAATTAGAGATACCAAGGGAACATTTCATGCAAAGATGGGCTCGATAAAGGATAGAAATGGTATGGACCTAACAGAAGCAGAAGATATTAAGAAGAGGTGGCAAGAATACATGGAAAAGCTGTACAAAAAAGATCTTCACGACCCAGATAATCATGATGATGTGATCATTGATCTAGAGCCAGACATCTTGGAATGTGAAGTCAAGTGGGCCTTAGGAAGCATCACTACAAACAAAGCTAGTGAAGGTGATGGAATTTCAGTAGAGCTGTTTCAAATCCTGAAAGATGATGCTGTGAAAGTGCTGCACTCAATATGCCAGCAAATTTGGAAAACTCAGCAGTGGCCACAGGACTGGAAAAGGTCAGTTTTCATTCCAATCCCAAAGAAAGGCAATGCCAAAGAATGCCCAAACTACCACACAATTGCACTCATCTCACATGCTACTAAAGTAATGCTCAAAATTCTCCAAGCCAGACTTCAGCAATTGGTGAACCGTGAACTCCCTGATGTGCCAGCTGGTTTTAGAAAAGGCAGAGGAAACAGAGATAAAATTGCCAACATCTGCTGGATCATGGAAAATGCAGGAGAGTTCCAGAAGAACATCTATTTCTGCTTTCTTGACTATGTCAAAGCCTTTGACTGTGTGGATCACAATAAACTGTGGAAAATTCTGAAAGAGATGGGAATACCAGACCACCTGACCTGCCTCTTGAGAAATCTGTATACAGGCCAGGAATCAACAGTTAGAACTGGACATGGAACAAAAGACTGGTTCCAAATAGGAAAAGGAGTACATCAAGGCTGTATATTGTCACCCTGCTTATTTAACTTATATGCAGAGTACATCCTGAGAAACGCTGGACTGGAAGAAACACAAGCTGGAATCAAGATTGCTGGGAGAAATATCAATAACCTCAGATATGCAGATGACACCACCCTTATGGCAGAAAGTGAAGAGGAGCTAAAAAGCCTCTTGATGAAAGTGAAAGAGGAGAGTGAAAAAGTTGGCTTAAAGCTCAACATTCAGAAAATGAAGATCATGGTATCCGGTCCCATCACTTCATGGGAAATAGATGGGGAAACAGTGGAAACAGTGTCAGACTTTATATTTTTGGGCTCCAAAATCACTGCAGATGGTGACTGCCGCCATGAAATTAAAAGACGCTTACTCCTTGGAAGAAAAGTTATGACCAACCTAGATAGCATATTCAAAAGCAGAGACATTACTTTGCCGACTAAGGTCCATCTAGTCAAGGCTATGGTTTTTCCTGTGGTCATGTATGGATGTGAGAGTTGGACTGTGAAAAAGGCTGAGCACCGAAGAACTGATGCTTTTGAACTGTGGTGTTGGAGAAGACTCTTGAGGGTCCCTTGGACTGAAAAGAGATCCAACCAGTCCATTCTGAAGGAGATCAACCCTGGGATTTCTTTGGAAGGAATGATGCTAAAGCTGAGACTCCAGTACTTTGGCCACCTCATGCGAAGTGTTGACTCATTGGAGAAGACTCTGATGCTGGGGGAGATTGGGGGCAGAAGGAGAAGGGGACGACCAAGGATGAGATGGCTGAATGGCATCATGGACTCGATGGACGTGACTCTGAGTGAACTCCAGGAGATGGTGATGGACCAGGGAGGCCTGGCGTGCTGTGATTCATGGAGTCGCAAAGAATCAGACATGACTGAGCAACTGAACTGAACTGAACTGAAGATGTCAATTAATATGATTTTCATGTTTTTGTAGATAGTTTTATCAAGTTCAGGAAATCTTCATCTCTTCTAACTATTCTGGCTGTTTTAGTCTTTTTGTTTATTTTATGTAATGAATAGGTGTCTGATTTTTAAAATAATTTGTATTATTGTATTGACAGACTATATTACCTTGATATTTTAAAGTAGGTGTCCAAAATTTTCAAAGTCATTTGTATTATTTTATTGGCAGACTATATTGCCTTGATATTTTAAAGTTAAATCAGCCTTGCATACATGGAACAAATTACTTTTATCAATTGTATATATTTTTAATACATTGTTCAGTTAAGTTTACTAAAAAATTTTGAAGGCTTTGGCATGCATGTTCAAGAGTAATGTTTCATTGTAGTTTTTCCTTTTAAACTTTTTCTTTTTTCTTGGTTTTAGTGTTATGGTGATTCTAGGATGTATTCCCTGTGCTTCTATTTTCTCGATGATATTGTAGATAAATGGAAGTATATCTTGCTTTAATATTTGGAAGAATTCACTAGTGAAACTATATGGTTATGATGTCTTCCTTTTGGGAAATTAGTAATTATTGACTCTGTCTCTTTTGTGATAGACCTGCTCTAGTGATGCATTTTCCTTGTGTGAATTTGGTAACTTAGGGCTTTTAAGAAATCAGTCCATTTTCATCTTTGTTATCAAATTTGTTGTCCACAGAATGAATATAATGATACTTCATTCATTCATGAGATTACTTTATGTCTCATTTATTTTTCTTGGTTAGCTAGCTGGCTATAGATTTCTTTTTATTGTTTGATTTACAATGCTGTGTTAATTTTGATTTCTTATTTTTGCTATCTTTTTTTAGAGAACCAGCTTTTGCTTTCATTGATGTTGTCTAAGTTTTGCCTTTTATGTATTTATTTCATTCAAAGTTAGGTGGCCACTAAAGAGAATATTCATTACTGATCAAACAATACCTTTTAAAGACTTCTTAAATGAACAATGCAAAGAAATAGAGGGAAACAATAGAATAAGGAAGACTAGAGATTTCATCAAGAAAATTAAAAAAAAATACCAAGGGAATATTTCATGCAAAGACTGGCACAATAAAGGACAGAAATAGTATGTACCTAATAGAAGAAGAGATTAAGAAGAGTTGGCAAGAATACACAGAAGAACTATACCATGAAGTCTTAATGACCCGGACAACCAGGATGGTGTGGTCACTCACCTAGAGCCAGACACCCTGGAGTGTGAAGTCAAGTGGAGCTAAGGAAGCATTATGACAAACAAAACTGGTGGAGATGATGGAATTCTAGCTGAACTATTTCAAATCCTAAAAGATGATGTGAAAGTGCTGGACTCAATATGCCAGCAAATTTGGAAAACTCAGCAGTGACCACAGGACTGGAAAAGGTCAGCTTGTATTCCAATCCCAAAGGACAATGCTAAAGAATATACAAACTACTGCAAAATTGCACTCATTTCACATGTTAGCAAGGTCATGCTCAAAATCCTTTAAGGTAGGTTAATAGTATGTGAACCAAGAATTTCCAGATGTAGAAACTGGATTTAGAAAAGGCAGAGGAACCAGAGATCAAAGTGTCAACATCCACTGGATCATAGAGAAATCAAGGGCATTCTAGAAAAACATCTACTTCTGCTACATTGACTATGCTATAGCCTTTGACTCTGTGGATCACAACAAACTGCGGAAAATTATTAAAGAGATGGAATGCCAGACCACATTACCTACCTCCTGAGAAATCTGTATTTAGATCAAGAAGGAAGAGTTAGAACTGGACATGGAATAACAGTTAAAAATTGGGAAAAGAGTATGTCAAGGCTGCATATTTTCACCTGCAGAGAACATCATGTGAAATGCCAGGATGGATGAATCACAAGCTAGAATCAACATTGCCAGGAGAAATATCAATAACTTCAGATATGCAGATAACATCACCTTAATGGCAGAAAATGAAAAAGAACTAAAGAGCTTCTTGGTAAAAGTGAAAGAGGAAAGTGAAAAAGCTGGCTTAAAACTCAACATGCAAAAAACTAAGATCATGGCATCCAGTTCCATCACTTCATGACAAATAGATGGAAAAACAATGGAAATAATGAAACTGCAGCCATGAAATTAAAAGATGCTTGCTCCTTGGAAGAAAAGCTGTGACAGTGTATTAAAAAGTGGAGACGTCACTTTGCCAACAAAGGTCTGTATAGCCAAAGCTATGGTCTTTCCAGTAGTCATGTATGGATATGTGAGTTGGATCATAAAGAAGGCTGAGCACTGAATAATTGATGCTTTTGAACTGTGGTATTGGAGAAAGCTCCTGAGATCCCCTTGGACAGCAAGGAGATCAAACCAGTCAATCCTAAAGGAAATCCACCCTGAATGTTCATTCGAAGTACTGATGCTGAAGCTGAAGTTCTAATACTTTGGCCACCTGATGGGAAGAACTGACTCATTGGAAAAGATCCTGATGCTGGGAAAGATTGAAGGCAGGAGGAGAAGTGGATGACAGAGGATGAGATGGTTGGATGGCATCACTGATCAATGTACATGAGTTTGAGCAAGCTCTGGGAGATAGTGAAAGACAGGGAAGCCTGGAGTGCTGAAGTCCATGGGGCTGTAGATTTGGACACAACTGAGCGACTGAACAACGAACATGATGCTTTATAGTATAGAAAATCTCTAACCATTAAACCATTTAATAATATTTTGGTGGTAAAATTTCTATTTTCCTATAAACTACTCTGAATAATAGTAATAAACTTATCTTGTGTTTTAATTTTTTATTATGGACATTTTAATATATACACATAAGTAGAGGAAAAACTTATTTTATAAACACTACCCACACATAACAGTTATCAGTATTTTGCCAATTTTCTTTCAAGCATGACTCTTAAACTTTTTAAATGTTTTAAAATCAATATTACAGCAATAATTTTATCATATCATTTGTAACTAATAATAACACTAATAATTAAAAACTAATCTTAACTATAATTGAAATGTGTTCAAGTTGTTTGGGGCTGTTGGTTTTGTTTTGTTTTAAAAAATGACTCTATATTAAAACTTACTTTAAAAGCCTGTATTTTAGTATGCACATAAATATTTGGATGACTCAATAGGTACACAGCACTGAGCTATGTGTACAATGTGAAATAGTAATTACATGTTTGAAAATGTAGTGTTCAATTTCAAAATGTTGTACTCCTGACACTTTTCAGATTATTTGAAAATAATACTAATAAAATTTCAATGTGCAATCTGAAACTAACACAACATTGCTAGTCAACTATCATCAATATAAAATAAAAGTTCAAAATACAGTATACAGATTAAAATAATCTATACCTAAAAATGTCTTTTTGTATAAGAAAATACCAAGTAAGAAAATTTTGTGGCATTTATTTATATTATTATTATTTTATTTATTGTGCAGTTAAAATTTTACTTGAGCATCAATAAATTTGACAAAACTTTCTTTGATTTACTGAAGATAGAAGAAAAGCTCAGTGAAATTTTCACTATTAGTTATATAAGAGGCAACATATTTATCCTTTACTTATGCCTTAAAGAAAAAAAAAAAAGATCTTTAAAAAATACCTGTAAATTCTATGCCCAAAGGGAAAGAAAAGCAAAACTGGGAATTTTGCTAATGCAGAAACCAATAGTCTAGACTTTTTAACCCCAAGTACTGTGCACAGCATTATGACTTTGAATGATGTGAGGCACTTTTGTCCTCTTTCATTTCTTTGCATAATTCAGAAGTTACTGTTAACCTAAGTCATCTAGACATTGGGTTTAGTGAAGAGAATGTTCAAATGAAAGATAATTAGTTTGGGAGTTTAACTTTTTCTAAGGATACAATGTCTGTCATTATTCAGAAACAATATTTGGCATAGAAAGGAAGGGAAGTAAGTTCTTCAGGAAACTTGTAACTAATGGTAAATCTACTCTGAATATTCTAAAACATTAGATAGAATTCCTCAAGCAGATGTCTTTTTTGTTAAGTATTTTTGTCAAAGGAAGTGTCATTTTCTTCACATCTGCACTAACTTTGAGGATTAAACTAATTAGGACATTTTATCAGTAAGTACAGCAAAATCAAATCAGGTTTCTCTATTTTCTTAGCTCCGAGTCTGTATGTAGTAAAACCACAGAAATAAAATCAAATAACAACATAAAAATCCAAGCATGTGCTCTTAAAAGGTATGCTTGGAGAAATTCTTTAAGCTCTATCTCTCTAATCTAATGATGGCAGCTTTTGTGATGATTTCTGTTTCTTCATCATTTTTAGACACATATATCTCGAATATGTTTGCCCTTGAGTACAAAATCCTGGCTGAGAGGCAGCTTCCATGATTTAGATTTGGGATAAAGGAAGGTAGAAAATAAGACAATTTGCCCTTCGAGTCAGCTCAGTTTTACAGTATTCCTTTGATAATTACAAAAAGAAAAGAGAAAAAGACTTTATGTGAATATTGCAGATGGTTAAAATCTTCAATTAAGGGGAAGTGAATATCTCTGAGTCATCAAAAAAGAAGTATTTGGGGGGTAAGTTTTTCAGTTTTTTAAAGCTTTGTACTTTTAGTAATTTATAGATGCAGAATACACACACACACACACACGTCCTCAAGGTCACAAAGTCAAATAATGTATATGTTATCTATTATTTCTTCTGCCTTTAAAAACAACTAATTCCTCTAGGTCTCTACCTCCGTATGAGAACCGGGCTGTACTGTTATCCTTCTGTGCACTTCTATTTTCCTTAAGTAACATGGTAGAGAGATAAAACAGATCTCCCTGCTCCTTCCTTGTTCTGGATGTGGTCCATTCAAGTTTATGCCTAATTTAATCATAGGTACCAGGTATTCCTGCTTTCCCTTTGGTTGGTTATATTGGTATGAAAAAATTGTCATTATCAGAAAATATTTAAAATATTTAATATCAATATCTCCTTTGCAAGTGCGTATTTATACTTATCTTTCTATGTATTTAAATATCTATACTGTTTTTCCATTTCATTTATTTCATTCTCTAGAAATGTGTAGAAAATTCTCTAAGATATCTTATTCTATCTGAAATTCTTAGAACCTATTTCAAATTTTTGCTCCTCATGAAAAAGTATATTGAATTTTATGTAAGTTTTCACTTATATTTTCACCTTACTAATTCCCTTAGTCTTTGTTTAAGATTCTATTCAACTTGTTCAGTGGATTTGTAATTTCAAAATTTTATTTTATTAAAAAATTCTTTTTATTTTAATCATTTTTTCACACTATTTGTTCTTATATATTTTAGTCTTTTATTTTGCTACCTATACCATACAAGGATTTTAAATCTATATTTCATAATTCCTCTAGATAGATACAGGGATTCCCAAGTGGCTCAGTGGTAAAGAATCCAACTGCCAATGCAGGAGACATCAGTTAGCTACAATAGTAGATTGGCTTAAACATTGTCAAGATATTACAGTGAACTAAATCAAGAAATATGAAACATATAGTACTAAGTACGTGAGGATGCTGAGGGAAATACAATAGTTAAGCATTCCTTCATCAATTCATTCAACAAATATTTTTGAGCTCTTAACTTATGGCCAACCATATAGATTCTTGCTGACTATCAGTGAACAAGAAATAGAAAATATTGCAGATATCATGGAAATTATATTTTCTCAGGGAAATAAAGACAAACACAATCAACGTAATAGAAATCAATACTATATTTCAAAGTAATAAGAAGTACAGAAACAAAAACCAAGGAAAAGCAAGTGGTGATAAGGTTAAAGAGAGTCAGGAAGAGAAGAATTTGTGTCAGGAAAGATAAATGACTCTTTCAAGAGGAGTTATTGCAATGGGGAGCAAAGTAATGAAAGATTGAAAAAAAAATGTTTTAAAAGGACATGCAGTCAAGCAAAGACTTCTTTTCAGAAAGTATGGAAAATAGCATCATGCTTTTGTACTGATAGGAGTGATCAAATGAAAATTTAAAAAAAATTAAGATTTAGGAGAGTAAGTAGGGAAATATGTCAGAACAGTGTTTTTGAATCAGAGCACATTCGTAATATATCAGTCACATGAATCAAGTGTTCCAGATTCAATCAACTAGGTGAATCATGACCTGAGATACATGGGAGGAAAAGCAAATCTGGAAGAGAAGAACATATACTCACTTTCATATGTGTAACAAGCATATTCTTGGGCTTCCCTGGTGGCTCAGAGGGTAAAGCGTCTGCCTACAATGTGGGAGACCTGGGTTCGATCCCTGGGTCAGGAAGATCCCCTGGAGAAGGAAATGGGAACCCGCTCCAGTACTCTTGCCTAGAAAATCCCAGGAACCGAGAAGCCTGGTAGGCTATAGTGCATGGGGTCGCAGAGAGTAGGACACGGCTGAGCTACTTCACTTTCACTTTCACTTTAAGCATATTCTTTAGAAAAGGAGGACTTCCCTGGTGGCTCAGATGGTAAAGCATCCATCTACAATGCAGGAGACCTGGGTTCGATCCCTGGGTTGGGAAGATCCCCTGGAGAAGGAAATGGCAATCAACTCCAGGACTATTGCCTGGAAAATCCCATGGACAGAGGAGCCTGGTAGGCTACAGTCTATGGGGTCGCAAAGAGTCGGACACGACTGAGTGACTTCACTTCACTTTAGAAAAGGTTACATATCTCTATACTTTATCTGGGTCAAATTTCCAAACAGAGATTCAAATATACTAACTACTTAAAGGTGGCTCAGACAGTAAAGAGTCTACCTGTAGTGTGGGAGACCTGGATTCAATCCCTGGATTGGGACGATCCCCTCGAGAAGGAAGTGGCAACCCACTCCAGTATTTTTGCCTGGAAAATCCCATGGATGGAGGAGCCTGGCAGGCTACAATCCATGGAATCACAAAGAGTTGGACAATACTGAGCAACTTCACTTGCTTTCTCTCTAAAATTTATAATTTCAACTGCTAATAATTAAATAATATATATTTTATCAATCTTCCTTGACAATCATATTGCCACAATAGAAAAAATAAAAAGACTACGTTGTAAGTTTCGGTTATAGAAACAAAAGCTGGCAAAAATGTGAAGGCAAAATAAAACTTTCCAATGTTATTGAGGTATAATTGACCTATAACCTTGTGTAAATTTAAGCTGAACAGTGTACACCATAAAATAAAGGTGTACAGTGTGATGATTTGACACACGTACATATTACAAACTTATTACCACAATAAGGCAATATTCCATCACCTCACAAAGTTGTCATTTTTATGTGTGTGGATATTTAGTGTCCTCAGTACCGTTTATTAATCCATTCCCTATTGAGTATTCTTGGTTCTCTTATCAAATATTAGCTTACTATGCATGCATGTGTTTATTTCTGGACTATCAATTATATTCTATTAGCTTATATGTGTTTTAATGCACACTACTATTTAAAACAGCAACCTACTCTCTTAATTACCAGTTATAATTAAGATTTTTGTTGTTCAGTTGGTCAGTCCTATCTTTGTGACCTCATGGATTGCAGCACACTGACTTCTCTGTCCTTCACCATCTTCCAGAGCTTGCACAAACTCATGTCCATTGAGTCAGTGATGCCCTCTAACCATCTCATCCTCTGTTGTCCCCTTCTCATTCTGCTTTCAATCTTTCCCAGCATCAGGGTCTTTTGGAAAGAGTCAGTTCTCTGCATCAGGTAGCCAAAGTATTGGAGTTTCAGCTTCAGCATCAGTTCTTTCAAAGAATATTCAGGACTGATTTCCTTTTGATTGACTGGTTAGATCTCCTTGCAGTCCAAGAAACTCTCAAGAGTCTTCTCCAACACCACAATTCAAAAGCATCAATTCTTTGACACTCAGCCTTCTTTATGATCCAACTTTCATATTCATACATGACTATGAGAAAAACTGTAGCTTTGACTAGACGGACCTTTGTTGGCAAAGTAATGTCTCTGCTTTTTAATACCCTGTCTAGGTTTTTCATATCTTTTCTTCCAAGGAGCAAGTGTCTTTTAATTTCATGACTGCAGTCACCATCTGCAGTGATTTTGTAGCCCCCCAAAATAAAGTCTGTCACTGTTTCCATTGTTTCTCCATCTATTTGCCAGAAAGTGATGGGACCAGATGCTTTGACCTTAGTTTTTTAAATGTTGTGTTAAGCCAGCTTTTTTACTCTCCTCTTTCACTTTCATCCAGAGGCTCTTTAGTTCCTCTTTGCTTTTTGCCATAAGGGTGGTGTCATCTGCATGTCTGAGATTATTTATATTTCTCCCACAAATCTTAATTCCAGTTTGTGCTTCTTCCAGCTTGGCATTTCGCATGATGTACTCTGGTGTTCCCTAGTGGCTCAGACAGTAAAGCATCTGCCTGAAATGTGAGGGACCTGGGTTCGATCCCTGGGTCAGGAAGATTCCCTGGAGAAGGAAATGGCAATCCACTCTGGTCCTCTTTCCTGGAAAATCCCATAGATGGAGGAGCGTGGTAGCCACTGTCCATGGGGTCGCAAAGAGTTGGACACGACTGAGCAACCTCACTCATTCACTCTGCATATAAGTTAAACAAGTAGGGTAATGATATACAGTGCTGACATATCCCTTTCCCAATTTGGAACCAGTCTGTTATTCCATGTCCCATTCTAACTGTTGCTTCTTGACCTGCATACAGGTTTCATAGGAGGCAAATGAGATGGTCTGGTATTCTCATCTCTTGAAGAATTTTCCACAGTTTATTTTGATCCACGGAGTTAAAGGCTTTAGTGTAGTCAGTGAAGCAGAAGTAGGTGTCTTACTGGCATTCTCTTGCTTTTTCTATGATCCAATGGACATTTGCAACTTGATCTCTGGTTCCTCTGTGTTTTCTAAATCCACCTTGAACATCTGAAAGTTCTTGGTTCATGTACTGTTGAAGCCTAGCTTGGAGAATTTTGAGCATTACTTTACTTTAATTTACTTATAACTTAATATTTATAATCAGAAATAAATCATTTAGTTTATTCATAAGGTTTTTCTTTATTTTTTAATATAAATTTATTTATTTTAAATGGAGGCTAATTACTTTACAATATTGTATTGGTTTTGCCATACATCAACATGAATCTGCCACAGGTATAAACGTGTTCCCCATCCTGAACCCCACCTCTCTCCCCATATCATCCCTCTGGGTCGTCCCAGTGCACCAGTCCCAAGCATCCAGTATCATGCATCGAACCTAGACTGGCAATTCATTTCATATATGATATTATACATATTTCAATGCCATTCTCCCAAATCATCCCACTCTTTCCCTCTCCCAGAGAGTCCAAAAGCCTGTTCTATACATCTGTGTCTCTTGCTGTCTCACATACAGGGTTATCCTTACCATCTTTCTAAATTCCATATATATGCATTAGTATACTGTATTGGTGTTTTTCTTTCTGGCTTACTTTACCCTGTATAACAGGCTCCAGTTTCATCCACCTCATTAGAACTGATTCAAATGAATTCTTTTTAATGTCTGAGTAATACTCCATTGTATATATGTACCACAGCTTTCTTATCCATTCATCTGCTGATGGGCATCTAAGTTGTTTCCATGTCTTGGCTATTATAAACAGTGCTGCGATGAACATTGGGGTACATGTGTCTCTTTCAATTCTGGTTTCCTCGGTGTGTATGCCCAGCATACACATAAGATTTAACACTGTGATGGGACCACATACAATGTATTTACTATAGAAATTTAGGTTCAATTTCATTTTATGATTTTCTGTTACATAAATTGAAATTTTGCAATCTTAAAGCAAATGTTTATATCTACATAGTATTGCTTACATTTATCTTCTATAAATTTTAAATGGTATTCTATTATCACCCCCACCAAAAAAAAAAAGCAATTTATTTAAACATTTCCCTTTTCAATTTATTCAAATATTTTGCCAATGTTAAAGATGTTACTTTGATGTATAATAATAAAAATATAGACATTAGAGTGTACATTATTTAAATTTTATTTTTAGAATTCCCTGAAGGTCCAATGATTAGGGCATTATCCCATATGCACCATGGCATGGCCAAAGAAATTTTTTTTAATTATTTTCTCCTTCATTCTTATTTCTTTTTCTTGTTGCAAATTTTTAAGTTTTATTGAGATAAAACATTGGTCTATATTTTGTTTTGCAGCTCTAAAATTTAAGAAACATATTTTTTAAATGTTTTAAATATATTTCTAAAATTCTATAAAATGAAAATGGCCTAATTAGATCAGTTATTTTAAGCTACTGCAATGTTATTAGGAATATATATTTAGTTATATGTATATTTATTATGTATAAATATTTCAAATATATATTCTAAATCTACATCACAGTTATTTAATTGTGGATATTAAATATTATAACAAGTATATTTGAAATCTTAAGATTACTTCTTCATATGAAGAAAAATAAAATCTTTATTTTTCTAAATTTAAAAAATTTATCTAGCATCAAAAATACTTAATCTATATTCTCACTGAGTGTTTGAGAATGTTTGAGGCCTTCGAACTCTGGTGCTGGAAAAGACTCCTGAGAGTCCCTTGGATAACAAGAAGACCAAATCAGTGAACCTCAAACGAAATCAACCCTGAACCCTCAATTGGAAGGACTGATGCTGAAGCTGAAGCTTCTGTTTTTTGGTCACCTGATGTGAACAGCCAACTCGTTGAAAAAGTCCCTGATGCTGGGAAAGACTAAGAGCAGAAGGAGAAGAGGACATCAGAAGATGACATGGCTGAATAGTATCACTGATGCAGTAGGTATGAACTTGGACAAATTTCAGAAGATGGTGAGGATGGGCAGGCCTGGCGTCCTGCAGACCATGGGGCTGCAAAGAGTCAGACATCAGTAGGTGACTGAATAGCAACAATAGGTTAAGGTATAATATGACCATAAAAACATCAAAAATATGAATAACTCCAGGAAATATCTTATGTAATCTTTGAATTCATGTAAAAACTGTAATGATTCTTTTGATTTCATGTTTCATAGTGGCAAATTTAAACTATTGCTGCCAAGGTGAAAGAAAAAATATTCTGGACATTTTGCAAAATTTGGCTGCTTTTAAAAATCTCATGTTTTCAAGGCCATTTGTCTATCTGTCCAAAGAGAATCTTTATAAGTTAACTAAATAACACTAAATATCTAGCTATTTATTTGAAAATATGTAACTATACTGCACTATATATTTGTTAAACACAAATTATTCACAACTCTAGTATTTAATATCATCCAGTTGTTAAAGAATATAATTGGTATCACTCTTCACATATACTCTATCTAGTTAACTAGCTAGTTATGCTGATGTTGTATTGTGTTGTGTGTGTGCTCATTCATGTCCAACTCTGCAACCCCGTGGACTGTGTAGCTTGACAGCCTCCTCAGTCCATGAATTTTCCAGGCAAGTATACTAGAGTGGATTGCAATTCCCTTCTCCAGGGGATCTTCCCAACCCAGGGATCAAACCTGCATCTCTGTGTCTCCTGCATTGACAGGGAAATTCTTTACTGCTGTGCCACCTGGGAACCACTAGCTATACTGATATTAATTATTTAATATTCCAAAGTTTGTTTCAGCCATAATTTCAATGGCTGTTTAAGTGTCATGCTGATTGAATGTCCCTGGAACCAAAATGTGGAACATATAATGAAGCAACAGAATTGATGCTTGGCACTATTGGAGAACAATTTCTTGTTATGTAAGAATCATATAATTCAGACAGCACAAGAGGGAAGATTTGAAAAAGTCAGTGAAATTGTTTTTTACTTCTACCAATTAAATTCTTGAATTCTGAGGCAGTATCTTTCCAAAACCGGCAGTGCCACACCCTAATTCTCCTTATCATATTCTTAAGCAGTCAATATTTGTTTCTAGGACTTTGGACAAGCATTACAAACAAATATTTTGTTCTCTTTACTCCTGACTCGGTGGGGGGTGTGTGTGTGTGGTAAGTGCGCCCTAGTTAGTTTGGGATCCATGTCAGCAGATGCTCTTGCCAGTCTCTCAGTAACGAATGGAAGACAGTGAACTGGAAATTAAAATATCAGAAATTTAGCATATGCAACTCAAACCATTGGAACTCATGTCATTACACATGAAGAGTGAGAAAAAGTCTAAGATTGAGTTTTGAAAGAGAAAACATACTAGATTTCAGTAGGAAATTAGAATCCAAAATAAATTCGCATATATATGTATATATATACACAAAACCAGGGAATTGGAAGGAAAGAGTATCTGCGATCAGAGAATATAGAACAGGGGGATTTGAAAGGGCTTGAAAAATAAATGCTACAAAAGGTCAAATAAATCTTGAAGTAATTTTATGATGGTGAATGTTTTGCTATTTGTCTATCTGACAACATATGCCCTCTTTTTTCTTTGTCAAGAGAATCTCAGTTTGAGAATATAGGGAAAATTTGAATCCTGTTCTTGTTCATTGAAGCAATTCAGTTCAATTCAGTCACTCAGTTATGTCCAACTCTTTGCAACCCCATGAACTGCAGCACACCAGGCCTCCCTGTCCATCACCAACCCCCGGAGTTCACCAAAACTCAGGTGCATCGAGTTGGTGATCCCATCCAGCCATGTCATCCTCTGCCATCCCCTTCTCCTCCAGCCCTCAATCTCTCCCAGCATCAGAGTCTTTTCCAGTGAGTTAACTCTTCGCATGAGGTAGCCAAGGAACTGGAGCTTCAGCTGTAGATCAGTCCTTCCAAAGAACACCGAGGGCTGATCTCCTTTAGAATGGACTGGTTGGATCTCTTTGCAGTCCAAGGAACTCTCAAGAGTCTTCTCCAACACCACAGTACAAAAGCATCAATTCTTCGGTGCTCAGCTTTCTTCACAGTCCAACTCTCACATCCATACACGACCACAGGAAAAACCATAGCCTTGACTAGACAGACCTTTGCTGACAAAGTAATGTCTCTGTTTTTGAATATGCTATCTAGGTTGGTCATAACTTTCCTTCCAAGGAGTAAACGTCTTTTAATTTCATGGCTGCAGTCACCATCTGCAGTGATTTTGGAGCCCCCAAAATAAAGTCTGACACTGTTTCCACTGTTTCCCCATCTAATTCCCATGAAATGATGGGACCGGATGCCATGATCTTCGTTTTCTGAATGTTGAGCTTTAAGCCAACTTTTTCACTCTCCTCTTTCACTTCCATCAACCCTGCTTCTGTTAGTGAAACCTAAGAGAAAAATTGTTTGGGATGTTTTCCCAGAAGAGATTTTGGATCATAAAGGAATAATATTTGCTTTTGTTTAATCACTAAGTCATCCTACTGGTTTGAGACCCCATGGACTGCACTCTGATGGCTCCTCTGTCCATGGGATTTCCCAGGCAAGAATACTGGAGTAGGTTGTCATTTTGTTATCCAGGGAATCTTCCTGATCCAGAGATTGAACCTGCAATTTCCTGCTTTGGCGGGTGGATTTTTTACCACTGAGTCACCTGGGAAACCCCAAAGGAATAATATTATAGACTTTAATACATTCTGGAATTGAACATTGATGCAATACTCAGAACTGTAGCAACTAGCATTTCAGTTCAGTTCAGCTTGGTCACTCAGTCATGTCCGACTCTTTGCGACCCCATGAATTGCAGCACACCAGGACTCCCTGTCCATCATCAACTCCCGGAGTTCACTCAGACTCACGTCCATTGAGTCCGTGATGCCATCCAGCCATCTCATCCTTGGTCGTCCACTTTTCCTCCTGCCCCCAATCCCTCCCAGCATCAGAGACTTTTCCAATGAGTCTTTTCCTTCTTCTCATGAGGTGGCCAAAGTGCTGGAGTTTCAGCTTTAGCATCATTCCTTCCAAAGAAATCCCAGGGTTGATCTTCAGAATGAACTGGGTGGGTCTCCTTGCAGTCCAAGGGACTCTCAAGAGTCTTCTCCAACACCACAGTTCAAAAGCATCAATTCTTCAGTGCTCAGCCTTCTTCACAGTCCAACTCTCACATCCATACATGACCACAGGAAAAACCATAGCCTTGACTAGACGGACCTTAGTTGGCAAAGTAATGTCTCTGCTTTTGAATATACAATCTAGGTTGGTCATAACTTTTCTTCCAAGGAGTAAGCGTCTTTTAATTTCATGGCTGCAATCACCATCTGCAGTGATTTTGGAGCCCAAAATATAAAGTCTGACACTGTTTCCCCATCTATTTCCCATGAAGTGATGGGACCGGATACCATGATCTTCGTTTTCTGAATGTTGAGCTTTAAGCCAACTTTTTCACTCTCCTCTTTGACTTTCATCAGGAGGCTTTTTCAGAGAAGGCAATGGCACCCCACTCCAGTACTCTTGCCTGGAAAATCCCATGGATGGAGGAGCCTGGAAGGCTGCAGTCCATGGGGTCGCTGAGGGTTGGACACAACGGAGCGACTTCACTTTCACTTCTCACTTTCATGCATTGGAGAAGGAAATGGCAACCCCTCCACTGTTCTTGCCTGGAGAATCCCAGGGACGGGGAGCCTGGTGGGCTGCCGTCTATGGGGTCACACAGAGTCGGACACGACTGAAGTAATTTAGCAGTAGCAGAGGTTTTTTAGCTCCTCTTCACTTTATGCCATAAGGGTGGTGTCATCTGCATATCTGAGGTTATTGATATTTCTCCTGGCACTCTTGATTTCTCTTGTGTTTTTTCCAGCCCAGCGTTTCTCATGATGTACTCTGCATATAAGTTAAATAAAAGCAGGGTGACAATATACAGCCTTGACGTACTCCTTTTCCTATTTGGAACCAGTCTGTTGTTCCATGTCCAGTTCTAACTGTTGCTTCCTGGCCTGTATACAGATTTCCCAAGAGGCAGGTTAGGTGGTCTGGTATTCCCATCTCTTGAAGAATTTTCCACCGTTTATTGTGATCCACACAGTAAAAGGCTTTGGCATAGTCAAGAAAGCAGAAAAAGATGTTTTTCTGGAACTCTCTTGCTTTTTCCAGGATCCAGCAGATGTTGGCAATTTGACCTTTGGTTCCTCCGCCTTTTCTAAAACCAGCTTGAACATCAGGAAGTTCATGGTTTACGTATTGCTGACGCCTGGCTTGGAGAATTTTGAGCATTACTTTACTAGCATGTGAGATGAGTGCAATTGTGCGGTAGTTTGGGCATTCTTTTGCATTTCCTTTCTTTGGAATTGGAATGAAAACTGACCTTTTCCAGTCCTGTGGCCACTGTTGAGTTTTCCAAATTTGCTGGCATATTGAGTACAGAACTTTCACAGCATCTTCTTTCAGGATTTGAAACAGCTCAACTGGAATTCCATCACCTTGACTAGCTTTGTTTGTAGTGATGCTTTCTAAGGCCCACTTGACTTCACATTCCAAGATGTCTGGCTCTAGATTAGTGATCACATCATTATGATTATCTGGGTCATTAAGATCTTTTTTGTACAGTTCTTCTGTGTATTCTTGCCACCTCTTCTTAATATCTTCTGCTTCTGTTAGGTCCATACCATTTCTGTCCTTTATGGAGCCCATGTTTGCATGAAATGTTCCCTTGGTATCGCTAATTTTCTTGAAGAGATCTCTAGTCTTTCCCGTTCTGTTGTTTTCCTCTATTTCTTTGCATTGATCCCTGAAGAAGTCTTTCTTATCTCTTCTTGCCATTCTTGGGAATTCTGCATTCAGATGCTTATATTTTTCCTTTTTTCCTTTGTTTTTCGCCTCTCTTCTTTTCACAGCTATTTGTAAGGCCTCCCCAGACAGCCATTTTGCTTTTTTGCATTTGTTTTCCATGGGGATGGTCTTGATCCCTGTCTCCTGTACAATGTCACGAACCTCATTCCATAGCATTTGGTCTAGAGGAATAAGCCAAGATACCGACAGAGCCCAGCTCTAATAATTGTTGTTACTTCACTTATAACAGAAGTTACCTTCCTCCAGACTCCTTATTAAGAGGGGGTAAAAATTGTGGAAAAGGAGTAAAATGTAAAATGAAAAAATTAAAAGAATAATAAAATAAATAATAATTAGTGCAAACTATAGTAAATTATGTTTTTTAAAGATAAAAGCAAATTAAATATAACATGTATTAATAATTAGAATTTAAGAGATCAGTAATTCTGGAAAAGTGGGACTATAAAGCTTTCTGTAGGGGACTGAAAAATGAATTTGAGGATATAATGAGAGAACGAGGTTTAGGCTTGTTCTGTAGTATTTGCTTCAGAAATATGGACAGTAGTTAAATCGTACATGAGACTGAAGGATGTTATTATTTTTATTTGTTGGTTTTATTATACAATTTTTAATCATCATTTTTTTGAAGTTAGGTTTTGTAGTCAAATAGGTTTGGATTTAAATCCTGATTTCATAACTTCCATTTAAATAGTTAGCAAATCACTTAATTTTACTCAGGATAAGTTTCTTAATCTTTTAAACAGATCTTTTGATAAGTTCAATATTTTTCTTCAATTGAATTGACAGAAAAAAACAGAAGCAGTATCAGTGCTAGTTAATTTATATTTCTAGGCTCTTTCAGATAAATCATTCTGCTCTTGAATTTAATATTGCTCTTCCTTGACAGTGACTAATATGATGATTATTGATTGGTATATGCTGACTCTCAGCTAACTAAAAAATTATGCATATTTCTTTAAGAATGATAGATAATAGACAATTTTAAAAGGTATAAATAATGAATCATTGGAAGAAAGATATCACTAGAAATGCAAATATTTATAGATAGTTAAATGGATCAAAAACTTGTGGTAAATAAAAGTAATGGAGAACCCATTTATTTCTTAACTGTTAATTATTTTAATGACTGATGTATTTTTCATAAGGAATATTATTATGGTAAATATTATAAAGTGATAAATTGTTAAAAATCTGGCTGATATCATTTTGTTTACCGCATTAATCACATACAAGCAATTATCTGAAAATAAAATTAAAATTCAAATAATTACTAAGGATCGAACAGTGCCATGTTAATTAATGGAAAATACACTTTTCAAAAATTCAAGCAAGATTACAGAGTGATGTCTAAGCACACATAACATATGCATTTTTGGTCATGTAATGGAATTCTGTATATTCCTGAAATTAATTCTGACTTGACTGAGGAATGGTAAAAAAACATTAAGGATATACTTTTTGACAGGTAAAATAAAAAACACTTAATATCCTGGTACAGACTCAGGATAATCCTAAGAAAAGTTTCATTTTACAGAAGAAAAAAAGCAAATTCTTTAGATATTACAATTAGCCAAGGTTTTAATATGTAAAGGCTTCCCTGGTGGCTCAGACAGTAAAAGCTTCTACGTGAAATGCTGGAGACCCAGTTTCGATCCCTGGGTCAGGAAGATCCCCTGGAGAAGGAGATGGCAACCCACTTCAGTACTCTTGCCTGGAAAATTCCATGGACTGGAGCTGGGTGGACTCTAGTCCATGGGGCCACAGAGTTGGACACGACTGAGCGACTTCACTTCCGCTTTCACTTTAATATCTAATGAGTGGTAACTACAAATCTATTTGCCTTTCTATTCTGTAAATTTACCTTTTATCATATTAGATTTTATATAATAGCATTTTATTCATACTAGACTGCTTCCTTTTGAAAAGAAAACATTTATCAGAGTAAAAGAAAATTATTCACACACACATATACTTAAGTGGGCAAAATAAATGTCTATTTTTGTACAAATCAGAATATAATTTATTACTTTTAAAGGTAGAAGATAAATGATGCTAATATGTAGCATTCAGAAATCAGATGATTCATCATTCAAAATATTAACCTAAATTTTCATATATTTCATCTACATACACATTCTATCATCTTTTTTCATGAATATAATATAATACCTGAAACACTGACAGATACCATCAATGAGATATTTCCAGTGTTATTAAAAATGGCATATTTGTTCTCTTTTTGGAAAAAGAGAAAAGTTTATAACAAATGATCTCTTCTGTTGACAACACTTATAAACATTAAGTTAAATATAAACAAATGTTTGAAGGTATAAGAAAATAAACAAAAACAAGCAGAAACCAGAGGGTTAATATCACTTAAATGAGAGAAAACTAGGTGGACTCCACATTTAACTGTCATTTTACCTCAAGTTACTACTCCGCAACTCACGTGAGATGCAGGACATAGAGTACAGTGAAAAGATGCAGTGTCATTGGACTGAGGATTCAGAAGTAGGAATCAGAGCAGAAAAAGCTGCTGGGAACTGAAGGGGAGATTTCTGAAAGGAAGAAGGCGCTCAAACCTGAAAATGTGTCAAACTCTATTCAAATGATCGGCTAACTTTTAATCTATACATTTACACAGTAAGACTCCAAGCATTAGAGCAGAAATCACACACTGATGGCTCAAAATGACATGCATAAGTGCAGTATTTTCCTAATGCCATTGAGAAAGAGTTGGGATTTCAATTACTGCCAACTGAGAGGGCTTCAGTGAATGCTTGGGCTTATTATTGAAACTCCAAATTAAACACCTTTAAAAATTAGAAACATATTGCAGAGCAAAGAGATGCACCCTAGGCCTAAGGGCAAATTCTTAAGTATCTATTATTAGATGTTGTCTAACACAACAGCCTCACAACATCAAAATGACGTACAGAAACTTAATAGCCTACCTGAATAAATCCAACACTTTTCCATGCAAGTAACACAATTTAAATTTTTAGCTACACATAAGAATATACACATTTTTAAAGTATTTCCAAACAATAGAACTGGACATGGAACAACATACTGGTTTCAAATAGGAAAAGGAGTACATCAGGGCTGTATATTGTCACCCTGTTTATTTATCTCATATGCAGAGTACATCATGAGAAACGCTGGGCTGAGGAAGCACAAGTTGGAATCAAGATTGCCAGGAGAAATGTCAATAACCTCAGATATGCAGATGACACCACCCTTATGGCAGAAAGTGAAGAGGAACTAAAAAGCCTCTGATGAAAGTGAAAGAGGAGAGTGAAAAAGTTGGCTTAAAGCTCAACAATCAGAAATGAAGATCATGACATCTGGTCCTATCACTTCATGGGAAATAGATGAGTAAACAGTGGAAACAGTGTCAGACTATTTTTTAGGGCTCCAAAATCACTGCAAATGGTGACTGCAGCCATGAAATTAAAAGACGCTTACTCCGTGGAAGGAAAGTTATGACCAACCTAGATAGCATATTCAAAAGCAGAGACTTTATTTGGTCAACAAAGGTCTGTCTAGTCAAGGCTATGGTTTTTCCTGTGGTCATGTATGGATGTGAGAGTTGGACTGTGAAGAAGGCTGAGCACCAAAGAATTGATGCTTTTGAACTGTGGTGTGGAGAAGATTTTGAGAGTCCCTTGGACTGCAAGGAGATTCCAACCAGTCCATCCTAAAGGAGATCAGTCCTGGGTGTTCATTGGAAGAACTGACACTGAGGCTGAAATTCTAATACTTTGGCTACCTCATGCTTAAGTGTTGACTCATTGGAAATGACTCTGATGCTAGGAGGGATTGGGGGCAGGAGGAGAAGGGGACGACAGAGGATGAGATGGCTGGATGACATCACCAACTCGATGCACATGAGTTTGTGTGAACTCCGGGAGTTGGTGATGTTTAGGGAGGCCTGGAGTGCTTTGATTCACGGGGTCACAGAGTTGGACACAACTGAGCGACTGAACTGACTGACTGACTCACTGAACTGAAACAATAGAAAACTTGGCTTATGATAAACAGATTAATAGTCAATAAAGGTAGAGCAAATAATGAAATATATTAAAATTAATAACAAAATTATACTTTAAAATAATTGTTGAATTATGGTTTTATTAGGGTATATATCCAATATTGGGGGCTTCCCTGATAACTCACTTGGTAAAGAATCCACCTGCGATGCAGGAGACCCTTGTTCGATTCCTGGGTTGGTAAGATCCACTGGAGAAGGGATAGACTACCCACTTCTGTATTCTTGAGCTTCCCTGGTGGCTCAGCTGGTAAAGAATGTGCCTGCAATGCAGGAGACCTAGGTTCGATCCCTGGGTGGGAAGATACCCTTGAGAAGAGAACGGCTACCCACTCCAGTATTCTGGCCTGCAGAATTCCATGGACTGTATAGTTCATAGGGTTGCAAAGAGTCAGACACAACTGAGCAACTTTCACATGCCCAATATTGGGATTGCTGGGACATACTGTAGTTTGCCATCATTTCATCGCAAACATATGGGGAAACAATGAAAACAGTGACAGACTTTATTTTCTTGGGTTCCAAAATCACTGCAAATGGTGACTGCAGCCATGAAATTAAAAGATGCTGTCTCTTTGGAAGAAAAGAAATGACAAACCTAGACAGTGTATTAAAAAGCAGAGACCATCACTTTACTGACAAAGGTCCGTTTAGCCAAAGTTATGGTTTTTCCGGTAGGCATGTATGGATGTGAGAGTTGGACCATAAAGTAAAATTGAGGGCCAAAGAATTGATGCTATTGAATTGTGTTGGAGAAGATTCTTGAGAGTCCCTTAGGCTGCAAGGAGATCAAACCAGTCAATCCTACAAAAAATCAGTCCTGAATATTAGAAGGATTGATACTGAAGCTGAACCTCCAATATTTTGGCCACCTGATGCGAAGAACTGACTCATTGGTAAAGACCCTGATGCTGGGAAAGATTGAAGGCAGGAGAAAAAGGTGACAACAGAGGATGAGATGGTTGGATGGCATCACCAACTCAATGGACACGAGTTTGAGCAAGCTATGGGAGTTTATGATGGACAGGGAAGACTGGCGTGTTACAGTCCATGGGATCACAAAGTGTTGGACACTTAGCAACTGAACTGAATTGAACTGATGGTAGTTCTAAGTTTGGATTTTAAGGAACATCCATAATGTTTTCCCCATGGCTTTACAATTTTTCATTTCTACCAACAGTGTAAAAGGATTTCCTTTTCTCTACACCCTCTCTAGCATTTATTCTTTGCAGTTTTTTTTTTTACTGATTGTCATTCTGGCCAATATGAGGTGTTATCTCATTGTAGTTTTGATTTGGATTTCTATAATAAGTTGAGTGGGCCTTAGAAAGCATCACTATATACAAAGCTAGTGGAGGTGATGGAACCCCAGTTGAGCTATTTCAAATCCTAACAGATGATACTGTGAAAATGTTGCACTCAGTATGCCAGCAAATTTGGAAAACTCAGCAGTGGCCACAGGACTGGAAAAGGTCAGTTTTCATTCCAATCCCAAAGAAAGGCAATACCAAAGAAGGCTCAAACTACTGCACAATTGCACTCATCTCACACGCTAGTAAAGTAATGCTCAAAATTCTTCAAGCCAGGCTTCAGCAATACATGAACTGTGAACTTCCAGATGTTCAAGCTGGTTTTAAAAAAGCAGAGGAACCAGAGATCAAATTGCCAACATTTGCTGGTCATCGAAAAAGCAAGAGAGTTCAGAAAAGCATTCTATTTCTGCCTTATTGACTATGCCAACCCCTTTGACTGTGTGGATCACAATAAACTGGAAAATTCTGAAAGAAATGGGAATACCAGACCACCTTACCTGCCTCTTGAGAAACCTGTATGCAAGTCAGGAAGCAATAGTTAGAACTGGACATGGAACAACAGACTGGTTCCAAATAGGAAAAGGAGTATATCAAGGTTGTCTATTGTCACCCTGCTTATTTAACTTCTATGCAGAGTACATCCTGAGAAACATGGGCTGGAAGAAGCACAAACTGGAAGAAAGATTGTGGGAGAAATATGAATAACCTCAGATATGCAAATAACACCACCCTTATGGCAGAAAGTGAAGAGGAGCTAAAAAGCAAAGTGAAAGAGGAGAGTGAAAAAGTTGGCTTTTCCACATTCAGAAAATTAAGATCATGGCATCTGGTCCAATCACTTCATGGGAAATAGATGGGGAAACAGTGGAAACAGTGTCAGACTTTACTTTGGGGGGCTCCAAATTCACTGCAGATGGTGATTGCAGCCATGAAATTAAAAGGACACTTACTCCTTGGAAGGAAAGTTGTGACCAACCTAGATAGCATATTAAAAACCAGAGACATTACTTTGCCAACAAAGATCCATCTAGTCAAGGCTATGGTTTTTCTGGTAGTCATGTATGGATGTGAGAGTTGGACTGTGAAGAAAGCTGAGCAGTGAAGAATTCATGCTTTTGAACTGTGGTGTTGGAGAAGACTCTTGAGAGTCCCTTGGACTGCAAGGAGATCCGACCAGTCCATTCTGAAGGAGATCAGCCTTGGGATTTCTTTGGAAGGAATGATGCTAAAGCAGAAACTCCAGTACTTTGGCCACTTCATGCGAAGAGTTGACTCATTGGAAAAGACTCTGATTTTGGGAGGGATTGAGGGCTGGAGGAGAAGGGGACCACAGAGGATGAGATGGCTGGATGGCATCACCAACTCAATGAAAGTGAGTTTGAGTGAACTCTGAGAGTTGATGATGGACAGGGAGGCCTGGCATGCTGCAGTTCATGGGGTTGCAAGAAGTCAGACATGACTGAGCGACTGAACTGAACTGAATAATTTAGCAGTTTTGAGAGTCTTTTTACATCCCTCTTGGCCTTCTGAATGTTTTCTTTATTTTTTAAGTCTTCCATTCAGTTTTTGACTGGATTGTTGCTTTGATATTGATCTCCATAAGATGTTGTATATTTTGAAGATTACACCTTTGTCTGTTGCTTCATTTGCAAATACTTTCTCCTATTCTGAGAGCTGTATTTTCATCTTGCTTTTAGTTTTCTTTAGCTGTCCAAAATCTTTTCAGTTAGTATAGGTCCCAATTGTTTGTTTTTATTTTCATTATTTTATGAGGTGGGTCAAAGACGATTTTGCTGTGATTTATGTCAAAGGTGTTTTTCTTATGTTTTCCTCTAAGCAAGTTTTATTTGTTTTGTTTTAATATCTATTTTATTTTTTAAAAAAATTATACTAATATATGACCTAGCAATCCCAGCATATACCTTAAGAAAGCCATAATTCAAAATACACATGTACCCCAGTGTTCATTGCAGCACTACTTACAATAACCAGGGCATGGAATAAGTCAGGACATGTCCATTGACAGATGAAAGGATAAAGAAGACAGAGTACATATATACAATGGAATATTACATAGCCATAAGAAAGGAACATAATTGAGTCATTTGAAGCGATGGGGATAAACCTAGAGCCTGTCATACAGAATGAAGTGAGTCAGAAATAGAAAAACAAATATCATATATTAATGCATATAGATGGAATCTAGAAAATGGTAGAAAAATGATACTGATGAACCTATTTGCAAAGCAGGAATAGAGGCACAGATGTAGAGAATGGACTTGTGGATACAATAGGGGAAAGAGAGAAGGGTAAAAATTGAGACAGTAGCACTGACAGATACACATCACCATGTATAAAATAGATAGCTAATAGGAAGCTGCTGTATAGCACCGGGAGCTGAGCTTTGTGCTCTGTGATGACTGAGACTAGAAGAATGGAGGAGTGGGGAGCGAGCTTCAGGAGGGAGGGGGTAAATAATACATATTGCTGAGTCAGTGTTGTAAAGTAGAAAATAACACAACATTGTAAAGTGATTATATTCCAGTAAACATATCCTATGGTATAAAAAATAATTGTTGAAGTATGTTTCAGATGAAGATGAATATAATGGGTAAAGACTTGGGGAATTTCATGATATATGGAAACTCTCCAAAAGAACTAAATGGATACAAAACTGATAAATATATATATATTGAAATTAAAATTTATTAGCTACTTTGTAGCAATAAAAAGAGTTCCTTGATCTTGAAAATAGATAATTAATGATAGCTAATCTGAAGACATGTGCATCAACAGAATCCCACATAGCGGGGAAAAAGACTTCTACAAAATATGCAGAACCTCTATGTGAAGCCTAAATGTATATCAAGCCTACATATAATTATAGTCTGTCCTCTGTACCCACAGATAATACAGATTTTGATACCAAAAGCAAGTGGGCACTATTGTAACAAATAACTAGACATGTGGATGTAGTCTTGGAATTGGGTAATAGGTAGAGACTTGAAGAGTTTTGAGATACTTGATATAAAAAATCTAGCTTGCCTTCAAGAACTGTTGGTAGAAATATGGGTGCTAAAAGAGATTTTGGTGAGAACTAAGAAAGAAGAGAATTATAAAGGAAGCTTTTGAAGCATGCATTAATCATCATGGACAGAATATTGCTATGACTGTTAAACTTTTGATGAGGTCTCAGAGGGAAATGAAGAACGTGTCAGCAGAATCTGGAGGAAAGGTAATCCTTGTTATACAGTGGCAGAGAACTTGTTTGACTTTGCTTATTACACACACAGAGACAACTACATATTAAATTACATCCTCTCTTAATAAAATATGTATTTATGGTCAAAGAAATTCAACAAAGGGCTTGAACTTATCAATGATTCATGTTGTTGTATAGCAGAAGTCAAATTATCCTCCAGTTAAAAACAAATTTGAGAAAAGAACCAAAGAATCATATAAGCTCAGTTCAGTCACTCAGTCATGTCCGACTCTTTGCAACCCCATGAATCGCAGCACGCCAGGCCTCCCTGTCCGTCTACCAACTCCCGGAGTTCACTCAGACTCACGTCCATCGAGTCAGTGATGCCATCCAGCCATCTCATCCTCTGTTGTCCCCTTCTTCTCCTGCCCCCAATCCCTCCCAGCATCAGAGTCTTTTCCAATGAGTCAACACTTCACATGAGGTGGCCAAAATACTGGAGTTTCAGCTTCAGCATCATTCCCTCCAAAGAAATCCCAGGCCTGATCTCCTTCAGAATGGATCATATAAGAGCACTTCAAAGAAAAAAAAAAGAAAGACCACACCCTAGAATCTGAAGTTCTGTTCCACAGAATGAAGTATACATCTTAAGGAAAAATGTAAGATGTTATCTTTTCCATAGTCAGGAAATGAACAATACCAAAATTTAATTTTAGAAGTAAAAATCTTCTTAGCCATCATATCAGATGACTTACCAGCTGTTGAATTACTGTCTGAGTGAAAGGAGAACATCAAATGTGCAAAAAGAAAACGAAGCTATTAAAACCAATATTGCCTAGTTTGGCTGTATGGTCAGATGCAGAAATAAGAAGTGAATTATTTATCTATATTTTTCTTTCATTTTCCCTTCATTTTCCCTTATTGTGTCATACAATGTATGTTGTATTGTCTGTTTTCACTTCATAAATCATTTATAGTATATTTTGTGTCTGGATGGGATTTTGACCAAATGAACTAATAATCATTACCTGGGGTTGAAATGTTGAGTGCAATTTCATTACTTTGGAAAGTTCCATTTTTAGTTAGACGCTATTATTTTGAAATTTAAATGTGAAAAAAATGTTTTTGTGTGGATGTTGTAAGCAAAACACTTGGACTACAGTAGACTTGGTGGACAATTTTTGTAGCATTTGTTCCATTCTCTTACTAATATTTCTCCCTATAATTTAAAGCCTGGACTGGTTAAAAACTATATTTTCAGGACTACTTTGGAGTTAGGATTCTGGTGTACTTGAGGTTCAGACAATGCGAATCATTTAAAAGATTTGGAAAGCAAACAGGAGGCACACCTTTGTTTAAACTTCCCTGCAGTGTTCTTATTTTTGGAAGTTTCAGCAACAACATTAGTGAAAAGTGAAAGTGAAGTCCCTCAGTCGTGTCTGACTCTGTGGCCCCATGAATTTTCCAGGCAAGATTACTGGAGTGGGATGCCGTTTCCTTCTCCGGGGGATCTTCCTGACCCTGGGATCAAAACTGGGTCTCCAGCATTGTGGGCAGAAGCTTTTACTGTCTGAGCCACCAGGGAAGCCCATTAATGGATGCCTCAGTATTCCCGAGTGTTAAGAGGCCAGATATGGGCCAATCAATGTGCTGATATTAGATCATAGCTAGTGATACACAGTTCTGCACTAACAGTTTCCTTTTAGGTCATTTTCATATTATCAGGAACTCAGCTGAGCTGGAAAAGAGTAAGCTGAGCTATCATCATGTATCAAGAGCAGCTGATTGAAGCCACAAGCAGAAATGATAATAAAGCCTCTAATCACTTACTGAGATAATATAAGCAAGAGTCTAAAACTGAAAAATGTACTGACTCCTTCTGTTCCCCTCTTCCCCATGGGATGGCACACAGATTGACAGATGAATCAGCACAGACATATTGATCCTGTCTATTAAGAGATCCTAGAACAAAAGACTCGGACAATTTTATGGATCTAGAGTTATGGTGATACAAGGAGGAAGGCTAGGAGCATAAAAGTGTTGGGTAAGACCCAGAGTGAAAAGGCATGCAACAGGTAAATGACAGTAAAAATGGGAATAACTGTCTATTATGATTGTGACTGTTAATATTTATTTGGAGTTTTAATAACTTAAATTATCTAGTTATTATATAAGTATATTTATATAAGTTATAAGTATAATACAGGGTGATAGTAGTCTCAGTGCATTGGCTTACATCATAAAATGCCAGGGTTCCCTCTGGCTTCAGTCTTTTAGTAAAGTATCCTCTCCAGTGAAGGAGCAGCACACCTGTATCCAAATACCTACAGAAAAGACTCTTCCTTGTGAAATTATCTCTGTGTTCATGTAATTCTCATTCCAAAGCCAAATCTATGTCATAAAATAGCTGTTTATAAAGTAGCCATCTTTAGTTTCTTGAAATTTTAGTCCTACTCAAAGTTGGAAAACATAATTTCACCCACTTTAAGAGTAGTTTTCCATATAATAGGATTGAGCTTATGAGATGGCTGCTGCTGCTGCTAAGTCACTTCAGTCGTGTCCGACTCTGTGAGACCCCATAGACGGCAGCCCTCTGGGCTCCCCCATCGCTGGGATTCTCTAGGCAAGAATAATGGAGTGGGTTGCCATTTCCTTCTCCAGTGCATGAAAGTGAAAAGTCAAAGTGAAGTCGCTCAGTTGTGTCCAACTCTTAGGACCCCATGGACTGCAGTCTACCAGGCTCCTCCATCCATGGGATTTCCAGACAAGAGTACTGGAGTGGGGTGCCTTTGCCTTCTCCTATGAGATGGCATAATAAGCTTTTTAACTAGTATGATTTCAAGACACTGTGGAAAGGCCCTTCTGCTTCCAAAATAACTCCTCCTTCTTTCACACATTTCTTGGAACTTATATTACATATTGATTTATGCGGGCAAGTTTTAGAGCATGAATGGTTTTCAAGAACTATCTAAATAAAGTCAAACACTCATGTACTATTAGAATCTAACATCGTTTTCAACTGGTATGTGGAGCTAGGCCACATGAGGCTCATCTGTCATACCAAGGCTCTCATAAGCAACTCAGACTAAAAATTCTCCACCTAAAAGCGTACTTACACATTTTAAGAAAAATAATAAATTATATAATAACTCTATCCTCACAATCTAAGACACATTAAATTTGAACAAAATATGAAGCTATTTATGTCAGTGGTAAGGAATGACTAAAGCACCAAGACTAAATCCAAATGCAAATGGATAAAATCATTCCTGATTCTAACCTAAAGATTCTGCTGTCAGATTCTGGCCAATCTAGTAAGAACATCTTAATAAAGTATTGTTTATTAAAACATGTAACTTACTGTCAATATGGATTTGGCTTTTAAAGTTATACAGACACCCCCAAATTACTTTATGAATATGACCATAAAGAACAGAGGGGATATTTTTAAATAAGGAAAACAAGGTAATGGAGGACACTACATGCATGAGAACTTCATAGAGGGTATATCTGAGGACATACTATTGGCTACCCAAACTACTGACATCACTATTGGATGTCTACCATTTACTATGCTCAAAGTAAAGTGAGATATAGATTTTCTGATCTACTCATCTCCAAATGGTAATTATCATTGCAGTTAATCTTTCTGTCCACTGCTTTATATTTTATATATTTTTGAATAGATTACTTAGTCACATAAAGTGATATATCTGGAACTGGAAGAGAAGGTTAATATTCTCCCATAGGAATGTTCAAAAGTTTACTCTCAGGAGAGGAGGAATAGATTTTATTTAGGTGAGAATGATAGTATAAACAGATGTATGAGATGCAGCATTGATATGGAAATTGATTCATCAAAGAACGAACCACTTATCCTTAACACAAGCCATTCCCCTTTAATAAAAGTTACAGTGCATGGGTAGAATTAACCTCAAGGGCTGGAAGTGATCATATGAACATATAGTTGCTAAAATGCTTTAAAATCTTTCATTAAAAATTATAATAAAGTAGCCATAAATAAGGAGAAAAGGAAAGACATAAGCTGACATAATCTGAATGCAGAGTTCCAAAGAATAGTAAGAAGAGATAAGAAAGACTTCCTCACCAATCAATGCAAAGAAATAGAGAAAAACAACAGAATGAGAAAGACTAGAGATCTCTTCAAGAAAATTAGAGATACCAAAGGGAAATTTCATGCAAAGATGAGACCGATAAAACAGAAATGGTATGGACCTAACAGAAGCAAAAGATATTAAGAAGAGGTGGCAAGAATACAAAGAAGAACTGTACAAAAAAGATCTTCACGACCAAGATAATTACGATGGTGTGATCACTCAACTAGAGCCAGACATCCTGGAATGTGAAGTCAAGTGGGCCTTAGGAAGCATCACTACAAACAAAGCTGGTGGAGGTGATGGAATTCTAGTTGAGCTATTTCAAATCCCGGAAGATGATGCTGTGAAAGTGCTGCACTCAATATGTCAGCAAATTTGGAAAACTCAGCAGTGGCCACAGGACCGGAAAAGGTCAGTTTTCATTTCAATCCCAAAGAAAGGCAATGCCAAAGAATGCTCAAACTACCGCACAGTTGCACTCATCTCACGTGCTAGTAAAGTAATGCTCAAAATTCTCCAAGCCAGGCTTCAGCAATACATGAACTGTGAACTTCCAGATGTTCAAGCTGGTTTTAGAAAAGGCAGAGGAACCAGAGATCAAATTGCCAACATCTGCTGGATCATGGCAAAAGCAAGAGAGTTCTAGAAAAACATCTATTTCTGCTTTCTTGACTATGCCAAAGCCTTTGACTATGTGGATCACAATAAACTGTGGGAAATTCTTCAAGAGATGAGAATACCAGACCACCTGACCTCTCTCTTGGAAACCTGTATGCAGGTCTGGAAGCAACAGTTAGAGCTAGACATGGAAGAACAGACTGGTTCCAAATAGGAAAAGGAGTATATCAAGGCTGTATATTGGCACCCTGCTTATTTAATTTCGTTGCAGAGTACATCATGAGAAACGCTGGGCTGGAAGAAGCACAAGCTGGAATCAAGATTGCAGGAGAAATATCAATCACCTCAGATATGCAGATGACACCTCGCTTATGGCAGAAAATGAAGAGGAACTAAAAAGCCTCTTGAGGAAAGTGAAAGAGGAAAGTGAAAAAGTTGGCTTAAAGCTCGCCATTCAGAAAACAAAGATCATGGCATCTGGTCCCATCACTTCACGGGAAATAGATAGGGAAACAGTGGAAACAGTGGCACACTTTATTTTTTTAGGCTCCAAAATAAAAGTTATGACCAACCTAAATAGCATATTCAAAAGCAGAGACTTGGTCAACAAGTTCCATCTAGTCAAGGCTATGGTTTTTCCAGTAGTCACGTATGGATATAAGAGTTGGACTGTGAAGAAAGATGATCACCAAAGAATTAATGCTTTTGAACTGTGGTGCTGGAGAAGACTCTTGAGAGTCCCTTGGACTACAAGGAGATTCGACCAGTCCATTCTAAAGGAGATTAGTCCTGGTTATTCTTTGGAAGGAATGATGCTAAAGCTGAAACTCCAGTACTTTGGCCACCTCATGAGAAGAGCTGACTCATTGGAAAAGACTCTGATGCTGGGAGGGTTTGGGGGCAGGGAGAAAAGGGGACCACAGAGGATGAGATGGCTAGAAGGCATCACTGACTCAATGAACGTGAGTTTGCATTAATACCGGGAGTTGGTGATGGACAGGGATGCCTGGCGTGCTGCAATTCATGGGGTCGCAAAGAGTCGGACACAACTGAGTGACTGAACTGAACTGAACTGATCTGACCAGAAATATGAAGTATGATTCTTTAAATTATAATAATAAAAAGCCCACACCCATCTGGGTTTATCAAGCAAGAACAGAGTGGACAATATATTTGAAAAAAAAAATCATAAAGTACAGAAAGTTGTGACCTTTGAGCATGTTTGATCAAGGCTTCAGAGGAGGCCATTAGGGCTATGGTTCTGTACCTCAGTGATTCATCCATTTGCCATCCTCCAAAGTCTTGTCCATTTTACTTTACAGGGACACTGCTATACTCTCCTCCATACTTGGTGCTGGAGCCACCATAAGAGTGCAGAGAGAGCCATTGCTTATTGAGTTGCATATCTCTACTGTGAACTATATGATAAAAACAAGTAAATAAATAGATTAAAATGTTCCCATGTTTGGGGTTTTCTTGGGGAAAATAGAAGATAACCACATTTAAAGGTTTTACATTTGGTAAGGATTTTAATTATTTCATAATTTTATACCCATAATTCCTGATTTACCTCCAACTTTGTTAGAGAACACAGAACTGCTCTCCTCCTTTTTTTTCTCTTTCAATAAGATACTGATTTCTGAGTGTAATTTTTTTTTTGTACTCTTATTACTTAAAAGTGCACATGATAATTCCATTTTCCATGTGTTGTACATTTCCAAATTAATAGGGTCGCAGAGGAAAATAGTGTAGAGCTATTTCAAGGAGCACTCCATGTATTTAAGAATCTCTATGTGCTGTGCTTTACTTAGTTACTTAGTTACAATCATGTCCAACTCTTTGCGACCCCATGGACTGTAGCCTGCCAGGCTCCCCTGTCCATGGGGATTCTCCAGGCCAGAATACTCCAGTGGGTTGCCATGCCCTCCTCAAGGCAATCTTCCCCGCCGAGGAATGGAACCCAGGTCTCCTTGAGGCGTAATTTTTATAGTCTGAGCCACTAGGGAAGCCCAACCTCTCTCAGTTCAGTTCAGTCGCTCAGTCGTGTCCAACTCTTTGCAACCCCATGAATCGCAGCATGCCAGGCCTCCCTGTCCATCACCATCTCCCCGGGTTCACTCAGACTCAAGTCCATCGAGTCCGTGATGCCATCCAGCCATCTCATCCTTGGTCATCCCCTTCTTCTCCTGCCCCCAATCCCTGCCAGCATCAAAGTCTTTTCCAATGAATCAACTCTTTGCATGAGGTGGCCAAAGTACTGGAGTCTCAGCTTTAGCATCATTCCTTCCAAAGAAATCCCAGGGTTAATCTCCTTCAGAATGGACTGGTCGGATCTCCTTGCAGTCCAAGGGACTCTCAAGAGTCTTCTCCAACACCACAGTTCAAAACATCAATTCTTCAGCACTCAGCCTTCTTCACAGTCCAACTCTCACATCCATACATGACTACTGGAAAAACCATAGCCTTGATTAGACAGACCTTAGTCAGCAAAGTAATGTCTCTGCTTTATACTACATGGCAATCATTTAACAAATGTATGCATCATTAATCGATTAGTTATAAAATATTTGTTGAATATTTAGTATGTTCAAAAGTCTAGTCTTTGCCCTAATCCTATAGTGTGCAGTGTGACAGAGCAGGTTTCTACCCATACAAAACATTGAAGTCTTTCTTTAGATGTATTCTATAATATGATTTCATACACCAAAAGAAATCAAATGTCTCTTTATCAAACACAGAATGATATTCTTTCAAGAAAGTGACATGCTGGATATTTACTATAATTATTACTTTATTGTGAACATTAGGTGAATAAATATGATTTGAATATTTGGAAAAAAACTGAAATATCTTCATAAGTAATGTTTCCTATTCCCAGTAAGTGAAAAGAAAGTCAAAGTCAGTCAAAAGATACTATCATTGGTCTCTATTCTAATGTTCTTTTGTTACCATGCTTAGCTCCATTTATGCTAATAAATAGAAATAAGCACATTAGACAACTAATTACAAAATACAGTCACCTAAAGAGAATGAAACAACTGTTGTATTTCAGTACCTATAATTATACAGCTTTACACATTACATTTTAAGCATGTCCTTGGTAAATTAAAGTATTCCCAGAAAAATTGGCACTAGGATATACAGACGATTGCTTTTATGATTACAGTGCTATGAATGTTTCTGTTAATTTAATTCAGCTATTCAAGTTTTCTCTACAATATATTAAATTTGATAAGAAATGAGATCTGTTGAATAAAGTACATAGATAATTGCCTACTGAAATTTATATTAATTCATAAATCAAAGATGACTAGATTCTAAATAAGAATCACAAATGGTATGATTAAATATTTGCATTATGTAATACACATGCCCATATGTATATATGTGCATGTGTGTGAAGAGAGAGACAAAGAGTGAGAGGGCGGAGGACGGAAATGAGGAGAAAGAAAAGACCTAGAATATGGTGAAATCTGTAATTTCAGATTTCGGGCTTGTTTTTTTCCGATTTTTTATTCAGCATTTACTAGATGTCTTTACTATGTTCTCGGCATTATCTGGCATCGTAAATTACCCAGTCACTTTCTTAGGAAGAAACAAACAAAATAAATGAGCAATTTGGGAAGAGTTTAAATAGATTAAAAAAAAAAGTTCAGGGTACAGGAAAACCACAAAGGAAAGCTGAGTACTACTGAACTAGGAAGAGTGGAGGCCCCTAGGCAAAAAGAGAGGTAGACAAAGGGATTATGAAATACTGGAAACAAAGTTGATTTTCAGAAGCTGTGACCTTTGGTTGACAGATGAAGTCAGTTAATGGTGTCCTCACAGAGACTTGACCAAAATAATTAATAACTTACTACAATCCTCTATTCCTCTTCACTGTCTGAACACTACCTGTCTGAGAATTCCCCAAGGCAAAGGACACACTGATCTATTTCATTCAAGTCAGGCTATCAGGGCACAGGACTTGGCAGTGAAGGATAAAGAGTGATTCTGAAAAGAAAAACCCAGGATATTCAACCTAAGGAAATAATTGGGAAAAAAAAAAAATTTAATTCTTATGTAAACCCAGTGGAAGTAAGAGCTGTGCTTTTCACTGTTCACAATTATAGCCATAAAACTTTCTGTACAGTAAATTTTAGAAGCATAATGCATATTTTTAATGAATGTATGCAAGAATAGGGAGCAGTGGCAGTTATTCTTTAATTATTTAAAAACATAATATTGAGTACTCTTGTTCTACTTTCCTTGAGAGAATTAAAATTATGACTAAAGAGTTATGCATAGAAGGAGGCTAAACAAAAGAAATACATTTTTAAAAGCCAGAAATTGTCTGCTAAATAATGAAATGCCTTATTAGTACTGAGTTTTTTGCCAGTGAACTCATTCAAATAGACATATGGTCTTTTAGAAAAGCTAGGGGAGAAAGAACAGGCTCTTGGACTGGTTGAACACTAATATCCCTACCACTTCTGAGATGCTTCCATTATGAGGCCCACAGGAGACATTTATTTCAGTCTTAGTATCAGAAGAGCTGTGCTTCTCTTGAGGAATTGTTTGTTGTTGGCCCATAGGGACAATCTAACTCCTTTATATGGATCTTGCCTTTGGCAGTAAGGAATTTTACAATCAAATTTGTAGTCCATTTGAGCAAATGTGTAGAATGTTTTATGACTGTTGTGTTTAGGTATTAACATATCTCTGGCTTTTCTTATTTTTCTTTCATTGCAGTGTATATCTAATCTATCTTTTAAATCTTACTGATTATTTTCTAACTTATATGTCTTTAGGGAAAAATTAGGATATAAACAAAATTTATAATTTTGTTTAGAAGTTCCAAATAAAACAAAGAAAAAGTTAGGAAGCTGACAATTTATTTCTCTTCAAAAACACATAAAGGTTTTGCACTGTTAATTTTACCTCAACATTTCCTTCATCGTTTGTCACATAGGTATCTAGGTTGCATGGGATGGGCTGGTAGTTGTGCATTCTGTAAAAGCGAATACCTGAAAGAAAAGAATTTTAGCTAACTTCTATTTTTAATAGTTTGAAGTTATCTCAAATATCTTTGATATTTGAGGAAGATTTTGAAATGGAGGACTAGGTTAAACGATGGGGCTTTTACCATGGTAATGTAAGGGCTATGTTTATATCATGTGAATGCAATAAAAATGCTCTCCAGAATCAGCAACTCTTAGAACTAGGAAAACTGACTGAAGTTAAAGACTTAGATGTGAACGTAAAATACACAAACATGTGTGTGTGTGTGTGTGTGTGTGTGTGTGTGTGTGTGTGTATTGTGTGGGGGTAAAAATATATATGCAAAATAATTTAGTGATCAAACATAAAATTATATATGTTAAGCATATTTAAGTGTAAGATGAATCTTCCCCTGCTTTCCCCTCATGCCACTACCCACAAACATAGAAAGAGACATCAAGGAACCATTACTATAAGTGGGGGAAAAAGAGCTACTATCACTTTTTGAAGGGAACTCTATTTGGCTGCATCTGGCAACATACAGTTATCTCTCTATTTGACATTTGTAACTGGAATAGTCCTTTGGAAGTAATCATAATTCAAAGAAATGCACATATGTGTATATCTCAGTTCCCAGTTGAAATAATAGTTAGGTAGAAATTGCTAGGCAGTCAGTGTATGACTCTGAGACCTCAGTCCTGTTTTCAATAAACACTTCACTCCATTAACTTAAAACTATACCCTTTGTCCAGAATTCCTGGAATGTGTCTGTGGGAGATAAATTATCAGCACTCAGATCCAGAAAAGGAGAGTAATTAACTTCTATTCCATATGCCTGAGGGAAAAACTACTGGTGATCATTAATCTTTAGCCCATACATCTGGTCCATTATAAAATGGCCAGGGGATTAAAAAGAGTGGCAACTTAATCAGAGGATCAAGAGAAGCCATAAAAATGGTAAGTTAAACATTGTGACCTTTAAATTGATTGGTTAGAAATGATATATTTTAAGGACAAGAGCCAACCAAATATGTACAGATCAATATCAATACTAGTAAGGATATGTACTGCTTAAGTCCTGACTTTTGGGCGGACACTTTACTCCCTCACTGTCTATGCTGAGAACTTTGTGCCTTTCTTTTCTTTTAAAAAATCCTATTCGCTTACTACTGTGAGTATTTGTGTGTTTGTGAAGTTCATTCTTCTGCTCCATGAACAAGAACTCAGACTCCCATTTCAATAGGACACAAAGAAATATTTATATTTATCATGATGGATTTCAAGGAAGGAAAAAAAATATCATTTGTATAGACTTTATTTAATCTTCACAAAGTTGAGTGAAATTAAAAAAGAAAAAAACACTTTTATCATGCCAAGAAACAGGCTTATTGGGTTTAGTCACCTAAAGATCTTATATATGTATATTAACTCATGCTGGAGTTGGATTCAAATTCAGGTTTTGTCAGAAAAAATTTTCACTTTAAAAATTATTAGAACTTGCAAGGAAGACATTTTATGCTGATATAGAATGCTATGAGGCATTTAATTTTATATAGAATAGAATAGAAGTAGAATAGAATATTTAATATAATAATGTCAAACAAGAGAGCCATACTCTCTCTCCAATGGACAAATTATCAATTTTTATACATTAAGAAACATTCAAAACAAAACAAAAATTCTCTGACAAATCGGTGGCTAAAATAAAGAGCTGCTTATTTGACGTAGTTTATTTTTATGACTTACAGTTTCAGTGAAAATGACTGCTGAAAATTTTGGAAACATCTACATTCTAATCACATTTGATTAGTCAAATTCTTGTCTTTAGTCCAAAATATTTCTAAAAAAACATGTAGAAATTCTATTTTGGAAAATGCAAATTGTTTTTCACATTTCTACATTATTTTATTAATTTACAGTGTGACTCTCTTTGAAAATAATTTAGCCTATTACTTTTCAGTTGAAACATTTGTTGGTACATATTTTTTCTTTACACTGAGAAACAAGGATTTGCATATGCTCAACCATCACAGTATTTGAATGGATATTAAAAATGAGAGAACATGCATAAACCTTGAAAATCATGCATTGTAAATATGAAAACTTTAAAATCACAATCCATAAAACTTAACGATACTTTGAGAACATTAAAATGATCTGGCCAAAATTATTATATTTTTGGCAACAACTGTCTGGACAGTTGTAGTTAACCATTCTTTACTATATTATAAGGCTGCGTACAATGTTCCTCCCATTAGCTCATTCCATAATGCTTTACTTTTATAGAACCCATTGTAAAATAAAATAAAAATAATTCTCAAATTGTTGCAGGGAGGAAGTCAGTTTTGGCTCCATGTTGGAACTGTTCCTTTGACTTACTTTTCATTTATTTTGCTATTAAAATCATACAGAATGGTTTCCTTCAGAGAATCCCGGCCCTCTGCCTGACTGTTAAAACTAAAATGCCTTTGTTCAGGACCCTGTCCACCTGTGGATGTCAGGAAGAAAGAAATTAACATATCTCCTGCTTGAGACTTGCCATTCCAGGAGATGTTTGCAAGATTAATGGCCTTTTTACTTTGCTTCCTCACCTGCCCTCATCTCTAATCTATAATAGAAGCTGACATTCAGACCCCAATAAGATGATTATTTTGAGGAGCTAGCCTGCCATCTAGTCTGCCGGCTCCCTGATTAAAGTCTCTTCCTTGCCTCAACACCTCGTCTCAGATTCATGGTCTATCGTATGTCGAGCAGAGCAAGCTTGGATTCTGTAACATTATCAGTCAAGTATCTTTCTAGTTGCTGTTTCAGTCTGTGTTTCTTGTTCTTAGTTTCTCAAATGCAGAAATAAAGTGCAGCAGAACACTTAATTGGAATTTAGATATCCTAACATTCACTCTCCCTTCAGAGTGGTTTGAATTCCTAACAAAGAGTCTGTTGTATTAAAGTAGTCATCAATAAAGGAAGTGCTAGTTTAAGCAAAAGATACTGAGAATAAAGAATTGCAAATTATTAAGTGATCTAGTCTCCTTGAGATCCCCATGTCTTTCAAATATTTAAAACCGCAGCCTTATAAAAGGCATTGTGCATATACATATGATTCACTTTACTGTACACTTGGAAGTAACACAACATTTTAAATCAACTATACTCCAATAAATTTTTTAAAAAGTTTTATGCACCAATGAGAGACCAATTTAGCAAGATTATGCTAGAATTTCTTGAATTTCTCACTAAAGTAAAAGTCAAATGCATATGTTCATTACAGTCAAAGAGGAATAAAGTATAAGGTTTTCAAAACAATATCTGATATAAATGTTAGAGACTAATTTATTTAACTTCTTGACAGCAGACTCTTAATTTTCAATTCATTAAAAGTAAATCATTAAAATTCTGCTAAGATCTTCTGTGAAAACAGAGGCGTGTTTCTTCTAGTCTTGTGACAAACATACAAACACAGAATTACTTCTATACTGAGACTTGTATAAGATGGACTGATAAGTTTGGTAACTAGTGTGGAAAATGTTAGAAGAATAGATCCAGCATGACATAGCAAGGATGAGTCATATAATGGGATATTATTCAGACTAACTCCATAAATGTGGTCTGGAAAATAAGTACAGTCTAAAGTTGCAATTTAATCCTTCAGAGTGCTAGTCTAGAATCAGCAAACCCCCAAATGTGGTTATAATCATATGACTATTTTTTTAACAGGAAGGAATTCAGACAGAATCCTTCAATGTTAATTTTCTAAATTCTTGAGCAATTTTCAATTAGGAGATCTCTTCATGGACAATAGTATTTCCACTTATCAAATTAGGGTAAGACAAGGTTTGATTTCCAAGCCACTTTCTACCATATTTTTTAAGTACTTTTTCAGGATTCCACTCTTAAGGCAAGGAAAGAATTTACATGAGTAACAATAGAGAAGGATATTTATGTAATAGGCGTATATGACAATATGGTTGGGTAAAGAAGAGCTTCAACCCTAGATAGTATAGGCATACATAGATTGTCTCTGAGTTAGTTTTGTTCAAGGTCTAATTGGGAGCAAATGATTCTCAGAGAGAATGGAAAGAATGTGTACTCATCATATCAACTGATTAAAGGAGATTATAATTATCTTAAAATAGATAAAGTATTCCAGATTGATTAAAGAAAACAAACTACTATATAGTCAACAAGTAAAAGAGACTTTAATCTGTTAAAATTTTAATATGGAAGGTATCATAACAAACAATATCTTTAAAGTCAAATGATGTAAACACTGTCTGCATGAGTTCTATTTAATATTGGATATTTATCTGAAGCATTCAGCTAAAGCTAACCAACCACAAATACATTACTAGTAATACTATAAGTTTCTTTAAAAATTTGATCATGAAATATATAAAAAATATACATAATCATAATCAGAGCAGCAGATACAAAGTTTCCAGGAATAGCTTTTTTTTTAACACTTGCAGTAGAAAACATCTAAAGAAAACTAGGAGTATATCACTGAAAGTCACAATGAGATGTAAGAAGCTCATGGAATGATGCACCGTATATTGTACAGAAAATAATTTTCTGTTTCAGTTCAAATTGATTTGATAGCATAAGATATATATAGCAAAATAAATAGTGAAACCAATGTTTATTTTACTCATTCAACTTTTTGGACAGCCTATATGGATTGATGAAACAGCTCCATGAAGATATCAATATCTCAGATTCCTCTGTCTTTCTCTTTAGTTAACCTTAGCATAACTGTATTTTGATGAAAAATAGAATCCAGTTAAATACAGGTTATTAGGCTGTAAATATGTTAGAAATCTCAATAACTCCAAATTTTTGCATAATCCACTTGAAGGACAGTTTTGCCATCAGCTGAGAAGGACAGGATGCTGGGTAGTGGTAGGATAGTTCAGGGATTCATTTTGGAACATCCCTCAGGAAAAAGTTGAGTAAGCACATCCATATACAAGTATGGCAAAGTCTATACTAGAGATGAAATTTAGAGATTGTGATTATATAGACATCATTTAAAGACATGGCACAAGAATTCTCCAAGAGAATAAATGCAGACAGAAAAGAAGGTCTAGGACTGAGTCTTGAGACAGTCCAATAACATAAGTTTATGCAGAAGAGGAGAAAACAATTGTGTTAAAAGGAGTACCTACTGACTTAGAAGGAAAGCTGACAGAATGAAATGACATGGAAAAGAAATGAAAAGAATGAATTGAGGGCCTATGTCTAATGTTCCTGAGAATGAAGCAAAAAGTGAACACTGAGTTTCAGTAACATCAGTTTTAACAACTCTGAATCACTGGTATTCAGTTGTACAGGTTTTGTAATGTAGTGATGAAGTTCAACCGATGTTGAGTTAGGGAGAAATAAGAAAAGAATTGATACTAGTGAGATTACATAATTATTTTCTATTTTGAAAAGTATTTTGCTCATTGGAATTAAATAATTATAGCTGTAATTCAGTTCAATTCAGTTCAGTTCAGTCATTCAGTCATGTCTGACTCTATGTGACCCCATGAATTGCAGCATGCCAGACCTCCCTGTCCATCACCAACTTCTGGAGTTCACTCAAACACATCCATCGAGTCAGTGATGCCATCCAGCCATCTCATCCTCTGTCATCCCCTTTTCCTCCTGCCCCCAAACCCTCCCAGCATCAGAGTCTTTTCCAATGAGTCAACTCTTCGCATGAGGTGGCCAAAGTACTGGAGTTTTTGTTTTAGCATCATTCCTTCCAAAGAACACCCAGGGCTGATCTCCTTCAGAATGGGCTGGTTGGATCTCCTTGCAGTCCAAGGGACTCTGAAGAGTCTTCTCCAACATCACGGTTCAAAAGCATTAATTCAGCGCTGATCAGCTTTCTTCACAGTCCAACTCTTACATCCATACATGACTACTGGAAAAACCATAGCCTTGACTAGACGGAACTTTGTTGGCAAAGTAATGTCTCTGCTTTTGAATATGCTAGCTGTAATTGGGCAGATTGTATGTATATGTGTGTTGTTGTTGTGTCACTATATCCTCTCAAACTTTGCACCCTATGGACTATAGCCCACGAGGGTCTTCTGTCCATTGAATTTTCTGGGTAAGAATATTGGAATAGGTTTCCATGCCCTCCTCCAGAGGATCTTCCCAACCCAGGGATTGAACATGTATCACTTACATCTCCTGCACTGGCAGGTGGATTCTTTACCACTGCATGCTGGATGGGGGGTAGAGGCCTTCCCAGATGGCACTAGCAGTAAAGAACCTGCCTGTCAAGGCAGGAGATGTAAGAGATGTGGATTCAGTCCCTGAGTTGACACGATCCCCTGAAGGAGGGCATGGAAACCCACTTATGTATTCTTGTCTGGAAAATTCCATGGATAGAGGAATCTGGCAGACTACAGTCCATAGGGTGGCAAAGAGTTGGACAAGAATGAAGCAACTTAGCATGCATGTATATGAATATAGTCTTCAGTAAAAACTAAACTCATGTTTCAGAGGACAAGAAAGCTGTTTGATCGATGTCCTTATGTAGATGAAAAGGGTTAGAAACTAGGGTACATATGGGAAGATTTAATTTTGATAGAATCATAAATAATTTGTAGGTTAACAGCTGGGAAAAACATGTGAATAGATGTAGTCATGTGAATCTTTGGATGGTTCTGCTCTTGTTGCTGATGTTTATTTCAATTTCAACTTTCCGCCCACCTCTCCAAAAAGGAAAAAAAAAAAAAAAAAAGAAGTAATGATGAGGAAGTAATAGGACCTGTGTCAGGAAATGAAATCTAGATATTTTCAGTGGAATTTCATTTACTAATAATCATTGGTCATCATTTATCTGATACTGACAAATGTTTCTCTGTCTCTTTTTTAGCTGAATATATATATTATTGCACTGAACAAAGTTGTGTATTTTATTGGTAAGCAATAACAGAAGAATGGAATTTGTATAGACAAGTATCAGTGTCTTTTATATTCAATGTGTATTTCAACGTAATCTTTCATTGAAGCTGACACACTGAAATTAAACTCATATAGACAAGAAAATTGCTCCATAACAAAACAAAATAAAGCCAAGAAAAGTTTAATAAAAAGAAGGCAATAGAAAGGAGTTTTAAATGTCCATATAGTAAAGTGCTCAGTTGCTCAGTTGTGTCCGACTCTTTGTGATCCCATGGACTGCAGCCCACCAGACTCCTCTGTCCATGGAATTTTCCAGGCAAGAATACTGGAGTGGGTTTCCATTTCCCCCTCCAGGAGATAGAAAAGTACTAGCAAGCAATTAAATGAGAAATGGCTCAGAAATAGACCTTTTTATTAATGTGACAGAAAGGGTACAGAAATCAGTTAAACCTATGTTGTGACCACAATAGCTGTAACATTCTTCTCATCTTGACTAAACTTAAGAAAGGTTTCTTCTTTACTCTGGGTGCCTGACCTCCCTTTCCTCAGAGAATTTACATTAGAAAGCTTGCAATCAAATCTTTTCTCTGTTTCTTTGAAGTGAAAATCTTCTCCTAGACTTTTGAAAATGTAACTCAGCCATACTTCTCTCAAGGATTTGGGAATTATCCCTTCAAAATGTAGTAGTCATAAAAAAGCCATATCTCCCAATTTCTGAGGAAGGAGAGGGGCTGAAGCTCAATTAGCAGCAATTAGAAAATACAAAACCATGTTGGCCTAATAACATTGAGAAGTGTTCTTCTAAAGTCCTCCACTTCTTTTCCACTGGGTCACCCCAGTGCTTAAATCTCTTTTGTTTCAGTAGACTTTGGTTCAGTTTCTTTCTTTTGCAAATGGTCTTGACCCCTATTCTCATTGACACCATAAAGTCTCCCTTGCCCGTGTTGTTGTTCAATTGCTCAGCCATGTCCAACTCTTTACGACCCCATGGGATGGAGCACGCCAGGCTTCCTTGTAATTCATTATCTCCCAGAACTTGCTCAAACTCATGTCCATTGATTGAGTCAGTGATGCCATCCAACCATCTCATCCCCTGTCGTCCTCTTCTCCTCCTGCCTTCGGTCTTTTGCAGAATCAGGTTTTTTTCCTAATGAGTCAGCTCTTTGCATCAGGTGGCCAAAGTACTGGAGCTTCAGCTTCAACATCAGTCCTTCAGTGAATATTCAGGGTTGATTTCTTTAGGATTGACTGGCTTGATCTACTTGCAGTCCAAAGAAATCTCCAGAGTCTTCTGCAACCCTATAGTTCAGAAGCATCAATTCTTCAGCACTCAGCCTTCTTTATGGTCCCAGTTTCACATTCATGCATGACTACTGGAAAAATCATAGCTTTGATAGATGAACTTTCGTCAGCAAAGTGATGTCTCTGCTTTTTAATATCCTATCTACATTTGTCATAGCTTTTCTTCCAAGGAGCAAGTGTCTTTTAATTTCATGGCTGCAGTCACCATCTGCAGTGATTTTGGAACCCAAGAAAATAAAGTCTGTCACAGTTTCCATTGTTTCCCCATCTATTTGCCATGATGTGTTGGGGCAGAATGCCAAGATTTCATTTTTTGAGTGTTGATTTTAAACCAATTTGTTCACTCTCCTTTCACCTTCATCTAGAAGCTCTTTAGTTCCTCTTTGCTTTCTTCCATAAGGGTGGTGTCATCTGCATATCTGAGGTTATTGATATTTATCCCAGAAATCTTGATTCCAGCTTGTGCTTCTTCCAGCATGGCATTTTGCATGATGTACTCTGCATATAAGTTAAATAAGCAGTACAGCCTTGGTATACTCCTTTCCTAGTTTGGAACAGTCTTTTGTTCCATGTCCCATTCTAACTGTTGCTTCTTAACCTGCATACAGGTTTCTCAGGAGGCAGCTAAGACTCTCTGATATTCCCATCTCTTGAAGAATTTTCCAAGTTTGTTGTGATCCACAGAGTCAAAGGCTTCAGTGTAATCAATGAAGCAGATGTCTTTCTGGAACTCTCATGCTTTTTCTATGATCCAACAGATTGATCTCTAGTTCCTCTGCCTTTCAATTTGAACATCTGGAAGTTCTCTGTTCATGTACTGTTGAAGCCTGGCTTGGAAAATTTTGAGTATTACTTTCCTAGCATTGCATTGAAAAGCTTAAAATTTTTTTTAAATGACTATAATATCTAATGTGAACAAAAATTATCTTAGCAATATTGTGAGTACAATTAAGCCTCACACAGGTAAAAACACCATGATACAAAAATGACACTTTTTAATATGTAACTCAAATGAATGAAGCAAGCTAAGCATTCATGCTGTAAGAAAACATTGAAGCACTGTTTGTGATGAAAGTGAAAAAGAAAAGATGTATGAAAAGTAAGCCGTATAAGTAAGCAAACAAACAATATACTGGAATATATGGGCTAGAAAGAAGGGATTTATTATAATGCTGCAAAACAATAAAGACAAATTAAATATCAAATACATATTTAAGGACAAAAGATCATTAAATATTTTCATGGAGCCTATAAAAGTTGAGAAATAGGTAGAGAGACATAAGTTGAAATCGAATGTATAAAACTGACCATTTGAGTCTGGGAACTTGTTTGAGGAGGACTTTAGTCTTATTTTCAAATTTAAATTTGTATATGGAGATAATCATGATGGTGTGATCACTAATCTAGAGACAGACATCCCGGAATGTGAAGTCAAGTGGGCCTTGGAAAGCATCGTGATGAACAAAGCTAGTGGAGGTGATGGCATTCCAGCTGAGCTGTTTCAAATCCTGAAAGATAATGCTGTGAAAGTGCTGCACTCAATATGCCAGAAAATTTGGAAAACTCAACAGTGGCCACAGGTCTGGAAAAGGTCAGTTTTCATTCCAATCCCAAAGAAAGACAATGCCAAAGAATGCTCAAACTACCACACAACTGCACTCATCTCACATGCTAGAAAAGTAATGCTCAAAATTCTCCAAGCCAGGCTTCAGCAATACGTGAACCGTGAACTCCCTGATGTTCAAGCTGGTTTTAGAAAAGGCAGAAGAATCAGAGATCAAATTGTCAATATCCGCTGGATCATGGAAAAAGCAAGAGAGTTCCAGAAAAACATCTGTTTCTGCTTTATTGACTATGCCAAAGCCTTTGACTGTGTGGATCACAATAAACTGTGGAAAATTCTTCAAGAGATGGGAATACCAGACCACCTGACCTGCCTCTGGAGAAATCTGTATGCAGGTCAAGAAGCAACAGTTAGAACTGGACATGGAACGACAGACTGGTTCCAAATAGGAAAAGGAGTATGTCAAGGCTGTATATTGTCACCCTGCTTATTTAATGTATATGCAGAATACATCATGAGAAACGCTGGACTGGAAGAAACACAAGCTGGAATCAAGATTGCCAGGAGAAATATCAGTCACCTCAGATATGCAGATGACACCACCCTTATGGCAGAAAGTGAAAAGGAACTAAAAAGCCTCTTGATGAAAGTGAAAGCGGAGAGTGAAAAATTTGGCCTAAAGCTCAACATTCAGAAAACGAAGATCATGGCATCCGGTCCCATCACTTCATGGGAAATAGATGGGGAAACAGTGGAAACAGTGTCAGACTTTATTTTCTGGGGCTCCAAAATCACTGCAGATGGTGATTGCAGCCATGAAATTAAAAGACGCTAACTCCTTGGAAGAAAAGTTATGACCAACCTAGATAGTATATTCAAAAGCAGAGACATTGCTTCCTACTAAGGTCCATCTAGTCAAGGCTATTGTTTTTCCTGTGGTCATGTATGGATGTGAGAGTTGAACTGTGAAGAAGGCTGAGCACTGAAGAACTGATGCTTTTGAACGGTGCTGTTGGAGAAGACTCTTGAGGGTCCCTTGGATTGCAAGGAGATCCAACCAGTCCATTCTGAAGGAGATCAGCCCTGGGATTTCTTTGGAAGGAATGATGCTAAAGCTGAAACTCCAGTACTTTGGCCACCTCATGTGAAGAGTTGACTCATTGGAAAAGACTCTGATGCTGGGAGGGATTGGGGGCAGGAGGAGAAGGGGACGACAGAGGATGAGATGGCTGGATGGCATCACTCACTCGATGGACATGAGTCTGAGTGAACTCCAGGAGTTGGTGATGGACAGGGAGGCCTGGCGGGCTGCGATTCATGGGGTCGCGAAGAGTCGGACATGACTGAGCGACTGAACTGAACTGATGGAGAACATAGTTTGGCATTGTTTGGGAAGTGAGATAACTGAACAGAATGTAAAAAAAATAAATGTGCCAGAAATTATAATAATGGTTCAAAATATAATGCCATGGTAAAATTGCTGATTTCAATGCAGAATTATTAGGACAGTTGAAGGTTCTCAAAAAATGCATTTAAAAAATCATACTTATATAAATTATTAAGGAACTATCCTCAAAGGCAATATGTATAGGAATATTTACCTTCATATTTTTGGAGTATTTTCATGTATGGTTGTTTAACCTTTTTACTGTGAAATTTCTGGTATTAATTACTTGCTTTACTCTGCCATGCTATCATTGTGATCTAGAGAAAGGTGTTAACTATCTCTATGAGAAAACCAAGGAAATAAGCCACTTTCATTTAGTATGGCTGTCATGTTATTTAAATACTTTCAACTATGTGAAAAGCTTAGAAAATTATCTGAGACAGGGTAGCAATTCAATAAACTGTTATCTATTACTCTTATTCTCTTAAAAAAAAGTAACATAGAACAACAAATTAGTTATGCCTTGAAGGTACACTCAAAAGGAAATTCATTTGAATATATCCTACTAGTTGTTATTTTAAAGTTTTATCTGAAAGAAAAGCAGCTAAATGAGAATAGTGAAAATTCTTTCTTATTAAAATTAAAAAGGTCATTATTTTTAATTCTGTCATAATTAATTCACTTTAAGAATATCATAATATTCTACCAAAGAGTCATAAAAAACTTGATCAAATACATTTGATGATCAAATGTATTTGATCATGGTATTTTGATATTCTCCATTATTCAAGATTTGGAACTCTGACTTAAATTTCTATCCATCCATAAGACTGAAAGCAATATAAAACAAACATTCTTATAAGGAACTTATGACACAAACTTGAAGGCATTTTCTAAAATATATCCTTAAATGATTATAAGCACAAACATATTTCAATTATATGTATGAAATTCAACAAAGAAAATGATTGCTGAATACTAGTTTTGCTTTTTTAAAAATTTCCCATCAGTGTCTAAAATAGTAATATGAGACCATAATGTTCAACACAGCAGGTTGTAAAAGAACTACTTTTTTGAAAAGTATAGATATTTTTCTTAAAATATGAGGTGGGTACACCCTTTGCAGTTACATCCTGAAAAGTACTTGAATGGAATTGTTTTCTTTCAAAATATACTCATTTTACATATAATCTGGTCACACTGTTTAAACTTTGCATAGCAAATTGCATTATGTACATAATTCTCTCTTTTCACTGTTTATAAATTGTTAAAAATACATTCATTTCACTTTAAGTTCACTCCTGAAACTACTGCTCATCGTCTCAAATTCCTTCTTTAGTTGAGTTTCATATTACAAGTGTCTCTATAGCACTTTAGCTCTTATAAAACAGAAAGACTTTGCATTTATAGGGAACTGACAACCCATTGCTGGAAATTATGCTCCATCTGTCACTTCAACAAATTTCAAGTGTTTCTCTTTTTCAATATTTTAACACTATATAATTTAATTTAGAATGATTTCTTTAGATGACTCTTGAGTTCTCAGAAACTGCAGAAGCTGCTGTAGAAGTAAAACAACTTAGGATCATTTTCCTTTTTGTTTCAAAAGCTTTCATTAACTGGAGATTCCTTTTTATGTTTTTGGAAAATGCATTTTAATTATTTAAATAGAAAAAAATCAACAGATGGGCATAAAATTGTTGAAAGAATTTTGATTTAGAAGCAGAAGATCCAATTTTATCTACTGAAATAAAAATGTACAACCTGAGAGCTGTGAGCTTCAGTTTTTTTCTGGGGACTTACTGAGGACTATAATGGTAGATGTTGCGAGAGGCATCAGAGGGCAGACACACAAACTGTAATCACAGAAAACTAGTCAATCTAATCACATGGACCACAGCCTTGTCTAACTCAATGAAACTAAGCCATGTCATGTGAGGCCACCCAAGACAAGCAGGTCATGGTGGAGAGGTCTGACAGAATGTGGTCCACTGGAGAAGGGAATGGCAAACCACTTCAGTATTCTTGCCTTGAGAACTCCATGAACAGTATGAAAAGGCAAAATGATAGGATAGTGAAAGAGGAACTCCCCAGGTCGACAGGTGCCCAATATGCTACTGGAGATCAGTGAAGAAATAACTCCAGAAAGAATGAAGGGATGGAGCCAAAGCAAAAACAATACCCAGTTGTAGATGTGACTGGTGATAGAAACAAGGTCTGATGTTGTAAAGAACAATATTGCATCGGAACCTGGAATGTTAGGTCCATGAATCAAGGCAAACTGGAAGTGGTCAAACAGGAGATGTGAACATCAACATTCTAGGAATCAGCAAACTAAAATGGACTGGAATGGGTGAATTTAACTCAGATGACCGTTATATCTACTACTGCGGGCAGGAATCGATTAGAAGAAATGGAGTAGCCATCATGGTCAACAAAAGAGCCTGAAATGCAGCACCTATATGCAGTCTCAAAAATGACAATGATCTCTGTTCCTTTCCAAGGCAAACCATTCAATACCACAGTAATCCAAGTCTATGCCCCAAACAGTAATGCTGAAGAAGCTGAAGTTGAAAGGTTCTATGAAGACCTACAAGACCTTTTAGAATTAACACCCAAAAAAGATGTCCTTTTCATTATAAGCAACTGGAATGCAAAAGTAGAAAGTCAAGAAACACCTGGAGTAACAGGCAAATTTGGCCTTGGAATAGAGAATGAAGCAGGTCAAAGGCTAATAGAGTTTTGCCAAGAGAATGCATTGGTCATAGCAAACACCCTCTTCCAACAACACAAGAGAAAACTCTACATGGACATCACCAGATGGTCAACACCAAAATCAGATTGATTATATTCTTTGCAGCCAAAGAAGAAGAAGCTCTATACAGTCAGCAAAAAACAAGACTCGGAGCTGATTATGGCTCAGATCATGAACTCCTTATTGCCAAATTCAGACTTAAATTGAAAAAAGTAGGGAAAACCACTAGACAATTCAGGTATGACCTAAATAAAATCCCTTATGATTATACAGTGGAAGTGGAAAATAGATTTAAGGGACTAGATCTGATAGACAGAGTGCCTGATGAACTATGGACAGAGTTTCGTGATGTTGTACAGGAGACAGGGATCAAGACCATCCCCATGGAAAAGAAATGCAAAAAAGCAAAATGGTTGTCTGGGGAGGCCTTACAAATAGCTGTGAAAAGAAGAGAGGTGAAAAACAAAGGAGAAAAGGAAAGATATAAGCATCTGCATGCAGAGTTCCAAAGAACAGAAAAGAGAGAAAAGAAAGCCTTCCTCAGCAATCAATGCAAAGAAATAGAGGAAAACAACAGAATGGGAAAGACTAAAGATCTCTTCAAGAAAATTAGAGATACCAAGGGAACATTTCATGCAAAGATGAGCTCGATAAAGGACAGAAATAGTATGGACCTAACAGAGGCAGAAGATAATAAGAAAAGATGGCAAGAATACACAGAACTGTACAAAAGAAGATCTACATGACCAAAATAATCACGATGGTGTGATCACTCACCTAGAGCCAGACATACTGGAATGTGAAGGCAAGTGGACCTTAGAAAGCATCACTACAAACAAAGCTAATGGAGGTGATGGAATTCCAGCATAGCTATTTCAAATCCTACAAGCATCAGATGCTGTGAAAGTGCTGCACTCAACATGTCAGCAAATTTGGAAAACTCAGCAGTGGCCACAGGACTGGAAAAGGGCAGTTTTCTTTACAATCCCAAAGAAAGGCAATGCCAAAGAATGTTCAAACTACTGCACAATTGCACTCATCTCACATGCTAGTAAAGTAATGCTCAGAATTTTCCAAGGCAGGCTTCAACAGTACATGAACCATGAACTTCCAGATGTCCAAGCTGGATTTACAAAAGGCAGAGGAACCAGAGATCAAATTGCCAACATCCACAGGACCATCAAAAAAGCAAGAGAGTTCCAGAAAAACATCTATTTCTGCTTTCTTGACTATGCCAAAGCCTTTGACTGTATGGATCACAATAAACTGTGGGAAATTCTGAAAGAGATGGGAATACCAGACCCCTTAACCTGCCTCTTGAGAAATCTTTATGTAGGCCTGGAAGCCACAGTTAGAACTGGACATGGAACAACAGACTGGTTCCAAACAGGAAAAGGAGCATGCCAAGGCTGTATATTGCCACCCTGCTTATTTAACTTATATACAGAGTACATCATGAGAAATTCTGGGCTGGAAGAAACACAAGCTGGAATCATGATTGCCAGGAGAAATGTCAATAACCTCAGATATACAGATGACACCACCCATATGGCAGAAAGTGAAGAGGAACTAAAAAGCCTCTTGAGGAAAGTGAAAGAGGAGAGTGAAAAAGTTGGCTTAAAGCTCAACATTCAGAAAACTAAGATCATGGCATCTGGTCCCATCACTTCATGGGAAATAGATGGGGAAACAGTGGAAACAGTTTTATTTTAAACAGACTTTATTTTTTGGGCTCCAATATCACTGCAGATGGTGATTGCAGCCATGAAATTAAAAGATGCTTACTCCTTGGAAGGAAAGTTATGACCAACCTAGATAGCATATTCATAAGCAGAGACCTTATGAAGTTGCATCTATTCAAAGCTATGGTTTTTCCAGTAGTCATATATGGATGTGAGAGTTGAATTGTGAAGAAAGCTGAGCACCAAAGAATTGATGCTTTTTAACTGTGGTGTGAAGACTCTTGAGAGTCCCTTGGACTTCAAGGAGATCCAAGCAGTCCTTTCTAAAGGAGATCAGTCCTGGGTGTTCTTTGGAAGGACTGATGCTAAAGCTGAGACTCTAATACTTTGGCCACTTTATGGGAAGAGTTGACTCATTGGAAAAGACTCTGATGTTGAGAGGGATTGGGGGTAGGAGGAGAAGGGGACGGCAGAGGATGAGATGGCTGGATGGCATCACCGACTCGATGCACATGATTTTGCGTGAACTCTGGGAATTTGTGATGGACACGGAGGCCCGGTGTGCTGCAGTTCATGGAATCGCAAAGATTTGGACACGACTGAGCAACTGAACTGAACTGATAACCCTGAAAATGGCATCTCAAGTAGTTTTGAGGAACTGTTCTGAAGAGGCAGATGAGGAAATGTGTTTCTGGCCAAGGGGTAAATGCACCCAAGCATACATCCCAATAGAAGGTTGTTGCTAGTTATTCAGCTGATAGCCCTTTACTAAGTGTGGGGAGATGCAAGAATTAAGGTTCACAGAAAATTTCTCTTGAATTATCTAAATTTCTACTGGCCTGTTTTGCCATTTTTCCCAGAGCACAGGATACCTCATTCTGATCTCTGAATTCCCTCTAGGGTGTAACGTAGTTTAGTGATGCAGATGCTACAGACTTAATTCGTGTAGAGTAAGATGGTGGATAGCGTTATTTTACAAGTTCAAGTGCTGAGTCTTTTTAAGTTGTTCTTTGTGAAATGTCTATATCCTTACTTTTTTCTCTTAATTTGTAAAATCAAGTTTAGGATGGTTCATTTTCTATTTATCCAGCCATTACTTATTGAGCTCCAGCTATGTTCCAGTAAGTATTCTGGCTGCTAGAGACATAGCATTGAACAAAACCAAACACTTGTTTTCAAAATCTTAAAAAATTTGATGAAGTAGGGGTAGAGAGAAACCTAACAAACAAAATTAAAAGTAAGTTAATAGATTAGAATTTATCCATTAGATAATGACACTTATTTTGAGAATTAAACCAATAAAATTATAAAGGACACATGAAGTGAAAGGGCTTGGCCTAAATTTTTTTCTGTTTGCTGAGATAAATTATAAGAAAAGATTATATGTGAAAATCTTCTTACAAATTCTATAGCAGTTAGAAACATTGAGTTTTATGGTGTAGATTTATAATTACATTATATATTCCATACTTTTAAAAAAGTTTTAATTAATAAATGTATAGGGACTTTTTCCCCAACTCACTAGTTTAATTGTAGCTGAGAGCTGAATGAATAAAAAGTAGCTCATTTTCTCTCTCTCTCTTTTTTTTTTCTTAACATTCAGACTTGCAAAATATTATCTCTTCAGCTAAAGACATGGATCATATAACCACTTGTAGGCTAATTTTTAGAATTTGAAGATAATTATGGAGGGATAGAAGACTGAATAGAAATTTCAGTTAAGAAAATGATAGAATTCATAATCAGCTATATATAGATGCATGCATAAATGAAAAGCAGAAAGTGCCATAACTAAAGAGATATAAAGGGCAGATGAACACATGTTACAAAGAGAAAAAGATAAAGTAAAATGGTATTGAGGAGGCTCAGCAGATCATTTGCAGTGTGTATATATACTCTTTTAATGTTTATATTGTTTATGTAAACCAGAATTGTTCATCCATAAACAGAAAAGAATAAGTATTTTCCTTTCTGGGAGGATGGTTTGTTTTTCATTTTTTGTCGATACTCTTATGGACTCTAATGTTTCCACATTTGATTATAGCTCAATTAATTTTGGAAAATTGTTTTCAAGTTGAGAAATATTTGTGAATTTTCAGAGCTAGAAATTTTACCTCATATATAAATTGTACCTGATATATATGTTTGTTTCATATTAGAATAATTAAATTCTATACTAAAACACTTCATTTACATATTTTCTATTTTTATTTGTATCCTTTTTCTTTTCCCCCCAAAGCTATCACTATATACTTTGTCCTCTTAAACTTTTAAATCAGTTGCAATAATCCAGCATTGTAATTTTTTTGCATCTAATCTACAGAGTACAAATCTATTTGTAAAGAGTCTAGAACTTACAAATGCATTTTAAAAGCAAAAAAACAAACTATAGTTTAATTTTTATTTCAAAATGCTATGCCAAGTCACTAAAATATTTAATATTATGCTCCAAATGAGACAAAAAATTTACTCCTGAGAGAGTCAATTCCTAAATAGGTTGATAAGAAGTCCGGGGTCCCCGTGGAAGAGAGAGGAGCCTGGGGTTCCTGAGGAAGAGAAAGGAGTCTGGGGCTCTCAAGGAGGAGAAAAGAACAAGTTTTGTGTTTTTTTTTTCCCTACACTGTTTTGTCTTAATATAACAACAATGTATCTTCCTTGAGGATGTGTTTCTCCTTCTTGAGAACCTTCTGACTATACCTGTTATCTTAAAATCTATATTATCGGAGTGGGTCTAGTAAGATCTTTCTATTGTTAGTTCCAATCCTGTCATTAAAATGTAAATTATGGGAGTGGGTCTGGTAAGGCCTTTACAACCTTGAAACATTCTTTTGATTTATTGTAATAACCAATTAAAAAAAAGTATATAGCTCCTTTGCTAAGACTAATGAGGGGGGCACTCTCCGTCCCCTTTCTGATGTCTATGTCAGAAGCTATCTCTGTCCCTGTTAGGCAGGGTGGTCGGCTCAATGAGGTGCATAACAGCGCCGGGGACCTGAGTCATGTTTCCTGTTTTCTTGAAGAACATTCCTTAACCAAATAAGGAAAATTTTCTATATGCGATAGCATAAGGAAGGCGTTGCATGAGCTCATTCTGCCTGTCCAATCAGGTATTGCCAAGTACCCTGTAACTGAGACAAAGAACTGACTGTATATAAACCGCCATACTGCTTTGTTCATGGCTCTCGTCTGATTCCGCTGCGTCAGATGAGGCTTGAGCCCTAGCGCGCTAGAAATAAAAATTCCCTTCTTGCCTTTGCATTACCATGGTGGACTTGTTCACTCTCTCGGTTGGTTTGGAGATACAGGCTCGGTGCATAACAGTCCCCTTTTTATACTTTAATAAAACTCTGCTACAGAAATGCTCCTGAGTGATCAACGCTGGTGCCTGGTCCTGAAGCTAAATCTTCTTTGGAGATCACAAATCCAACATCATTCACAGTAAGCTATCACTTCTTGTGTTAAACCAAGAAAATGTTCAATAGCAGCCCATGGCACACTTTCGGTTTTGTTTTCAAGATGAGAATAAGCTTATTAGATCACTTCTAACTGGAAGAGAAATAAAGACATTGAGTATCTAGCAAAAGGGACCTCATTTGCTGTGACAAGTTCAGATAAGCTGTGATTTATCCTTTCAGGCTGAACACTGATGCCACATTTTTCTTTTCCTTTCTCTAAGCAAAAAAGAAATGAACAAAATGGTTTCTGACTAGAAAACAACCAGAAGTTTTCAGTAAAACCAAACATATTTTTATCAAATTTTCTTTGCACTTTTAATATGTCCAGTTACAGTGTGTGTGCACAATACATTGAATATACACATGTATATATATGGACTTCCCTGGTGGCTCAAATGGTAAAGAATCCACCTATAATGCAGGACCTGAGTTCGATCCCTGGGTTGGAAAGATACCTTGGAGGAAGGCATGGCAACCCACTCCACTATTCTTGCCTGAAGAATCGCCATAGAGAGAGGAGTTTGCAGTCGGGGCTACAGTCTATGGGGTTGCAAAGAGTTGAACATAACTGAGACGGCACACAGCACATATACACACAGATAGGGGCTTCGCAGGTAACACTGGTAGTAAAGAACCTATCTGTCAATGTAGGAGACATAAGAGAAGCAGGTTCAATCCCTGGGACAGGAAGATCCCCTGGAATAGGGCATGACAACCCACTCCAGTATTCTTGCCTGGAGAATCCCATAGATAGAGGAGCCTGAGAGGCTATAGTCCATAGGATCACACAGAGCCAGTCATGACTGAAGCAACTTAGCAGGCATGAATACAGAGAGAGAGAGACGATCAGAGAGAGAAAGAGAAAGACAGAGACAGAAAGAAACAAGCAGAGAACTAGAGGTGAGTAGGTGAGGTGTTATCTTGTTCAAAGTATATGTTTATTGCTCTATTAATTTTCTCTGTGTTGTACTACAATTCTGGTTGGGACTAACAGTTTTCTCCATTACCTGTTTCCGTCCTTCCTTTTTAGTACCAAAACCTTTATTTTGCTGGACATATTGAAGTCTTTTAGCAAGGAGATTCAAAAAGAAATCACTTATTTTCTCCAGTCTCATTCAAATATATTAATGGAGTGCTTTGGCACATTTGATATTAACACACAAAGTCATTCTGTTATTATCAACAATTCAGAGATAAACTTACATGGGTTAAATTATTGAAACCTTCAGTTAGCTATTAACTAAATTAATTTTTAAAACCCTGTGTGACCAGGCTCTATGTAATTAAAATGAGAATATGTATGATCTGATGCCATTATAATTGTTTAGACAAATGAAGAGTGATATGATCTTCAATGAAAAAAACCGGTAGAAAAACACAAAAGACAGCCATCTTTGGAACTGCAAGAACATAATTGTTAATATTCAATTAAGATATCATATTTATGATTTAAAATTTGTGAATTGTCATATGTGGTGCCATTTTTGTTAGTAAAGTTAAAGTTTAGATTTTAAAGGAAATTTCACTGTCAAAAAACAATCAGGAAATAGTTTACTGAGACAGAGTTCCCTGGTTGCTCAGTTGGCAAAGAATCTGCCTGCAGTGAAGGAGACCTGGGTTCAATTTCTGGGTCAGGAAGATACCCTGGAGAGGAAAATGGTGAGCCACTCTAGTATCCTTGCCTGGAAAGTACAATGGACAGAGAAGCCCGGTGGGCTGCAGTTTATGTGGTCACAAAGAGTTGGGCATGACTGGGAGGCACTCATTCACATATGTTAGGTTTCCTGTTCCTTTGTTTACTTGATTAGATGCTTATTGTGAAGATGGGCAAAGATTCCTCAGGTGTTTGATAGAGCTAACCTCATCTACATGGTCAATGCTTCTCAAATAATAATTAATTAAGCAATAATTATCAATTAAGGTGGATATGAACATAAGCATGAGCTCAACATTAAGAAAACTAATATCATGGTATCCAGTCCCATTACTTCATGGAAAATAGAAGGGGAAACAGTGGAAACAGTGGCACACTTTATTTTTGGGGGCTCCAAAATCACTGCAGATTGTGACTGCAGCCATGAAATTAAAAGACGCTTGCTCCTTGGAAGAAAACTTATGACCAATCTAGATAGCCTATTAAAAAGCAGAGACATTACTTTGCCAACAAAGGTCCGTCTACTCAAGGCTATGGTTTCTCCAGCAGTCATGTATGGATGTGAGAGTTGGACTATAAAGAAAACTGAGCACCAATGAATTGATGCTTTTGAATTGTGGTGTTGAAGAAGACTCTTGAGAGTCCCTTGGACAGCAAGGAGATCCAACCAGTCGATCCTAAAGAAAATCAGTCTTGAATATTCATTGGAAGGACTGATGTTGAAGCTGAAGCTCCAATATTTTGGCCACCTGATGCAAAGAACTGACTCACTCAGGAGCTGGTGATGGACAGGGATGCCTGGCGTCTTGCAGTCCATGAGGTCACAAAGAGTAGGACATGACTGAGTGACTGAACTGAACTGAACTCAATTAGCATAAGTAGAATTTCTGCTAAAGGGATGTAATCATTCTAACATAAACATACTTTACAAAGATTCATTTTACAATTGGAAAAGTCCAGTATGAAGGGGTAGAATTTACAAGGTCATCTTTACCACAAGGTTTCTGAATTTTATCCTAGAATGACTTGCTGATGTTTTCTGAAGTTTATAAACTGGCTACTTCTTTAGGTTAAGGGCAACAAAGTTAAGTTATAAAGCAAATATTCTCCATAAGGATATAAAAGAACCATTATGAATATTAAAATATAACTTTAATTCATTTATATATTTGGTCAAGGGGTAGAACTAAAAATATAAAAGACTATGGAACAGCAAAACATTAATAGAGTATAACAATTTTGAAGAATAATTATTAATACTACTAAATCAATGGAAGAACCAAAAATCTAAGTGCTTAGGGTTCTAGAACTGTAGGTCAGATCTGAGGGTTTCTACGTATAAAAATTTTATCCACTCTCCAACTGGACATAATCTAGGTCCTAAATGTTTCTTTTAATTATCAAAACAACAAACAAACAAACAAACCCATGCAATTAGTACTGTATGTAGAATCGATCATTTGGAGACTAACCTATTATTCTAAATAGTGTAGTTTAGCAATTCAAAGTATGATCTGTAGATTCACTTGGGATTCAAATATTAGCCTCAGGTCTTACTAGCTGTGTTAGCTTGGGCAAATTGGAAATACTCCTTTTCCTTACATTTCCTAATTTACTAAAAATGTAATAAAATATCTATCTCTTATAGTTGTGATAATTCTAAGAGCTCATCCATATAGGACACAGAGTAGTGTGGGGCTTAATCTGAACACTTAATAAATATTAACTATTTGCATAGATGCTCTATTCATACCTACAGAGTTCCAAAAAGACGTTTAAGTCATATACTGTTACTTCACTGGAATTACATTCTTGAAATTGGCAATATTATTGCATCTGTTTTCTTATTTTATTCTCTTTCACTAACATCGCTTTAGTACCTTATTGCATCATGTCTGGAATACCATTAGGTCTAACCTTATAAAAGTGCCAGTATTTGAACATTTTTCATTCTCTGAAACACTAGTTTAAAATGATTCAATCATGACTGACCCTTTAATTCTTCACTCAGCCTTCAACCCCCTGCTTCTCTGTTCAATCTATCTATTGTGCTGTTGTCAAATTGTTGTTTTAAGTGTAATTTTCATCCTGTCATATTCCATTAGAGGGCTCTCAGATATGCCCAGGTATCCACTGATATTTTCAAAATTCTTCAAATGTGGGATAAGATTTCCTACAGCTTATCCTAAATTTAAATGTAAATGTATTCCAAGCTATTTTTACTATAATTCATGTTCCTTTTGCTCTGGACCCTGCTCTGTTACTGCTTCTCAGACACCCCTTTGCTTTTTACTTTGCTAGGAATCCTGCTAGATTCTAGGAGACTTTATTGATTTTGGGGACTAATTTACAGAGCAATTCTTAAAAAGTGAATTTGAGTTGATGGTTTTAGAAAAGGCAGAGGAACCAGAGATCAAATTGCCTACATCTGCTGGATCATGGAAAAAGCAAGAGAGTTCCAGAAAAACATCTATCTCTGCTTTATTGACCAGGCCAAAGCCTTTGACTGTGTGGATCACAATAAACTGTGGAAAATTCTGAAAGAGATGGGAATACCAGACCACCTAACCTGCCTCTTGAGAAACCTGTATGCAGGTCAGAAAGCAAGTTAGAACTGGGCATGGAACAACAGACTGGTTCCAAATAGGAAAAGGAGTACATCAAAGCTGTATATTGTCACCCTGCTTATTTAACGTCTATGCAGAGTACATCATGAGAAACACTGGGCTGGAGGAAGCACAAGCTGGAATCAAGATTGCTGGGAGAAATATATTTGATAACCTCAGATATGCAGATGACACCACCCTCATGGCAGAAAGTGAAGAGGAACTAAAAAGCCCCTTGAAGAAAGTGAAAGAGGAGAGGGACAAAGTTGGCTTAAAGCTCAATATTCAGAAAACTAGGATCGTGGCATCTGGTCCCATCACTTCATGGGAAATAGATGGGGAAACAGTGGAACCAGTGTCAGACTTTATTTTTTTTGGCTCCAAAATCACTGCAGATGGTGACTGCAGCCATGAAATTAAAAGACACTTACTCCTTGGAAGGAAAGTTATGACCAACCTAGACAGCACATTCAAAAGCAGAGATATTACTTTGCCAACAGAGGTCCGTCTAGTCAAGGCTATGGTTTTTCCAGTGGTCATGTATGGATGTGAGATTTGGACTGTGAAGAAAGCTGAGCTCTAAAGAATTGATGCTTTTGAACTGTGGTGAGAAGACTCTTGAGAGTCCCTTGGACTGCAAGGAGATCCAACCAGTCCATTCTAAAGGAGATCAGTCCTGGTGTTCATTGGGAGGACTGATGCTACCACCGAAACTCCAATACTTTAGCCACCTCATGGGAAGAGTTGACTCACTGGAAAGACCCTGATGCTGGGAGGGATTGTGGGCAGGAGGAGAAGAGCATGATAGAGGATGAGATGGCTGGATGGCATCACCTACTTGATGGACATGGGTTTGGGTGGACTCTGGGAGTTGGTGATGGACAGGGAGGCCTGGTGTGCTGCGACTCATGGTTTTGCAAGGAGTGGGACACGACTGAGCAACTGCACTGAACTGACTGTCTCCTTCCAAGAAATACCTTTCAATCATTTTTCTGATTCCCTTCCTCCCACTGAGTTCACAAGTAACTTGCCATTGCAAGCTGTGAGAAGATACATTGAGGAGGACATGGACACAAATAGTACCTTTGCTTAACACTTAAGGATGGATACTCTCCAAATTTTTTCACCAAATTTGCTCAAAATCTTGTTACCACAAATACACTCAAGTCCACTCAGTCTCTCAGATCCTGACCGTTTCACAATGGTAAAAAAAAAAAAAAAAAAACACACAAAACACAGATACTAAACTGATGTAACCTGTAAACATCAAATGTCTAAATAGACCAAATAGAACACATAGTTGGCTTATGGCAAAAGAGTTCTAAAATTTTTTCTGGTGGCCTGACACGTGCAGGAGAAAATGAGGAATATTACCAACCATGACAGTTTTTAAATAGATAATAATAAGAAGAACTGTTTAAGGCAGCCAAATTCAGATAACAGCTTTTTACATTAGGTTTCCTCTCTTCTCCAACACTAATTCTATTACCACCACTATTTTTAGACTTGCTATTGGGAAGACCCCCTGGAGAAGGGAAAGGCTACCCACTCCATTATTCTGGCCTGGAGATGTCCATGGGGTCACAAAGAGTCAGACAAGACTGAGCAACTTTCACTTTCACAATGCTCTCTATTCTCTGAATATTCCAATATTTTAAATTTCAGATATTTTGCTTTTCACAGCCCCCTTTATATCAAATCTCATCTTATGTCATAAAAAACTTACCCTCTTTTAAAGGCAATAGAGAATAATTTTCTTTTAAATCTTTACTGAGCAAAGAAACATAGTATAAAATGAGGAGAAATATTTCTTTTTCCCATTTTCTTGCATCAGTACTTGTTTCACTGTGATCCAAGAACAATCAATATTGCACTCCTTTTCACACTCAAATATTTTCTGCTTGGAAAGATAAATTACATAATGACAATAAAATAATATTGAAGTTGCAGTAAAATCTGCCTCACGGGAATTTGTATACATTTTTAATTCTTATGATCTCATTATTATTGTGTACAGTAAAATGATGCGATTTAAAAAAAATTTTATTGAAGGATAATTGTTTTACAGAATTTTGCTGTTTTCTGTCAAACCTCAGCATGAATCAGCCATAGGTATGCATATATCCCCTCCCTTTTGAAACTCCCTCCCATCTCCCTCCCCATCCCACCCCTCTAGGTTGATACAGAGCCCTTGATTGAGTTTCCTGAGTCATACAGCAAATTCCCATTGGCTACTTATTTTACATATGGTACTGTAAGTTTCCATGTTACTCTTTCCATACATGTCACCCTCTCCTCCCCTCTCCCTATGTCCATAAAGTCTATTTTCTGTGTCTGTTTCTCCATTGTTGCCCTGTAAATAAATACTTCAGTACCACTTTTCTAGATTCCGTAGAGTCCTTAAAAAACTAGGAATAAAACCACCATATGACCCAGCATGCACCCTGAGGAAACCAAAATTGAAAATGACACATGTATCCCATTGTTCTTTACAACACTATTTACAAGCTAGAACATGGAAGCAACCTAGATGTCCATCAACAGATGAAAGGATAAAGAAGTTGTGGTATATGTATAAAATGATGTGATTTTTAATAATTATTAGTAAACAATTAACTTTTTACTTTTATAGAAATGAGTGTGTCTCAAACTATCCACTGGTTTTGTTTTATAATACAAGGTCATGAACCTCATACTGCTTATGACTATAAATTATTAAAAGCATTTTAAAAGCTCTCAGCTAACTTATAGAACAACATCTTCTCTGTGCCTTTTTAGAATTTATTTCACTACAGAGTCTAATACAAGGTATCTGACTAATAGAAAATATTGAAATTTTGTTAAATAAACCAGTACATGAAAAAATGTATTTAGTAAATGTTTTTGTTTTTTCTATGCATAATTACTAACCAATAATAAAATAGATTCTGTAGGGGATAAAATATATTAGAAAGTCGATGCCAATTGTTTTATTACATTAAAAAAATGTATCTATCTAGTAAGGAAAACCCATTCTAGTTAACCCAGCAAGTTAAGATTTTGGGTTATAATCATTACATACAGCATACAACTAAAGCCAAAGATCATTCAAACTGTGTGCTAAAGAACTGGCTTCAAGAAATGAATCCCAGGTACAGTTGTCTTCCCAACATCCAATTTTGCCTTTCTAGAAACAGCATCAATAAAATTACTTTGGGAAATAAGACTTCCTTCATGGACCCAATCTTGCTAGTGTAACAATTAACTACTTCCCTGCTTATATTTGACCCAAGATGTGTTATTCATATGATTTTTCATTGCAATTTGAATTTTAAATAATGCCACAAAGATAGGAAGAAGATGGTTGTAAATGCTGTAAAGAAATCCTTCAAAATTATAATTATGTGTGTTAATTAGACCCCACTGATACCCTGGTTCTTGCCATTTCTGATATAATGTTCTTTAAAGTTTACTTAAATTCTTTGAGATAGTATATCTTTTTAATAAGTTATCACTTTCTAGTGTTAATAGAGTGCATATCTGTTGCTTGTCAGTGAAGAATCTAAACTAATACACCATAAGATAGAGATGTGTTTCACAGGAGAAACAGAATAGGTAATTTCACAGATAGCCTTTATATACTAAATGGTTACTTAGACAATTTAGGAGACATTCCAGACAGGCTGTTTAATGTGATAGCTAAGAGCATGAGTTCAAGCTAGAGGGTATGATTTTGAATCATGGATTAAGTACTTAGCAGCTTTGTGACCTGAACCTTAGTCTCAGTGACTCAGTTTTCTCAATTAAAAAAAAAAAATTAATTGGAGGAAAACTTTACAATGTTGCATTGGTTTCTGCCATAGAACAACACAAATCAGCCATAATTACATATATTTATCAACCAAGGAGTTTCTTTAAATTTTTAAAGAGGTGAATATTATTTACTCCTTCGAGATGTTGTGAGAAGTAGGTGTGCCTGAGCAACTGTTTGAAGCCAATAACTATTTCTCTGTTTTTTTTTCAATCATTGTACAGGATGGAAGCATACAATCTGTTGAAAGTGTTTCTGTGATCTATTTTAATAAGGTCAGAACAGTTTATAAAGTAAGTCTTAAGCCTTCTAAGAAGCAAAGGCAATGATCTAGCTCTGGAGTTCTCCATTTCTATCCTGAATTATTAATGCTCAATACCAGTAGGTACACATTATTAAATGTACAAAAAACTGCAATAAAACCTAGACAATATGAATAAGAATCATAGTTTCTTCATAGACTACTTTAGGAAGAGCTTGACAATTCTCTAAATAGAATGGTCCATTTTTTTGAGATTATATATATGTATATATATACACACATACATGCTGCTATTGCTGCTACTGCTAAGTCGCTTCAGTCATGTCTGACTCTGTGCGACCCCATAGACGGTGGCCCACCAGGCTCCCCCGTCCCTGGGATTCTCCATGCAAGAACACTGGAGTGGGTTGCCATTTCCTTCTCCAATGCATGAAAGTGAAAAATGAAAGTGAAGTCGCTCAGTCGTGTCTTGACTAGTAGCGACCCCATGGACTGCAGCCTACCAGGCTCCTCTGTCCATGGGATTTTCCAGGCAAGAGTACTGGAGTGGGGTGCCATTGCCTTCTCTGACACACATACATACTTGTGTATAAATATATACCTATAAATCTAAGGAAGATTTTCATAAGACATATAGAGCACTGTGAGTCTAGAAGAAATAAAAATATTAAAATTAATATATAATTTACAAGCAAATAAAGGGAAAGGTTAATGAATTAAAAATTAGTGAATAATAAATGCTAGGCTAATCTATAAGAAGATAAGAGGAAGGGGATGTATGTATACCTATGGCTGATTCATGTTGAGGTTTGACTGAAAACAAATTTTGTAAAGCAATTATCCTTCAATTAAAAAATGAATCAATTACAAAAAGAAGATAAGAAGAAGAAAAAGTAAATATAAAAGAGAAGAGGTGAAACACACAAATAATAAGATGATAAACTTAAGCCTGAATATAATAGCAATTTCAGTAATAGAATAGACTAAATCCTCCAACTGAAAGAGAAAATTTTTAAAGGAGAAAATAGAAAAAATTAAAATAAAAATTGTATGCTTCTTTTAAAAGGCCCTAAATATATTGGTATAAGGTAGCAATAAGACTAACATAAAAGATACTAACATCTGTATTATTCTCTCCAGCGAGGAGTTCAGTCCTTACCTAACATGATAACAAATACTTGAAAGAAGTTTTTGGCTTCTTCCATCCTTCATCCCATAACTGGTACCAGCAAATAATGACTTGTAACCCTAGTTCTTTTCCAAGAAACACACCTTACAGAAGACTTACTTCTCATTTACAGAAGATTGGATGTAAATCCATATTTAAACATCCTTATCCATAAATTCAAAATTGTTGCCTAATTTCTTATCTGAGTTTATTATATCATCATTAATTAGGCTACATGATGGTTGATTATAAATATAATTATATAGAGGAGACCTTGCAAAGCTGCCATTTCCTCCTTTTAAGTCTTCTATTACATTATTAGGTTTACTTTCAACATGTGGTTCTTTTTGTAGTAATTCTCTTAAAACAATTTGTATTTTTGTGATTTTTTTTCAAGAAATTACTCTTCTATCCTAGTTAATTAGGCACAAGGAAACAGAATAAGCCATTGTATACTGAGTTAGAATACATAAAATTTGTATTTTCAGAATAAAATATAAATAATAAATGTTAGTCAGAGTAATCAAGATTAAAAGCTGTATATAAAACTTACAGAGCCCCTTAAAAAAAATGTTAGAGATCATGTATGGACTAAAAGAATGTTCATGATTTATTTAACGTAAGTTCAAATAAATAAAAAGAGAAAGAAAATGGAGTGTATTTGATGATAGCTTATGGTGAACAGTGTCAGATTCTTGATCTCTGAAGAAGGTTTAGCTTTGGGACTGGGGACCAGGTTTGATCACTGAAGTCATTTTGTGTAACAGAATTTTATTAAAGTAAGAAAAGGGACAGAGAAAGAAGCTTCAGACATAAACATCAGACGGGAGATGGAGAGTGCCCCCCTCACTAGTCTAAGCAAGGGAGTTATATACTTTTTTAATTAGTTATTACAATAAATCAAAATAATGTCTCAGGTTGTAAAAATTTTACCAGACCCACTCCCATAGTATACATTTTAAGATAACAGGATTAGCCAGTCATGAAGGAGAAACTGTCCTCTAGCAGGATACACTGTTGTTATATAATCCTTAGTACAGAGTTTAAATGGAATTTCTTGTTGTGTAATCATCAGTTCCAGGCTTAAAGTAAAAAAAAAGTTCTATATGACTAAGACTAAGGGATGTAGAGAGAGAGAAAAAAAAAAAAAGACGTTTGTCCTTTCCTCCTTCTTGAGAATTCCAGACCCCTATTCCTCCTTGAGAGCCCCAGACCCCTTTGTCCTCCTCAGGGACCCCAGACCTCTTATCAACCTGCCTAGGAATTGACTTTTGCAATATAAAGTATTGTAAACACAGCCTGTTTCTCAGTGACTATTTTACTTTTAAGTGGATATGCTTATCAAATTCAGGCTCACAACTTACCGGCACTGTGATCTGAGGGAGGTTCTTACCCTTTATTCTTTTGGCTTCCTTATCTACACATTTACAATAGTAATGCACCACTTACTTATGAAGAATACATAAAACAATGTTTGCAAATCTCTGAACAGAATGCCTGTTATATATTAGGTGTTGAAAAAGTTTGAGTTTTCTCTCCCTATCCTTCTCCTGCTAATATTACTCTAATTAGGTAACTATTGCTGAGCTATTTGAAATATAGATATTGTCTTATTCTTTTGTGATTTTCAAGAAAAACACTGGGTCTGAAAATAAATGAGTAATCTGGCACCAAATGTTTTATGAAGGAATGAATAAAGAGCAGACAAGCATTCTTCTTGACACAGATGTAGTGATGTGATTCAAAGTATAAAAATTCTATTTCTTATTTTCTTTTAAGGGAGAAGTCATAAAATTTATGGACAACTCTTTCGGAGCACAATAGTTGTAAGCAGTTGAGTGCAAGTTAATTTTTATAATCCTACAAACTTCAAAAGTCAGGAATATAAAGAGAAAATGATGATGTAGAAAAAGTTTGATTGCTTTCTATGAACTTGTAGCTATAACAGTCCAATAAATTCCTTTTATATCCCATGTAACTCCAGCCCCTTTGTTAGTGCAATTCTAACAATTTAACTACAAACAAAACTAATTATCAATTATGAATATAATAAATGTTAAATAATTTATCACAAATATATCACCATTTTTCTTTTCATTGCTGTGACTACACATTTACAATAGTAATGCACCACTTACTTATGAAGAATACATAAAAGAATGTTTGCAATTTTTTTTTGTAAATAATTTTTTGTAAATAATAATTATTTTGTAAATAATCGTATTATTCCTTACAATACTATAGCTAAATTTTAAAGATTCTGGACATAAAAATTCCTTTTAATAGTTTTTTCTTGCTTCTCTCATAGATTGTTCCTATATGATAGAGAGATATAAAATTGTTTTTAAGAAAATTTCTAAAATAATAACAAAATAAAAACAAAATTACATAACCCATCTGATATTTATTTTATGCATTAAAATAAACTAAAAATAGTATTATTCTGCTTTAGAACAAATGGCATTACAAGTCCACTATTAATCTTTTAAAAAATATGCTCCAATGTCTTATTCATGCATAAATGTGTGTATATGTGTAGTGCCCTATGTAAGGGCAAATTCTTAGTACTAAATTCTTAGGACAAGTACTGTGTTAAGGAGTTTATGCATATATTAATATCCATCATTCCACATATTTTATAAATAGAAACTGTGGACCAGGAGGTTTTAGAAGTTGGTTAGTGAGGAAAAAGCAGTGTTTAAAGATGGACATTAGTGTTTAAAAGTATATATAATGCCTACAAATTTCTTGCTATTAAGAACAACTCATTCTCTAATTCAGACTTGTTATTGTTATTATATTTTAAATAACATTACACATAGATATTGTTTCACAACCAACCAGAATTTAATCAATCATTTCTTATTTAGGCTACTGTCAGCTCCTTCAATTCAGTTCAGTCGCTAAGTCGTGTCCAACTCTTTGTGACCCCATGAATCGCAGCATGGCAGGCCCCCCTGTCCATCACCAACTCCAAGAGTTCACACAAACTCATGTCCATAGAGTCAGTGATGCCATCCAGGATCACATCGTCTGTCGTCCACTTCTCCTCCTGTACCCAATCCCTCCGAGAATCAGGGTCTTTCCCAAGGAGTCAACTGCACATGAGTGGCCAAAGTATTGAAGTTTCAGTCTCAGCATCAGTCCTTCCAATGAACACCCAGGACTGATTTCCTTTAGGATGGACTGGTTAGATCTGCCTGCAGTCCAAGGGACTCTCAAGAGTCTTTTCCAACACCACAGTTCAAAAGCATCAATTCTTTGGTGCTCAGCTTTCTTCACAGTCTAACTCTCACATCCATACATGACCACTGGAAAAAACATAGCCTTGACTAGACAGACCTTTGTTGGTAAGGTAATACCTCTGATTTTCAATATTCTATCTAGGTTTGTCATAACTTTCCTTCTAAGGAGTAAGCTTTTAATTTCATGGCTGCAGTCACCATCTGCAGTGATTTTGGAGCCCCAAAAAATAAAGTCTGACACTGTTGCCACTGTTTCCCCATCTATTTCTCATGAAGTAATGGGACCAGATGCCATGATCTTCGTTTTCTGAATGTTGAGCTTTAAGCCAACTTTTTCACTCTCCTCTTTCAATTTCTTCAAGAAGCTTTTTAGTTCCTCTTCACTTTCTGCCATAAGGGTGGTGTCATCTGCATATTTGAGGTTATTCATATTTCTCCCAACAATCTTGATTCCAGCTTGTGCTTCCTCCAGCCCAGTATTTCTCATGATGTACTCTGCATATAAGTTAAATAAGCATGGTGACAATATATAGCCTTGATGTACTTTTCCTATTTGGAACCAGTCTGTTGTTCCATGTCCAGTTCTAACTGTTGCTTCCTGACCTGCACACAGGTTTCTCAAGAGGCAGGTCAGGTGGTCTGGTATTGCTATCTCTCTCAGAATTTTCCACAGTTTTTTTGTGATCCACACAGTCAAAGGCTTTGGCATAGTCAATAAAGCAGAAATAGATGTTTTTCTGGAACTCTCTTGCTTTTTTGATGTTCCAGTGGATGTTGGCAATTTGATCTCTGGTTCTTTTGCCTTTTCTAAAACCAGCTGGATGTTCATGGTTCATGTACTGCTGATGTCTGGCTTGGAGAATTTTGAGTATTACTTTCCTAGCATGTGAGATGAGTGCAATTGTGTGGTAGTTTCAGCATTTTTTGGCATTGCCTTCTTTGGTATTGGAATGAAAACTGACCTTTTGGAGTCCTGTGGCCACTGCTGAGTTTTCCAAATTTTCTGACATATCGAGTGCAGCACTTTCACAGCATCATCTTTCAGGATTTGAAATGGCTCAACTGGAATTCCATCACCTCCACTAGCTTTGTTCATAGTGATGCTTTCTAAGGCCCATTTGACTTCACATTCCAGGATGTCTGGCTCTAGGTGAGTGATCACACCATAGTGATTATCTTGGTAGTGAGGATATATTTTGTACAGGTTTTCTGTGTTTTCTTGCCATCTCTTCTTAATATCTTCCGCTTGTGTTAGGCCCATACCATTTCTGTCCTTTATCAAGCCCATCTTTGCATGAAATGTTCCCTTGGTATCTCTAATTTCCTTGGAGAAATCTGTAGTCTTTCCAGTTCTGTTTTTTCCTTTTATTTCTTTGCACTGATCGCTGAGGAAGGCTTTCTTATCTCTCCTTGCTATTCTTTGGAACTCTGCATTCAGATGCTTACCTCTTCCCTTCTCTCCTTTGCTTCTCTTTTTTTCACAGCTATTTGTAAGGTCTCTTCAGACAGCCATTTTGCGTTTTTGCATTTCTTTTCCATGGGGATGGTCTTGATCCCTGTCTCCTGTACAATATCACTAACCTCCATCCATAGTTCATCAGGCACTTTGTCTATCAGATCTAATCTCTTAAATATATTTCTCACTTCCACTGTTTAATCATAAGAGATTTGATTTAGATCATACCTGAATGGTCTAGTGGTTTTCCCTGCTTTCTTCAGTTTAAGTCTGAATTTGGCAATAAGGAATTCATGATCTGAGCCACAGTCAGCTCCCAGTCTTGTTTTTACTAACTGTGTAGAGCTTCTCCCTCTTTGGCTGCAAAGAATATAATCAATCTGATTTCGGGGTTGACCATCTGGTGATGTCCATGTAGAGTCTTCTCTTGTGTTGTTGGAAGAGTGTGTTTGCTATGACCAGTGTGTTCTCTTGGCAAAACTATATTAGCCTTGCCCTGCTTCATTCCATACCCCAAGGTCAAATTTGCTTGTTACTCCAGGTATTTCTTGACGTCCTACTTTTGCATTTCAGACCCCTGTAATGAAAAGGACATCTTTTTTGGGTGGTAGTTCTAAAAGGTCTTGTAGGTTTTCATATAACCATTCCATTTCAGCTTCTTCAGCATTACTGTTTGGGACATAGTCTTGGATTACCGTGGTATTGAATGGTTTGCCTTGGAAATGAACAGAGATCATTATGTCTTTTTTGAGATTGCATCCAAGTACTGCATTTCTGTATTAATCAAAATTATTTAAGGAAGAAATTATTTACAAAGGATCCAAAACATTAGAAATTATATCTAATATGGGAAAATGCTTATGACATACAAAAAGAAGTGTCTCCGGAGTAAAAATCAAAATAAGAAAAAAAAAAAAACAAAACAGATCTAGTCTCCTCTAGCTAAAACCTTCTGATGATTTTGCATTTTATTGAAAACAAAATCCTAATTACTTAAAATGATCTACAATGTGCTACAGGAACTGATTTCTCTTTTTACTACTCTCCTCTTGCTTACTCCATTTTAAACATACTGATCTTACTGAACATAGTTACTGCATTCTGAACATGCTAAACTTCAAATGTGAAAAACATTCCTGCCCTGGATTTTTAGTTTAACTGTCCCTTTATTGGAAAAATTTTGTTTTCCAGATATCTACCTACCCTCTAAACAAATTTTTAAATTTCCTCCCCTTCACCAATCTTTGCTCAGATAGCACATTTTGCATGAGGCTTAGTCTGGTTATCTTATACAGTCACAAATCCATATTCTAGAATTATTGATATCCTTTTCTTCCTTTCTCTCCCTAAATAAATATATAGATATTGATAGCTGTAAATATCTACACTATTGTCTAATATATTTATATGATTTGTAAAGCCAGGGAGAAATACAACAGCCATAGGAAAGGAATTACCTCAATTACCTCAAGGAATTACCATAATTACCTCAATGGAGATACAGACTGGAGTCATTGCTAAAAGACATTAATCTTCCAGAGGTATGACAAATAAATCCAACCAAGGTGCTACTGAATTCATTCAATTGTAAAAATTTGAAAGCTAAGAAGCAGAAATCTGGTGTTAAATATCACAATGAAAATTCAATCCAACACTACTTCACACATCAGAATGCATTCACAGTCCCAGATCTCAACTGAAGAAGGACACTGAAGAAGGACCCTGAAGAAGGACCCTGCACTTCCTCTAAAGCTATGCATTAAATATTTCTCTAATCTGACCAGAGTACATCATGCAAAATGTCAGGCTGGATGAATCACAACCTGGAATCAAATTTGCCAGGAGAAATATCAATAACCTCAGATATGCAGATGACACCATCCTTATGGCAGAAAGCAAAGAATTGAAGAGTCTCTTGATGCAAGTGAAAGAGAAAGAGAGTGAAGAAGCTGGCTTAAAACTCTACATTCAAAAAATGAAGATTATTGCATCTGGTCCCATTATCTCATTGCAACTAGATGGGGAAACAATGGAACCAGTGAGAAACTTTTTTTTCTTGGGCTCCAAAATCACTGCATATGGTGATTGCAGACACTAAATTAAATCAAGCTATGACCAACCTAGACAGCATCTTAAAAGCAGACTGATTATATTGCTGACAAATGTCCATTTAGTCAAAGCTATGGTTTTTCCAGTGGTGATGTATGGATGTGAGAGTTTGCCCATAAAGAAAGCTGAGCACTGAAAAATTGATGCTTTTGAACTGTGGTGTTGGAGAAGACTCTTGAGAGTCCCTTGGACTGCAAGTAAATCAAACTGGTCAATCCAAAAGGAAATCAGTTTTGAATATTCATTGGAAGGACTGATGCTGAAACTGAAGCATCCATACTTTGGTCACCTGGTGCGAAGAACTGACTCATTGGAAAAGACCCTGATGCTGGGAAAGATTGAAAACAGGAGGAAAAGGGGATGACAGCGGATGAAATGTTTGGATGGTGTCACTGACTTGATGGACATGAGTTTGAGCAAGCCCCAGAGCTTGGTGATGGACAGGGAAGCCTGGCATCCTGCTGTCCACAGAGTTGCGAAGAGTCGGACATGTTTTAGCAACTGAACTGGACTCCTCAAAATAGATGGAATAATCCTCTCACCATTAGCGTATGAAATATGCTTTCTATAGACCCTGTGTATAAAAACATTTTGCATCTGTACTTGCTCTCTGCGATGGTCCAGTCTCTGTGGAGGGTGTTTTTCTCTAAATCTGAATAAATGCATTTCTTACTTATCACTTTGTCTCTGAATTCTTTCTGCAATGAGATATCAAGAACCAGAGCTTCATTAGGTCCTAAAACCAGGTAATGGGTTTCTCCTGGGTTTGAGTCCCATCCACGTGGGTTCAAGTCTCAGACTGGGTTTTGGCTAAATTTGAGTCCCAGCGTATGTGTCCCAGCATGTTTCCCAGCATATGTGTTCAAGTCCCAATCTGAGGTAAACCATTTCAGAAGGAGATTGAAACTTGATCTTTTAAATAACAGTGGTACCAAGGTTCCAGGTCTTCGTGGAGCTAAGAAGGGGAAAAGTCGGCTCTGGGTCTTTCATTGGCCACAAAAACCGTGAACCTACAGAAAAAAAAAAAAACACAACAAGATAGTTGCAAATTTAAAGTTTATTCAGGATCTACTAGGATAAAAGCCTTGGAGACAACCATTCAGCAGCTGCTCTGAAGCGGTAGGAGAGTAGCCAGTATAGATATATGAATTTGCTTGGCAAGGTAATATACATATATAGTCAAGTACACATCTGGTAAATGATTACTGCTAATTGCTGGGGTCCAGTCCCAGTGGATCCAGGGTGATTCGAAGGGGAGACAGAGTAGACGAGGATAAAACATATTTATTTATTAATATAAGATTAGATTATGAAGAAATAGTGTAGCAGGAAAATTAAGTGGAGAAAAGAGGCTGAATAATTTGGTTTACGTGGAAAGCCAATAAAGTTCCAGACAAGGAGCTTGCACCATCTACGTTAGGCCACTGGCATCCGTTTGAATATCAGAGAGTGCCTCGCCTTGGGCTCTCTCTCTTATGGATCTTAGAAGCTGGGACAAGTAAGTAGAGGTGGCGAGCCTCCACGCCCCAGATGGGAATTCAGCCTGAAATTAGAGTAAAGAGGAGACATGGGGGAAACCAGTCCAGCGACTTTCCCAGCCTCTATTGTCTAGAAAGGCCTTTTATACCTTTTTGATTGTACATAGAGATCAATGGGTAATACAAAGTTATGCAGCATTAGCAGCCCAGACTCTTATCAAAACCAGGCTTTTCTCTCTGCATAACTAGTTGTATACACAAGTCTTAGGTGATTTACATCATCTTCCGGCCGAAAGGGCCAATTAACTTTTTACAGTCCTTTTCTGATAAGGTTTGTCAACCAGAAGACTTATTTGTGTTGTTCTTCCCAAAGTCTGGTGCCACTCTCAGAAAGCACTAAATAAAGTTACATTCTTACATAGCAAAGATACAGCAATTTATAACAAGTAAAAGGAGTACAGTGATTTATAACAAAAGAAAAGTAATTAACTCAAAAGTCTAGTGTTGCTAACATCAAAACTATTACATATCTTTTTCCATATCCTGTGTACATTGATTAACATCCTCCCAGGTGCCTAAAAGATAAAAAATATGGAGGTCTGGCAGCAATCATTGAGTCAACAGTGAAATCGGTCACCAATATGATTTTTGGCTCTTTAGAAAAGGCTCTGTATCTTTAAGATGTTTTTAAGCTTTGTGCCTCTCACGGTTGGGGGGCTGCAAGCAATTCACAAGCTGTAAGAGGTCCAGGGGAACCTGTTAGGCAAGCTAGAGAGTTATCAGAGGGGGTTTAACTGAAACATCCCTTTCAAGTGCAGAAGACTAAAGCCCTGAGTTGACTTTTTCCAGAGTGTCAGAAGAGTGGAAAAGCAGAGTACAAAGGCTGGCATATTTTTGGTTTTTGGGGTACATGCTCAGGAAATACCGGGGGGGTGGGGGGGGGGGAACCTGAGGCCTGATTCACCTTGCCCATCAAGGCCTCTGCCTCATGACCTTGTCACAGGTGGGATTCCTCACGCTGGCTCCCGGAAGCTAATCACACACCAAAAAAAGTATCTCACATTGATGATTTGAGTGCTCTTCTGTTATGTGAAGATGCAAGAATCTGAGGTCATTGGAATTCTTCTGAGACATCCCTCTTAACCCTGTAGGGGGCCCATTGTTGCTGCGGCTCAATTGAGAAGTCATCTTGGACTCTGCAACCTTGTGGACTGTAGTATGCCAGGTTCCTCTATCCTCTAGTATCTCCCAGAGTTTGCTCTGATTTACACTTCATGGGATCACAAAGAGCTGAGCACGGCTGAGCGATCAACACTTCACTTCATGTCCATTGAGTTGCTGACTCAATGATCATCTAATCCTTTGATGCCTCCTTCTCCTTTTGGCTTCAGTCTTTCCCATCATCCCATCAAAGTCTTGCTTGTAGAATGTCTCATCTTTTTTTTCTCATCTTGAATTCCTGTCAGAACACACTGTCCTTGGGCAAGGTGGGTTTCAATTTAACTCTTTGTGTAACTACAACACTGTTCCTTTAGTTTTATTCAACAATTTCCTTTCCTTCACTGCAAATAAAGTAGAATTAAATTAGGTTCTAAGGTATTTTGTCAATAAGCAAAGTTATGTTTTAGGCTACTGTGTGTATGAGTCATCATAAACAGCTTCCACACTAGTACAGAAATTAATTTCAAATTTCATTTGAAAGCCTCTGGTTTCCTTTCCCACTTCCTCCTAAAGCCCATGCTTGGTTTGTGGCACAAATCATATATTGCCCATGACATCTGCTTATGGCCATCACCAACATGATGCCAAGACTTCCTGCTCAGTTCTAATGCCTAACTCCAACCCTTTTCTGGTCTGGTTCTCTCTTCTCTCTTTCACCAACACCACTATGATTTGACTCTCCATTGTTTGCCTCGTGATATATTACCTAATGACCTTCTTTTTAATCTTTGCAGTAATATTCCTGGTTCCTATTTTTAAGGCATATAATTTTAAAACTGTCAGGCCACGCTTGCTCTGCTTCCCAACTCCACTCATTCACAGTAAAGGCAACAAGAAACCACATAACAACCCCAGGATCCCATATGCTCTCTTTTTCATACTGTCTCTCATTCAGTCTGTTCTAGTCTCATGTATTCCTGATTTTCCTTGAACTTCCAGGGTACCTGCTTTGTTGTTGTTGTTTCTTTTTTTCCTGGCATCAATGTTTTTGCCTAGAAAGTCCTATGATAGGCATCTTTACCATCAGGCTTTTGTTAAAACTGGTTAGTTTTTCCTGGCAACCTTTTAAAAAATGTGTCCTCTGTACTCTCCATTTCAGCTTTTATTTTTCATTGCATCATGTTTTACTTTCTACATACTATATGGGACTTTTCTTTTCTGTTATTAACTATTTCCATATCTCCTCATCATTCTTACTTGACAGTAAGCTCCAGGAAAAGAGAATTTTATTGTGTGTACATGTGTGTGTTTCTTAATACTATATTCCAGATGCTTTTATAGTGACCGATATACACAATAAATATCTATAGGCTTAGATGAATGTACGTTAGACCTCTTTAAGAGCCATAGTAATTTATAGAAGACAGCTTCTTCATTTCTTCATACACACACAAACACACACAAGCTACTGGACCAATAAGAATCTCCTCCTAATACCTCAATATCTGAACATAAAAAAAAGTGATATAACTGTATTAAACTTCAAGAAACATAAAGAAGATATTCAATAATACATGATGGATCTGATATATTGGACAGGATCTCTCAGTAACATCATTCACTTTTTGATTGATTGTTATAAGAGAAGAACATTTAGACCTCCATAAATAAATATTTAAGTCAATATTTATATAAATTAAAATGGCAACTTCTCACCATACAGAGATAACAATGGGTTTTGAGGGAAAGGGTTTCTAACTGAAGGTAAAAATGTAACTACATAGTGACATTATAACAGTGAGAAGTTGTTAATACAGGAGGGCAAAGTAGAAAATAATGAAATCAGAGAAAGTAAGAATCAAAGTGGGGACAGTAATAGAAGCATCTTTAGAAGTGTCCATTTATAATTGACTCTACTAAATATATTTTGGTTATAACATAAAGAATTAACATATGTGAAATACAATTATGAGGTAAATAGTCTTGAATTGGTAAATTAACTGTGTAGAAAGAAAGAAAAATTCTAGTAACTTCTATGTTTATGAATGTGTTTGTGTTAGTTGCTCAGTTGTGTCTGACTATTTGCAACCCCATGGACTCTGCAGCCTGCTCGGTTCCTCTATTCATGGAATTCTCTAGGCAAGAATACTGGAGTGGATAGCCATTCCTTTCTCCAGGAGATCTTCCTCACCCATGGATCAAACCCAGGTCTCCTGCATTGCAGGCTGATTCTTTACTGTCTGAGCCACTAAGGAAGCCCCGTGTTCACGGGTATTTGGGGCTAATACAAGGATGATAGCATCTTGTACAGAGTGTGTTGTAGTAAAAAAAGACACAGATATACCCAGAGAGGCAATTATTTTATTTGGAGTATGTTGGGCTTTAATGTCTTTGAGATAGACAAACAGAAGGCTCGAGAATATGGATGGTAACTGAAAAAAAGAAAGCAGGTGATATGCCTGGAAAGTGATTAGAGCTAGAAATGAAGACTATAAGTTAAACTTGATTGCTTTCCATGTTAAAGGATTATAGTGGTGACCAAGTGATTAAGGTGATGGACTAGAAATCCATTGGGGTATCCTTGCACAGGTTCAAATCCTGCCCTGTCTTTGGGCTTCCCTGGTGGCTCACATGATAAAAAAATCTGCCTGCAATCTGGGAGACCTGGGCACGATCCCTGGGTAGGGATGATCCCCTGAAGGAGGGCATGGCAATCAGCTCCAGTATTCTTTCCTGGAGAATCCGCATGGACAGAGGAGCCTGGGGGAATGAGCTGCAGTCCATGGGGTCACAAAAAATCAGACATGACTGAGTGACAAGGCACAGCACAGGGGAAATGTAGACCTCAAAGAATTCTCAAAAGTAGCCAAGATAGTAGGAAGAAAACATAACAAAATGAGATACCATGGAATACAAGGGTAAATGATATTCCACAGATGAAAGAATGATCAGAACATTTTACTGTTGCTCAAGCAAAAACTAAAACAAAATAAAACAAGCAAAATAGAAACTGAATTTTGCCCTTTGGATTTAAGAACACTTAGATTACTCATGACCTTGTTTAGATAGGTTCAACAGGTTAGACAAAATACAGGTTAAATATGAAATATGTTTCAAAATTTTAATACTATGCAATTTCAAGTTATTGTTTTAAAGTACTGTGTACTTTCAAGGAGAGTGAAAAAGTTGGCTTAAAACTCAGCATTCAAAAAACTAAGATAATTGCATACAGTCCCATTCTTCTTGGCAAAATAGATGGGGAAATAGTGGAAACAGTAGTAGACTTTATTTTGGGGGGCTCCAAAATCACTGCAGATGGTGACTGCAGTCATGAAATTAAATCATGCTAGCTCCTTGGGAGGAAAGCTGTGACCAACCTAGACAGCATATTAAAAAGCAGAGGCATTGGCAACAAAGGTCCATCTAGTCAAAGCTACAGTTTTTCCAGTAGTCATGTATGGATATGAGAGTTGGACTATAAGAAAGCTGAGCACCAACGAATTGATGCTTTTGAACTGTGGTGTTGGAGAAGACTCTCGAGAGTCCCTTGGACTGCAAGAAGATCAAACCAGTCAATTCCAAGTGAAATCAGTCCTGAATATTCATTGGAAGGAATGATGTTGAAGCTCCAATACTTTGACCACCTGATGCGAAGAAGTGACTCATTTGAAAAGACCCTGATACTGAAAAAGATTGAAGGCAGGAAGAGAGGGGGATTACAGAGGATGAGATGGTTGGATGGCATCACCGACTCAATGGACATGAGTTTGAGCAAACCCCAGGAGTTGGTGATGGACAGGGAAGCCTGGCGTGTTACAGTCCATGGGGTTGCAAGAGTCAGACACAACTGAGCAACTGAACTGATATACTTTCAAACTGTTAACCAGTATTAGAGTTATGAAAAAAACATTTGATAAACTTTACAACATAGTGGACTGCACTGAAAATATAAATGCTTTAGATTCTAACTAGCATACCATTTTGACATGCATTATATAGCAGTAAAATGTGACTATTCTCTAGTAAAATACAATACTGTTTATAACATTATAAAAATAAAGATATATAATATTGCATAATGACAGAATGAATTTTTTTAGATGATTTCTCAACCAGAAAGTGACTCATTTTGCTAAAAGGGTTTCTGAAATAGCCCCTTACTGATATAGTACTTGGAGAATGCTGGTGATGTAGAGGATAAAAGCAGACATTAAAGCTGATGTATCATCAGGAAGACCATAAGGAAACAGAAACAGCTAAAGTCAGATCCACTGGTAATTGATATCTGTAATAAGTATAGGACAAAATTAAAATGCTTAGAAATAATTTGTTGAAAAATCTACTGAGCTATTTTAAAAGGAAGATTGTACAAAGCCTCATATAGAAGTCCAGAGAAATGCTCTGCATTAACAAAGTCACTGACTAAATGATAGGCAGTAGAAACCTAAGAAAAAGTGATGAAGTTCCAGTAGGACCCAGAAGAATGCTCTGCTCTGACTATCCCCTTGAAATTCATTTAAGGATTCATGTCAGACTTTTCTGTAAGGTAATGGTGGAAATATTTTAGTCTTGGTAGGTACCAGAATTCCGTTGACTGTGATTCAGCTTTTTTGCTAAAATTATTTTATGAACTAACTTGGAAAAAGTTAATAATAAAAAGGCCCCAATCCGAGTCAGTGACATTAGAGGAATGACAGAGAGAAGGCAGAAGAAAGGAGGCACAATCTAGTGGCATTTACAAGCCAGATACCACAGACTAGCTCATGGCAGTATCCTTTACCAGTAATGTGTTAAAGAAACTACTAGCTCCATAATATCTCTTCATTATATTTTGATTAGTAGATTTTTATAGAAATTGGTAAAAGGATTGAGTTTGGCCTTTAGATGGTTAGGATGGAATTGAAATGGTCTACTTGCACACAGGTGAGGGAACATTCATAATCATAGGGAGAAACTCTTACTCCACTAACATCTTGTGGTTTCTCTATATGGATTTGTGATAAATTTACCTAAATCCCTGAGAGGCAGAATATGTAAACTTATGTCCAAGATTCTTTACGTGTATTAGTACAAAGACTTAGAAATTATAACCATAAAACTAACACATTATATTAATGACATAATCAAAGATATTTAAATGATATTTATTTCAATATGTATTTTATCAATAAGTCAGGTTTATTATATAATGTCATACCAAAATATATAATTCTTATTTTAAAAATAAGCCTCTATTAATTCTAAATAATACTAGTCATTTTTAAATATATATAAAATGATTTAAACACCAATTGGACAGTATAGTCAAGATCATAATATATAGAATTACCAAAAAAGACCTGAGTATTCCTTTCGTGATGAATTTATGTCAATTATTCTATATTTTACATGAACATTATTTGGAAATGTGACATATTTAATCAAACCATTGTTAAAATACTATAGAATAAATGCATTTCATTTCTTTTTTTTCTGTTGCATCTCTGTTAATATGGCATTGGTAAGAAAAAAAAAAAGAAAAAAATAGCATCTTGGGGAATAAATTTGAAGCATAAGGCTACTCTAGATTCATAAAACAACACTGTGGGAAGTCCTGAAAATAGTGTGGGAGGAGGAAACAAAAGGAAAACTAATGAGGAAGAAAGTTGAGAAGTTAAAGGATTATAGAATAATAAAAGCACAGCAATTTGTGTAGGAGTGCAGTTAAAGGAATCTTATAAAGTTTTTGACCTCAATTCTCAGCTGTTCTGAAATTAAATGAAAGAAAGTATTTTATTTTCCTTAGTGGTTAAATGAATGGATTGGATCAGCTGACCTCAAAGCACTCTTCTAACTTGAATTTCTTATGCTTCCAGGAATTGAAGTTACTATTAATTATCACATAATAAATGGAAATGTTAAATGATGAAAAATATCAGAAAACTACTTTCACACTGTTTCTGTGAACAAAGTGTATTCATCCCTAGTGGTGCATTGAATAACATCAACCTCAAAAAAACCTTGAGAAAGTATGTGAACTGTAACTCATTATTTAATGCCTGGGAATATTACTCCACTTGGAAATGCCCCACTACACCCAATGAATTACATATACCTTAGATAAAGATCAAATTTTTCTACTAGCTTGGTTTGTTATCAATAAACATTTATTGATTAATCAACCACACACAAACACATTTTTCTCATTAAGTTGACTTTCTCCTCTTCCCAATAGATATAGATTATGGATATCTAGATACAGACACAGGTCTTCCCCAGTGCCTCAGTGGTAAAGAATCTGCCTGCAATGCAGAAGACACTGGTTTGCCTCCTGGGCCAGGAATATCCCCTGAAGGAGGAAATGGCAACCCACTCCACTATACTTACCTGAGAAATTCCATGGACAGAGAAGCCTGACAGCTTACAGTTCATGGGGTCACAAAAGAGTCAGACAAGACTTAGCAATTAAATAACAGACAGAAAGAGAAAGAAACTAATAGTTAATGAGAGACAATGGCCTTAGCCTAGAAAAAGTGGGAGGTATTAATGCTACTATATTAAGTTCTAAAGGCAAATTATGCAATCTAAACTTCAAAACTCACTGCAGGATGGGCTTTTTATCCCTGTCAACTTGAGGAACGTCCTACTACTTTTAACGTTTAACAAATTGAATCAAAGTCCTTTTTTTTTTTCACATAGGAAAACAGATCATTACCTTATTTTGAATCTAACTGATAACTATTACACACACTTAAATAAAAATGCCTTCAATGTACTTTTACTGTATAAGGGACACCCTGCCTCAAGTCTACTTAAGCTTCCAGTAAATATCTGAATTTACTCTATTTCACTATCAGAAATGCAACAAAATGGTTAAAATAAGTGAGTCATCATTGTCATGGAACAAAGCTGTACTGAATAAAAGTTGTCCAGGGAGAACTTTTTCTGGAACTGGGGATTGGTTTAGGGAACATAAACTCACCTTAGTGCAGTGGTTCTAGAAAAAAAGCCTTCTTATTGTGAGGATAAACTTAATGAGGAAAAGACAATTCAAACAAGCTATGGTCGACATTAATTTTGAAAGAATTTCACTTTAATGATAACTACATATACTTGTCAGGAAATGATATCTAACGTTAATGAAAATTCTGATAGAGATGGGAATACCAGACCACCTGACCTGCCTCTTGAGAAACATATATGCAAGTCAGGAAGCAACAGTTAGAATAGGACATGGAACAATAGACTGGTTCCGAATAGGAAAAGGAATATGTCAAGGCTGTATATTGTCACTATGCTTATTTAACTTATATGCAGAGTACATCATGAGAAATGCTGGGCTGGAGGAAGCACAAGCTGGAATCAAGATTGTTGGGAGAAATATGAATAACCTCAGATATGCAGATGACACCACCCTTATGGCAGAAATTGTAGAGGAACTAAAGAGCCTCTTGATGAAAGTGAAAAAGGAGAGTGAAAAAGTTGGCTTAAAGCTCAACATTCAGAAAACGAAGATCATGGCATCCGGTCCAATCACTTCATGGGAAATAGATGGGGAAACAGTGGAAACAGTGTCAGACTTTATTTTGAGAGGCTGCAAAATCACTGCAGATGGTGATTGCAGCCATGATATTAAAAGACACTTATTTCTTGGAAGGAAACTTGTGACCAACCTAGATAGCATATTCAAAAGCAGAGACATTACTTTGCCAACAAAGGTCCATCTAGTCAAGGCTATGGTTTTTCCAGTGTTCATATATGGATGTGAGAGTTGGACTGTGAAGAAAGCCAAGCACCGAGGAATTGATGCTTTTGAACTGTGTTGTTGGAGAAGACTCTTGAGAGTCTCTTGGACTACAAGGAAATCCAACCAGCCCATTCTAAAGGAGATCAGCCCTGGGTGTTCTTTGGAAGGACTGATGCTAAAGCTGAAACTCCAATACTTTGGCCAGCTCATGTGAAGAATTGGCTCATTGGAACAGACTCTGATGCGGGAGGGATTGGGGGCAGGAGGAGAAGGGGATGACAGAGAATAAGATGGCTGGATGGCATCACCGACTCAATGGACATTAGTTTGAGTGAACTCCGGGGGTTGGTGATGGACAAGGAGGCCTGGCGTGCTGCAATTCATGCAGTTGCAAAGACTCGGACATTATTGAGCAACTGAACTGAACTGAATGCTAATCTAAAATTTCAGAAAATGTTAAGTAAAAGGAAAGGTGGACAAAGTGTTAAGATTACCTAGTTTGAAAATTACTTTTCAATTCATGATTGAACATAAAATTTTAGGAAAAATAAAAATCAATTTCAATAGAATGCAAGAAAATAAGTTGTTTATGAAATATATGGTTAGACATAAAGAAAAAACAGGATAAAAAAGAAAAAAACAGGATATAAAGAAAAAACTAAAATCAAAATGATATGAAGATTAATAAAATAAAAAAAGGCTGCAAAGAGCCCTGTAATGCCAAGCAATTTAAACATCAGTCTTTGAGAGGTATATTTATAAATGTGTCCTAATGAAACAAAGAAATTTTAAAAAAAGATCATTATATAAAACATAGTAGTTCAGTTCAATTCAGTCACTAAGTCCAGTCTGACTGTTTGTGACGCTATAGACCAGCACGCCAGGCTTCCCTGTGTATCACCAACCCCCTGAACTTACACAAACTCATGTCCATCGAGTTGGTGATACGATCGAAACATCTTATCCTCTGTCGTCCCCTTCTCCTCCCTCCAATCATTTCCAGCATCAGGGTCTTTTCCAATGAGTCAGTTATTTGCATCAGATGGCCAAAGTATTGGAACTTCAGCTTTAGCATTAGTCCTTCCAATGAATATTCAGGACAGAATCCCTTGAGAATTGACTGGTTGGATCTCCTTGCAGTCCTCAAGAGTCTTCTCCAACACCATATTTCAAAAGCATCAATTCTTCAGTGCTCGGCTTTCTTTATGGTCCAACTCTCACATTCATACATGACTACTGGAAAAACCATAGCTTTGATTAGATGGACCTTTGTCAGCAAAGTAATCTGTCTGCTTTTAATATGCTGTCTAGGTTTGTTATAGCTTTCCTCCCAAGGAGCAAGCATCATTTAATAGCATGGCTGCAATCACCATCTGCAGTGATTCTAGAGCCCAAGAAAATAAAGTCTCTCACTGTAACCATTGTTTTCCTATCCATTTGCCATGAAATAATGGGACCAGATGCCATGATTTTCAATTTTTGATTGCTGAGTTTTAAACCAGCTTGTTGAACCTCCTCTTTCACTTTCATGAAGAGGCTCTTTAATTCTTTGCTTTCTGCCATAAGGGTGATGTCATCTGCATATCTGAGATTATCGACATTTTTGCCAGAAACCTCGATTCCAGCTTGTGCTTCATCCAGCCTGACATTTACCATGATGCACTCTGCATATAAGTTAAATAAGTAGGGTGACAATATATAGTCTTGACATACTCCTTTCCTGATTTGGAACCAGTCTGTTGTTCCATGTTCACTTGTAACTGTTGTTTCTTGACCTGCATACAGATTTCTCAAGAGGCAGGTCAGGTGATCTATTATTCCAATCTCTTTAAGAATTTTTCACAGTTTGTTGTGGTCCACACAGTCAAAGGCTTTGGCTTAGTCAATAAAGCAGAAATAGATGTTTTTCTGGAACTCTTGTGCTTTTTTGATGATCTAGTGGATGTTGGCAAATTGCTCTCTGGTCCTTCTGCCTTTGCTAAATCCAGCTTGAACATCTGGAAGTTCATGGTTTATGTACTATTGAAGCCTGGCTTGGAGGATTTTGAGTATTATTTTGCTAGCATGTGAGATGAGTTCAACTGTGTGGTAGTTTGAACATTCTTAGGCATTGCCTTTTTGGGACTGGGATGAAAACTGACTTCTCCCCGTACTGTGGCCACTGCTGAGTTTTCCAAATTTGCTGACATTTTGAGGGCAGCACTTTAACAGCATAATTTTTTAGAATGTGAAATAGCTCAATGGAATTCCATCACCTCCATAGCTTTGTTCGTAGTGATAATTCCTAAGGCCCACTTTCCCCCTCATTCCATAGTAGATACGTCTTCAAAAATGAAATGTCACACATCTGTCTGAAATAAAAATACCATAAAATCAATATTACTATAAAAATTTATTAATTTTGAAAAAATGAATTTTAATTAATAAATATATACTTGCTGATATGATTTGATATACCGATAGATTGAAAATTTATTAAAGCCCAATGTTGTGATCACTCACCAAGAGCCAGACATCCTGGAATGAGAAGTCAAATGGGCCTTAGGAAGCATCACTATGAACAAAGCTAATGGAAGTGATGGAATTCCAGGTGAGCCATTTCAAATCCTGAAAGATGATGCTGTGAAAGTGCTGCACTCAATATGCCAGAAGATTTGGAAAACTCAGCGGTGGCCACAGGACTGCAAAAGGTCAGTTTTCGTTCCAATCCCAAAGAAAGGCAATGCCAAAGAATGCTCAAACTACCACATAATTGCACTTATCTCACATGCTAGTAAAGTAATGCTTCAAATTCTCCAAGCCAGGCTTCAGCAATACGTGAACCGTGACCTTCCAGATGTTCAAGCTGGATTTAGAAAAGGCAGAAGAACCAGAGATCAAATTGCCAACATCTGCTGGATCATGGAAAAAGCAAGAGAGTTCCAGAAAAACATCTATTTCTGCTTTATTGAGTATGCCAAAGCCTTTGACTGTGTGGATCACAATAAACTGTGGAAAATTCTTCAAGAGATGGGAATACCAGACCATCTGACCTGCCTCTTGTGAAACCTGTATGCAGGTCAGGAAGCAACAGTTACAACTGAACATGGAACAACAGACTGGTTCCAAATAGGAAAAGGAGTATATCAAGGCTGTATATTGTCACCCTGCTTATTTAACTTTTCAGAGTACATTATGAGAAATGTGGGGCTGGAGGAAGCACAAAGCTGGAATCAAGATTGCTGGGAGAAATATCAATAACCTCAGATATGCAGATGACACCACCCTTATAGCAGAATGTGAATAAGAACTAAAAAGCCTCTTGATGAAAGTGAAAGAGGAGAGTGAAAAAGTTGGCTTAAAGCTTAACATTCAGAAAACTAAGATCATAGCATCTGGTCCCATCACTTCATGGGAAATAGATGGGGAAACAGTGGAAAGAGTGGCTGACTTTATTTTTCTGGGCTCTAAAATCACTGTAGACGATGATTGCAGCCATGAAATTAAAAGACGCTTACTCCTTAGAAGGAAAGTTATGACCAACCTAGACAGCATATTAAAAAGCAGAGATGTTATTTTGCCAACAAAAGTCTGTCTAGTCAAGGCTATGGTTTTTCCAATGATCATGTATAGATGTGAGAGTTGGACTATACAGAAAGCTGAGTGCAGAAAAATTGATGCTTTTGAACTGTGATGTTGGAGAAGACTCTTGAGAGTCTCTAAGACTGCAAGGAGATCCAGTCAGTCCATCCTAAAGCAGATCAGTTCTGGGTGTTCATTGGAAGGACTGATGCTGAAGCTGAAACTCCAATACTTTGGACACGTGATGCGAAGAGCTGACTCATTTGAACAGACTCTGATGCTGGGAAACATTGATGTCAGGAGGAGAAGGGGACGACAGAGGATGAGATGGTTTGATGGCATCACCAACTCAATGGACATGGTTTTGGGTAGACTCTGGCATTTGGCGATGGACAGGGAAGCCTGGCATGCTGCGGTTCAGGGGTCGCAAAGAGTTTGTCACTACTGAGAGACTGAACTGAACTGAACTGAACACTATCAGTATAAATTTTCTTATTATGTAAAGCTACTAAAATTACTATATCAAAGAAATACTGAATTGGAGGTGGTGGGAAAAATTGGATGAAGACGATCAAAAAGGACTACAAACTTTCAGTTAAAAATAAATTACTAGAGATATAATTACTAGAGTTGTGATGAACAGCATGATAAGCATAATTAACACTGCTATATGTCATTACAAAAGTTGTTGAGAGTAAATCTAGAGAATTTTTATCACACACAAAAAATTCTGTTTCCTTAATTTTGTATCTAAATGATATGATAGATGTTCACTACAATTGTTGTGATAATTACTTCATGAATGTAAGTCAAATCATTATGCTATGCACCTTAACTTATACAGTGCTGGATAACAATTATATCTCATTAAAACTAGAAAAAATATCAATGTTAAATAGGTAAAATTATTTCAAATTTCTTTCACTAGAAAGCATTAAAATAAATCTTGCACACAAATACAAACACATCCACACAAAGAGAGAAAAGGTGATTAGGACTGGCACAGGCTCACACAGTGATTATAGACATATTACTTTACAGGACAAAAATAAATCTAATATGTCTAAAAACAAATTGAGAACTCATCATGTTTCTGAGAATCCAAAGATTACATTGAAGGTGAACATTGTATAATAATTAAATACAACTTCAAATCTAAATAGCTGTGAAACCCACATAGGCCATAAAAAATTCTGCCCTGGTGCAGCACTATATAATCCTGTACTTTTTAGCTCCACTGATATGTCATAATCACACTCCCATCATATGGCAAATGGATAGAGAAAGAGAGAAACACTACCAGAGAGGTTGAAAGGATTCACTGTGCTTCCCTACCAATTTAAGGATAGTTATTTTTTACTTTCCTTTTCTAACTTTTCATTGTTAATTCTTGTTGCCCTTTGATATTTATCAACCAGTTTCAAAAAATAACGATGTTATTTGGTAGGCAGATCGGCACAAAATAGATAGATTGGACTATTCCTTTTCCTCAGCATTAAAATGTATATTACTGGAGTGGGTTGCCATTTCCTTCTCCAGGATTTTACAGGGTTGGGGGGAAATACCAAATCATTCTATGACCTTAAATCATGACCCTAACTAATGCTAGACTTAATCATTGAAGGTAGACACAGTGTTTTAATTTCTGTACAAAGGATAGAAAGAGGAAATAAAACAAAAAACAGTAAAGGATTATCTAGACATTGATCCACGACTTCTTTTTTGGATTACAAATGCTGGCACCAGTAACTTCATAGTTTTATTGAGCTCACTAGTCCTGATCATTCTCTTCCAAGATTTTTTTAAAAGTGATATATTTATGCATTTTAATAGCTAAAAAGGTAATAGCATTTTTTTCTATGTTAAGTTTGGGGCTTCCCAGCTGGTTCAGCATTAAAGAATACACCTGCCAGGCAGGAGATGTGGGTTTGATCCCTGCGTTGGGAAGATCCCCTGGGGAAGGAAATGGTTACCCACTCCAGTATTCCTGCCTGGGAAATCCCATGCACAGAGAATCCTGTTGGGCTACAATCCATGGGGTCACAAAACAGTCAGACACAACTTAGCAATTCAACAACAATTTTTAGCTTATAGTTTTAAAATATAATATTTATTTGCCTCTAATTATCAGGAATTCTCAGTTTTTATTTATCAGTTTTCTGCATAATAATTAGATGAGTGTGTTTAACAGAACAAATTAATGTTATCAGGCAAACAGGAGTTTTGCCTCTCTAAAAAGAAGAAAAAATATATATGTTTCTGCATGCTACTTCACTGTATTTGTGAGGATAGGTGACGGTATATGAATTGAGGAAGAGAATATTGGGCAATCTTCATATGTACTTTGAATATGATGATACATCCATAATTCATAATTATAGAGATCTTAAATTATAATTATATGCAAAAGAATTATACTATAATTTTTTGAAGCTTGCAAATATATAATCATTTTTATTTTGAATCCAGTCTTGTTAAAAGCTTCTTTCTAAAGGTGAAATTAACTTAAATATTTTTAAATATAATTTATAAAAATGTACATAGCGTAAAATTAAGATAATAAACAAAAACTCACTTTTGGCCTTATATGAACCTCAGTAACTTAATAAAATTCACTGTATAATTCACAATAATTTGAAGTGCTTAACTTATTCTCCATAACATTAACATAATGATCATAGGATATCTTAAATTTAGATTTTAAATTTATTAAAATTGCTTAGAACAGTTTTATTGTTATAAAATAGAATTAATAAGAAAATGATAGATTTTCCATGAAAACCCTATGTTATCTCAGACAAACTCTCATACAATTGTTTCTGTTGTCTTAAAATAATATATTAACCAAGTAGCAGCTGTTTTTGTTGTTGTTGTTGTTTAATCTTTAAGTCGTGTCTTACTCTTCGCAACCACCTGTACTCCTCTATCCTCCCTGTACCTGGGAAGGTATCCACCTTGTATCCACCCTGTTCTCCTCTATTCTCCCACCAGGCTCCTCTATCCATGGAATTTCCCAGGCAAGAATACTGGACTGGGTTGCCATTTCCTTCCCCAGGGGAATCTTCCTGACTCAGGGATTGAACCCACATCTCCTGCATCGGCAGGCAGATTCTTTGCCACTGAGCCACCAGGGACTGGTGCTACTAACAGTTGCTCTCAGATAAAAACAGTACTACTTTTTTATTTTCCTTTTACAGGAAACTGTCACAATATAAGCAATTAATGCTGTATGACATATGTTATTGATTCATCACCAAAGTTTAATTCATTCAGTAAAATTATCAGTCACATTATTTACACAGGAAAGAATATTCAGAACTCGAGAAATTCTAAATATGCCGAAATCTGAGCACTTTCTTATTATTTATCCATAAATCCAACACTGCCTTATAATTACTGGGAAATTTTTTCCTTTAATACAGTTCAGTCACTCATTCATGTCCAACTATTTGTGGCCCCATAGACTGCAACACACCAGTCCTTCCTGTCCATCACCAACTCCCAGAACTTACTCAAACTCATGTCCATTGTGTCAATGATACCCCTCCAACCATCTCATCCTCTATCATCCCCTTCTCCTCCTGCCTTCAATCTTTCACAGCATCAGGGTCTTTTCTGGTGAGTCAGTTCTTCAAATTAGGTAGCCAAAATATTGGAGGTTCAGATTCAGCATCAGTCCTTCCAGTGAACATTCAGGACTGATTTCCTTTAAGATTGACTAATTGGATCTCCTTGCAGTCCAAGGGACTCTCAAAGTCTTCTCCAACACCACAATTCAAAAGCATCAATTCTTTGGTGCTCAGCTTTCTTTATAGTCCACCTATCACTTCCATACATGACTACTGGAAAAACCATAGCTTTGACTAGACAGACCTTTGTTGGCAAAGTGATGTCTTTGCTTTTTAATATGCTGTCTAGGTTTCTCATAGCTTTTCCTCCAAGGAGCAAGTGTCTTTTAATTTCATGGCTGCAATCACCGTCTGCAGTGATTTTGTAGCTCAAAAGAAAAATAAAGTCTTACACTGTTTCTACTGTTTCCCCATCTATTTCCCATGAAGTGATGGGACCAGATGCCATGATCTTCATTTTTTGAATGCTGAGTTTTAAGCCAGCTTGTTCATGCTCCTCTTTCATTTTCATCAAGAGGCTCTTTAGTTCCTCTTCACTCTCTGCCATAAGGGTGGTGTCATTTGCCTATCTGATGTTATTGATATTTCTCCTGGAAATCTTGATTCCAGCTTGTGCTTCATCTGGCATGATGTACTCTTCATATAAGTTAAACAAGTAGGATGACAATATGTAGCCTTGACGTACTCCTTTCCAAACTTGGAACCAGTCTGTTGTTCCATGTCCAGTTCTAGCTGTTGCTTCTTGACCTGTATACACATTTCTCAGGAAGAAGGTCAGGTGTTCTGATATTCCCATTTCTTGAAGAATTTTCCACAGTTTGTTGTGATCCATACAAAGGCTTTGGCATAGTCAATAAAGCAGAAATATACATTTCTCTGGAACTCTCTTGCTTTTTTTGATGACCCAACAGATGTTGGCAATTTGATCTCTGGTTCCTCTGCCTTTTCTAAATCCAGCTTGAACATCTGAATGTTCTTGGTTCACATACTGTTGAAGCCTGGGCTTGGAGAATTTTGAGCATTATTTTGCTAGCCTATAAGATAAGTACAATTCTGCAGTAGTTTGAATGTTCTTTGGGATTGCCTTTTTTGGGATTGGAATTACTTTTTCCTTACCCATCTGTAATTTTAATTATAGCTGGCTTTCTGGTGTATTTAACTCATGCGCTGAGATTTTGATAGCCTAAAAAAACATGCATCCTTTCTTCTTAATTTTCAAAGACTTAAACATAATCACATAATGTATTTCTACTAGATCATGATTGGATTGGAACATTTTTAAATACAGAGATTGATAAGAAAGAAACCTGGAAATAAAACAGAGGATGCCTTTGATTACTTCCTTACTATTTTAATAAAGTAACTAACTTCTCCCTCTTCCTTCTATTCCTCCTTTCTCTCCATTCTCTTCTTTCTTCTTGTCTTCCTTCTCTCTTTCTCCACCTCTCTTTTCCCCCCGTCTTCTTCTTCCTCTTCATTTTCCTACTCCCCCGCAACCTCCCAGGCTTCCCTGGTGGCTCAGCAGTAAAGAATCCATCTGCAATGCAGAGACCCAGGTTTGATCCGTAGGTTGGTAAGATTGCCCTGGAGAAGGGCATGGTTACCCACTTCAGTATTCTTTTCTGGAAAATCTCCATGGACAGAGCAGCCTGGAGAGATGCAGCCCATGGGATTGCAAAGAGTCAGACACAATCAAGTGACTTTCACCTCACTTCCACCACTTCCTTCTTTTCTGCCTCCATCTTCCTTTTCTTCAACTATGTCTTTTCTAAATCATTATATATCCAAGTTTGTTAACTCTAACACTAGCAAAATTTTGGGCAGTATACGTCTTTGTTGTGAGAGCTGTCCTACATATTGTAAAATTTCTAGCAACATTTATGATTTCTACTCACTAGAAACCACAAGCAAATCTCCTGTTATGATAATCAAAATATCTTCAGAACTGCCATTGAGACAGATGTTTAATTAGAGCTGGCTTTACTGAAAGATCTTGGTAGACTATTTTGCAGTTCTATATGAATGTATTATTTCTAAAATATTAACTAACTGCTACATGCAAGGCCACATGCTAGATTCTTTGTGTTACAAACTGTTCCTTGGATGATCATCTTGCTTTAAAATTGTTAGGGCTTATCAAATGCTTTACTTTTGGGGGCTCCAAAATCAATGCAGATAGTGACTGCAGCCATGAAATTAAAAGACACTTGCTCCTCAGAAGAAAACTATGACCAACCTAGATAGCATATAAAAAACCAGAGACATTACTTGGTCAAAAAAGATCCACTTAGTTAAGGCTATGGTTTTTCCAGTAGTCATGTATGGATTTGAAAGCTGACCTACAAAGAAAGTTGAGTGCCAAAGAATTGAAGCTTTTGAACTGTGGTGTTGGAGAAGACTCTTGAGAGTCTCTTGTACTGCAAGGAGATACAACCAGTCCATCCTAAAGGAAATCAGTCCTGAATGTTCATTGGAAGAACTGATGTTGAGGCTGAAACTCCAATATTTTGGCCACCTGATGTGAAGAACTTACTCCTTGGAAAAGATCCTGATGCTGTGAAAGACTGAAGGCAAGAGGAAAAGGGGACGACAGAGGATGAGACGGTTGGATGGCCTCACCAACTCCATGGACATGAGTTTGAGCAAGCTCTGGGAGTTGGTGATGGGTTAGGAGAAGGCAGTGGCAACCAGTCAAGTACTCTTGCCTGGAAAATCCCATGGATGGAGGAGCCTGGTAGGCTGCAGTCCATGGGGCCGCTGCAAGTCCGACACAACTAAGCAGCTTCACTTTCACTTTTCACTTTCATGCATTGGAGAAGGAAATGGCAGCCCACTCCAGTGTTCTTGCCTGGAGAATCCCAGGGACGGGGGAGCCTGGTGGGCTGCCGTCTATGGGTCGCACAGAGTCGGACATGACTGAAGCGACTTAGCAGCAGCAGCAGCAGCAGCAGCAGCAGGGAAGCCTGGTGTGCTCCCGTCCATGGAGTCACAAAGAGTCAAACACGACTGAGCGACTGAACTGAAATGAACTGAACTGACCTGAGTCAACAGCTGTGGAGAAGGTATAAGGATAAGTATGGTTTAAGAAATACAGAGATTGAAAACTGTATTAAATCCAATAATAACTACTGAATAGCACTGTAGCCTTTGTGCAGCTGCCCCTTAAACAATTTTAGTTGCATATCCGAATTAAATTAAAATTAGTTGCAAATTCTTTAATATGTTGATTACAAATAACCCTCTTTTCTTCCACATCCCTAATTTTTTCTTCTTGTGTCAGTTATGTAATTGACATGATTCTAAACTCCTTTAATATTATAATTATTTCTTAAATTGATTCTCTCTTTTGGTGTCTGAAACATATTGGTATAAAAGTCTTTGTTTCTTTTTAGGGGCTTTTGTAACAGTCCTTGTGCTCAATCTCCTTGGTCTATATAATCTATGTTAGTGGCTTGATTTTTGCACTCCTCAGTTTTCTGGAATGCAAACAAAACAAAAGATAGCACTGTTTACATAAGAATTAGTCAGAAGATGAGTATAGAGAGAGATCAGATAAGAATACATATTACCAAAGAAACAAAATGGGGCTTTTCAGGAATTAGAACTGAGGCAGTGGGTAGTAGTAAAAGAAAGGTCATTCATATGTTAAGTATAGAACATGATGTGTACCAGGACTCAAGAAGGATTATTTTACACAAATATAGCATGATAATATGTTCAGTCATAATTATATGGAATAGAGGCTAGCTCCTGTTCCTATAAAGTTATTTAAAAAGCTAAATTCTTTTATCTTTTCTAGTATAATATTCATCATTTGTAAGATCATAATAGTGTGGTTTCTAATTCTTTCTTTTTGCCAATTGTGGTAAAAAAATTAAAAGACAAAATCCTTATTAAATGTTTATCTATAATGAGATGGAACTTAAACAAATAAATAAATAAAAACAGAAAATAACACCTGGATGATAAAACTGTTTTTAGAGACATAGCAACATTGCTGGAAGGAATATTTCTGGAGAATAAAATAGAAACTCTGCTAATGTCCAGTGAATTGAGAGGGTTACAAAGAGAACTACAAGGAGGGGAAAAATAAAACTTTTTGGTGATGCTTTTCCATAGTAGAGAAAATCACATAACAAGCAGAAAGTCAAAGCAGTAAAACTAGCGGGGAAAAAAAAATGGTCTACTGAAAGATATATAAGAAGAGTACCCTAAATGATTGAGCTAGTAACTTTCTTTGAATTAGATTTATTGTTCAGAACAGGCAGTAACATAGAAAATGTGCAACTTGTATCTTCAAAAGATTAGAGAATAGTTTGTTCTGAGAAAGCAGCTAGCCTTCACAGGGAGACACATCTGCAATAAAAAACTATTAAATGTTATTCAGAAGCAAAGTTGCTAATTTAAATGTTGAAACTGTTCATTACAAAAGAATGTCATGGGTCAAATCAAGAAGGAACATAAAACTGAAAGGAAACACATATACGACAACAAACAAATGTGCAATGACACACATGTCACCTATTTATAAACACACACATTATATACAAATGAAAGGAACACTCACATACAGATACCCATACACCTACAAACTCACAGAAACAAAAATGCACATGTGTATGTCAACATACTAGTTGCATAGTCATACATTAGATGCTCATGTGTATACATGCTGCTGCTGCTAAGTCGCTTCAGTGGTGTCTGCCGACTCTGTGTGACCCCATAGACAGCAGCCCACCAGGCTCCCCCGTCCCTGCGATTCTCCAGGCAAGAACACTGGAGTGGGTTGCCATTTCCTGTTCCAATGCATGAAAGTGAAAAGTGAAAGTGAAGTCACTCAGTCGTGTCCGACTCTTCATAACCCCATGGACTGCAGCCTACCAGGCTCCTCTGACCATGGGATTTTCCAGGCAAGAGTACTGGAGTGGGTTGCCATTGCATTCTCCAATGTGTATACATATGCACACACAAATTTCACACATACCACATGTGCATACACAAATATATACATACAAACCACACAAGCACACCTACATGAACAAACACACAGCACATGATCACATGATACACAGAAAAACACATAAATTGAGATAACATAAGTATTTCTACCAGTCTTTCAGTTCAATTCAGTCACTCGGTCATGTCTGATTCTTTGTGACCCCATGGACTGCAGCATGCCAGACTTCCCTGTCCATCACCAACACCCAGAGCTTACTCAAAGTCATGACCATTGAGTTGGTGATGCCATCCAACCATCTAATTCTGTGTCATCCCCTTCTCCTCCCACCCTCATCTTTCCCAGCATCAGGGTCTTTTCCAATAACTTAGTTCTTTGCAACAGGTGGCCAAAGTATTGATGCTTCAGCTTCAGCATCAGTCCTTCCAATGAATATTCAGGATTGATTTCCTTTAGGATAGACTGGTTGGATCTCCTTGCAGTCCAAGGGACTCTCAAGAGTCTTCTCCAACACCACAGTTCAAAAGTATTAATTTTTCCAGGCTCAGCTTTCTTTATAGTCCAACTGTTAACATCCATACATGACTACTTGAAAAACCTTAGCCTCGACTAGATGGACCTTTGTTGGCAAAGTAGTGTCTCTGCTTTTTGATATGCTGTCTACAAAGGAGCACGAGTCTTTTAATTTCATAGCTGCAGTCAGCATCTGCAGTGATTTTTGAGCCCAAGAAAATAAACTCTGCTACTGTTCTCACAGTTTCCCCACCTATTTGCCATGAAATGATGGGACCAGATGCCATGATCTTAGTTTTCTGAATGTTTTAAGCCAGGTTTTTCACTCCCCTCTTTCATCTCCATCAAGAGGCTCTTTAGTTCCTCTTTGCTTTCTGCCATAGTAGTAGTAGTGCTAGTCACTCAGTCATATCAGACTCTCTGCAACCCTGTGGACTGTAGCCTGCCAGTCTCCTTTGTCCATGGGATTCTCCAGGCAAGAGTACTGGAGTGGGTTGCCATTCCCTTCTCCAAGGGATCTTCCTGACCCAGAAATTGAACCTGGGTCTCCTGCATTACAGGAAGATTCTTTATCATCTGAGCTAGAAGGGAGGTGTTATCTGCATATCTGAGGTTATTGATATTTCTCCTGGCAATCTTGATTCCATCTTGTGCTTCATCCTGCCCAGCATTTTGCATGATGTACCCTGCACATAAGTTAAATAACCAGAGTGACATACTCAATGGACAGGTAAGGTGGTCTGGTATTCCCATTACTTTAAGAATTTTCCATAGTTTGTTGTGATCCACACAGTCAAAGGCTCTGGTGTAGTCAATAAAGCAGAAGTAGATATTTTTATGGAATTCTCTTGCTTTTTCTATGATCCAATGTATGTTGGCAATTTGATCTCTGGTTCCTCTGCCTTTTCTAAAACCAGCTTGAACATCTGTAAGTTCTCAGTTCACGTACTGTTGAAGCCTCACTTGTAGAATTTTGAGCATTACGTTGTTAGTGTGTGGTATGAGTGCAATTGTGTGGTAGTTTGAACATTCCAAGGTATTGCCTTTCTTTGGTTTGGAAAGAAAACTGGCCTTTTCCAGTCCTGTGGCCACTGCTGAGTTTTCCAAATTCGCTGGCATATTGAGTGCAGCACATTCACAGCATCATCTTTTAGGATTTGAAATAGCTCCACTGGAATTCCATCACCTCCACTTGCTTTATTTTCAGTAATGCTTCCTAAGGCCCACTTGACTTCAGACTCCAGGATATCTGGCTCTAGATGAATGATCACACCATCATCATTATCTGGGTCATTAAGATCTTTTTGTATAGTTCTTCTGTGTATTCTTGCCACCTCTTAATATCTTCTGCTTCTGTTAGGTCTGTACTGTTTCTGTCCTTTATTGTGCCCATCTTTGCATGAAATGTTCCTTAGGATATCTAATTTGCTTGAAAAAACCTCAAGTCTTTCCCATTCTATTGTTTCCTATTCTATTGATCACTTAGGAAGATTTTCTTATTTCTCCTTGCTAGAGTTCCAAAGAATAGCAAGGGGAGTAAGAAAGCCTTCTTAAGTGATCGATGCAAAGAAATAGAGGAAAACAGTGCAGTTAGCAAGAGGAAATGCATGCTGCTCAGTCATTACATGTGCAACTCTTTGAACCCACCACGTTCCTCTGTCTGTGGGATTTTTCAGGCAAGAATTCTGGGGTTGGGCTGCCATTTCTTCCTCCAGGAGGTCTTCCCAACCTAGGAATCAAACCCTCAACTCCTGTGTCTCCCGCATTGGCAGCTGTATTCTTTACCACTAAGCCACTAGAGAAGCCCCAAAGGAAATAGTCCTATCACAAATTGTTACTATACTCTGGAGCCATATTCCAATTACATTTCTGCTGCTATTAACACTTTTCTCCAGGTTACTTATTCTGCACATACATGAAATAGTTCCTCAACTGTGTGTGTGTATGTGTATGTGTGCATGTATTTTATAATGTATCTGATTATTCCACAATTATTTTTTCTTCCAGGACTCCATTGCTGTGCTGGGCCGTGTTATGCTTAGTCACTCAATTATATCCAACTCTTTGCGACTCCACCAGGTTCCTCTGTGCATGGGTATTCTTCAGGCAAGAATACTGGAGTGGGTTGCATGCTCTTCTCCAAGGCATCTTCCCAACCCAGGGATCAAACCATGGTCTCCCGCAGTGCAGGCAGACGCTTTACCGGCTGAGCCACTGAGAGGCCCATGAGTACTGGAGTGGGTAGCCTATTCCTTCTCCAGGGCATCTTTCTGACGCAGGAGTCGAACTGAGGTCCCCTGCATTGTAGTAGGAAAACCCTGGGACTCCATTATGGACCCTTATCTCCCCACATATTTTGAGATATTTTATTGGGTGATGATATGTGATCATACTTTGTGTTATTGTTGGAAGAAGTCCTCTAGAGAGGACTTTGTTTGCCTTACTAGGTACCAAGCATACCAACAACCAAGAAATGTTTTAAAGCAACTCCTTGCCTCCAGGATTGCTGGATCTGAGGATGCTTTGTATTTGGATAGAAACCCACATGTGGTTTGCAGTTGTAAATTTTCTAAGTTTTGCTTTGTTTTCTCCTACTTTCCAGCTATTCACTGTTTGATACAGGTGATTTCATGTGGCATTTCCCTGTGGCTTCGCTTTTATTCTAGTTTACCTTTTAAATAAGGATTTCAGTTTTGAATTTTATAGCTTTATGTTACCAATTTCTTTCATTATCTCTACATGGGAAGGGCGTTAAAAATCTAAATTCCTTAGATTTTTAGTTATCCACAGGACAGCTAGTAGCTTCTTAAATATTTGCTTTTCTGGATTTCAAGTTTTGCATATTTGGTATCACTATTACTCTTATGTCCTGTTCAGTGATATAAAGAGCCGTTTTCTGACATATTTAATATTTAGTGACAGAATAGATATTCAGACCTTCTTGTTCATTGTATTCATGCCGGGAGTCATCCTTGCTTTCTGTTTCTAGCATGGTTGGGATATTGACCTGAGTTTTAGTCCAAAAAAAAAAAAATTCACAAAATTATTAATTGATTAATTAATTAATTAATTAATTAATATATAAATTAATTCACAAAATGTCAGTGCTTCATTAAAAGAAAATCTAATAGTCTTTGTTGTTGTTCACTTTCTCAGTCGTGTCTGATGCTTTGCAGCCCCATGGACTGCAGCACACCAGGTTTCTCTGTCCTTCACTATCACCCTGAGTTTTCATTTAAGTTATACAGATGTGTATAACACTGATTTAGAACTCCTGGTATAAAAAATGTTACTCTCTTATGGTTTAAATGGCATCTCTGTCTATACATTCTAAATCTATAATCCATTTGTTTTTGTGGAATCCCAACAGACAATTGGATGTCTTAGGAGCACTTCCAATAAAACAATGCCATATACATAAACTCCTTCCCATATAGAATTGTAAATAAGCGCATACACACCTCAAACCCAAACTATTTGCACAGAACTAGAAGTTTATTGGTTAACCAGTTTCTATCACAAGCCAAAAAAAAAAAAAAAGAAAAACTCAAAGAGTTTAAGTATCTTAAGCAATACCCTGGTTAAAACTCACTTTCAAATTATACCAACTCCAAGACTAGGCTGTTCTTCCCCAATCCAAGATAATCTGTGCAGTGATGGAAATATTATGCCTTTATTAAATATATATCTGTTGAGATCCTTAGACTGTGGTATAAGTACCCATTTGTTTTGCTACTTAAACAATCAACCAAATCCAGCAGATATAGTTCACTGACTACATAGGATGAGTGGTAAATTTGAAGCTTTATCTAGTGCCCAAATATTTTATTGAATACATTAACTTTTTCCCCCTTGAACTTATTTGGAGGTAAGCACCAGTATTTACCATAAGTTTGGTGTGCTGCATTCCCTGGGGTCGCAAAGAGTCAGATGCAACTTGGTGACTGAACAACACCAACAAACCAACAAGCTGAAATAGACAGAGGCTGCTAGCTAAAGAGAGACAGATGGAGAGACACAGAGAAGGAAAGAAAAGAGCAAATCAGCTGGCAGTAAAATAAGAAATGCCCATTTATTAGTCCCTATCTAGATCTCCTTCTCCATCAATGACGTTTATCTTGCTACTAAATGTTTGGAAGGACCTTATCCAAATGATTAGTTGATATTTCATAATTACTCAGAGTGTTTCTGTTGCTGAAAGTGCTGTTGTTTAAAATAGAGAAAAACACTGAATATATGATATGGATGTCAGGATAGTTGTGATTTGATGGAATCGATGCACTTAATTTTTCTGCATTAAATGGAAGACAAGAGGGGAAGATATAAAGTACATAAATAAATATGATTACTTCAAAACAATTATAGAACACTATGGGGGGATTTAACTAATGAGTTTGGAATTACTCGACCATAACATTTTAATTATGGTTGTAATTTGAAAATATGATTGGTTATTCACATGGGTCTTCAAACTTTTTTGTTATAATTTAATTAATTAACCCAAAGTAATATTTAAGATTCCTTTAGCAAATGAGCCTAATAATTTGGAAGAAAATAGTATCATCAGTGGGATCATAGGTTAACACAAAATACTATTAAAAGTACTAATGTACAATTCTATTACAATTAAATATATCCTACTACAATACACTAATATATAATGCTGTTTTGAAAGGAAACTATGTGCTTAAACAAGTTAAATATAATCTGCTTCACAATATTTTTATTTCTCTATTTCTGTTTCTAAGAATGGATGTTTATAAGGTGGATATTTGTAAGGCAGATGACACCACCCTTATGGCAGAAAGCAAAGAGGAATTAAAGAGCCTCTTGATGAAAGTGAAAGAAGAAAGTGAAAAATCTGGCTTAAAACTCAACATTCAAAACCGAAGATCATAGCATCCAGTCCCATCACTTCATGGTAAATGATGGGGAAACAATGGAGACAGTAAGAGACTTTATTTTGGGGGCTCCAAAATCACTGCAGATGGTGACTGAAGCCATGAAATTAAAAGACACTTGCTCTTCGGAAGAAAAGCCATGACTAACCTAGGTAGCATATTAAAAAGCAGAGACATTACTTTGTGGACAAAGTTTCATCTATCAAAGCTATGGTTTTTCTAGTAGTCATGTATAGATGTGAGATTTGGACTATAAAGAAAGCTGAGCACCAAAGAATTGATGCTTTTGAACTGTGGTGTTACAGAAGACTCTTGAGAGTCCCTTGGACTATGAGGAGATCCAACCAATCAATCCTAATGAAAATCAGTCCTGAATATTCATTGGAAGGACTGATGCTGAAGCTGAAGCATCAATACTTGGGCCACCTGGTATGAAGAACTGACTCATTGGAAAAGACCCTGATGCTGGCACAGATTGAAGGCAGGAGGAGAAGGGGATAACAGAGGATGAGATGGTTGGATGTCATCACTGACCCGATGGACATGAGTTTGAGCAAACTCTGGGAGACAGTGATAGACAGGGAAGCCTGGCATGCTTCAGTCCATGAGGTTGCAAAGAGTCTGACATGGCTGAGCTACTGAACTGAACTGATTGCTGTTTAAATAAGTGTTTCATCTCTCCCTTACTGTCTCCCACTTATTTTCATTAAATATCTTTATATTAGTACTAATGATATTCATAGATAATTTGGGGAGCTCAGATTTTGAGAAAAAAAACATGAAATAATTTTGCATGTCACTAAATTCCAATCATTTTCGTATACTCTTAACTTGTTGGTATATCCATTGAACAATACAATATATGCAAATTTAAGTAAACAAGGAAACAATAATAAAGCTCAGAGTTTAGTCTTCATTAAATGTTGACTATACATGCATTTTTTCTGATATATTAAAGATCTAGGACTGTGATTTAGTGCTTGGTAGGAGCAGTAAAGTTGAAATATGACACTGGATTAAGGAAGAAGTTAGTCCAAACCATCTGAATCTCAACAGGCAGAATATCCACTTTTCTACAATGAAGGCAAAGGTAATAAAGTTGAGTCTCCATCATTTTTTTTTCCCTTTGGAAAAATATTTCAGGACTATTTTATATGTAAATTCTGGGCTATGTAGACAACAACTGGTTTACCTGTTAAAATTAATTCTAATTTTTTCAGGAGGCTTCCCTGTTAGGTTATATGGTAAAGAATTCACCTGCTATGCAGAAGACCCAGGTTCCATGCCTGGAGAAGGGAATGGCTACCCAATCCAGTATTCTTGCCTGGAGAATTCCACAGAGGAGCCTGTTGGGCCATAGTCCTTGGGGTCGCAGAGAGTCAGACATGACTGAGCAACTAAGCACAGCACACAGCACATACACATATATATAAACACACATGCTGTACACCTGAAATAGTGTAAATCAGCTACACTTCACCTAAAAAAATAAATTTCTAGTTAAATATCTTTCCACAAGGAAATTTCCAGAGCTAAATAGCTTATTGCCAAATTCTACCAAACATTTAAGAGAAAAGTAATGCTAATTCTATACAGATTCTTTCAGAAATTTCAGAGGATATGCTCTTTTTCTTGATTGCAGTGATGGTTTCACAAGTATCTACATATGTCAAAACTTATAAAAGTTTACACTGTGAATATATATACAGTTTATTATATGTCAATTATATCTCAATGATCTGTTTTTAAAGGGTTTAATTTTATGTTCATAATAAATAGGCAACAATTTCCATCATAAATGTCCAGTATTTAATAAAAATGCAAATAGAAATATTGGAAAAAAATAATAGTACTTTATATCAAATTTTCACTTTTTATTTATTTAAAATCCTTATGCTTGCTTTATTCTTAACACCTGTTAATCACTTATTTGTTATGTAATATTGCTTATAACTCAGACTAATTTCAAAATCCATTCAAAAGGAAAGAGTTGAATATCTAGTGAAATAACACTTTGCAATATTTTTCTTCTAATAATTTTTATTTCTCCACATCTGATGAGGTTCAGATTAAAACTGACAGCTCAATGCATATTACAGTAGGTTATTAGCTGAAATTTGAAAAGTATATAATGGATTTTGATTTCTTCATGGCTTTGAGTCTCCTGAAAAAGACTTTAAAAAGTTAAAAGAGAGTGATTATTGAGTAAAGCATTTTGAACTAACCTCTACAATGACAGACAAATTGACTACACAGAAATATGCGTGTTTATATATATGCAATCATTTTGGATATATACTCCATTTTCCTCTGCCTTCTTTTTCAATAGAAGGACATAGCATAAAAGTAGGCAGTAAAAATCCAAAGGTATGAATCATTTTAGGTATATTCATATGAACTTCTCAGCAATTAAGTTAGTGGGCATATAATAGAAAATATCTATATTTTTCAAACTTTCAGGTCTATGAATAGAACAGAATTTAGAATGAGTATACATGTAAAGTCCTTACTGGTAAATTCTATATATTTGTACAGCAGGATGATTAGGCCTCACAGGGAGATAGCTGATAAAACACTTCGTTGAGAGCTGAATTTATAGATAAAATTTTAGTGCTAAATATAGACTCTTGGAAAATTACCCTTCTCTAAATCCCAAATATGACACAAAATTCCACGAATTAGAATTTTATAGGGTTTAACAAGCCAAATCACTTTTAAGTTTAAATCACTGCAGATGGTGACTAAAGCCATGAAATTAAAAGACGTTACTCCGTGGAAGGTAAGTTATGACCAACAAGATAGTATATTAAAAAGCAGAGACATTACTTTGCCAACAAAGGTCTGTCTATTCAAAGCTATGGTTTTTCCAGTGATCAGGTACGGATGTGTGAATTGGACTGTGAAGAAAGCTGAGCACCGAAGAATTAATGCTTTTGAACTTTGGTGTTGGAGAAGACTCTTGAGAGTTCTTTGGACTGTAAGAAGATCCAACCAGTCCATCCTAAAGGAAATCAGTCCTGAATGTTCATTGGAAGGACTGATGCTGAAACTGAAACTCTAATCCCTTGGCCACCTCATGCGAAGTGTTGAGTCATTTGAAAAGACCCTGATGCTGGGAGGGATTGGGGGCAGGAGGAGAAGGGGACAACAGAGGATGGCTGGATGGCATCACCGATTCGATGGACATGAGTTTGGGTAAACTCTGGGAGTTGGTGATGGACAGGGAGGCCTGGTATGCTGCGATTCATGGGTCACAAGGAGTCAGACACGACTGAGCGACTGAAGTAACTAACAAGCCGATATCCGTCCCCAATCTCTACTCACATAGCAGTGCCATCAACAGTCAAAGAAGTTGTTTCTGAAATTAGTCCAGATTCAATTAAGGGATTCAGTTCAGTTCAGTTCAGTTCAGTCGCTCAGTCGTGTCCGACTCTTTGCGACCCCAAGAATCGCAGCACACCAGGCCTCCCTGTCCATCACCATCTCCTGGAGTTCACTCAAACTCACGTCCATTGAGTCGGTGATGCCATCCAGCCATCTCATCCTCGGTCGTCCCCTTCTCCTCCTGCCCCTAATCCCTCCCAGCATCAGAGTCTGTTCCAATGAGTCAACTCTTCGCCTGAGGTGGCCAAAGTACTGGAGTTTCAGCTTCAGCATCAGTCCTTCCAAAGAACACCCAGGCCTGATCTCCTTTAGAATGGACTGGTTGGATCTCCTTGCAGTCCAAGGGACTCTCAAGAATCTTCTCCAACACCACAGTTCAAAAGCATTAATTCTTCAGTGCTCAGCTTTCTTCACAGTCAAACTCTCACATCCATACATGACCAGTGGAAAAATCATAGCCTTGACTAGACGGACCTTTGTTGGCAAAGTAATGTCTCTGCTTTTCAATATGCTATCTAGGTTGGTCATAATTTTCTATCCAAGGAGTAAGCGTCTTTTAATTTCATGGCTGCAATCACCATCTGCAGTGATTTTGCAGCCCCCCAAAATAAAGTCTGACACTGTTTCCACTGTTTCCCCATCTATTTCCCATGAAGTGATGGGACCAGATGCCATGATCTTCATTTTCTGAATGTTGAGCTTTAAGCCAACTTTTCCACTCTCCACTTTCACTTTCATCAAGAGGCTTTTTAGTTCCTCTTCACTTTCTGCCATAAGGGTGGTGTCATCTGCACATCTGAGGTTATTGATATTTCTCCCAGCAATCTTGATTCTAGAAGCTCTCAATTTAAGGACTGGGGCTCTTGGATTAATTAACAAGAACCCAACTAGAGAAAACATGAGTGGGCAGTTTATATGGAGTAGAATTGGAGAGATGAAAGAGCGAAATATAATTTTCAAGCACTTTGAATTTTGAATAAAGGCCAATACTGATGATATTCTCTAGTGCAGAATATACCTGAATAGTCAATATGTATGAGACATTAGATGCTTGACAAATTCAACACAAGAAATTTTTAAACAGTTAAGAGTGGAATAAAGGTATACAAGTAATTTGAAAACAGTAAAAATGAGTTTTAAATATATGTTAAGGGACCAACCATGCTCTAGTAACTGCTTTATAAGTATATTTTCTGATTCTCAGCTTATACAATTTGCTCCCTTTACATTCCTTCTATACCCCAATAATGTGTTATATTAAGCTCAGTTTTAAGACATGTATTTATCTATATATTCAATTACTAAATATTGAGAAATGATAATGCCTTAAGCACTGTTCTAAATTCTGGAGTGATATAAATGAAAAAGAAAAAAAAGTAACTACAATGATTTTCCTCATGGATCTTATTTATAGTGGAAGCTGTTATGGGGGGGTGGGGAGGACCACTTAGTCTGTATATCAAATGGAGAAGGTCTTTGAGATAACTTCATCCAGCTAGGACATAGGTGGGCTAATACACCTTATGAAGTGCATGCCTCTGTGTGGGTATCTGTGAGAGAAACCCCGGAGTGTAACAACTGTATCACAGACTACTCTACCAGCTTTAGTTCAGTTCAGTTCAGTCACTCAGTCATGTCTGACTCTTTGTGACCCCATGAATTGCAGCACGCCAGGCCTCCCTGTCCATCACCAAATCCCGGAGTTCACTCAGGTTCACATTCATTGAGTCAGTGATGCCAACCAGCCATCTCATCCCTGGTCATCCCCTTCTCCTCCTGCCCCCAATCCCTCCCAGCATCAAAGTCTTTTCCAATGAGTTAAATCTTTGCATGAGGTGGCCAAAGTACTGGAGTTTCAGCTTCAGCATCAGTCCTTCCAAAGAAATCCCAGGGCTGATCTCCTTCAGAATGGACTTGTTGGATCTCCTTGCAGTCCAAGGGACTCTCAAGAGTCTTCTCCAACACCACAGTTCAAAAGCATCAATTCTTCAGAGCTCAACCTTCTTCACAGTCCAACTCTCACATCCATACACGACCACTGGAAAAACCATAGCCTTGACTAGACAGACTTTAGTCGGCAAAGTAATGTCTCTGCTTTTGAATATGCTATCTAGGTTGGTTGTAACTTTTCTTCCAAGGAGTAAGCATCTTTTAATTTCATGGCTGCAGTCCCCATCTGCAGTGATTTTGGAGCCCAAAAAAATAAAGTCTGACACTGTTTCCACTGTTTCTCCATCTATTTCCCATGAAGTGATGGGACCGGATGCCATGATCTTTGTTTTCTGAATGTTGAGCTTTAACCCAACTTTTTCACTCTCCTCTTTCACTTTCATTGAGAGGCTTTTTAGTTCCTCTTCACTTTCTGCCATAAGGGTGGTGTTATCTGCATATCTGAGGTTATTCATATTTCTCCCGGCAATCTTGATTCCAGCTTGTGTTTCTTCCAATCCCGCATTTCTCATGATGTACTCTGCATATAAGTTAAATAAGCAGGGTGACAATATACAGCTTTGACATACTCATTTTCCTATATGGAACCAGTCTGTTGTTCCATGTCCAGTTCTAACCGTTGCTTCCTGACCTGTACACAGATTTCTCAAGAGGCAGGTAAGCTGGTCTGGTATTCCCAGAATTTTCAGAATTTTCCACGGTTTGTTATGATCCACACAGTCAAAGGCTTTGGCATAGTCAATAAAGCAGAAATAGATGTTTTTCTGGAACTCTCTTGCTTTTTCTAAGATCCAGCAGATGTTGGCAATTTGATCTCTGGTTCCTCTGCCTTTTCTAAAACCAGCTTGAACATCAGGAAGTTCATGCTTCATGTATTGCTGAAGCCTGGCTTGGAGAATTTTGAGTTTAGCTAGATTTAATTCCATCCTTGAATCTTCACTCATACAGATCTCCCTTCTCCACCTTGGGAAAAAAATTCTCTCTAGCTTAACAATTAGGATCAGAGCTTCAGTGAGGGGTATGCATCATTTAGGTCCAGAGAAATTCTGAGCAAGTTTGCACCTTTTAGAGTTAAGAAGTTGTCCTTGGCTCCAGCCACCACTTAAAGAAATCCTTCCAGCTGAATAAAAAATAAAATAACATACACACACACACACACACACACACACACACACACACACACACACACACACAGAGGAATTTCTCTGCAGATTCCTTGAAGAAAACTTCTTGAAACAGATGGAGATACATACAATTTCAGGCAACTTTAATGTATCAGAGCACCTCAGATAAGGCAACTGGACATCTCGGTACATTTGGCTCAGGACATAGTGAAAACAGTAGTGTCACACGGGTAAGGGCTGAGGCTCCTCAAAGATCTGGACACCAATTTCAATAAAGATGCCAAAGACTCTCAGTTTTACCTCTGATGCTCCATTGATCTATAAGCCAGGCCTCTACATCCACTCAGATATTTCAACTGGCTTTTTGCATGTATGGCTATGTTAAGCAAGACTAATGTTTGTTTATTTCCATTTAAGTCGGTTCCATAATAGGAAAATGCTATTTTCCCTTATGCACTTAAAAGAAAATTCAGAGAACATGAGTAAGAAACAACTCACAAACAGGGAGATTTCAAACCCAAAAGCAGTATGAAACTCAGAAACATGACACAATGGGATGACTATAAGCAGTAATAAAGAAAAAATTAACATTAGCAATAATTGGTTATTGCAATAGGGGTTCCCAGAAGTCAGGAGATGGGTTATGAATGTCACATGGGCTAAAACTTATTTTTTCTTTATAAATTATGTCATGGATAAAGTAAGAGTTCTTACTAATATATAGTAAACTTAGACCTTCATTTGTTCAAGATATCAGCATTTTAGTGTTCAAAAGAAAAGGACTTTACTGAAATAGGTCAGCAAGCAAATTTCTAATTTTTGTGATAAAAATAGAATATCTGGATTAGTCACCATTTGCTCCCATTCTCTCATATTAGTCCACAAGAAAAATAAATGTCCCTCTCCTGACATTTAAAGAAATAGTACATCCTACTGAGTACTTTCCTTTTTCAGTCAGCATTCCTCTATAGATTTCCTTCATCAGATTAGTCAGCAGTGGTCTCCTGATGAAGAACTACAGATAATAGTTTTCTTTTATTTGAGCCCACCGGGAAGAGAATGAATTTTTGCAGCTGTTCTTAGGCACAGGAAGCTCACTGTGGGTGATCATAAAAATGTTCATTATTACTATTTGATATAATAATTTGGCAAATTGGGCTCATGCACTTTCTTGCAAGGCCATTTTGACATCTATAAAAGGTGAAAATGTTCTTTCAGGAAACCAGGACTCCATTTTATGCTTAAAAATAAAAGCATCTTAAAAAATTAAAATTAGCTTATACCGCTATGCACTAGTGAATAATTTTGACATTAAAAACTACATACTGATTTTAATTTTTTCTGCAACTAATATACAGAAAAAAAAAAAAAAAAAAGAATAACTGTGTTGCTCTTTTCAATTCCAGATGCATTTTAGTTGTAGTAAAAGACAATTTTAAGCAGAAGGTCTTTAACATGCAGACTGAGGCTGACAGGTACCTAATCTACATGCATTTTGAAAACAGTGGAATGGGGGCAATATTATTCTTCTTTTTAAATTATTTTGATTTTATTGTCCTTTCTCTGAATCTCTTGAATAATTTTGCTCACATTTATCAAACAATTTTTGAAATATCTTCTATTTTTCTGAATTTAATTATAAAACAAAGAATGTGTCTTCCACATTTTTTCATGCAAAAATAAAATAATATAAAATATTCAGAGGTATTTAATCTCATCCACAGTGTTTTACAATCCTAGAGTTAGTGAAACACTGAGGTTCTAGACATGCCTGAATGAAAAAAAGAAAATCTAGGGTGCATGGTGACTGTGGTAGCCCTTAAACTAAAATGTCCCCTAATGAACAACAATTTCTGGTATTTACCTTTTTTGTGGTCTCTTGCCACAGTGAAAGTAACCTGGCCCTAAGATTCACTTTAACCATGGAGAGGGCAGGAGTAACATAGCGCCAACTTTGGGACTAAACCTCAAGAAGGCATGGCCTTTTGGGAACCTTGAGCTGTCCAATAAGAAGTACAGCTTCTCAGTTGTAGATGCATGAGGATAGTGTGTGGAAAAGCCAAATGGAGAGAAGAGGCCCTGAAAGGTAGATCTTCCTTGAGAAGAAGATCCCCTTGAGAAGGAAATGGCAACCCGCCCCAGGATTCTTGCCCGTAAAATTTTATGGTCAGAAGAGCCTTTCTGGCTGCAGTCCATGGGGTGACAAAGAATTGAACACAGGTGAGAGACTGATCACATACACACAACAGTTCATCATTGTACTAATGAACACTAACTTTTGTGGTGAACTCAGAACCCAATCATCAAAGCTGTAATCCATGAGCATTGCTATAACAAAGGAAGCCAGGTAACATTGACTTTTGACTCATTTTCATGGCTAATATTATTTTGTCTTTTAAACAGGCCTAACACAGAGCCACTAATAATATTATGTCAGTTTTCCTGGTGGCTCAGATGGTAAAGAATCTACCTGCAAAGCAGGAGACCTGGGTTCAATCCATGGGTTGGGAAGATCCCTAGAGAAGGTAATGGCTATCTACTCCAGTATTCTTGCCTGGAGAATTCCATGGACACAAGAGCCTGGCAGGCTACAGTCCATGGGGTCACAAAGAGTCAGACATGGCTGAGCAACTAATACTTTAGCAGAAATAAATAAACTGAAGTTTATGGATTTTGGTAACAGGTATTAGACATGTTGGGCTTTTCAGGTGATGCTAGTGGTAAAGAACCTACCTGCCAGTGCAGGAGATATAAGAGACGTGGGTTTGATCCCTGGGTCAGGAAGATCCCCTGGAAAAGGGCATGGCAACCCACTCCAGTATTCTTGCTTGGAGAATCTCACGGACAGAGAAGTCTCGTGGGCTACCCTCCAAAGGGTTGCATAGAGTTGAGCACGACCGAAGCGACTTAGCATGCACAATTAGCAAACATGCATTAGACGAGTTGAACCTATATTGCATTTTCAAAAAACAGTGAAAGTCATTCATATATGCATAAAGCAGAAGAGATCATATATTGGCTTTAAATTTCCTAGTAATTTGGCTTATCACTCAAAGTTAAATCCAAATCCTTACTTTGACTTGCAAGGTTCTGAATGATCTGCTTCTCTGCAAGCTCTCTAATTTCACTCTTAGTCTATCTTCTAATGTACCCCTATTCTCATCTCCATTTTCTCCCACTAATTTTCTATCACTACTGGAATAGTAATACATTCGTGCTTTAGGACTATTGGCTCTTGCAGTTTCCTTTACCAAAAATAGTAACTAATGAAATCTCTGAGTACTTAGTAGGTGCTAGGCACTGACTTTTAAGTTCTCAATCAGTTAATATTCTAAGCAATCTATAAAATGTGCTGCCCATCTGAAGAAAGAGATGGCAGAGAAAATTATGAAACTTGCCAAGATAATACAGCAAATGAAAGAACCAAAATTTGAATGCAATCTGTCTGGTTAAGACTATCAACACTAACTATCATAGTGCCACTGCCTAAAACATTCTTCTGCCAGATATATACACAGCTAGTTTCTCAACCTTCTTCAGGTTTTGCCCAAATGTCTTATCAGAGTGGTCTCTTTCCTAACTTTCTACAAAATAGAACCTCACCATCTCTGTACACATGTCCTGCATTACCTTCTTCGTGGCATGCGTGCATGTTAAGTTGCTTCAGCTGTGTCTGACTCCTTGCGACCCAATGGATTGTAGACCACCAGTCTCCTCTGTCCATGCAATTCTCCAGGCAAGATACTGGAGCAGGGTGCCATTTCTTGCTCCAGGGGATCTTCCCAACCCAGGGATCAAACTCATGTCTCTTATGTCTCCTGCATCGGCATGCAGGTTCTTTACCAGTTGCACAACCTGGGAAGCCCTTCTTCATGGCACCAACTGTTATCTTGTACACTTCATGGCAAATAGATGGAGTAACAATGGAAACAGTAGGATACTTTATTTTCTTGGACTCCAAAACCACTGCAGATGGTGATTGCAGCCACGAAATTAACCCTTGCTCTTTGAAAGAATAGCCCTGACAAACACAGAGAGTGGATTAAAAAGAAGACATTACTTTGCAAACAAAGGTCTATCTAGTCAAAGCTATGGTTTTACCAGTAATCACGTATGGATGTGAAAATTGGACTATAAAAAAAGAATTGATGCTTTTGAACTGTGGTATTGGAGAAGACTCTTGAGAGTCCCTTGGACTGCAAGGAGATCCAACCAGTCCATCCTAAAGGAAATCAGTCCTGAATATTCATTGGAAGGACTGATGCTGAGTCTGAAACTCCAATACTTTGGCCACTTGATGTGAAGAACTGACTCACTGGAAAAGACCCTGATGCTGGGAAAGATTGAAGGCGGGAGGTGAAGGGGACGACAGAGGATGAGATGGTTGGATGGCATCACTGACTCAATGGACATAAGTTTGAGCAAGGTTCGAGGGTTGGTGATGGACAGGGAAGCCTGGCATGCTGCAGTCCATGGCGTTGCAGAGAGTGAGACACGACTGTGTGACTGAACTGAATACATCATGCTTTATGATTGAAGAATAATTTGTTAAATAATTTGATTCTCTTTAATTAACTCTGAATTAAATTATGAATTTTAGTAAAGGAAATCACATTGCTAAGTAGTTCTGATTCTGACACTTAACATTAGCTATACATCTCTATCATTAATTTCCTTTGTAAAATGGATATAGTGATATTAATGTTTATATCATATGTCTACACATGGATCTTGGTAGGTTATACTGTAATTCAATGATAATATATACATTTACACACACATTTTTATATTCCATATTATATCAAAAATTAGATCAATAAATATTCAGGTGATTATACACTATTTAATGAACACTGACTTTGAGTCTAGCTCACTGCCTAGTATCATGTCCTTCATATGCTCACCTAAAATTCTGTATGTAACATTTTCATTGAATTTCCACAGTGATACATGGTTCCTGGTGGCACAGAAGAGGGATAATATAAAGTAATAATGAGAGAAATAATAAAATCTCCAAACTGGGAAAATGTTAGAGGTAAGTATGTATCAAATTCAAAGAAATAATTACTGTTAAAGCAAAATAATATAGAATTTCAAACAAATCAAAGAACTAGGTTAAAAAACAAACTATAACTGAAATAGACAACACTTTTACTGACCTAATCAGAAAATAATGGATAAAAGTGATAAATTTCTAAGTGAAAATGGGAAAAACAATTCTGAAGTATCCAGGAATTAAAAATATATATATTAGAATATATTTATGTGCTTCAAAACATGGATGAATTTGATTATTTTCTCGGAAAAAGTATCAAAAACTAACATCAGAGAAGCAAAAGCTGAAAGAGGAAAAGTTGTATGAAAGGAATAGGGAAAGTTCTATAAGTACCAGTCCCAGTTATTTTCACACATGAACTCTTAAAACTTGTAAGTAACACCAAATCAGAATTGTATTTGGTCTGATTTAAGAAAAAGAAAAATGGGAAGAAAGAGAGAGAGGATTTTTTTTAAAAAAAGACTTCCCTAATTTACTTAACAAAATCAACAAAGTTTTGCAATTAAATCTAGGCTAAAGGATAGACTACAAACAGATTTTAATGGTTAATTTTTATGTGGTACTCAAAATTACAGCTATTTTACAACGTCCAAATTTAGAATATATATTTCGTGGAACATTTCTTTTGGGTATATAATTAGTAGTGGAGTTTTACAGTTGTAGACTATGTATATCTTCAGTTTTCATAGATTCTCCCAAAATATTTTCCAAAAAAGTTCATTGTATTTTCACAGAGTGGGATCCATAGTAATTACTACATAGAGATGGAATGAACAAATTCTAATTATACATGTGAGAACAGATGAATCACAAAAGCATGAAATGTATACTGAACATATATACAAGAGACAGTAGAAGTTATAGTATCATATTTAATAACATAAGCATTACCAAAATTTTTATGTGCTTTTAGAAGACAGGTTTAGGGGAATGGCTATTATCTAGAAGTGGACAAAAGCAGACTTCTGGGGCACTAGTACTATGGTAATATTCTGTCTTATAAACTGGGTGCAAATTATGTATTTTTAGCTTGTGAAAATTAATGTTATCCTCTTTCATCTATACTTCAATTGAGAGCTTAAAATGTAAATGCCTATATATATATATTGTCTATGAAGACTTCAATTAAAAGGTTTTAAAAATCCTAACCAAGTTTAATTTGCTCTAGTAAAGAATAAAATAGTTTTTATTATAAAATATTTTACTAAGATTTACTAACATCAATATTATATCAAAAAATAAAAATCTTTATAAATGTCAGGAAAATACTTTATAAAGTTAATATTTACTTCTGATTTTTTAATTCTTTTATCTGAACTCATGTTGCCAAATGTGTTTTGGAATTCAAATATTGTTTTGAAAGGTAGGCTTTAGAAAAATTATGCATACAGTCTCTAGCAAGGATCACAATATCATGTATTAAAGAAACACATTTATATTTCTACATTGAAATCTATGAACACTTACAAAATTAGAATTTTCAAAAGACAGCAAACAGCCTAGGACAGTTCACAACTTGTCATATTTTGACTGTCAAATGAGTTATAATAAAGCATATTCTTCAGAACTTCTCACAATTGAGTTAGAAGGCAAAATGAATATAAAAATGACCAAAATGCATAAAATGCCAATTTATGGAAGCTATAACCATGATTATTATACTTAAGAAGATGGTTAACACTCAGATATTCAGATAATTACACACTAGTTTTCCTACTAATTTAAAATATTAACAATACATAGTATAGCAAATGATAAGATATAAACAATTCTTTATGCTTTTATATATGGTTCAGTTCAGTTCAGTCGCTCAGTCATGTCCAAATCTGGTATAAATTAATAAAAACATTTTCTAGGGGTGGAGTGAGGTTTCCAGTTTGATATTTTTACAGTAAGTCTGCCTTCACTGAGTGTATCCACATGGAAATACACAGGTAATGTGACCAGTTTTGGTTACCTACAATACAGAGTCCTAAGCCCTAATTAACCTAATCAGATATTGAAAATGGGCTAAATGTTGTATATATATCTTATCCTGAAAACACTCCTCTTAGAAGCCTCTCTGCAACTGGAAAGTGGTACATTTATTTTAAAATATTTAGCTGTTGAATGATATAACCTACCAGGATACATGATAATATTAATGAACAAAAATTTATTTCCTTAAATAGTATAGATGATGAAAGGCTCAAATAATGGCTAAGTTTCTGTTTATTTCATTTTTCACTAGATTATTCCAAGAATGGACAGTGTTTATTATCTCATTTATTTGACCATTTAAAATTTCAATTTCTCAAATATTATTTGCATATCCTTGATACATGAATATAATGTACAGACGATGAAATTTGCACATTTTTAGATTGTCATTTACTGAACAAGAAACAAACAAACAAACAAAACAACCATTGTTCAGTAATGATGACATAAAATAGAAGAGTTATTTCAACATAAAATGAAAGCAAGAAAGAAGTAAAATTTCCAGGGTATATTTAAATGCTCAGTTCAATGGAAGTAAAGGATCATTTTTTTCTTATGGTCAAAGCAAATCCACAAAGTACTTTGGCATGTCAAATTATACTTTTTAAACACTTTATTATATTAATTATAAGCATAAAACTATAATGCTTTAATTTTAAGAAAATGGCTGTCAGCTTTTGAGAAGTTTTGAGGTTGATGAAATGGAACTGTCAGTAAAATTGATCTAAAGTAGTCAATCCACCCAAAAGGTGCACCCAAAATCTGACTAGAACTTCTGAAATCAAATATCATAGAATTTTTTAAATTACTAATTGCTCTAATAGTGAAGAGTTTTCAAAAAAAAAAAAAATCTCAACAATAATGAACAACACCAGTGTTGAAATAAACTAAATGTCCAATAAGTGATATGTCTCTTGAAAGAATTTCTTTCATGATAATAGATTTAAAAATAACCATGAGTTCATAGCCAAAGAATAAAAAACAATGACACATATGCTTTTCAAAACACTGTCATAAGGACTCACTTCAGATTAACTGATAATTCTCAGTATAAAATAGGTACTCAAATGTCTACCAACACAAGAAAAGATGAGCCATTTAACATACTTAAAATAAGCATATTATACTAAAGTATGCTAGAGAGAAGGTATGCCTAATCAGCTATTTACTTCTCTACCACAGCCATGGTAATAGATTTTTGATTAGCTAGTGTGTATGAAACAGACTAAATAAATTACTGTTATAACTGGAGAAAAAGTGGGGTGAAGAAAGAGGGAAAGAAAGAAAGAACACATTGAAAAAAATATGCTATTTGTTTCAAGCATAAAGGCAGTTATTTTTTGTCAGGACACCTAGGCCTGATAAAAGTTTCTGGAAGACTGATACAAAGAAATTACTTGCAATGTAAAACCATAGTTAATGTTGTGATTTTTGAAAACAAGTCATTTGAGATCATAACCTAAGTCAGTTGTCTACTTTATAATTATTTCTCTTCTCAAAGGTCTATAACTCTGAATTATTTTTTTTAATTTTCAAATTTTTCATGAAGATTAAGACCACTAGGATTATTTATGGCACTCTATCTGTTAAAAATTATGATGATTGTTGTTGTTGATGTTCAGTCACTCAGTCCTGTTCAGCTGTTTGTAACCCAATGAACTGCAGCATGCCAGGTTTCCAGGTCCTTCACTGTTTTCCGAAGTTTGCTCAAACTCATGTCCATCAAGTTGGTGATGCCATCCAACCATCTTGTTCTCAGTCATCCCCTTCTCCTCCTGCCTTCAATCTTTACCAGCCTCAGGGTTTTTTTCCCCAAGGAGTTGGCCATTCACATTAGGTGGCCAAAGGATTGGAGCTCCAGCTTCAGCATCAGTTCTCCCAATGAATATTCAGGGTTGACTTCCTTTAGCATTGACAGGTTTGATCTCCTTGCCAACCAAGAGACTCCCAGAAGTCTTCTCCAACACCACAGCTCAAAAGCATCAATTCTTTGGCACTCAGCATTTTTTTTACTGTCCAGCACTCATATCCATACATGACTACTGGAAAAACCATAGCTTTGCCTATATGGATCTTTGTTGGCAAAGTAATGTCTCTGCTTTTTAATGCACTGTCTAGAATAACTTTTCTTTCAGGAAGCAAGCATCTTCTAATTTCATGGCTGCAGTCACCATCCACAGTGATTTTGGTCCCCAAGTAAAAAAAGTCTGTCACTGTTTCCATTGTTTCCCCATCTATTTGCAATGAAGTGATGGGACTGGATGCCATGATCTTCATATTGTGAATGCTGAGTTTTAAATCGGCCTTTTCATTCTCCACTTTTATCTTCATCAAGGGGCTCTTTAATTCCTCTTCCTTTACTGCCATAAGGGTGGTGTTATCTGCATATCTGAGGTTATTGATATTTCTCCCAGCAATCTCAATTCCAGCTTGTACTTCATCCACCCCAGCATTTCGCATGATGTACTCTGCATGGAAGCTAAATAACCAGGGTAACAATATACAGCCTTGATGTACGCCTTTACCAATTTGGAACCAGTCTGTTGTCCTACGGCCAGTTCTTACTGTTGCTTCTTGACCTGCATACAGGTATCTCAGGAGGCAAGTAAGGTGGTCTGATATTCCCATCTGTTTAAAAATTTTCCACATTTTGTTGTAATCCACAGAGTCAAAGGCTTTAGCATAGTCAATAAAGCAGAAGTAGATGTTTTGTCTGGAATTTTCTTGCTTTATCTATGATCCAGTGGATGCTGGCAATTTGATCTCTGGTTCCTCTGACTTTCCTAAATCGAGTTTGTACATCTGGAAGTTCTAGGTTCACATACTGTTAATTCCTAATTGAAGGTTTTGAGCATTTCCTTGCTAACATGTGAAATGACTGCAATTGTGTGATAGTTTGAACATTCATTGGCATTGCCCTTCTTTGGGATTGGAATGAAAACTGACCTTTTCCAGGCCTGTAGCCACTGCTGAGTTTTCCAAATTTGCTGGCATACTGAATGCAGTACTTTCACAGTATCATCTTTTAGGATTTAAAATACCTCAGCTGGAATTCCATCACCTCCACTAGCTTTGTTTGTAGTGATGCTTCTGAGGGCTAGTTTGCCTCACATTCTGGCTGAATGGTAGAGCCATTGTGGTTATCCAGGTCAGTAAGATCTTTTTTGTATAGTTCTTCTGCACATTCTTGCCACCTCTTTTTAATATCTTCTGCTCCTGTTAGTTACATACTATTTCTTTCCTTTATTGTGCAAACCTTTGCATGAAATGTTCCGTTGGTATCTCTAATTTTCTTGAAGAGATCTCTAGTCTTTCCCATTTTGTTCTTTTCATATATTTCTTTGCATTGTTCACTTAGGAAGACTTTATCTCTTCTTTCTATTCTTTGGAACTCTGCATTCAGATGAGTATATATTTCCTTTTCTCCTTTGCCTTTTGCTTCTCTTCTTTTCTCAGCTATTTGCAAGTCTTCCTCAGACAATTATTTTGCCTTTTTGCATTTCTTTTTGTTTGGGATGGTTTTGATCACTGCCTCCTATACAATGTTGCTAACCTCTGTTCCTAGATATTTAGGCACATTTATATATCAGATCTAATCCCTTAAATCTCTTTGTTACTTTTACTATATAAACATAAGGGATTTGATTTAGGTCATAACTGAATGGCCTAGGGATTTTCCCTACTTTCTTCAGTTTAAGTATTAATTTTGCAATAAGGAATTCACAATCTGAGCCACAGCCAGATCCCAGTCTTATTTTTGCCAACTGTATAGAACTCCTTCTTCAGCTACAAAGAATATACTCAATCTGATTTCGGTATTGACCATCTGGTGATGTCTAAGTATAGTGTCATCCTCTGTCTTGTTGGAAGAGTATGCTTGCTATTGAAAGGTTGTTGTTGAATCACAATGCCGGGATTCTTGGCCCCCCGAAGAGAAGAATTCAATCCAGGGCTGGAGACAAGGCTTGATCGCTCAGAGCTTTTGTGTAATAAAGTTTTATTAAAGTATAAAGGAGACTGAGAAAGCTTCTGACAGAGGCATCAGAAGGGGGTAGAAAGAGTACCCGCTTGTTAGTATTAGCAATGAATTTATATACTCTCCAATGAATCCGAAGAATGTCTGGAGGTTGTAAAGACCTCACCAGACCTACTCCCATAATTTACATTTTAAGATAACGGAATTAGCCAGAAGGTTTAATCCAGAGACTGTTCTCAAGCAGAATACATAATACATTGTTGTTATATAATCCTTGTAAAGAGCAGGTCTACTCCCATAATTTACAGAATTAGCCAGAAGGTTTAATCCAAAGACTGTCCTCAGGCATAATACATTGTTGTTATATAATCCTAAGGAATGTAGAGAAGGAAAAAAGTTTGGCCTTTCTTCCTCCTTGAGAATTCCAGGCCCCTCTCTCCTTGGGGACCCCTAGACTTCTTATCAACCTGCCTAGGAAATGACTCTCACTATGACCAGTGTGTTCTCTTGGCAAAACTCTGTTAGCCTTTTCCTGCTTCATTTTGTACTCCAATGTCAAACTTGCCTGCTATTACGGGTATCTCTTGACTTCCTACTTTTGCATTCCAATCCCTTATGAAAAACCCATCTTTTTTTGTGTGTTAGTTATAGGTGGTCTTGTAAGTCTTCATAGAACCATTCAACTTCAACTTCTTCAGCATTAGTGATTGGGGCCTAGACTTGGAGTATTGTAATATTGAATGGTTTGCCTTGGAAATAAACAGAGATCATTCTGTTGTTTTTGATATTGTACAAAATCTTCAGCAATATGTTAACTGTGAACTTCCAGATGTTCAAGCTGGATTTAGAAAAGGCAGAGGAACCAGAGTACAAATTGCCAACATCTGCTGGATCATCGAAAAAAGAAGAGAGTTCCAGAAAAACATCTATTTCTGCTTTATTGACTATGGCAAAGCCTTTGACTGTGTGGATCACAATAAACTGTGGACAAATTCTGAAAGAGATGGGAATACCAGACCAGCTGACCTGCCTCTTGAGAAACCTGTGTGCAGGTCAGGAAGCAACAGTTAGACATGGATATGGAACAATAGACTGGTGTCAAATAGGAAAAGGAGTACGTCAAGGCTGTATATTGTCACCCTGCCTATTTAACTTATATGCAGAGTACATTATGAGAAATGCAGGGCTGGAGGAAGCACAGGCTGGAATCAAGATTGCCAGGAGAAATATCAATAACCTCAGATATGCAGATGATACCACCCTTAGTGGCAGAAAGCGAAGAACTAAAGAGCCTCTTGACAAAAGTGAAAGAAGAGAGTGAAAAAGTTGGCTTAAAGCTCAACTTTCAGAAAACTAAGATCATGGCATCCAGTCTCATCACTTCATGGCAAATAGATGGGGAAACAGTGGAAACAGTGTCAGACTTTATTTTGGGGGGCCCCAAAATCACTGCAGATGGGGACTGCAGCCATGAAATTAAAAGATGCTTACTCCTTGGAAGGAAAGTTATGGCCAACCTAAAAAGCATATTCAAAAGCAGAGACATTACTTTGTCAACAGAGGTCCATCTAGTCAAGGCTATGGTTTTTCCAGTGGTTATGTATGGATGTGAGAGTTGGACTGTGAAGAAAGCTGAGCGCTGAAGAATTCATGCTTCTGAACTGTGGTGTTGGAGGAGATTCTTGGGAGTCCCTTTGATTGCAAGGAGATCCAACCAGTCCATTTTAAAGGAAATCAGTCCTGAATATACATTGGAAGGACTGATGCTGAGTCTGAAACTCCAATACTTTGGCCACATGATGCAAAGAACTGATTCATTTGAAAAGACCCTGATGCTGGGAGGGACTGGAGGCAGGAGGAAAAGGGCATGAAAGAGGATGAGATGGTTGGATGGCATCACCAACTCTATGGACATGAGTTTGAGCAAACCCCAGGAGTTGGTGATGGTCAGGAAGCCTGGCATCCTGCAATTCATGGGGTGGCAAAGAGTCGGACACAGCTGAGTGACTGAACTGAACTGAACTGAACTGAACTGCATTTCAGACTTCTGTTGACTATGAGGTCTACCCCATTTCTTCTAAGTTGTTCTGCAGCCTGCTTTGCCATTGTAGGACCTGGAGCTGGGGAGCTGGATGTGGAGCTTGGACTCCTCACTCCTTTGGAAAAACCCTTCAATCAGAAAGTTTTCTGTTAGCTATCTATTCAGTGTAGAAGGACATGCACTCATCTTCTCCTGCAAGAATTCCAAAATCACAACTATATGCTGAAAAACCATCAACAGGAGAATGTTGGAACCCACCAAAAAAAAAAAAGGATATGTATGGCCAAGGGCAAAGGAGAAGCCGCAGCAGGACAGTAGGAGAGGCACAATTGCATTTAAAACCAAACCTCATACCTACCAGAGACTCTTAGAAGGAACAAGCAAACCTTGTGTGCACCAGGATTGAGGGAAAGAAGCAGTGATCCCCATGAGAGACTGAACCAGACCTGCCTTTGCAAGTTTGAGGCTCTCCTGTCTGTTTGAGTCAGCAGTGCTCTGCCATGGGGACAGGAGCTCTGGCAGCAGCAGTCCGGGGAGGTGCAGCATGTGGCATAATTCCTCTTCAAGTAGGTCACCATTAGCCCCATCATAGAGCCACTGGTCAGATGACTCACAAAGAGGAGAACAATTATACCAAAGAAGTTCTTGCACTGCTGCAAAAAGTTCTAAGCCTCACAACAGACTTCCCAACCTGAGGATCTGGCAAAGGGACTGAGTATCCCCAAGGATTCTGACTTTGAAGGTCTGTAGGATCTGATAACAGAACTTCCACTGGACTGGGGAAACAGATTCTTGGAGGGCACAAACAAAACCTTGTGCACACCAGGACCCAGGAGAAATGAGCAGTGACCCCACAGGAGACTGAGCTAGACTTTCCTGTGTGTGTTTGGGAGTCTCTGGAGATGTGGTTTAAAAATGGCCTGCCACAGGCCACTCTCTACAACAGTCCTGGGAAGCACAGTGTGCTGGCATAAGTCATTTTGAAGGAGGTCACCTTCACTGACATTAACCCTACTGCAGTTTGGCCTTAGGCCAAATTTCAGGGAGGGAACACAGCACCCCCATCAGCAGAAAATTGGATTAAAGATTTACTGAGCATAGACTTGCCCACCAGAACAAGACCCAGAACAAGTTCCTCCCATTAGTCAGTTTGCACAAGCAAACTACCCTTATCTGTCAGGAGCAGATGAGAATGAAAACCACAATCACAGTAAACTAACCAAATTGATCACATAGATTAGAATCATGCCTAACTCAATGAAACTACGAGTCATACAGTGTAGGGCCACCCAAAATTGATGGGTCATGGTGGAGAGTTCTGACAAAACATGGTCCATTGGAGAAGGAAATGGCAAACCACTTCAGCATTCTTGCTTGAGAACCCCATGAGCAGTATGAAAAGGCGAAAAGATATGACACTGAATGTCCCCTGCCCCAGGTTGGGACGTGTCCAATATGCTACTGAAAGAGACTAGAGAAATAGCTCCAGAAGGAATAAAGAGGCTGAGCCAAAGCAGAAACAATGCCCAGTTGTAGATATGTTTGGTGATGAATGTAAAGTCTGATACTGTAAAGAACAATACTGCATAGGAACCTGGAATGTTTGGTCCATGAGTCAAGGTAAATTGGAAGTGATCAAACAGAAGATGACAAGAGTGAACACTAGCATTTAGGAATCAGTGAACTAAAATGGACAGGAATGGGCAAATTTAATTCAGATGACCATTATATATACAAAAGTGATTACCTCTAAGCAATTTAAGCATCTTTAATAATTTTAAAGTAGCACTGCATCAGTTTCTCTTAAAGCAAAAAAGTGTCAAGAAACCAAGAAAGATAATTGAAACTGTCACTTGAGTTCACATCACAATTAGTTTGCATTTGTTTGTCAGCCTGAAAAAAAAAAAAAAAAAAAAAAACGAATAAACTTGCATGAAAGGAAGAACAATGAATTTGTTATTATCTACCTGTTTACATGCTTATTATTTTATAAATTAATTTTATTGGAATATAGATGCTTTACAATTCTATGTCTATTTCTGCTGCTCCTAAGTCTCTTCAGTCATGTCCAACTCTACGCGACCCCATAGATGGCAGCCCACCAGGCTCCCCCATCGCTGGGATTCTCCAGGCAGGAACACTGGAGTGGGTTGCCATTTCCTTCTCCAATGCATGAAAGTGAAAAGTGAAAGTGAAGTCGCTCAGTTGTGTCCAACTTTTAGCGACCCCATGGACTGCAGCCCACCAGGCTTCTCCATACCTGGGATTTTCCAGGCAAGAGTACTGGAGTGGGGTGCCATTGCCTTCTGCATCATTTCTACTATAGAGCAAAATGAATCAGCCATACATATACATATATCCCCTCCCTTTTGGACTCCCTTCCCATTCAAGTTACCATTGTACATTAAGTAAAGTTTCCTTTAAAACTCAGCAGTGGCCACACAACTGGAAAAGTTCAGTTTTCATTCCAGTCCCAGAGAAGGGCAATGCTACAGATGTTCAACTATAGTACAATTGCTCTCATTTCACATGCTAGCAAAGTAATGCTCAAAATCCTTCAAACTAGACTACAATAGTACATGAACCAAGAACTTCCAGATGCACAAGCTGTATTTACAAAAGGCAAAGGAACCAGATCAAATTTCCAACATCTGTTGGTTCATAGAGAAAATGCAAGGGAATTCCAGAAAAAAAAAAAAAAATCTGCTTCTGTTTCATTGACTATGCCAAAGCCTTTGACTGTGTGGATCACAGAAAAGTATGGAAAATTCTTAAAGACATGGGAATAACATACCACCTTACCTATCTCCTGAGAAACCTGTATGCAAGTCAAGAGACAATGGTTAAAACCTTACTTAGAATAACTTACTGGTTCAAAATTGAGAAAGGAGTATATCAAGGCTGTATATTATCACCTGTTTATTTAACTTATATGTAGAGTACATCATGGGAAGTGCCAGGCTGGATGACTCAAGCTGGAATCAAGTGTTCTGGAAGAAATATCAACAACCTCAGATATACACATTACACCACTCTAATGCCAGAGAGTAAAGATGAACTAAAGAGCTTCTTGATGAGGGTGAAAGAGGGAAGTGAAAAAGCTGGTTTAAAACTCAACATACAAAAAACTAAGATCATGACATCCTCTCCCATCACTTCCTGGCAAATAGATTGGATAAAAGTGGAAAAAGTAACAGATTTTATTTTGGGAGGCTCCAAAACCACTGCAGATGGTGATGGCAACCATGAAATCAAAAGATGCTTGCTCCTTGGAAGAAAACCTATGACAAACCTAGATAGCATATTATAAAGCAGACACATCACTTTGCCAATAAATGTCCATAGAGTCAAAGCCATGGTTTTTCCATAGTCATGTATAGATGTGAGAGTTGTACCATAAAGAAGGCTGTTCTTGTTGATGTTGTTGTTTAGTCACTAACTCACGTTCAGCTCTTTTGTGACTCCATGGATTATAGCCCACCTGGCTCCTCTGCCCATGGGATTTTCCAGGTAAGAGTACTGGAGTGGGTTACCATTTCCTTCTCCAGGGGATTTTCCCTATTCAGGGATAGAATCTGAGTCTTCTGCATTAGCAGGCAGATTCTTTACTGGTGAGCTACCAGGGAAGCCCCAGGATAAAACAGAGAGGGCTCTAAACAGCACTGAATGGCTTGATAAGGTCAATTAACAGATTCAGTATAGGTAACTCAATTTACAATTTGGAACAACATTTAAATAACCAGAAAGTTTTAATATTTCCCAAATATTTCAGTTTCTTCTCATGATAAGGTCTAGGCTATCATTATAGGTTGGAATGACTGATACATGCTGGAAGTTTAAGAATATTGAAGACAAGAAGCTAAGGAACTAAGAACTAAGATTTCACATGATATTGAATGTGGGTACCTGCTTCTTGAGAAATCGATATGCAGGTCAGGAAGCAACAGTTAGAACTGGACATGGAACAACAGACTGGTTCCAAATAGGAAAAGGAGTACGTCAAGGCTGTATATTGTCACCCTGCTTATTTAACTTCTATGCAGAGAAATATGCATTTCTCAGTATATCATGGGAAACACAGGGCTGGAGGAAGCACAAGCTGGGATCAAGATTGCCGGGAGAAATATCAATAACCTCAGATATACAGATGATATCACCCTTATGGCAGAAAGTGAAGAGGAACTAAAAAGCCTTTTGATGAAAATGAAAAAGGGGAGTGAGAAAGTTGGCTTAAAGCTCAACATTCAGAAAACTAAGATCATGACATCCAGTCCCATCACTTCATGGCAAATAGATGGGGAAACAGTGGAAACAGTTGCTGACTTTATTTTTCTGGGCTCCAAAATCACTGCAGATGGTGATTGCAGCCATGAAATTAAAAGATGCTTACTCCTTGGAAGGAAAGTTATGACCAACCTAGGTAGCGTATTGAAAAGCAGAGACATTACTTTGCCAACAAAGGTCCATCTAGTCAAGGCTATGGTTTTTCCAGTGGTTATGTATGGATGTGAGAGTTGGACTGTGAAGAAAGCTGAGCACCGAAGAACTGATGCTTTTGAACTGTGGTGTTGGAGGAGACTCTTGAGAGTCCCTTTGACTGCAAGGAAATCTAACCAGTCCATTCTAAAGGAGATCAGTCCTGGGTGTTCTTTGGAAGGACTGATGCTGAAGCTGAAACTCCAGTACTTTGGGCACCTCATGAGAAGAGTTGACTCACTGGAAAAGACTCTGATGCTGGGAGTGATTGGGAGCAGGAGGAGAAGGGGATGACAGAGGATGAGATGGTTGGATGGCATCACTGACTCTATGGACATGAGTTTGGGTAAACTACGGGAGTTGGTGATGGACACTGAGGCCTGGTGTTCTGCGATTCTTGGGGTAGAAAAGAGTCGGACATGACTAAGTGACTGAACTGAACTGAACTGAATTGAAATCAGAACTGTCATTTATTTTCAGATCCCCATTTAATTGGTAACAAAACAGTTAGAATTAAAGTTAATTTAGAATTAACTTTACATACTTTTATTGTCCACAGACATAATTTTATTTACAGGTATTTTATGCAAACCTTTACTCATTTCATCTGATAATCTGTCTTTACCTTTATTGTCATATAGTATCTTTGTATTCTTAGTGAAACCTCAAGACAGCCCTAAGTAACAAAAGAAGTTGCTGACTGCCACAATATGTTTAAAAGTCCAAGAAAGAAATAAAAAGAAACAGAAGGTGATGGTAGTCATAGACAATAACACCAGTTATTATTTCTTCTTAAGGCCCATTTCCAATGCTTAGCATTTTGATACATATACAAAGAGAGGCTGCCATTTGTTTTTCTGAATTCTGTGATGTCATGTCATCATTCTTTTTATGTGAGTAAATTGGTCATTTAAACCAGAGAATTCACCCTGTTCTTACTGCAAAGTATTATGGAGGAAAGTTAATTTTTACTTGGATTGCAAATGTATTTTTTAAGTTTTAGCAGTTTTGGCTCTCAATTGTTCCTACTGTTTACTTGGGATCCCAATCAATGCTACATAGACAAAAACTGATTACAGAATCCTCCAACTGCCCAATCTCCTACCCTGAACTGGATTTATTTACCTCTACACAGTCCAGTAGAAAATGTTGGAACAACTTATTACATGTTTTGTAGTACAGTATTTACTAGACCTTATATGATCTTTCTACCCAGATGGCACTAGTGGTAAAGAACCTGCTTGCCAATGCAGGGGACACAAGAGACACAGTTTCAATCTCTGGGTAGGGAAGATTCTCTGGAGAAGGGAATGGCAGCCCACCCTAGTATTCTTGCCTAGAGAATCCCACAGACAGAAGAGTCTGGGGTCACAGAGAGTCGGATATGACTCAGCACATATGATCTTGAGTAGTAGAATTCTATTTTCACAGATACAGTTAAGTCAACTGAAATCTAGCCAAGTTAAGGGACCTCATGATCAAAGTTCATTGATCAGATCTCAGGTCATTACCGATAAGAATTTAAGATGTCTAGTGATGGATTTTAATTTCAAGAATGGCCTCATTTTTTCATTTATTCTCTGCATTCAAATCTTTTTTCCAGAGTCCTTCCATACTAATGATCTTCCCTAGTGGCTCAGATGGTAAAGCATCTGCCTACAGTGCAGGAGAACTGGATTTGATTCCTGGGATGGGAAGATCTCTTGAAGAAGGAAATGGCAAACCACTCAAGAACCCTTGCTTGGAAAACCCCATGGATAGAGCAGCCTGGTAGGCTACAGTCCATGAGGTCGCAAAGAGTCAGACATAACTGAGCAACTTCAACTTCCATACTAATAATGGATTTAACCTTACGATATTCTTTGGTCAGTAGAAAATAGCAAATTTGCTGTAAGTAGAAGCTTGACAACCAGTTTTATGGTTTTACATCCTTCCCTGGAACCCTGCCAATACCTAAGGAAAAGCCTGGGTGAGGCAGCTGTTGTATGAGAGATCATGTGGAATGAAGCCTAGTTGCTACAGCCAGGGCCATCCTAGTCCAGCTTCCCCCAGAATACCCAACGGCTGATTGAATATCCACAAATAAGCCCAGACAAGACCAGCAACTATACTTAGCTGATGATAGATTTAGAATAAATAATACATAATTTTTTTTAAATTTTTTAAGCTTTTTATATTAGTTTCAGGTGTAGAGCACAGTGATTCAATAAATTTACAGATTATACTTCAATTAAAGTTGTAATAAAGTATTGGCTGTATTCCTTGTGCTGTACAATATATCCTTGTAGTTTATGTGTTTTATACACAGTAGTTTGTATCTTTTAATCCCCTATCCTTATTTGGCCCCTCCCCTCTTTCATCTCCCCGCTGGTAACCACTAGTTTGTTTTTCATATATGTGACTGCTTCTGTTTTAATATATTCATCTATTTTTAGATTCCTTCTGCTTTCAGTTTATACATTTCAGAAGAGTTTGTTAAACAACAATAGCTAAAATTAGATGATGTTTATAGTGGATAATGGGCTTCCCTTGTAGCTCAGTCAGCAAAAAAATCTGCCTGCAGTGCAGGAGACCCGGGTTCAATCCCTGGGTTGGGAAGATCCCTGGGAAAAGAGAATGGCAACCCACTCCAGTATCCTTGCCTGGAAAATCTCATGGACAGAGGAGCCTGGAGGGCTGCAGTCCATGGGGTCCTAAAGAATCAGGCACGACTGAGCGACTAATATTTACTTACTTACTTACTTATTTACTTACTTACTTACTTAAGTGGATAATATTTTAAGATATCCTTAGAATTTATTATTCTTCCAGATAATACATATCTTTCAAAATGAAAAGTTGTTACAGTGCTGAAGGGAAATGGAACCAAGGATGAGCCTGTGAAGTTTTAGAAATGTTAAATAATAGGACTTCTCTTGAACAGCTTATGTTTTACTCTGATATCCATTACAGAACTTAACTATATGCACGATGTACATTTCCTGACTGCATGATACCCAGCCAAGAATCATGAAATTAACTTATTTAAAAACACTATTAAAGATGATCTTCATCAAGTCAAAAACAGATGGGTCACATACTTTATCTTCAAATCTTCCAGGGTGGTTTCCAAATCAGGATATTAACGAAGCCTATGAAAAGATAATGTTAAAAAGTAGAGACATTACTTTGTCAACAAAGGTCGTCTAGTCAAGGCTAAGGTTTTTCCAGTGATCATGTATGGATGTGAGAGATGGACTGTGAAGAAAGCTGAGCACCAAAGATTGATGCTTTTGAACTGTGGTGTTGGAGAAGACACTTGAGAGTCCCTTGGACAGCAAGGAGATCCAACCAGTCCATCCTAAAGGAGATCAGTCCTGGGTGTTCACTGGAAGGACTGATCCTAAAGCTGAGACTCTAATACTTTGGCCACTTCATGTGAAGAGTTAACTCATTGGAAAAGACTCTGATGCTGGGAGGGATTGGGGGCAGGAGGAGAAGGGGATGACAGAGGATGAGATGGCTGGATGGCATCACCGACTTGATGGACATGAGTTTGAGTAAACTCCAGGAGTTGGTGATGGATAGGAAGGCCTAGTGTGGTGCGATTCATGGGGTCGCAAAGAGTCAGATACGACGGAGCGACTGAACTGAACTGAACTCATGAGAAGATCCAATCTTTGATGAAATAAGTAGTACAGTCTTGATAACACGCAACAGGTTTCTGGGTTTTAGAAGGAAATGAATGTGTCAGAGTTATGAGAGGAATTGTTTGGAAAAGTCTCTATAAAGACTCAGCCTTCAAAATAAGATAAAAAGGAAATATTCAGTGAGAGCACATAAAATACTTTAATCCTACATAATGGGAATTGTATATTGTAAGCAGATTCAGGAAGTAAAGAGGTAAACCTTTTCTTAGAGAAAAGAAAGCTGAAAGCAATGAGGGAGGGAAATATAGGAGGGAATAGACACTAGCAGGAATTTGTCTACTTGGTAGTGATATAGTATTAAGTCCCTGAAGAAATTTAGATCCAGGGTCCTGATCTTAACAAACTACACTCCACCACCTGAAAAACTTGAATCCAAGTTCACATCTGCCATTTGTTATCTTAAAAGGCACTTTCTATTTTTTTTTTTTTTTTTCCAGTTTTCTCCTGTGTCTCCTGCATGGCAGGTGGGTTCTTTAACTTCTGAGCCATTAGGGAAACCCATATTATTGCATGAAATCAGTAATACTCTATGAGTTATTTGTGGGGAACTAAATAACAAAGCATGTGAGTAGCAGTTAGCAACAGACTCAAAACAATGGGAGAATATACAAAATAATTTTAGTTAATTATCTAGCAGATGACTACCAACATCATGGTCTATATAATTCAACATTACTATAAATTGTATAAAGGATATCTCACCTATCTTTAGACTACTGAAAATGGTCATAAAGTAAGGGAAAGAATATTAAATTCTCAAATATCTAGAATTTGCTATATATAAATAACTGTGTTGATACTATTGTACTTAAATTGAATATGAAGATTTTTAGTAACCAATTATGATGAGGGAATACAAAGATTTGGAAAATTATAAGAGAAAGTAACATAGAATACAATTTGTGTATGAAAATGGTGAATTAATAAAGATAAATGAAAAGGTGACAGTTCTGAACATGAGATAATTTTTAAGAAAAAATAAATACACAATCAAATAATCCTCTGAAAAACTCAGAATTTGAGTCAAATTATTCATTACATGACATTCTGAATTTTGAATATATATTTGAAGACAGATGTTTTAATAAATCTCTCCTAAAGCACATGTTCTGTAGGAGGAGCTTATCTAGATTAAGATATATTAAATTTGATGACACAAACTGCTATTAATAGAAAATAAATTAAAGAAACTATGGCATAAAGTAAATCTAAAATCCTGTGGAGCACAAAATTAACTGAGTATGTTATTGAACCTGTAGTTTTAATGCAAATATTAATCATTTGAATGTGTGAAAATCACTGCTGTTCTCAGAGAGAAAGTCATCAATATAACTTACACCTATTAGAGAACTGTCCCATCACACGTCCAAGATCATAAATGAAAAATTCATCTCATATTCTTGCATATTTCAAATCACAGTACCTGATTTAGTATTTTAATTTTAATTGCATCTAACTCATTTGTTTTTGATAAATGTGGTTTTGTTTTCTATTTTTACTTTCTTTCACTATTTAGACCCTGGATTCCAAACCAAAGTAAAACTGAAGAAAATGAAGCTTCAGTTCAGTTCAGTCAGTTCAATCACTAGGTCGTGTCCGACTCTTTGCAACCCCATGAATTGCCAGGCCTCCCTGTCCATCACTATCTGCCGGAGTTCACTCAAACTCATGTCCATCAAATCAGTGATGCCATCCAGCCATCTCATCCTTTGTCATCCCCTTTTCCTCCTTCCCCCAAACCCTCCCAGCATCAGAGTCTTTTCCAATGAAGCTTACAAAATGATTTTATAAAATTTTTGTTTGAAGATCATTTCAAACCTAAAGAAAATAGGCAAGTTTATCCCTGAATTTATACTCCTCACCAGATTATCCAACTGTTAAACTGTGATGTGTTCTTAATCATTCTCTCTTTCTTTATATATGTGTGTGTGTAGTAAAAGTCGTACACTTTGGAACTATGAAAACGTTCTTCTGTCCATTAATCTTTAACTTATAGTTTGAACATCCATAGATAATTCATGCGTAAGTACATTATCATTATCCATGTTTCAAAAAAGTTGTTTTTAACATAATTTTTTCTTAGTACTTTAATAATGAATATTCTACTTTAGTGGAGAGCTGTTTTTTCACTCGTATGTATATAAATTGCTGCTTAGTCAATCAGTCATGTCCAAGTTTGTATGTATATGTCTATCTATCATCTGTTTGCTATTTATTTGTCCTCATTTATCATCTGGATAGACTCATGGGTTTATTTTTTAATCAGTGGGTTATAATCCTAAACAACTAATATCTCTTCTGAAGTTCAGTTTGCCAGAGATTTTAATAAGTGAAGGCCCTTAAATCTAGTTCAGGTGTCATTTTGACAATGCTCCATAATTTTTTGGCAACTACTTTATTTTTTGGCACAACAGGATGTGGAATTTGTGCTGGTACTTTCTCTGTCTGAGAGCTAAACTCAGTCATCTCTCAAAGGTACATTGAATATTTTTATTAAGGGATAGTATTTAGAAACCAAAAGCATGTCAAGGTTGTTTATTGCTATTGATATGACTGAAATTCATTGTTTCTAGGTCTGTTCAGCAAACAGAGTTATGAAATAAACATGCACAGGAAGAAATGGAGTAGCCATCATGGTCAACAAAAGAGTCTGAAATGCAGTACATGGATGCAATCTGAAAAACAACAGAATGATCTCTGTTTGTTTCCAATGCAAACCATTCAATATCATAGTAATCCAAGTCTATGCCCCAACCAGTAATGCTGAAGAAGCTGAAGATGAAAGGTTCTATGAAGACCTCCAAGACCTTTTAGAGCTAACATGCCAAAAAGATGTCCTTTTCGTTATAGGGGACTGGAATGCAAAAGTAGGAAGTCAAGAAACACCTGGAGTAAGAGGCAAATTTGGCCTTGGAATACAGAATGAAGCAGGGCAAAGGCTAATAGAGTTTTGCCAAGAGAACGCAATGGTCAAAGTAAACACCCTCTTCCAACAACACAAGAGAAGACTCTACACATGGACATCACCAGATGGTCAACAACGAAGTCAGATTGATTATATTCTTTGCAGCCAAACATGGAGAAGCTCTATCCAGTCAGCAAAAACAAGACCAGGAGATGAGTGTGGCTCAGATCATGAACTCCTTATTGCCAAATTCAGACTCAAATTGAAGAAAGTAGGGAAAACCACTAGACCATTCAGGTATGACCTAAATCAAATCCCTTATGGTTATACAGTGGAAGTGAGAAATAGATTTAAGGGACTAGATCTGACAGATAGAGTACCTGATGAACTATGGAATGAGGTTCATGACATTGTACAGGAGACAGGGATCAAGACCATCCTCATGGACAAGAAATGCAAAAAAGCAAAATGGATGTTTGGGAAGGCCTTACAAATAGCTGTGAAAAGAAGAGAAGCAAAAAGAAGAGGAGAAAAGGAAAGATATAAGCATCTGAATCCAGAGTTCCAAAGAATAGCACGGAGAGATAAGAAAGCCTTCTTCAGCAATCAATGCAAAGAAATAGAGGAAAACAACAGAATGGGAAAGACTAGAGATCTCTTCAAGAAAATTAGAGATATCAAGGGAACATTTCATGCAAAGATGGGCTCGATAAAGGAGAGAAATGGTCTGGACCTAACAGAAGCAGAAGATATTAAGAAGAGGTGGCAAGAATACACAGAAGAAAGTACAAAATGATCTTCACGACCAAGATAATCAAGATGGTGTGATCACTCATCTAGAGCCAGACATCCTGGAATGTGAAGTCAAGTGGGCCTTAGAAAGCATCACTATGAAGAAAGCTAGTGGAGGTGATGGCATTCCAGCTGAGCTGTTTCAAGTCCTAAAAGATGATGCTGTGAAAGTGCTGCACTCAATATGCCAGCAAAATTGGAAAACTCAGCAGTGGCCGCAGGACTGAAAAATGTCAGTTTTCCTTCCAATTCCAAAGAAAGGCAATGCAAAAGGATGCTCAAACTACCACACAATTGCATTCATCTCACATGCTAGTAAAGTAATGCTCAAAATTCTCCAAGCCAGGCTTCAGCAATACGTGAACCGTGAACTCCCTGATGTTCAAGCTGGTTTTAGAAAAGGCAGAGGAACCAGAGATCAAATTGCCAACATCCGCTGGATCATCAAAAAAGCAAGAGAGTTCCAGAAAAAAACATCTATTTCTGTTTTCTTGACTATGCCTAAGACTTTGACTGTGCGGATGACAATAAACTGTAGACAAATTTTGAAAGTGATGGGAATACCAGACCTGACCTGCCTCTTGAGAAATCTGTGTGCAGGTCAGGAAGCAACAGTTAGAACTGGACATGGAACAACAGACTGGTTCCAAATAGGAAAAGGAGTAGGTCAAGGCTGTATATTGTCACCCTGCTTATTTAACTTATATGCAGAGTACATCATGAGAAACTCTGGGCTGGAAGAAGCACAAGCTGGAATCAAGATTGCCGGGAGAAATATCAATAACTTCAAATATGCAGATGACACCACCCTTATGGCAAAATGTGAAGAGGAGCTAAAAAGCCTCTTGATGAAAGTGAAAGAAGAGAGTGAAAAAGTTGACTTAAATCTCAACATTCAGAAAATGAAGATCATGGCATCTGGTCCCATCACTTCATGGGAAATAGATGGGGAAACAGTGGAAACAGTGTCAGACTTTGTTTTGGGGGGCTTCAAATTCATTGCAGATTGTTACTGCAGCCATGAAGTTAAAAGACACTTACACTTAGGAAGGAAAGTTATGACCAACCTAGATAGCATATTGAAAAGCAGAGACATTACTTTGCCACCTAAGGCCTTTCTAGTCAAGGCTATTGTTTTTCCAGTAGTCATGTATGGATGTGAGGGTTGAACTGTGAAGAAAGCTGAGCGCCGAAGAACTGAAGCTTTTGAACTGTGGTGCTGGAGATGATTCTTGAGTGTCCCATGGACTGCAAGGAGATCCAACCAGTCCATTCTAAAGGAGATCAGTCCTGGGTGTTCTTTGGAAGGAATGATGCTAAATCTGAAACTCCATCACTTTGGCCACCGCATGTGAAGAGTTGACTCATTGGAAAAGACTCTGATGCTGGGAGGGATTGGGGGCAGGAGGAGAAGGGGACGACAGAGGATGAGATGGCTGGATGGCATCACCGACTAGATGGACATGGGATTGGGTGAACTCTGGGTGATGGTGATGGACATGGAGGCCTGGTGTGCTGCGATTCATGGGGTCACAAAGAGTCGGAGATGCCTGAGCGAGCAACTGAACTGAACTGATATATGAATCTATTATTAAAAAAATACATATATGTTTACATGTGTGTATTAAAATCATGATTTTTTTTGAAATTTCCATCTTTGAAACAGCACATCAGCTTCTTTTGAGCTTTCCCATGTTCCAAATTTGTGTCACTTGTCTCTCAAATTGAGAAAATTATCCCTACATCCTTCAATCTGTTGAAAGCTTTTTCAGTAATTATTAGCCAATGTTAGTGTGATATTATAATTTAATCCTATTGTGTAAAGTTTATTTTTATAATTCTTTATATATTTAGGTTAAAGGCATAAGCTTTTTTTCAAAGTAATTTCTTCGATATTTTGTATTCTATTAGTTAAACTTCTTTTCCTTTCTTTTTAAAAACAACTGTATATTATAACATGCATGGATATGCCTTCAGTTCAGTTCAGTCAGTCACTCATGTCTGACTTTTTGCGACCCCATGAATGGCAGCACGCCAGGCTTCCCTGTCCACCATCAAACCCCGGAATTTGCCCAAACTCATGTCCATCGAGTCAGTGATGCTATCCAGCCATCTCATCCTTTGTCTTCCCCTTCTCCTCCTGCCCCCAATCCCTCACAGCATCAGAGTCTTTTCCAATGAGTCAACTCTTCACATGAGGTGGCCAAAATATTGGCATTTCAGCTTTAGCTTCAGTCCTTCCAAAGAACACCCAGGACTGATCTCCTTTAGGATGGACTGGTTGTACCTCCTTGCAGTCCAAGGGACTCTCAAGAGTCTTCTCCAATACCACGTATATGCCTTATTGTTGTTTTTGGCCATGTTACATGGCATGTGGGATCTTAGTTCCTTGAGCAGGAGTGGAACCTGAGCCCCCTGCATTGGAAAGGTTGAGTCTTAACTATTGGACAGCAGGGTGGTGAATGTGTGCTCAGTTGAACGTCTGAATGGCTGTTATCAATATCTTTTGTTCTTGATAATGATGGGCCTGAGAGCTTTACTAGATGCTTTGTATAGCCCAATGATGGCTGTTTTATCAGATATTATGAAATTTTTACAAAGTCAGTGAAGGTATGATCTGAACCAATATCACAGTGGTTGTGGTCTGCTGCTGCTGCTGCTGCTGCTGCTGCTGCTGCTGCAGCTGCTGCTAAAATTGCTTCAGTCATGTCCAACTCTGTGCAACCCCATAGATGGCAGCCCACCAGCTCCCCAGTCCCTGGGATTCTCCAGGCAGGAATACTGGAGTGGGTTGCCATTTTCTTCTCCAATGAATGAAAGTGAATAGTGAAAGGGAAGTCTCTCAGTCATGTCTGACTCTTCTCAACCCCATGGACTGCAGCCCACCAGACTCCTCCGTCCATGAGACTTTCCAGGCAAAAGTACTGGAGTAGATTGCCATTGCCTTCTCCAAGGGAGTGGTCTGCAGTTTGCCAATTCTTATCAGTTTACCAATTCTTATTGTACAGTGCTTACAATCATTCAGTAGACCTTAGTTTTTTTAACATAGTTCTACTATTTCCTTAAGAAATGTTGCAAAATTGGGTAAAAAGAAAGTGCTGGAATATTATGTATTTCAACACACAATTTTATAAATGAGGTGACTCACCTACTGAAATGATTGGCACCTAGAGAAAAAGGAAATGGTGTGCTCTACCTGTCTCCATTTTCTCTACTGATATGTTTTGATCAGAGTTCAGAATAGTTCATAAGACATTTCTAAAAACATTGTATACAATTTTGGTTATGATATATTTTCATGGCCTGGCTGAATCTAGGTATGCTTCTTCAATCTAATAATTTATATATATTCCTAGGTCTATTATCTTTTAAAATCATTACTCTCTCATCCCATCAATTCATTCCTTTTTGAACTATTATTTAATATGTTAGGTCTTCTTATTCTTTCCCACATCTTAACCTCCTTCTGGCTGATTCCTAAAAATATAACATTAACTTCATTAGTTCTTTCCTCCAGAGGGTCTAATCTATTATTTAATCTAATCATTGAGTTGTTATTCATTATTTGTAATTCATTTATACAACCTTTCTTCCTTTCCAAATTGCTTCTCCTTTTTCCTATTCTTCATATTTTCTGTTCATTTCTCTCATAAATCTCATCACAAATTAGTGAAAATATACTTTTGCATTATTGTGTATTTCTAGTTCTTGTGGCTTTTAATTACCTCTTAAGAACAATTGGCTAACTATCTCCATTGCTTGTATTTTTTAATGAAGATTTTATTTCATTTAGAACATTCTGTTTAAAGATAATTGTTACTATTCAAAGTTTTATCATTCATTGTGTTATTTTTAATCAGTAATATAATGATTAGTTACGGAGACTATGAATTTTATAATCAGTACAACTTCTTAACTGTATCATTATTCTAAGAGAGTAATATTGGCTTATTAACTCATTTTATATGATTTTCCACTTAATTGTAACTAATTCTTCAAAATCCAAATCAATTTCTATGTCTCTTATAAAGTTTTTGCTCTTTTCTTGTCATGATCTTCTTTTTCATTCACTAGATTGCGCCAGAAACTATTAGGGTTGCAAGCATCTTTATTCTTATTTAAAATGAAATGCAGGTTTTATTTTCTCAATAGCTCAAAAGTTCCAAATTGACTGTCATCTATCCACCCCTTTTGATTTAGAATTAGATAACCATAGATTGATCTCATCTCATGCACTGGTAGATGGGTGTGTGAAATCAAACACTACTGACTTAGTAATCTCACCAAAGTCGAAAGTCTAGGATAGCAGTAGAGAATTACAAAAGGAATTAGAATTTGGAATGTCTAGGAAGTGACCAACAAATATTCACTAGAACCCTGCAGATAGCAGTAATCAAAAGGGAGTTTTCCCACTAAAGGCACTTTCCTTAGATGCTGTCACTTATGAAAGTGTTACTCACATCAGATGTTAAATAGGCCACTATCCAATTCACTTACTTATGTCTGTTCCAGCTACTTTCTAATGAGTCTGAGGACAGAATTGTATTTTAAATATTCAAAAAAGCATCATCTTTTCTGCATACTGCTGGACATACTATATTCATTTTTCTACTTTATATAGAATATGATTAACTGGGAATTTTGTCACTTTTATAATCAGAATAGTCAGAAATCACTTTGCTCCAATTTTCTGTATATATTCTTATATATATGTGTATGTGGAGCTGTATATTCTGTATATGTTTAGTTATCTATCAGCTAAAAAATAAATTATGAGAAATTCAGACAATGGTTTAACACAAAATATTAATAACCAGTGTCTGCTTTGGTGGAAAATGACAGTAATTAGATGATAAAATGGGCTTCCCAGGTGGCACCAGTGGTAAAGTACCCAGTTGACAATACAGTTGACATAGGAGACATGGGTTCAGTCCTTGGGTCAGGAAGATCCCCTGGTGGAAGGCATGACATCTCACTCCATTATTCTTGCCTGGAGAATCCCATGGCCAGAGGAGTCTGGTGGGCTACAGTCCATGGGGTCACAAAGAGTTGGACACGAGAGACTAAACACACAATGATAATCATGCTAATTTAAAAAAAAAATTACCATCATATCATATATACTGGCCTGATAACCACCTTTGGTTTTTTGTGTGTGAACTGCCTACAGTGACTAAAGACATCATATAGAGATTAATACATGGAATAATTCCTCAGGCCAACAAGCAAGATCATCTAATACAAAAGATAAAATGATGTCTGCTATTTTAATACATTTACTTAAGCAACAAAAACAATGCTTCCTCAAGTTAAACATTGCCTTTGATAATTTTTCAACTATTACTGTTTTGCTTTCAGGTTACTTACATTCAAAAGTAAGCCAATACAGTATACTAACACATATATATGGAATTTAGAAAGGTGGTAATGATGACCCTGTATGCGAGACAGCAAAAGAGACACAGATGTGTAGAGCGGACTTTTGGACTCTGAGGGAGAGGGAGAGGGTGGGATGATTTGGGAGAATGGCATTGAAACATGTATACTATCATGCAAGAAATAATCGCCAGTCTATGTTCAATGCAGGATACAGGATGCTTGGGGCTGGTGCACGGGGATGATCCAGAGAGATGGTATGGGGTGGAAGGTGGGAGGGGGGTTCATGTTTGGGAACTCATGTACACTTGTGGTGGATTCATGTCAATGTATGGCAAAACCAATACAGTATTGTAAAGTAAAATAAAGTAAAAATAAAAATTAAAAAAATAAAACTAATAGCTTAAAAAAAAAAGTAAGTAAGTAAGTACTTTCGCTTTCTTCAAAAGTAAGGAGAAAGCACATGGAAGGAAAATTGCAGCACAAGAGGCCAGAGAAGCCGAGCAGTGGGATAAGAAAAGAATGTAAAGGAGTAGAGGGTCAATGAAGACAGACCTTTCCCATTAAGTGTGGGAAATTGCGGTTTAGAAGCACTAGAAAAGATGAAAGGATTTCTTCAATGAATACTGTAGAAAAATGTAATAAAGTGCCCATCTCCAAGGGCTAAATATTCCTATGTATCTTCATATACAGGTTTGTGTTCCCTACATTTCTGGGATTAGCAATTGAATAGAACTGCCACTGTTAGTCTTTTTTTAATGCTAATATGTTAATCTCCTTTACTTCCCTAAATGTGGCTGCAAGGTTTTGGAATGTCAGATGAGAAATTCTAATATTGGAAGAATTTACATTTGCTAAGTGAATATATTGCTTAAGAGGAACAGAGAAAATTGAAATGGGTATTTAAGTTATTTACTAAAGAGTGTGATTTATTATTGACTTCTGTTTAATTCTTTTTTCAATTATGTTCATGGCAATGAAAATAAAAATATACCACAAGGTCTAAAAGACAGATGTTTAAAAAAAAGATCAAACATAAATCAAATGGCATATACAAACATGATAACCAAATATCTTCTGGAAAAAAAAAAATCTAAAAAAAAAAAAATCTTCCCAGTCACTGATTAATTTGAAAACTTCCATTATGTGACCATCCTTATTTGCATTACAAAGAAAACTAAACTAACAAAAATTTTTCAAAATTTATTTTAGAGGGTCTGGAATACCCAGCTAATTTAGGCAAAGAAAGCTGCCTGAAAAAATCTAATCTTAGCAAGCTTTTATCTCTTTTAGAATGGCTAAAAATAGAAATTATGTAGGAGTTTAGGGAGCTTACCCATCATTTTGACATTTATTCTTTTTTTAGACTCTCACATTGTTCTTTACTGAATCTAAATGTTGCTGATTATTTGTGCAAGATTTTTTCTTTGGAATCTTTCTAGGACTTTATTACTTGACTTTCAAAATTCATCATTGTTCTACAAAAAACATGGCAATTTCACTAAACTCTGGCAGAGTAACCTACTTAGGACTTTTAGTTAAAAGATACAGGTAAATGGGCTCCTTAATTCTTTGGTCTATGGACATTTGTTTCCACATTTTGGCTATTGTGAATTGTGCTGCAATGATCATGGGAGCTAACTTAACAAAGAAATAAGGTATATACATATACATACAATGGAAAGTATTCACCCTTTAAAAAAAAAAAAAAAGAGGAAATTCTTCAATATATGACAGTATAGATGAACCTTGAGAACATCATACAAGGTGAAGTAAGCCAGTCAAAGAAATACAAATACTGTATGATTCCACATAAATGAGGTTTCTGAAATAGTTAAATTCATAGGATCAAGGGTAGAATGGGAGTTCCCAAGGTCTGGAGAATACCAGATACATACATATACACACACGTGAATATATATTTTAGTGTCTAACACTGAAAAAAATTGAGCAGCAAATAAATAATGATAATGATTATAACCCAAAGGATAAAATAAATATCAATGAGTTTATATTAATATAAGTAAACAGAAAACTTCTATTTACAGAAAAATGCAATTAATAAAAGTGGATGGAATGAGGAAAACATAAATAACCATTAGAACAGCAGAACAATAATTCCTGTTGGCCAGATAAACATATGAAATCTAAAATTTTCAGTTTTTATATATGATATATCTTTGTAGCTTCTGTGTGTCTTCCGCAAAATATTTGTGGAATACAAAAGAGGAAAATGATGATTTTGTATTGAAGAACTGGGTAAACACCACATTAAGCACAGTATCAGGCTTAGTACCAGTGGTGATGAGACATATCAATAACAAAGATATGAATATCAGTGTCCCTTGATACATGTCCTAAGAAGGGCACAATAACTGTGAAGTATTTCCCTCCAAACAAATCCATAACCTCTATTACAGTAAATATAAAATAAACCCAAACTGAGTGACATTTTACAGGGTACCTGGTGATACTCAAAAGTATCAAGGTCATGAAAACTAAGGACAGACGAAAGAACCATTTACTGGAGGATAAAAATTTTTACCAATGCATATAATATATGATCCAAGACGGGGTCCAGATTGAGAGAATAAGTATTGGCTTGAACACCAGTGAAATAAAAATATGATCATTAGTCTTGGTTTTGAGAGTCTTACCACAATTATGGGAAATATTAATATCAGACAATACAAAACGAATGAACTCAATCCATGTCTATTTCTATCGACTTTATCTATTATTTATCTCTATACAAAACATCAATAATGAAAACTGATTTAGTAAAAAAGCACAACTACTTTTCCAAATGGGTACTCAAATAGGAAATATATAATTTACAATGCTGTTATAAAAATTTGCATTCCTGGAAATGGTATTGACTGGAATTTTTTTTTCCATTTTCATATCTTTGTTTCCACTGTGTATGCTTAAGTTGCTCAGTCATGTTCGACTTTTTGGAACCCCATGGAATATAGCTGACCAGACTCCTCTGTCTTCCATAATTCATTTTCAGTAAAACAATAACAAAAATATTTTCTCCTACTCCTAGTTCCTATTTTCCCAGGTTCCTTTTCCTAAAATCATACTTTTGTTTAGAAAGTCTGTAGATGTTGTCCCTTTTGCACGTTAGAGCTCTTCTTTCTAATTTCTCTGAATGACTACAGGCCGTTTCCCTGGAGTGGATTATTCATAATAAATTACTACATTCTTCTCTATAGGGATAGTTCAGTTCAGTTCAGTCACTCAGTCATGTCCGACTCTTTGCGACCCCATGAATCACAGCACGCCAGGCCTCCCTGTCCATCATCATCTCCCGGAGTTCACTCAGACACATCCATCGAGTCAGTGATGCCATCCAGCCATCTCATCCTCGGTCATCCCCTTCTCCTCCTGCCCCCAATTCCTCCCTGCAACAGAGTCTTTTCCAATGAGTCAACTCTTCACATGAGGTGGCCAAAGTACTGGAGTTTCAGCTTTAGCATCATTCCTTCCAAAGAAATCCCAGGGTTGATCTTCAGAATGGACTGGTTGGATCTCCTTGCAGTCCAAGGGACTCTCAAGAGTCTTCTCCAACACCACAGGTCAAAAGCATCAATCCTTTGGTGCTCAGCCTTCTTCACAGTCCAACTCTCACATCCATACATGACCACAGGAACAACCATAGCCTTGACTAAACGGACCTTAGTCGGCAAAGTAATGTCTCTGCTTTTGAATATACTATCTAGGTTAGTCATAACTTTTCTTCCAAGGAGTAAGCGTCTTTTAATTTCATGGCTGCAATCACCATCTGCAGTGATTTTGGAGCCCCCCAAAATAAAGTCTGACACTGTTTCCACTGTTTCCCATGAAGTGATGGGACCAGATGCCATGATCTTCATTTTCTGAATGTTGAGCTTTAAGCCAACTTTTTCACTCTCTTCTTTCACCTTCATCAAGAGGGTTTTTAGCTCCTCTTCACTTTCTGCCATAAGGGTGGTGTCCTCTGCATATCTGAGGTTATTGATATTTCTCCCGGTAATCTAGATTTCAGCTTGTGTTTCTTCCAGCCCAGTGTTTCTCATGACGTACTCTGCATAGAAGTTAAATAAGCAGGGTGACAATATACAGCCTTGACGTACTCCTTTTCCTATTTGGAACCAGTCTGTTGTTCCATGTCCAGTTCTAACTGTTGCTTCCTGACCTGCATGCACATTCCTCAAGAGGCAGGTTAGGTGGTCTGGTGTTCCCATCTCTTTCAGAATTTTCAACAGTCTCTTGTGATCCACACAGTCAAAGGCTTTGGCATAGTCAATAAAGCAGAAATAGACGTTTTTCTGGAACTCTCTTGCTTTTTTGATGATCCAGCGGATGTTGGCAATTTGATCTGGTTCCTCTGCCTTTTCTAAAACCAGCTAGAACATCAGGAAGTTCACGGTTCACATATTACTGAAGCCTGGATTGGAGAATTTTGAGCATTACTTTAGTAGCATGTGAGATGAATGCAATTGTGCGGTAGTTTGAACATTCTTTGGCATTGCCTTTCTTTGGAATTGGAATGAAAACTGACTTTTTCCAGTCCTGTGGCCACTGCTGAGTTTTCCAAATTTGCTGGCATATTGCGTGCAGCACTTTCATAGCATCGTCTTTCAGAATTTGAAACAGCTCCACTGAAATTCCATCACCTCCACTAGCTGTGTTTGTAGTGATGCTTTTTAAGGCCCACTTGACTTCACATTCCAAGATGTCTGGCTCTAGATTAGTGATCACATCATCATGATTATCTTGGTCATGAAGATCTTTTTTGTACAGTTCTTCCGTGTATTCTTGCCACTTCTTAATATCTTCTGCTTTTGTTAGGTCCATATCATTTCTGTCCTTTATTGAGCCCATCTTTGCATGAAATGTTCCCTTGGTATCTCTAATTTTCTTAAAGAGATCTCTAGTCTTTCCTATTCTGTTGTTTTCCTCTATTTCTTTGCACTGATCGCTGAAGGAGGCTTTCTTATCTCTTCTTGCTCTTCTTTGAAACTCTGCATTCAGATGCTTATATCTTTCCTTTTCTCCTTTGCTTTTCGCTTCTCTTCTTTTCAAAGCTATTTGTAAGGCCTCCCCAGACAGCCATTTTTCTTTTTTGCATTTCTTTTCCATGGGGATGATCTTGATCCCTGTCTCCTGTACAATGTCATGAAACTCATTCCATAGTTCATCAGGCACTCTATCTATCAGACCTAGGCCCTTAAATCTATTTCTCACTTCCACTGTATAATCATAAGGGATTTGATTTAGGTCATACTTGAATGGTCTAGCGGTTTTCCCTATTTTCTTCAATTTGAGTCTGAATTTGGTAATGAGGAGTTCATAATCTGAGCCACAGTCATCTCCTGGTCTTGTTTTTGCTGACTGGATAGAGCTTCTCCATGTTTGGCTGCAAAGAATATAGTCAATCTGATTTGGTTGTTGACCATCTGGTGATGTCCATGTGTAGAGTCTTCTCTTGTGTTGTTGGAAGAGGGTGTTTGCTATGACCAGTGCATTTTCTTGGCAAAACTCTATTAGTCTTTGCCCTGCTTCATTCTGTATTCCAAGGCCAAATCTGCCTGTTACTCCAGGTGTTTCTTGACTTCCTACTTTCACATTCCAGTCCCCTATAATGAAAAGGACATCTTTTTTAGGTGTTAGCTCTAAAAGGTCTTGTAGGTCTTCATAAAACCCCACACATAGATTCTAAAAAGTGCTGACATTTTCTTACTAGTTCAAATTAAAACGTATTGTTTAGTTTTGCTTTCTAGCGTTGCCTGACTTGATCCTTCTTTCTTTCTGGTGCTCTCCCTAGTGTCTGTGTCTGTTGTCTATTCCCAGAAGCTATGGATTATATACGCTTTTTTCCTGAGTAAAAACACTGTATTCCTAATGTGGTAATACAATGTCTATTGTAGAGTACCACGAACACTGATGTGTAATAATATATATTATACTGTTGGAATTAGTGACCCAGGGTGCTTGCAAGCTGCTTATGCATGCTATAAATTATTTATAATACTATGCACTGTAAAGAATGGAGCATGTACTAGCCAGTTAATATATTAATTTGGCTTGAGCACTTAAGTGTTTCATAGACATGAAATATCAATATTTATTTTCAAAGGCAGAGCAGGTAGAGAGGTTGCCATTTTGTATCTAAGAGAAGAGTCTGGGCATAGTCCATAAAGAAGCCATTCTGTAAAATTCACATCCACAGATGTACTATCTATATGCTTTCATACTGATTTTCCTTGTGACCTTCTTACTGCCAAGATTTCAAGAGACATATTCTTTCATAATTTTCAGAAATTGTATTAATTAGACTTTTCCATAAACTTTATTTATGGGAACTTTATTGAATGATTAATATAATTAGTTTATTTAGAATAATAATGGTAAGTGAAAAATATCCTTAGAAAACTATTGCTTTCTTATTTTAGAAGGGAAGAGTATATATCATGTAATCTGAAAGATATTTTTTTTGTTTTTGTAGGTTTCTTAACAGATTCATTGAGGTTAGAATTGATATTTTAAAAATTTCACATACTAAGGTATACAATTTGGTGAGTTTGGATATATATATCTATATATATATATATATAGAGAGAGAGAGAGAGAGAGAGAAAAAGAGAGATTCGTGATGCCAACACCACAAACTAGGTAATAAATATATCCAGCACCTCTGTGAGGTTTCCCAGGTGGCACTAGTGGTAAACAATGTCAATGCAGGAGATGTACTTTGATCCCCGGGTCAGTAAGATTCCCTGGAGTAGGGCGTGGCAACCCACTCCAGTATTCTTGCCTGGAGAATCCCATGCACAGAGGAGCCTGAGGGGGATACAGTCCACAGGGTCACAAAGAGTCAGACCCGACTGAAGCAACTTCGCATGCATGCATCACCTCTGAAAATTTTCTCATGTCCCTTTGATATTTCTGTTTAGTTTTTGCTTATTTGCTGCTTTTGGTTTTGTTTTGTTGTCAGAACACTTACCATGAGATCCACCTTTAAATTTTAAAGATACAAGAATTGTGTATATTTGTTATAAAAATAATGTTATTCATATACTTAGTCGAACAATTAATATATTCAAGTTAATTAACACATCTTCCTATATACATTTTTAGGTTTTTAAGTGCACAAAATCATATATATATATATATATATATATATATATATATATATAAAGAGAAAGAGGGGGAGAGAGAAAGAGGTGGGGGGGAGAGAGAGACTCAGAATACTTTATTAAATGTAATATATTTTAATTCCCTTTTGCAGATACTGATTGGTAAGGGTAGCAAATATGTGGGCTTAAACATATTATATTTGAGATGTTTGTTAAACATTCAGCATGCAATTGTTGTCCAAGTTTGGATTCCAGGCACATCCAGAGCCGTATTAAAGCATATAAATAAGATCACCTAGGAAGCTACTATAGACAGAGAATAAAAGAAGCACGTGGATTGAATCCTGACTTCCTCTACTACTTAAAGATTTTAAAGGGGAAGAAAATCCAGCAAAGAAAACTGAGGCAAAACATTCATTGAGTTAGCATGGGGTGCAGGAGTATATGCTGTCCAAAATTCAAGTGAAGAACATTTTTCAAGATGAAGAGAAAAATAAAAAGAACTGAGAAATAGCCACTGAATTTGTATTAATGAAATTCATTGATGACCTTAGAAAACATGGTCCATGATTCCTGGGTTGGGAAGATCTGCTGCAGAAGGAATAGGCTGCCCACTCCAGTATTCTTGGGCTTCCTTGTGGCTCAGCTGGTAAAGAATCTGCCTGCAAGGCAAGGGACCTTGGTTCAATTCCTTTGTTGGGAAGCTCCCCTGGAGAAGGGAAAGGCTACCCACTCCAGTATTCTGGCCTGGAGAATTCCATGGACTGTATAGTCCATGGGGTTGCAAAGAGTCGGACATGACTGAGCGACTTTCACTTTCAAATGGAAAATACAGAACAAATGGGAAAAGTTCAGACTGTATATAAATATATTATGTGTTAGTCACTCAGTCGTGTCCGACTCTTTGCGACCCCACGGACTGTAGCCTGCCAGGCTTCTCTGTCCATGGAATTCTCCAGGCAAGAATACTGGAGTGGATTGCCATTCCCTCCTCCAGAGAAACTTCCCAACCCAGGGATTGAACCCTGATCTCCTTCCTCACAGGCATATTCTTTACCATTTAAGCTACAGGGAAGTCTCTCTCTCTCTCTCTCTCTCTCTCTCTCTCTATATATATATATATATATATATATGCACACATACATATGTATATATATATATACACATACATATATATACATACATACATATATATATATATAAATATTCTGTTCTTAGGTAGTAGATATAAGTTTCTCTAATAATTTATTTCCATGACAACAGAAAAATACAAGGCATAAAATAAACACCCAGAGACTATAATTCACCTCAAGAAATATATGTAGTTATACTTCCAATATTCAATTGCACTGACTTTATTTTCATGTTGTAGCCATGATGGCATCATATTTTTCACTGATTTAAACTGGATCATATATTTATTACAGTATTTTAAAATGATTTATTGATTAACTAAATGTGCTTTTAAAAAATTATATTACATCATAATATCACACACAGAACATAAATCAGGACATGACTTAACTATGTTTTTCTCACAGGGTTATGTTCTTTGAATAATTCTGAAAAGTACATTTTTCTTTTCTGACAGGAAATAGTATTATTTTATTGCAGAGGGGGAAAAAAGCTTACTTTGAGAAAGACAAACATCTTGGAATTCTACTGTAAAGATGTATGAATCATTGAAGTTTACCACTATAACATCCCTTACTTTATGTAACAATGGTTACCTAAATAACTATGGTAAGTTAGAGGTCAGATAAACCCAGTCACAGTAAAAACTATTTCACATTCAAGAAGAAATGTATGACAAAAATTAAAATTAGTTCACAGAGATCATAAAATTATGTTGCTGTTTTGAATATTAGATTTTTGTTTCTGTTTAAATAATTATGGTCAAAGACTCATATCGTATCCTGACATTTTAAAATTTCTTTAATGATTAGTTGTCCTTCTTGAATGATTAGCTTCATTTTAAGGTACTTTGTGAATAAACTCATCAAATAAAAAAATTACCATTTTAACATTAAGTGCTGAATGGATAAGTACTGAAAGAAAAAAAATTATCTAAATATAAAAACATACTTTGGTCACCTATTTGCAAAGTCCTTAAGTAAGTTGACCTTGAAGTGGTATTACAGAGAACAGTATACTACATCCTTAGCGATAAAAATATAATTTGATGATGCCTTAATATAAATACACTTATATGGGGAGACTATAAGGACAAAATAATCTATTTTGTATAGCAGAGTGTGATGGGAAGAACAAATAATATCACATGGTTGGAGGCTTAGATAAAATAAAGTGATATTGGAAGAATGTATAAACATCATAAAAATATAAGGAGAGATATACTCAATCAAAAAAAAATCACATAAGAAAATAAATTTCAAGAAGGCCAAGGGCAAATAAAATAGGAATGGTATTATTGGATGCAACACAAAATATAAGTATACCCGCAGAAAAATATATCACATTGGAAAGTTAAGTTGGTCTGCCTCAAATAACTATCATACAAGTCCTTCTGATGCTCAGATGATTGCTGCTGAATTTTGGGGGGTGTGGGGCAGGATATGCATTTTCTCTGTTTTAGTTCTTACTGCACACAATATTCGGAGAAGGCAATGGCACCCCACTCCAGTACTCTTGCCTGGAAAATCCCATGGACAGAGGAGCCTGGTGGGCTGCAGTCCATGGGGCCACTAAGAATCAGGCACGACTGAGCGACTTTACTTGCACTTTTCACTTTCATGCACTGGAAAAGGAAATGGCAACCCCCTCCAGTGTTCTTGCCTGGAGAATCTCAGGGACAGAGGAGCCTAGTGGGCTGCTGTCTATGGGGTTGCACAGAGTCGGACACGACTGAAGCGACTTAGCAGCAGCAGCAGCACACAATATTAAACTATTTCACCTCTGAATTCCCATATAAAGCTAAAACAATTCCAAGAGTATACTTCTAGTGTATATTCCTAGTAAAATATTCTTCAAATTATTATTCTTATTCTGCCTTTGATGTTTTCCTGACATTCCTCATGTTCTATTAGACTGAATCTAGCAAGATGTTATAGGTTTTTAAGGTAACTAAGGTAAAAGAAAAGATATACTTAACTGTTCATTCAGTTGAAAAGACAATGTAAAAACTACTACTAAAATTTAAAATTTAGATGAATATAGTAAACTTAAAGAACATTAATATTTAACATGTCTGTCTCAAAAATGAATGGAATGAAAATTCCCATAATCAGGAGGAAGTGGAATGAAACTTTTAAAAATTTCAGTTGAGAAAGGACAAGGCACAGATGTCTTTAAAGGCAATAATATATAATGTAAAAGCAGATTATCTCAAAGATTCATAGATTGTTATACACGTAGGGGAGAAGATTTTTCAGGAAAAAGGTATAAATTGTCAATGACATGATGAAGCAGATATTTTAGACAAAATATTAGAAAAACAAAATCAATGTTATAAAAGTTTAGCATATATGGATAAATTTGTTTTGCTAGAGAATTTTGTTTTCCTTACTGTCGAATACTACCAGAAGCTGTAGTTTTGATTATATAAATATATGCCCTGTACTTTTCTATCATGATACTGTCTGGGCTTGCAGAGTAAATGGCAAGTGTACTTGAAAGGAATTCTTACATCAGTGTGACCAGAAATAATGAAACTATACAAGTTAGAGACTATAGAGCACATGAATATTTATGGAGGTGAGATATTTCTCACCAAGGATATTTCAGATATGTGATATTGTTTTCTGTTTTAAGTATGAGAAATAGTGTTTTTCTTATTATAACCTGAAATTTTTTTTGATAATTTGCTCCTCTGGTTAAAAGGTAGTGAGTATCACTTGGATTTCTATCATTTCTGTTACAGAAGCATCAGAGAAAAAATTACTTAAAAAGAATTAAAATCATGATTGTATTATATATTTCCATATATTGTTATCTGATACAAAATAATACATTTTAATTTGTTTATTTTCTATATTTGCTTCAGTTTTTAAACATATATCTTTAATATGACTATGGCTTTTAAATTAAAAACAGCTCACAAAAGCCAAGAGAGAGAAGAAGAATAGAGACTGAAGGAAAGTGTTTAAAAGGCATGTAACATTTTTCAAATGTTTATTTATAAGCAATAATGAGATGGCAACTGTTTAATAATCTTCTCTAGAGGAAAAGAACAAGCATTGATCCACGACATTTGCAACTCTCATGATTAAAAATACCCCTAACAAACTGAATTTCAAGCAATCAACACAAAATTAGCTGGCTCACAGAATTTTCAAATATTTAACAATGGTCTTTGATATGCTCTTGTAGGATACAGCTCTAATATAACATTTAGAGTCCCTATGTATTTTTAATAAAATTATATTAAGTTCAGTTCAGTTCAGTTTAGTTGCTCAGCAGCGTCCGACTCTTTGTGACCCCATGAATCGCAGCACGCCAGACCTCCCTGTCCATCACCAACACCAGGAGTTCACTCAAACTCATGTACATCAAGTCGGTGATGCCATCCAGCCATCTCATCCTCTCTCGTCCCCTTCTCCTCCTGCCCCCAATCCCTCACAGCATCAGGGTCTTTTCCAATGAGTCAACTCTTCACATGAGGTGGCCAAAGTACTGGAGTTTCAGCCTCAGCATCAGTCCTTCCAATGAAGACCCAGGGCTGATCTCCTTTAGGATGGACTGGTTGGATCTCCTTACAGTCCAAGGGACTCTCAAGAGTGTTCTCCAGCACCACAGTTCAAAAGCATCAATTCTTCGGCGCTCAGCTTTCTTCACAGTCCAACTCTCACAGCCATGCATGACCACTGGAAAAAACATACCCTTGACTAGATGGACTTTTGTTTGCAAAGTAATGTCTCTGCTTTTTAATATGCTATCTAGGTTGGACGTAACTTTCCTTCCAAGGAGTAAGCGTCTTTTAATTTCATGAGGGCAGTCACTGAATTAAGTATACATACTTGATATAATACTGTTCATAGGGTTCTCAGTATTAATGTCATGAACAGTATTATATTAAGTATATATACTTAATTCAGCACTATAATCTCAGTACATTTATAAAGTACAATAAAAATTAGTGCACTCAAGTTCCTTCAAGACCAGGGAATCCTCTTTGTGTTTCTGTATATTCCCTATATTATATAAAATTTTTGATGATATTTAAAAAGGAAGGTAGCACAAACATATGGTGTAATTAATGTTCATTATTACTTTAAAAATATGATTCATCATGAGGCATTCATTACTGTGTCATGTATCTCCCGTTTGTTTTTTTTTTCAATTTATGTGAATCTATTATTAAAATTTTCACATTTGACAGTCTGTGAAAACTGTGGCTTGGCTAAATTGTAATATTCAAATATAGTTAAGATCTAAATTTAGGGATTATGCATGGTATTCATTTATACTCATTTTTCCCTTTCTCAATATCATAATAATTGGCAGATAACCATAGAGGCAGCTAGAATATGCACCTTTTTATCACAAAGATAATAATGCCAACAGCAGTTTTGAAATCTCTTTATATCAAGTATCACATATGTAGAGAAAAAAGACTTGTCACTTCAGTATTATCTCATCAGTGCCCTTGAATTCCTCAGCAGGCATGCCATCTGCCATCAGAACTTTATTCTTTACAATTGAAAGGCTCTAATGCAATGTAGATCTTGATTAATCTCTCACTTTAGGAGAAACCCTATATTTGTCACCAGATAGGAAGCTAAGAATACAATGCCTGTTAAGTAGACATTAGTCATAATATATTAGCCTGGTACTATCAAAATACTTTTTTCAACTTTGAAAATAATTTGTTTATTCAGTAAGTGCAGTATTGATAACTGCAAACAAATGATCAATTAAAGGCATAAGTCACCCAAATTTTGGTAGAAACTAAAACTTCCACATAAATAGTGAATCAACTGATAATCAAATAAAATAGGTTTTTTTTTTTTCAAGAAATAATAATATTCCTTATAACGTTTGTGTACTGTGTATAGGAGACAACAGTCTGATTGACTGTAGACAATCAACTCAGAAAATGCACATGCATTCAAAAATTTTACCTTATTCCTCAAGAATTTTACAAAGACTCAGAAGCCAGCAATGAACACTACACTAAAAACAGTTGTACAATAAGATTTACCACTACACACATTAAAAAGATGTTGATTAACTTTCCCTGTAATTAGAATATATTGCCATCAGGGACAAATTAATATTTTTAAATATTTATTTGATTGCACTGGGTCTTAGTTGTGGCATGCAGGATCTTTCAGTTGTGACACACAAACTCTTACTTGTATCATGAGGGGACCTGGGATCGAACCTAAGCCATTGCATTGGGTATTGGGAGTCTTAGCCATCAGACCACCAGGAAATACCCCAAATTGTAATTTTAACTAATTTGATCTTAATTATGCCAATTGTGTGACTCCCTGTTTTCCCTTTCTTTTCAAAGTACAGCCATAGACTATTTGCAATGCAGTTGCTTTTTAGACCAAGTACCACTTACCTACCTCTGATTTACCTTCTGTAAACCATACGGCTTGACATCTTCCAATAACTGATCATAAGAAGAAAACAGTTTGGCTATGGTATTAGGTAACTCCTAGGGGTGGATCTATGTTGTCCCAGCCAAAAAGCATGGCAGCCACCAGTTAATATAGTCCCTGAAACACCAATGGTTACCAATGTCATGTATGCTTTAATGCATTTCCATTTAATGTGGGAAATCTGGGCAGTCTCATCTCTTTGGGGATAGAATTTGTCATAACCCAAGAAAGAGGGTTATTTTAGCTCACAATATGTTATATTCAGGCTTCCTAAGTGGTGCTAACAATAAAGAACCCGCCTGATGATGCAGGAGACATAAGAGACAGGGCTTCAACTTCTGGTCAGAAAAATGCCCTGGAGGAGGGCATGGCAACCCGCTTCAGTATTCTTGCCTGAAGACTCCCATGGTCAGAGGAGCCTGGTGGGCCATGGTCCACAGGTCACAAAGAATCAGATACAACTGAAGCAACTTAGCACATAGCACACACATGTTACATTCTCCTGGAATTAGGAATTTTTCAGTGAAAACTCAGTGACAAGTCAACCAATTCCTTTCAAATGGCACGTACCTTGAAACTGCATCAAATTTCAACAGTAGATGATAACTGGCTGCCACAGGCCTTTACAGAGGCTCCAGTCAGTGAGGTGGACATTACAGACATTTCTTCTAATTAGTAGTGGCTAATTAGTTAGTTGAAATTTTCCAATTGCCACCCCCCCACCTCTGGCCTCAGGCCAAATGTTTTAAATTAGCTACTTGACTTAGTTAGTTAGTTAGTTAGTTAGTTAAGTCGCTCAGTCGTGTCCGACTCTTTGCGACCCCATAGACTGTAGCCCACCAGGCTCCTCCATCCATGGGATTCTCCAGGCAAGAATACTGGAGTGAGTTGCCATTTCCTTCTCCAGGGGATCTTCCTGACCCAGGGATCGAACCCAGGTCTCCCTTAATAGAGGCAGACGCTTTAATCTCTGAACCACCAAGGTAATTCTAAAATTTCACCATTTTGCGTGCCATATTAAACAGGATGAAGAGCAGACCTTCACTATTTCCCTTTGCCAACTGTTTGGTTAAAGGAAAATGTTCTCATTCAGACATGCCATGTATTTCAATAATACATTTTAAGGAGGGTCAGGAAACAATTGTATGACTTTCCCTAAAAAAAAAAAATCCCCCTTTGAGATCTATTTTCACCTTGAAATTATCTATAGTTGTACTACTTCATCTTCCTATTCAAATCAATCTATTTAATTTAACTTATTCTGACTTAATTTAACCTACTTTAATTATGTTGTCTTTTAATATTCATTAGCAGGTTTTGCAGGGGGTGGGGGGATGGGGAGTCGCTTCCCTGATGGCTCAGATGGTAAAGAATAATCCACCTGCAATGCAGGAGAGACCTAGGTTCAATTCCTGGGTTGAGAAGATCACCTGAAGGAAGGCATGGCAACTCACTCAAGTATTCTTGCCTGGAGAATCTCCATGGACAGAAGAACCTGGCGGGCTACAGTCCATGGTGTTGAAAAGAGTAGGACATGACTGAGAGACTAACCACAACACAACAAAGCAGGTTTAGGCGTAGTTTTCCTTTAGTTTAAACCTGTTTGGAATTCTTTGGGCTTCCTGATTTGTGCTTTTTGAACAACTCTGGAATATATGAATCCTATTTTTTTTTTTTTTTCAGTTCAGTTCAGTTCAGTCTCTCAGTCGTGTCCGACTCTTTGCAACCCCATGGACTGCAGCACGCCAGGCCTCCCTGTCCAGCACCAACTCCCAGAGTTCACTCAAACTCATGCCCATCAAGTCGGTGATGCCGTCTAGCCATCTCATCCTCTGTCGTCCCCTTCTCCTCCTTGCCCCCAGTCCCTCCCAGCATCAGAGTCTTTTCCAATGAGTCACCTCTTCGCATGAGGTGACCGAAGTACTGGAGTTTCAGCTTTAGCATCAGTCCTTCCCAATACCCTGTTTAATTTTCTGTCAATCTGATTAGACATTAAAAATCTCCTTCTAGTCTCTAGATTAAAACATGGAAGTGTCTGAATGCTAGGCTTTGTCTGGTATCCCATGTAACAGCTCTGACACTGGTCTGTGCAATCCTTTAAGTGCAGTTTTAAGGGCAGTAGAGATTTGCAGATACCCCAGATCCAATGACCACTGACATATCTGAACTTGTGATTCATTTTTTTTCTGATTTCCAAGAAATTCCCATATTTTTCTGCCCTTGAACAGAGATTTCTAAAATATGCAATTATTTGGTATATTCTTTAGGAATATTTTCATGATACTTTTCATACATCACAAAGTGAAGATTGTGGCACTTAATATCATTCCTGAAAGATGCACTCTTCAGAACACTGTTTAGCAAATGTCATTTAAAGTTATGTGCGATTAAATTGTTGATCATTTACTAAGTTGTGTCTGACACTTTTCGACCCCATGGAATGCAGCACACCAGGCTTGCCTGTCATTCACCATGTCCTGGAGTGTACGCAAAGTCACATTCATTGAGTAGGTAATGCCATCCAACCACCTGATCCACAATTAAATTGTGGAGCATTTTAAAATAATATACTTGTTTGAGTTACAAACACATTCAGATAGTCAAAAACTTGGTCATATATGACCAGAAAACTCTGAAAACAATATGTCATTTATTTAGTAATATCAAATTCATTTCCTGCTTAATGGCATATACTTCTCTGTATCTTACATATGGAAGTCAAAATGAAATCCAATACCTACAACTCTTCTTTTGAAAGGCCTTCCAAGATGATCAAGAGAAAATTGAAACCAATTATGTCTTCTTTACCCCTATGTGCAGATATATATATATATATATATATATATATATATATATATATACACCTATGTATATACACCTATGTATGTGTGTGTGTGTATATATATATATATATGTCTTATACACATAGAAGTTTTCATAAACTAGATATATAAAAATTATTTTTTTTCCATTTTTAAACTCTTAAACACCAAGCACAGTGCTTGACATATGACATGTATATACTCTCTAGTTGTAAACCTCAGAAAATACATTAAGAAATAGGCATTAAATATGAAAAGTATAATTCCTTAAAGCTATCACAGTCATGCATATCAATGATTTTTCATTATATTTGCTTAGTGATATATATTGAAACATAGTTGGCCTCATATATAAAATGTGTTATAAAGTAGTAAAACTGGAACCATTTTTGCAATATTAATTAAATTAATCAATCTTTAAGTGAAAAGTTGACCCACCATTTTTAAATATTATTGATAAATTAATACTCAAAATGCTAATGCTCTGCAATCAAGCTATATTGAATATGTGCTATTCATAGGCTTTTAAAATATATTAAGATCTTTATTTTAAATGAGAAAATGCAAAATTAATTTTGTTTTAGGAAATGATTTATAGCAATATGCTAGTTTTATGGAAACTAACATACACCCTTTTTAATGAACAAATTAAAGAAAGAAAACTGTAGATAAAATTGTCACTTAGATAAAGGGTTTGCAATGAGCTTTTGTGTGTACTAGAAAACTGCTTTATACATGCCTGTCATGATGCTGTGTTTGCAGTTTAGTAAATATATGGCTCAAGCCAAATAACTGTGTCAGCAGTTGATTACAGATCAATATGTTCACAGCACTGCTGAGTGCTGAATGAAGAGGAAAAAGTTCTGTTCCAGAGACAAATAGCATTAATGACTCAAAAAGCTGTTTTATTCTAGATCTACTTCTGATATTTTACTAAACAGGGTAGCATATACCATATAGTAACTTTTAAAATCACTGCTCAAATAACTAGTCATTTATAAAATTTTATCAGATTAAATTATTACACCAAATCCGTTAGTAATTACAGTCAATGTAATTTCATGCAATTTCTTAAGTTACAATCATCTGCCAAAGATATGTCAGGATGCAATTTCTTAACAATGTTCCTTAAGATTTTGTGATTAGTTAAAAATGTTGAGGTTTCAACGTTAATACACGGTTTTTAATTATTCAAATTTTCTATGATTTTATATAGCTTCAGTGCTATGATAATCTATTGAAATTTATAAATTATTAACTAAATCATTTGATTCTTAATACAAGTAAGAGACTTTGGAAACATTATCATAATTTTTATGAGTAGAGAAATTGGTCTGAGTTGATCAATGATTTGTATAAGGCACTGATGTTAATAGCAACAGAGACAAGGTTTGAGATGTCTTCTAACTCCAAATCCTATGTATGCTGTTTTCACTAAATTTACATGATCAGAAGTAGCTGAGTGTGCATTTCTGCCATAAAATGCTGCTGGAGTTAGCCTTATAAAATAAATTATACATAAAGGAATTGCATGGAAAACTTGAAACATGCAATTTATCTCTCATGCTTTGCAATTAACATTCAAAGACATAACTTTTGAGAAAAAAGTTATGTTGGGGGAGGGCAATACCTGGTGTATTAAAATAAAAATATGCAGATTACGGTCTTCTGAAAGAGGAAAGACAAGCTACCCACACAAGGTCAACAAGCAGCTCCCTCAGCATCCAAGTTCCCACTTTTGGGAAATGCGAACACTGGGGTCATTTTGAGTGAAAGCTGTTTCAATACTTCAAAAGAAGTAAAGTAAAAAGATTCATTACTTACAGATCCCAGAATGGGGCAGTGTCACAATGAGATGGGAGAAGGGCTGTCCTGTATCCCAGGTCACTAGCAAACAAGAGATAGAAAGCAGGGTAGAAGCACCTATAATAATAATAAAATGATTAAGACAACATCACTAACTTTTTGAGGATTAACTCTAAGTAGTTATTTTAAAAGGATGCTCAACATGACTCATTATCAGAGAAATGCAAATCAAAACCACAATGAGGTACCATTTCACACCAGTCAGAATGGCTGTGATCCAAAAGTCTACAAGAAATACATGCTGGAGAGGGTGTGGAGAAAAGGGAACCCTCTTACACTGTTGGTGAGAATGCAGACTAGTACAGCCACTATGGAGAACAGTGTGGAGATTCCTTAAAAAACTGGAAATAGAACTGCCTTATGACCCAGCAATCCCATTGCTGGGCATACACACTGAGGAAACAAGAATTGAAAGAGACACGTGTACCCCGATGTTCATCGCAGCACTGTTTATAATAGCCAGGACATGAAAGCAACCTAGATGTCCATCAACAGATGAATGGATAAGAAAGCTGTGGTACATATACACAATGGAGTATTACTCAGCCATTAAAAAGAATACATTTGAATCAGTTCTAAAGAGGTGGATGAAACTGGAGCTGATTATACAGAGTGAAGTAAGCCAGAAAGAAAAACACTAATACAGTATACTAACACATATATACGGAATTTAGAAAGATGGTAAAGATAACCCTGTATGTGAGACAGAAAAAGAGACACAGATGTATAGAACAGTCTTTTGGACTCTGTGAGAGAGGGAGAGTGTGGGATGATTTGGGAGAATGGCATTGAAACATGTATAATATCATATAAGAAACAAATTGCCAGTCTAGGTTTGATGCAGGATACAGGATGCTTGGGGCTGGTGCACTGGGATGACCCAGAGAGATGGTATGGGGAGGGAGGTGGGAGGGGGGTTCAGGATTGGGAATACAAGTACACCCGAGGCAGATTCATGTTGATATATGGCAAAACCAATAAAGTATTGTAAAGTAAAATTTAAAAATAAATAAATAAATAATAGGTGCCCCAAGAAAATAAAAGCAGGAAGTTGATGCTGAAATCCTAAATTCAGGTCTTTATATAAGTGTCCAGACTGTGTGTCAGCAGCATTGTCATGCCTACGCAGCAACTCAAAACAGCTTTTTTTCCTCTTCACAATAGTAAGACTATAGGGCTTACAAAGAGTTAAGGAATGTATTGGGTTGGTGGATGAAAAATGTTCCCTTATCTTCAGTCATCTGTATCTTCCATTACATCTGTTCCCTTCAAGACTGGCAAATTTCCAACTGTTATTATGACAAGTTTGAAACACTGAAATTTCTTCTCAGTCTTGAACAGGCTGAAATCTAGGATACTATTAATATCTGCCTAGCTGAATCATATTCTCTTTGTCTTCTTAGAGCTTTGTCGTCTCCACTCAGGTGCTGACCTGCAATGCAAGTAGTAGCCACTGCTCTGGGTCCAAAGAACTCTTTTTCTCAACCAACACAAATCTCTTTTAAGTTAACACTTTCTTTTTCGATTTTTGAAAGCTAATTTACCATTTCTGCATTCTTACATCTCTCTTCTATCTCAGGTGAAATCTTGATATATTAGTTAGAATTCATAGAGACAATTTCTGCTTCACACCTTCCCACCACATACCTTCCCTGAGACAGAGGAAAACAAAGACTAATAGTGCTGGGTGAATGGAAAATGATGATGGGGACTGGGTAGGGAAATGGTCAAATGGAAGAAGAAAAGTAAATGAACACACTACCTCAAAATGAAACAACAGAAACAATATGTTTTAATAAACACAATATAATTTCTACTAAATGCACTTACCAATATTGAATAATGATTATTACAAAATGTGTTGCAAATATCCTCAAGTCTTTGTAAACTCCATTATATCTGTCTGATTCTAAATTATATATGATATATGCTAATATATTTATATTATTAATATTGTTGTTAAGTTGCTAAGTTGTATCTGACTCTTGTGACCCCCATGGGCTGTAGTCCACTCCTTCTGTTCCTGAAGGATTTCTCAGGCAAGAATACTGGAGTGGGTTGTCATTTCCTTCTCCAGGAATAATCCTGACCCAGGGATTGAGGCTGCATCTTTTGCACTGGCAGGTGGATACTTTACCACTAAGCCACCAGGGAAGCCCTATATTATTAATGGACATACATTTGCACATTGTCATGAAATATGTGATTCTTGCAATTTAATCATAAATGAGTGCAATTTCACCAACAGTTTACATTCTCATCACCTCAAGTCTTAATATGCATTCACAAATAAAACTGTACAAAGATATTATACTAAATGTTGTACCCTAGGAAGAATTTATTAAATAATGATAACAATTTTGTAAAAATACAAAGCCAGTGCTAGCCATAAAGTAGGACATAAACAATAATGTTATTAATATATCTGGATACATAGATAGAAAATAGCACATATTTTACAATCCTTAACACATTTCATCATTCATGAGTAATATATCTTTATGTTAACATTCAAAGATGAAAAAAAAGAGAAAAAAATGAGCAGTAAGTTTTGCTCAAACACAGTTTTAAACTATAATTATGTTTAATGAGAACAGTGGATGATTACAGATGGAAATTTCTTTGCCATATTTTGTTGCAAAGGCTGGTTATAAATGTGAATATTTGAAAGAGATGTGTCACTTATGGACTTTAGGAATTTATAAAGGACCTAACAGAAATGGAATATACATCGTTTGCTATAAGGAACAAAGATCCACTGATACAACAAGCATGGCTGATTAAGAGAATCAAATCTACCTGAAAAATCTTAAAAGATACTAATATTAAAGCAAAAAAAAAAAAAATCCTACTGTTCTGTTTTGAGATGATATCTTCCTCAGTTTAAATAGCTTAAGTACTACACAAAATAAATGTTTTAAATTCACCAACTTAGAGAAAGAAAGGTCACACATTTAAAGCACTACAAATCTTTGTGAAATTTCATAGAATCAAAAATAAAAAGATGCTCAAGGGAGAAAAAGAAGTATCTTAGACAATAATAAACATGATAGTAGTCTTGGGATTTTCACAATAAAAGAAGAGTCCTAGACATCAACAAAGTAATACTTTAAAATCAAGATAGGCAATTTTTTAAAATTCAGAGTCCTATGTTCAGTCAAACTATTAATCACATGTGAAATCCAAATAAAGACATTTTTTGACAATCCTTATATTCCCTTTTTGTCCACATTATTGCCAAATTTGTTCTCCTTATTGCCAAATTCAGACTTAAATTGAAGAAAGTAGGGAAACCCACTAGATTATTCAGGTATGACCTAAATAAAATCCCATATGATTATACAGTAGAAGTGAGAAATAGATTTAAGGGACTAGATCTGATAGACAGAATGCCTGATAAACTATGGATGGAGGTTTGTGCCACTGTACAGGAGACAGAGAATAAGACCATCCACAAGAAAAATGCAAAAAAGCAAAATGGCTGTCTGGGGAGGCCTTACAAATAGCTGTAAATAGAAGAGAACCAAAAAGCAAAGGAGAAAAGGAAAGATATACCCATTTGAATGCAGAGTTCCAAAGAATAGCAAGGAGAGATAAGAAAGCCTTCCTCAGTGGTCAATGCAAAGAAATAGAGAAAAACAATAGAACAGGAAAGACTAGAGATGTCTTCAAGAAAACTAAAGATACCAAGGGAACTTTTCATGCAACGATGGGCTAAATAAGGGACAGAAATGGTAGGGACCAAACATAAGCAGAAGATATTAGGAAGAGGTGGCAAGAATACATAGAAGAACTGTACAAAAAAAGATCTTCACAACCCAGATAATCATGATGGTGTGATCACTCACCTAGAGCCAGACATCCTGGAACAGGAAGTCAAAGTGGGTCTTAGAAGGCAACACTACAAACAAAGATAGTGGAGGTGATGGAATTCCAACGGAGCTGTTTCAAATCCTAAAAGATGATGCTGTGAAAGTGCTGCCCTCAATATGCCAGCAAATTTGGAAAACTTAGCAGTGGCCACAGGACTGGAAAAGGTCAGTTTTCATTCCAATCCCAAGATAGGCAATGCCAAAGAATGTTCAAACTACCGCACCATTGCACTCAACTCATCTGCTACTAAAGTAATGCTTCAAATTCTCCAAGCCAGGCTTCAGCAATACTTGAACCATAAAATTCCAGATGTTCGAACTGGTTTTAGAAAAGGCAGAGAAACCAGAGATCAAATTACCAACATCTGCTGGATCATGGAAAAAGCAAGAGAGTTCCAGAAAAACATCTATTTCTGCTTTATTGACTGCACCAAAGCCTTTGACTGTGTGGATCACAACAATGTGGAAAGTTCTGAAAGAGATGGGACTACCAGAACACCTAGCCTAACTCTTGAGAAACCTGTATGCAGGTCAGGAAGCAACAGTTAGAACTGGACATAGAACAACAGACTGGTTCCAATTAGGAAAATGAGTATGTCAAGGCTCTATATTGTCACCCTGTTTATTTAACTTCTTTGCAGAGTACATCATCAGAAAGGCTGGGCTGGAGAAAGCACAAGCTGGAATCAAGATTGCCAGGAGAAATATCAATAACTTCAAATATGCAGATGACACCACCCTTATGGCAGAAAGTAAAGAAGAACTAAAAGCCTCTTGATGAAAGTGAAAGAGGAGAGTGAAAAAGTTGGCTTAAAGTTCAACATTCAGAAAACGAAGATCATGGCATCCAGTCCCATCAATTCATGGCAAATAGATGGGGAAACAGTAGAAACAGTAGTTGACTATATTTTGGGGGGCTCCAAAATCACTGCAGATGGTGAATGCAACCATGAAATTAAAAGACACTTACTCCTTGGAAGGAAAGTTATGACCAACCTAGACAGCATATTAAAAAGCAGAGACATTAGTTTGCCAACAAAGGCCCATCTAGTCAAGGCTATGGTTTTTAGTGGTTATGTATGGATGTGAGAGGTGGACTATAAAGAAAGCTGAGCACTGAAGAATTAATGCTTTTGAACTGTGGTGTTGGAGAAGACTCTTGAGAGTCCCTTGGACTGCAAGGAGATCCAACCAGTCCATCCTAAAGAGATCCATCCTGGGTGTTCATTGGAAGAACTAATGCTGAGGTTGAAATTCCCATACTTTGGCCACCTGATATGAAGGGCTGACTCATTTGAAAAGACCCTGATGCTGGGAAAGATTGAGGGAAGGAGGAGAAGGGGATGACAGAAGATGAGATGGCTGGATGGCATCACCGACTCGATGGACATGAAATTGGGTAGACTCCAAGAGTTGGTGATGGATGGGGAGGCCTGGCGTGCTATGGTTCATGGGTTACAAAGAGTCGGACTCAACTGAGCGACTTAACTGAACTGGTGTTCCCTTTGGAATGTCACCTGAAGAGATGCTTGTTTAGCATGTGGGAGTTACCCATGAAAGGATAATGCATGGAATGTAGGAAATAAAGAATTAATTTGGTAAAATAAAGAAGGGTAGCCCTGATATAACAACAGTGCTCCAGAACAAAAACAAACAATCCAGGATAGAGGAGCATAGTAACATCCTTCTAGGAAATTACAGAGAAGGCAATGGCACCCCACTTCAGTACTCTTGCCTGGAAAATCCCATGGACAGAGGAGCCTGGTATGCTGCAGTCCATGGGGTCGCTAAGAGTCAGACACCACTGAGCAACTTCACTTTCACTTTTCACTTTCATGCATTGGAGAAGGAAATGGCAACCCATTCCAGTGTTCTTGCCTGGAGAATCCCAGGGACGGGCGAGCATGGTGGGCTGCCGTCTATGGGGTCGCACAGAGTCAGACACAACTGAAGTGACTTAGCAGAAGCAGCAGGAACAGTATATTAGAATTTTCTCAAAGCATTGTTTTTGTGATACAAAAGAAGAAAAGTATTAAAGAAACTGCATTCAATATAAAAATACAGAAAGATATCATGAGTTTACTTCAAAATAGCTTTGAATCATAAGATAATGCTTAACAAAATGAATCACTGTGAACAGATGGTTCTCTTCAGTATTAAGTGAAAAATAAGGTATTGTTTACTAGTTATGCAAGTAATTATCACTTTCAAAGTGCATGTTACAACATCATGTACTCTACAAATATCATGCTTACAAAATTAACCAGTTGTTCTTTCTGTGCATTGAGCATGACAAATTTCATTAAAATATACAGATTGGAAAGGAAGGTAACACCAAGTAATCACACTTCGAGGTATTTACTGAACTGATTTAAAAGAAGTGCCTGCAAAGAACTTCACATAACTGTTTAGATCAGTTTCATTCATACTTATAGAAACGTAGAAGCAATCAAGGTATCCTTGAATAGGTGAACAGATAAACAAGCTAAGGCATGTCAGTGCAATTAAATATTAAATAATAAATAATCTTAAGCTCATACTGCAAGTGAAAGGATCCAGTCTGTGAAGGCTGAATGTGTATGATTCCAATTATAGGACCTTCTATAAAAAGCAAAGCTGTGGCAAAGATTAAAAGATCACTGATTACCATGGGTTTGGGGATTGTTACGGGCTGAAGTTTATCCCTCAAAATTCATATATTGAAGCCCTAAATCCACAGTCCCTCAGAATAACAGCATTTGGAGATACAGTCTTAAAAAGGTAAGAAAGTTAAAATCAGGCATTCAGAGTGGGCCTTAATCCATATGCTTGGTGTCCTTGTGAGCAGAAGAAAGTAGGGCACACTGAGAGACCAGGAGTGTCCAAGCTCTGAAAGATGACCTTGTAAAGAGGTAGCAAGAGGATCACCAACTGCAAGCAGGGAGAGAGGCCTCAGTGGAAAACAACCTTGATCTTAGACTTCCAGCCTCCACAGTTCTAAGAAAATAAATTTCCGTTTTTTAAGCCAACCAGTGTATAGTAATTTTTTATGCCTTTACCTTGATCTTAGACTCCAATCTCCAGAAGTATGAGAAAATAAATTTCCATTTTTATACCCACTGTGTATGTGTGTTTGTGTGTGTGTGTGTGTCTGTGTGTGTTAGTGTGTGTGTGTGTTTCTCACAGCCTTAGCAAACTAATTCAGGGGAAGTAGAAAAACATTGAATTTTTTAGGCGAAGGAATATTTTATAGTGGTAAAGCTATTTTGTATGATACTGCAATGGTGATTACATGGTATTGTGTCTTGTCAAACCCATAGGTCTTCATAGCACATAAGGGAAGTTTATGTTCACGAATATTAAAAAAAAACACACACACACACACACAAAACTTTATAGCAATCAAAGGATCCTAAAATGGAATGCAGACTCTGACCTAACAGTCTAATGGCAATTAAAATGCATGAAAACAAAGTCTATAAATGGGTGGAGAGAAAAAGTTGCTGACTTTGCAAACGATTGGTATTTGTTAGATTAGAGATAAAATAATTACACATTAACACTTGATTCTGGTTGACAAATATTTCTTTCTCACAAGATTATAGGTGGAAAACTATGATAACATTGCTCATGAGTCCTGAAACTGAACAATTAAGTAAACTTAAGGCCTCTAGTGGGAACCATATTTCTCATTATTAGAAGGTGAGCTTACAGAAAAGAATGGAAAGAAGGCTAAAATGCCCAAATTGTAAGCAGAGTTGGAGACATCAGTATAAAATTAGTGTGCCTTAATATAAGGAGTTATATATGCATCTGAATATATATATATATATATATATATATATATATATATATATACACACATACATATATACATAGCTTCCCAGGTGGCACTAGTGGTACAGAACCCACCTGACAATGCAGGAGACATAAAAGATGCATGTTCAATCACTGGGTCTGAAGATTCCCTGGAGGAGGGCAAGGCAACCCACACCATTATTCTTGCCTGGAGAATCCTATGAAGAGAGGAGCCTGAAGGGCTACAGTCCCTAGGGTCTCAAAGAGTCAGACATAACTGAAGGGACTTAATGTGCACACACACACACACGTATATAAGTCAAATTTAAAATAAGTATACACATTAAATTTAAAATTTTCATTAAACAATGTGATCAAGAGATCATAAATTTTGAATCAAGTATATGATGCACAAGTTTCCAGATGAATATGAAGTACTCAGGCAGTATATTTATTTTCAAAGATGAAAAAAAAAAAAAAATATGACCAAGATATCTCTAACATTCCTTGCAGTATGACAAACTTCAGACAGGCTTCTCCTGACTTTTTTATATCTGATTTCTCTTTCACTGAAGCATTTACTTTAGAAAAGTTGTCATTTTAAAAGCTTTCTCTGACCTTTTGTGATGTAAACATTTTAAAGCTTCTTGGTAGTCTTTCCCAAGACTGTCTTTCTCAAGAGCTCTGGGAAACAAGCCTTTGAAATATAATCATGAAGGCTGGTGCCCCACTATGTCCAGTTTCTGAAGGAAGATAGGAGCTCTACTAACTGGTTAGTTATATCTCTTTTTAAAAATATGATAGACAATCATTAGGCATATAATAAATGTAATTTATCATGTTGAACTTCCAAATAACTTATAAATGGTAATTTTATTATTTTACTTCAGATATAATTAAAATTCTTCTAAAACCTCCTCTGTAATATCACCATTTTATTTTTCATGGATTATAAATACCATGTGTGTGTGTGTTCTAAGTCAATTCAATCACGTCTGACTCTTTTCAATAGCCCAACAGGCTCCTCTGTCCATGGGATTCTCCGGGCAAGAGTACTGGAGTGGGCTGCCTTATCTTCCTTCAAGGGATCTTCCCGACCCAGGGATCAAACCTGCATCTCATATCTCCTGCGTTGGCAGGCAGATTCTTTACAACCAGCACCACATGGGAAGAACATAAATACCACAGTGCAGGTTAATTACTTTCACTTTAGACAGCCAATTATCTTTTAGCCCAAAGAAAGGCAATGCCAAAGAATAACCAAAGAAATGCAGTGCCAAAGATTGCTACACTACCACACAATTGCACTCATCTCACATGCTAGTAAAGTAATGCTCAAAATTCTCCAAGCCAGGCTTCAGCAATATGTGAACTGTGAACTTCCAGATGTTCAAGCTGGTTTTAGAAAAGGCAGAGCAACCAGAGATCAAATTGCCAACATCCGCTGGATCATCGAAAACCCAAGAGAGTTCCAGAAAAACATATATTTCTGCTTTATTGACTATGCCAAAGTGCCAGGGTCCAGCCCCGGTGGATCCAGAGAATTCGAAGGATGGACGGTGTTGGCGAGGAAAGACTTGTTTATTTACTAATATAAGATTAGATTAGGAAGAAATAGTTTGTAGGAAAATTAAGTGGAGGAAGAGGGCTGAATAGCTTGGATTACGCGGAAGACCAATAAAATTCCAGACAAGGAATTTGCACCATCTATGTTGGGCCACTGGCGCTCGCTTGAATATCTAAGGGTGCCTCGTCTTAGGCTCCCTTTCGCGCTAGTCTTAACAGCCAGGGCAAGTAAGTAGCCTTGGCGAGCCTCCATGCCCCAGGCGGAAATTCAGCCTGAAGTTAGAGTGAAGAGGAGAAGAAAGAGAGAGAGACATGGGGGAAACCAGTCCAGCGACTGGCTCCGTCCTCTATTGTTCAGAAGGCCTTTTATATTTTTGATAAAGCATGGGGATCAATGGGTAACACAAAGTTGTGCAGCGTTAGCAGTCCAGACTCATCAAAACCAGGCTTCTCTCTCTGCATACCTAATTGTACACACAAGTCTTAGGTGATTTACATCATCTTCTGGCTAAGAAGGGCCAATTAGCATTTTACAGCCTTTTTTCTGATAAGGGTTTGTTAACTAGAAGACTTATTTGTTTTGATCTTCCCAAAGTCTGGTGCAAATCTCAGAAAGCACTAAATAAAGTTACATTCTTACATAGCAAAGATACAGCAACTTACAACAAGTAAAGGGAGTACAGTGATTTATAACAAAGGAAAAGCAATTAACTCAAAAATCTAGTGTTGCTAACATCAAAACTACTATATATCTTTTTCCATATCCCGTCTACATTAACATCCTCCCAGGTGCCAAAAAGATAAAGAATATGGAGGCCTGGCAGCAGTCATTGAGTCAACAGTGAAAACCCTCTGCCAATATAATTTTTAACTCTTTAGAAAGGGCTCTGTATCTTTAAGATGCTTTTAAGCTTTGTGCCTCTCCTGGTTGGGGGGTTGTAAGCAATTCACAAGCTGTAAGAGGTCTGGGGAACCTTGTTAGGCAAACTAGAGAGCTATCAGAGGGGCTTTAACTGAAACATCCCATTCAAATGCAGAAGGCTAAAGCCCGGATTTGACTTTTTCCAGAGAATATCAGAAGAGTGGAAAAGCAGGCAGATTCTTTTTTTTTTTTTGGGGGGGGGGGTGGATGCTCAGGAAATTCCAGGGGGGAAACCTGAGGTCTGATTAGCCTTGCCATCAGAGCTCTTGCCGCATGACCTTGTCACGGGTGGAATTCCTCACGCTGGCTCCTAGCACCAAAGCCTATGACTGTGTGGATCACAATCAACTGTGGAAAATTCTGAAAGAGCAGGGCATACCAGATCACCTGACCTGCCTCTTGAGAAACCTATATGCAGGTCAGGAGGCAACAGTTAGAAGTGGACATGGAACAACAGACTGGTTCCAAATAGGAAAATGAGTATGTCAAGGCTGTATATTGTCACCCTGCTTATTTAACTTATATGCAGAGTACATCCTGAGAAACGCTGGGCTGGAGGAAGCACAAGCTAGAATCAAGATTGCCAGGAAAATTATCAATAACCTCAGATATGCAGATGACACCACCCTTATGGCAGAAACTGAAGAGGAACTAAAGAGCCTCTTGATGAAGGTAGAAGAAGAGAGTGAAAAAGTTGGCTTAAAGATCAACATTCAGAAAACCAAGATCATGGCATCTAGTCCCATCACTTCATGGGAAATAGATGGGGAAACAGTGGGAAAAATGGCTGACTTTATTTTTCTGGGCTTCAAACTCACTGCAGATGGTGAATGCAGCCATGAAATTAACAGACGCTTACTCCTTGGAAGGAAACTTATGACCAACCTAGACAGCATATTAAAAAGCAGAGACATTACGTTGTCAACAAAGGTCCATCTAGTCAAGGCTATGGTTTTTCCAGTAGTCATGTATGGATGTGAGAGTTGGACTATAAAGAAAGCTGAGCACTGGAGAATTGATGCTTTTGAACTGTGATGTTGGAGAAGACTCTTGAGAGTCCCTTGGACTGCAAGGAGATCCAACCAGTCCATTCTAAAGGAGATCAGTCCTGTTGTTCATTGGAAGGACTGATGCTGAAGCTGAAACTCCAATACTTTGGCCACCTGATGTGAAGGACTTACTCATTTGAAAAGACCTTGATCCTGGGAAAGATTGAGGGCAGGAGGAGAAGGGGAGACAGAAGATGAGATGGTTGGATGGCATCACCAACTGTATGGACATGGGTTTGGGTAGACTCCGAGAGCTGGTGATAGACAGGGAGGCCTGGCATGCTGCAATTCATGGGGTCGCAAAGAGTCGGACATGCCTGAGAGACTGAACTGAACTGAACTGTCTTTTAGCAATTAAAATGAAAAAAAATTAACTTACCTCCTTTATTAATTCTCTCCAGCATTCCTCATGTTTGACAGATATAACTGTGTCATGTCTAATGCCTGTCTGAAAAATGTCCTTTACATTTTCCTATGTCACTAATATGCTGGCATTGTATTCTCTCACATTTTACTTTCCTGACAATGTTTTTTGTGTTTTTTTTTAACTTATTTTTTTGTAAAATACTTTTGCTTATGATGGAATACTTGGTAGGTAGGATTATTTTTTCCTTTCTGTACAACTTCTAGTTTGCTGTTTCCTGTAGAAAATCTGCTTCTGTTTTGATCTTTGTTTCTGCCATCAGTGTTTTTTTTAACTCTGTCTATCATAATTGGCTTTTCTGAATTTTAAATATGATGTGTTTTCTAGTGGAGTATCTGGTATTATTATTTCTAATAATTGAAATTAACAATAAATAATTATAATATGTATTTATTTATCCCACTTGGAATTCTCTGATGTTCTTATAACTCTGGCTTGAAATATTTTACTATTTTTTAATTGACAATCCCATAGTTAGACTATCAAAAAGATGACTAGAATAGTATACACTCTGAATAACAGTGAATTGGTGAGAACAAGTCCATTTCAAATTGATTAACTGATATACTTATTCATATATTCATAACTTTAGATTGGCTTGAAAACATGAATGAATAATTTCACAGGTACATGAATGAACAAAATAAATAGAACTAGAGAAACTAAATATCAAAGAACTTAGTATTTGCAATCATTTTTACTGTGTGTTTTATATATTTTAATTAAACATCAACATTTTTTTGTATTCCTACCATTTGCAGAACACAATTCTTTACCTTGATGAACTCTTAAAATACACAAAAATAACTGTAAAATAAGTAAGATTGTGGATTAGACTTTTTAGGTGACTTGACATTGGTCAAAAAGGAGAAATTGAACAAACCAAGACTTGAATCTAGGCCATTGCAGCTTAGCAGCAGCAGCATCTCTATGAAGAATCTATGCTTTTGACCTTCATACTTTATCAATCTGTAGTATGATGCAGTGTTTTGATCAGTATTGTGAAGGAAGATTTGCTTTTGAAGGAAGGAAGATTTGAACATCTTCCTTCCAAATTTGAAAGATGTTCAGGAGATGTACTATGCTAAAGTTCTATAATCATTGTGGAAAGAAAGTAACTGTCAGTCAAAACCCAAGCTTTTGGATTTATTTTAATTATATGTAAAGATGCAATACATTAATAAAGTATATCTTTTCACATGGTAAAATTAGCCCAATTATAATACTTTAAGTTTATTTCAAATGTGAAAGACATGTTTGTGCCAATGAGGCTTTATCACTTTGCGAAATAGCTCTATCTAATTGAAAACATATTTTTTATCTAACATTTGCTAGTAATAAGATAAAGATCATGATACCTCCAATATATAACAAGATACATGCCTTACATTAAGCATGTTTAAAATTTATCTACTTCTATAAAATACTTTCTGTAAATTTGCAAGTTTATATAAATTTGAAATAGTACCATACAAATAAATATTTCATGAGTACTAAGTAACCAAACTATATCGATTAAAATGAGGCAATTAAATCTAGTAATTTATATTCATTGTTTAGTGACCTGCGAGAATGGAATATAGAGTAGATAAGACTTGGCCTGACACATTTGACAATGTTTCCATTTTGACATACATGATAATTAATACAATAAGTCTCCTTATTTAGAGACAGTTTCCTGTTTTGAACTTGAAGAGATAAAAGTAGGAATGCAAAGTAAGATCACCCTCTCCTTTTAGAAAAGGGAAAAATGGAGAGTGAAAATTCTCAAATACAAGTATTTTACTTTAAATAATGGAAGAAAGTTCACAGATAATTAAGAAACAAAGAGAAAATAAGAGATCTGTAAGTGATAAGAACATTTATTCTATGACTTCATTTTGTGAATAATGCCTTATTTGTATTGCAGACATAGCCATATGGGACATTAACAGATCTCACCAATTTTTATCTCTAGTAGAAAATATAGATATATTTTAGCAGGCTTTATACAATGATAATTGCAATGCAAAAACAAAAACATGCAAAAAAATATAATACTTGGCACTAGAAAGTGACATCTGGGATAATCACTGCAACTGGCTTCTAGCAGAGTACTTGACATGGCTATCTGGCAACAATCTGTTTAACAATTTGACCAATGAAAGCAAATTGGATACAAACAGCCCATGATTGAGCTTCCCAGGTGGCACAGTGGTAAAGAATCATCCTGCCAATGCAGGAAATGCAAGATGTACAAGTTTGATCCCTGGGTTGGGAAGATTCCCTGGAGTAGGAAATGGCAACCCACTCCAGTATTCTTGCCTTAAAAATTCCATAGAGAAAGAAGTCTGCAGGCTATGGCCTATGGGTTGCAGAGTCAGACATGACTGAGTGACAGCATGCATGCACATACAACCCATGATCAAAGTAGAAAATGACTAGACAATGAGGCTGACAGAAAGACATGATGTTGGAGAATGGCAGTGCCTTGAATTACAAACAACATGAGAAAAGGACTGACAGACTCATAGGAAAGCTTTTCTAAAAAATTTTATATTTTAATAATTCAACCACTTATACCGTTTTTTAAGTATTCAAAGTCTTTTTTTGTCACATAACTTATTTCTTACATCCAGGTTTTTTTTTTTTTTTAATGTATCAAAAATACTTATTCTCAGCCACTGTTCTAAAATCTGCATGCCTTGTATCAGACTACGAAAACATTTAGCTTGGCAAAGATTTATGAATCCTCTTTAGGCAAAAGAAAAGTGTTATTCACTCAGTCATGCCTGACTCTTTGCAGCCCCATGGACTGTAGCCCACCAGGTTCCTCTGTCCATAGAATTCTCCAGGCAAGAATAGTGCCCTGGGTAGCTATTCTCTAGGCAAGAGAACTCAAGTGAAAATGTCAGGGACTATCCAGGCATTTTTCTAAATCCCCACACACTCAATCAGCCATCTGCAAAAGTGCAGTTTTCATCACTGTCACTGGAATTCTCCCCTCCCATTATATACTAGAAAAGTCTTACTGCTTCATTAAAACAGTCAAAGAATCATCTCTATTATTCTTCAACTTTATAACCTATCTTCCCTGTGGCTCAGCTGGTAAATAATCCGCCTGCAATGTGGGACACCTGGGTTCAATCCCTGGGTTAGGAAGATTCCCTGGAGAAGGGGAAGGCTACCCACTCCAGTATTCTGGCCTGGGGAATTCCATGGACTGTATAGCCCATGGGTTGTAAAGAGTCGGACACGACTGAGCGACTTTATCACTTTCACTGTCATAACCTATCTACTTTCGTTCATTAGATTTCTTATACATCTTGACTTTTAAATGTGCATTTCTCTGTATATTTTGAAATAACCGAGGTTAAGACTGTCTTATTTTCTATTGTTTACCTAGCATCTAAAATATTATCAGCTATACTATAGGATCTCAATTAATTTGGAATGGATGATTACTAGGCAAAAGAATCTTATTTACTTGTCATTATTTTCTTTTATGTGGCATATATCTTGAAAATTTTTCTTATGAATGATTTTATAAAGTGGATTTTTAATCTACATGTATATGTTCTGAGGATTTTATTGACTTTGAATCTGGCTCTGTTGGCTATTCATAAAGTATGCTGTTTAGCATCCTCAGTTTCTCTCAATTCTGAAACTTTGTGCCTATTTTATGTTCGAAGTTCTTTTACTTCTTAAACATTAACTAAGCCTATAGTGAGTTAAACGATCTTGAAGACATTGTCTAAAAACTTTGTGAGAACAATTTGCATCAATACCCCTACAGCTCCACCAAATAACTAAACTCCTTCAATGAAGCAATGTACTCAGAGCCCTCATCTGTGATTCAGTAAGAAAACTCAATGATACTACTCACTGAGTCAGTCTCAGAAAGACATGGTTTCATATAGTCTTATGTTATATACAAGGATCTACTGACACACTCCTTGGACTAGAAGCTCAGGAAAAGTAACAAGAAATAATCTCTAAGTCACAATCTTTTTCTGGAAAAGTGTCTTTAACTTTGCATTTAAAAGACTTGGCTCCACTCCCAAATGTTTCTTTCTGTGGCTTTCTTGCTGCAAAGCAATACAAATTAAAATGTAGTCACAGCAAAAAATTATTTTCTAATTTCACATCTCCATTAGCTATGTGACTAAGTACATTACTTATAACCTCTCTGCAAGTTTTCTCAAATTTAGAATGAATGGTTTTGACATAAATGATATACATTATCCCTTTTTCAACTTTAAAATTTTATTTTTGAAGTTGACAAATATTTTTAAATATCCCTGAGTGACATTTAGCAGTAACGTGTCAAAATGAAGTTGGATCATTGCAACCTGCTTAAAACAAATTTCTGTCAGAAACTCCAAAACATCAGTGTGCATCCAACTGTATTCTCCTGAGCCAGCATGAAATTGTATCCAGTTTCACTTAATAAGATTTACTGTAGAGTAGTGAAATATTATTCACCAAGATTTGATGCAAACAGATCAAAATAGTGAAGTATCTACAGTAAGGGACTCAATTAAATATGAACATAAAAATAATTCTGAATTTTACAGTTTTATTACTCTATTATAGATGTTTTTCCAGAACAGTTTTACAATTGTTTCTGGTATATGTAGAGTACAGCACTGAGTCAAAAATAATTAGGAATTTAAGAATCATTTAATTTGGTATTTATAATGCACAAGAAAACCTAATGAAATAGCTGTCTTTTTATAGAGCACAAAATAATTTGATGTTAATTTCTACTTCTGTATTTTATTTTTAGATATGTTTTATTAGCAATGATGAAATAGCTTTTACAAATACAGGCTTTAGTCTATGACAGTTAAATCACATTGCCTAATACTTCAAATGAAAGTTCTGGAAAACAGGATAATATGGATATAATGTACCTATATGTTAAAGAAAAAAAATGTCTCTCCATAGTTTATCAAGGCATCTATACAATGGAACAGAAACAAAAAATTAAAATTATGTGCTATTGAAAGTTCATACAGTAAGTATCAGTAAGCTAGTAGATGTCACATAATGCTCAAATATAACAGATATAAAACACTATAATGAATACCTAAGAGCCACAATAATAATATGCATTGTGTGTCTACATCAGGTTCTTACCACTCTAGATTTTTAAGTATTCATTGAAAATAACTGGTAGAGTGAAGATAATTTATAAATTGTGTTTAAGTTATACAACATAGAGATCAAGAATAAAAGAAATTTGAAAATAAAACTATTTGCCAGTTGGACAAAAACTGGTAAGAGACTATAAAATGAGAATATAGGTGTGGTGCTATTGGAATTATCAAACTGATGAATATTGGATTCTACTTAACAACAATTACTTTAGAAGCATATAGAGGTAGATGCTTTATTAGTGTGACTTGAGGAGTAAATGGGAGCTTAGAAATGGAGCTGCAAGTTATAAAAAGAGAGCAAACTTAATCAGGTAATAATCATAAGCCTTATGGTTATAAACTGAATATCAGAAAACATTTTACATTATTACAGTATTCTGTATCAGTTTCATAAGATGTTTTGTAAATAATAATTGGCCAATGTCCTTTGTAAATGTATATATTTAATTTTTAGCTTTGGTGATTAACATAATTCATATACCTATAATTCTGAAATATGAAATAAATATTTTTATATAAGTTTAGAATTCAGAGTAAAATTGAGGGGAAAGTATAGATATTTCCCATATATTTCTCCTTCTACAGGTTCATAGCTTCCCTATCTATTATTCACACTGCCACAAGAGTGGTACATTCGTTATAATTAATGAATTCTACATTGGCACATCATTTTCATCCAAAGCCCATAGTTTACATTACAGTTCACTCTTTATGTCGTCCATTCTGAGTTTGGACAAATGTATAGTGACATGTGCCCATCATATGACATCATACGGAATATACTGGATTCTTTCATTAGTAATATGTATTTAAGTTTCCTCCATGCCTTTGCATAACTTGAAACTCATTTTTTTTTTCTTTCACTATGAATTTCATTACTGGGACATACATAGTTTATTTATACATTCACCTACTGAAGGGCATCCTGGTTGCAATTCCTGAATTTTCTACTTGTTTTCTGCTATGAATTAGTGGCATAACTTGTGTAACTGATAAGAAAAAATAAAAGTTTTAAAATGGTTTTGAATGTGCATTGACATTGCATAAAACTTTCAATTTTATGGGTTGGATATAAAATAATAAGGGGTAAATGTTTTTCTGTCTCCCAGGTCTCAGTACTTTTGACAATGCAACATTTTTACTGCTTTGCCATCTTTCACTGACTTTTTTTTTTTGGTAAATACTCAAAATATGATTAGAAGATAAAATCACATGATTAAAGATAAAAAGATTGTATTATGATCAAGTTTATTTTTTTAATAAATTTGTTTATTTACTATATATTTTACAACAAAAATAAATAACTATTGCAGTCATGTACATATATATTTCCAGTCTTAAGTTCCTTGCTCACTAATTTTAAAAAAGTAGTATCTTGGAAGCTATCCCAAGATGGTAGAGGAATAGGACAGGGAGACTACTTTCTTCCCCCAAAATCCACCATAAGCTCATTTGAATGTTGAGTAACTTTCAGAAAACAACTTTTAAACGCTGGTGGAGGATACCAGGCAACCAGAAAGGCAGCCAATTCTCTTGGAAAGGAGGCAAGACAAAATATAAAAGGCAAAAAAAAAAAAAAAAAAAGGAGACAAAAGACAGGGACTGAGACCTGTCCTGGGGAGGGAGTTGTGAAGGAAGAGAAGTTTCCATCCAGTAGGAAACCCTCCCACAGGTGAGTCCGTGGGGAGTTTTGGAATCTCAGAGGGCAACATAACCAGGAGGAAAAAAACAAAAACACAGAATACACACATAAACACCACTTCCAGCAGAGAAGTAGCCCAGACTCTTGCATCCACCACTAGCAAGCAGGGCTGGGTGGGAGGCCCATACTGCATCATTGGTCCTTAGGGTAAGGACTGGGCCTGAATGCCCTGAAGACAGTCTGAGGGGGCTAACGTGGGATAGCACCCTAAACCGTGGGATCACCAGAGAGAATTAAAAAAACCTTTCCTGCAGAAGGCTCTAATGTGCAGCCTGGCACACTCACAGAACAAAGGATTGAGCAAATACCACAGCATAGCTAGCCGGCTGCATATAGGCCTCTCCCCCACCTGGAGGCAGAGAGGCAGGTGAGCAACAGCCGAAGCCGGAAAGCAATGGGCTGCTGCAATCTTGGCCCCAGAGATGGCATCTTTCACCAAACTCTGAGCAGGCTCCCAGTTGCCAACCATGTCTTCCTGGGATACTGGACGGTTGACATCAGCCAAGAGTGTCACATCCTGAGATCAGCTCCCCATAGGAGACACACAGCACACCTGAGACTGTGCTCTTATGGCACACAGAGAAACCAAGCAGCCAGGACCAGGGAGGTAATTAAGACTTACAGCCCACTTGGGACAGAGTGCTCCCCAAGCAACCAGTTGCCTGAGCTGCTTGGACCTGGGAAGGGCAGAAAACACACACTCCAACTGGGTCTGAACTGTTGCGGAGTACCTGAGAACCTGAGCAGCTTAGACTTGGGAAGGGCATGAAACACAGGGCCCACTTGGGCCAGTACCTTTGCAGAGCACCTTGGAGCCTGAGCAGTGTAGACCCAGGAAGCACACACTGCCTTGGGCTGTGGCAAACCCTAGTGTGGTCCATACACTGTGAGCACTCCCAACACATGCCAGAAACATTTATTTGCAGTGTCCTTCCCTCTCCACAACACAACTGAACAAGTAAAACTAAATAAGTGACCATCTTTGCCCGCTTGTGTCAGGGCAAAAATTAGATACTGAAGAGACTTGCAAACAGGGGAGGCCAAAACAAGCAAAGAAGAGGGAACCACTCTGGAAGCAACAAGTGCAACAGATTAAAACCCTGCGGCTGATATTGACTGTGCATTGGAGGAGGCCTATAGACCTTGAAAACAAGTACAAGCTGGACCAAGGAACTATCTGAAACTGAACTGACCGCACACTGCCCAAAACAGCTCCAGAGAAATTCCTATATATATTTTTACTATTATCACTTTTTAATCTTTAAAAAAATTAAGTTCTTTATTAGTCCTTAATTTTCATTTTTATAACCTACTATAACCTTGCAAAAAAAAACCAAACACCTATTTTTACAGTATATTTCATACATATGTGTTTTCTAATTTTTGTGACTGGTTTTGTTTTTTATTTTTTATGTTGTGTTTTTGAGAGTCTAACGTCTGTTCTAGATTTTTAATCTTTCCTTTTTGGTATTTGTTATCAATTTTACTCCTTTAAGAATCTAATATTCAGTATCCATTTTCACTTAGGGATTTGATTACTGGCTTGATTGCTCTCTCTCCCTTTTTTCCCCAAGGTCATCTATATATCATACCTCCACCTTCTCTTCTCTACTTAACTCTGAATCTTTCTGGGTGTTCTGAGCTCTAGAAAACACTTAGGGAACTGATTACTGGCTAGATTGCTCTCTCCCCTTTTGACTCTCCCTCTTCTCCTTGTGGTCTCCTCCATCTCCCTCCTTGCTCTTCTCTATGTAACTCTGAATCTCTCTGGGTGTTCTTCACTGTGGAGAATTGTTTCACCATTAACGCAGATGTTTTATCATCTGTGCTGTATGGATGGATAAGTCTTGAGGCTACTGTAAGAGAAGGACTGAAAGCCAGAAAAGGAGGCTTACCTCCAAAACTTGAAAACATCAGAGAACTCCTGACTCCAGGGAACATTAATAGACAAGGGCTCCCCCAAAATCTCCATACCTACACTGAAACCAAGCTGCATCCAAGAGCCAACAAGTCCCAGTGCAAGACATACCAACACTAATTCTCCAGCAAAGCAGGAACACAACCCAGAGCATTAAAAGACAGGCTGCCCAAATCCATGCCAAACTCATAGATACCCCAAAACTCACTATTGGACACTTCATTGCACTCCAAAGAGAAGAGGTCCATCTTCACACACAAGAACACAGAGGCAAGCTCCCCCTACCAGGAAACCTTGACAAGCCACTAGTCCAACCTCACTCACAGGGAGCAGACTCCACAATAAAGAGGAACCAGCCTACAGAAAGGGCACCCCAAACACAGCAATCTAAACAAAATGAAAAGACAGAGAAATATTCAGCATGTAAAGGAGTATGATAAATACCCATCAAACTAACAAAAAAAAAAAAAAAGAGGAGGAGATAGGGAGGTAACCTGAAAAAAGTATTCAGAATAATGATAGTCAAGATGATCCAAAATCTTGAAAATAAAATGGAGTTATAGATAAATAGACTAGAGATAAAGATTGAGAAGATGCGAGGAATGTTTAACAAGGACCTAGAAAAAATAAAGAATAGTCAATCAATAATGAATAATGCAATAACTGAGATCAAAAGCACCCTGCAGGGAAACAACAGTAGAATAACTGAGGCAAAAGAGAGGATAAATGAGATGGAAGATAGAATGGTGGAAATAAATGAAGCATAGAGAGAAAAAAAAAAAAAAGAATTAAAAGAAATGAGGACAACCTCAGAGACCTCTGGGACAATGTTAAATGTCCCAAGATTCAAATCATAGTTGTCCCAGAAGAAGAAGACAAAAGGAAAGGGCATGAGAAAATACTTAAGGAGATAATAGTTGAAAACTTCCCTAAAATGGGGAAAGAAATAACCACCCAAGTCCAAGAAATCCAGAGAGTCCCAAACAGGATAAACCCAAGGCAGAACAACCCAAGACACATATTAATCAAACTAATGAAGATCAAACACAAAGAGCAAATATTTAAGCAGCATGGTAAAAGCAACACATAACACACAAGGGAATTCCCATAAGGATAACTGCTGATCTTTCAGTAGAAACTCTTCAGGCCAGAAGGGAATGGCAGAACATACTTAAAGTGATGAAAAAAAAAAACAAACCCTACAATCAAGATTACTGAATTCAGCAAATATTTCATTCAAATATGAAGGAGAAATTAAAAGCTTTACAGGCAAGCAAAAGCTGAGAGAATTCAGCACCACCAAACAAACTTTTCAACAAATGCTAAAGGATCTTATCTAGACAGAAAACACAGAAAAGGTTTATAAAATTGAACCCAAAGCAGCAAAGTAAATGAAAATGGGATCATACTTTTCAATAATTACCTTAAATGTAAATGAGTTGAATGCCCCAATCAAAAGACAAATACTGGCTGAATGGATAAAAAACAAGACCCCTATAAATGCTGTCCACAAGAGACCCACCTCAAAACAAGGGACACATACAGACTGAAAGTAAAGGGCTGGAAAAATATATTTCATTCAAATGGGGACCAAAAGAAAGCAAGAGTAGCAATACTTATATTAGACAAAATAGATTTTGAAATAAAGACTATGAAAAGAGACCAAGAAAGAACTACATAATAATCAAAGGATAAATTCAAGAAGAAGATATAACAATTATAAATATACATGTACCCAGCATAGGAGCACCTCAATACTTAAGGTACTTAAGGCAAATACTATCAAGTATGAATGGGAAAATTAACACTAACACAGTAGTAGTGGGTGACTTTAATACCCCACTCACACCTATGGATAGATAAGCCAAACAGCAAATTAGCAAGGAAACACAAACTTTAAATGATACAATGGACCAGTCAGATGTAATTGATATCTATAGGACATTTCACCTCAAAACAGTGAATTTAACCTTTTTCCCAAGTGCACACGGAACATTCTCCATGATAGGTCACATCCTGGGCCATAAATCTAGCCTTGGTAAAAAAAAAAAAAAAAAAAAATTGAAATCATTTCAAGTATCTTTTCTGATCACAATGAGGTAAGATTAAATGTCAACTACAGGAAAAAAAAAACTATTAAAAATGCAAACATATGGAAGCTAAACAACATGCTTATGAATAACCAACGGATCACTGAAGAAATCAGAAAGGAAATCAAAATATGCCTAGAAACAAATGAAAATGAAAACACGACAACCAAAAACCTATGAGAATCAGTAACAGCAGTGCTAAGAGGAAGGTTCAAAGCAATACAAGCTTACCTCAAGAAACATGAGAAGCATTAAATGAATAAACTAACTTTACACCTAAAGCAACAAGAAATAGAATAAATGAAGAACCTCAAAGTTAGTAGAAGGGAAAAAATCATAAAAATCAGAGCAGAAATAAATGAAAAAGAAACAAAGGAGACTATAGAAAAAAAATCAACAAAACTAAAAGCTGGTTCTTTGAAAAGATAAAATAGAGAAACCATCATCCTCATCAAGAAAAAAAAAAAAAAAAAACAGAGAAGAATCAAGTAAAATTAGAAATGAAAATGGAGAAATCACACAGACTACACAGAAATACAAAGTATCATAAGAGACTACTATCAGTGACTATATGCAAATAAAATGGACAACTTGGAAGAAATGGACAAATTCTTAGAAAAGTATAACCTTTCAAAACTAAACCAGGTAGAAATAGAAAATCTTAGCAGACCCATCACAAGCACAGAAATCAAAACTGTAATAAAAAATCTTTCAACAAACAAAAGCCCAGGACCAGATGGCTTCACAGGTGAATTCTACCAAAAATTTAGAGAAGAACTAACAACTATCCTACTCAAACTCTTCCAGAAAATTGCAGAGGAAGGTAAACTCCCAAACTCATTCATGAAGCCACCATCACCCTAATACCAAAACTAGAGTAAGATGCCACAAAAAAAAGAAAACAAACAGGCCAATATCACTGGTGAATATGCAAAAATCCTCAACAAAATTTTAGCAAACAGAATCCAACAACATATAAAGATCATACATCATGACCAAGTTGGTTTTATCCCAGGGTTGCAAATATTCTTCAATATTCACAAATCAATCAATGTGATACACCACATTAACAAATTGTGAAATAATACCATATGATTATCTCAGTAGATGCAGAGAAAGACTTTGACAAAATTAAACACCTACTTATGATAAAAATTGTCCAGAAATCAGGCATAGAAGGAACATACCTCGGCAAAATAAAAGCCATTTACCATAAACCCACAGCAAAAGTTATCTTCAATGGTGAGAAATTGAAAGCATTTCCTCTAAAGTCAGGAACAAGATAAGGGTGCCCACTCTCACCAGTACTATTCAACACAGTTTTGGAAGTTTTGGCCACAGTAATCAGAGAAGAAAAAGAAATAAGAGGAATTCAGATTAGAAAAGAAGTAAAACTCTATTTGCAGATGACATGATCCTCTACACAGAAAATCTTAAAGACACCACCATAAAATTACTAGAGCTAATCAAAATATAGTAAAGTTGCAGGATATAAAATTAACACAGAAATCCCTTCCATTCCTATACATTAACAATGAGAAAACAGAAAGAGAAATTAAGGAAACAATCCCATTTGCCATTGCAAAGAAAGGAGTAAAATACTTAGGAATAAATTTACCTAAAGAAACAAAAGATCTACATATAGAAACCTATCAAACACTGATGAAAGAAATAAAAAATGACACAAATAGATGGAGAAATATACCATGTTCATGGAGCAGAAGAATCAATATAGTGGAAAATAAGTATACTACCCAAAGCAATCTATAGATTAAATGCAATCCCTATCAAGCTATCAATGGTATTTTTCACAGAACTAGAACAAGTAATTTCACAATTTATATGGAAATACAATAACCTCAAATAGCAAAAGCCATCTTGAGAAAGAAGAATGGAACTGGAGGAATCAACCTACCTGACTACAAACTACACTACAAAGCTACAGTCATTGAGAAAGTATGGTACTGGCACAAAGACAGAAATATAGATCAATGGAACAAAATAGAAAGCCTTGAGATGAATCCACGTACCTATGGACACTTTACCCTTGACAAAGGAAAAAAAAATTCTATGGAGAAAAGACAGTCTCTTTAACAAGTGGTGAGGAGAAGACTGGTCAACCACCTGTAAAAGAAGAAAACTTGAATGCTTTCTAATACCACACAAAAAAAGACAACTCAAAATGGATTAAAGCTCTAAATGTAAGACCAGAAATTATAAAACTCCTAGAGGAAAACATTGGAGAAAGCAATGGCAATCCACTCCAGTACTCTTGCCTGGAAAATCCCATGGATGAAGGAGCCTGGTAGGCTGCAGTCCATGGGGTTGCTAAGAGTCGGGCACGACTGAGCGACTTCACTTTCACTTTTCACTTTCATGCATTGCAGAAGGAAATGGCAACTCACTCCAGTGTTCTTGCCTGGAGAATCCCAGGGACAGGGGAGCCTGGTGGGCTGCCATCTATGGGGTCGCACAGAGTCGGTCACGACTGAAGCAACTTAGCAGCAGCAGTAGCAGAGGAAAACATGGGGAGAACACTCACTGAAACAAATCACAACAAGATTCTCTATGACCCATCTTCCAGCGTAATGGAAATAAAAGCAAAAATTAAAAAATAGGACCTGATTAAACTTAAAAACTTTTGCACAATGAAAGAAACTATAAGCAAGGTGAAAAGACAGCCTTCAGAAAGGGAGAAAATAATAGCAAATGAAAAAAACTGACAAAGAATTAATCTCCAAAATAGACAAGTAGCTCATGCAGCTCAATACCAGAAAAATAAACAACCTGATCACAAAATGGGCCAAAAAACTAAACAGATGTTTCTCCAAAGACATGCAGATGGCTAACACACACATGAAGCTCAACATCACTCATTATCAGAGAAATGCAAACCAAAACCACAATGAGGTACCATCTCCTGCCAGTCAGAATGGCTGCCATCAAAAAGTCTGCAAGTAATAAATGTTAGAGAGGGTGTGGAGAAAAGGGAATCCTCTTATACTGTTGGTGGGAATGTAAACTAGTATAGCCACTATGAAGAACAGTGTGGAGATTCCTTAAAAAACTAGGAATAGAACTACCAAACAGCCCAGCAATCCCACTGCTAGATATATACACTGAGGAAACCAGAATTGAAAGTGATGCAGGTACCCCAATGTTCAGCACAGCACTGTTTACAATAGCTAGGACATGAAAGCAACCTAGAAGTCCATCAGCAGACGAATGCATAAGAAAGCTGTGGTACATATACACAATAGAATATTACTCAGCCATTAAAAAGAACACATTTAAATCAATTCTAATGAAATGGATGAAACTGGAGTCTATTATACAGAGTGAAGTAAGTCAGAAAGAAAAACACTAATACAGGATATTAACCCATATATATAGAATTTAGAAAGATAGTAATGATGACCCCATGTGCAAGACAGCAAAAGAGACAGAGATATAAAGAACAGACTTTTGGACTCTGTGGGAGAAGCTGAGGGTTGGATGATTTGAGAGAATAGCATTGAAACATGCATATTACTCTATGTGAAATAGATAACCAGCTTAAGTTTGATTCATGAAACAGGGCACTCAAAGTTGGTGCACTGGGACAACCCATAGGGATGGGATACAGAACGATGTGGGAGGGGAGCTTGTGACAGGGGGACACATGTACACCCATGGCTGATTCATGCCAGTGTATGGCAAAACCCATCAAAATATTGTAAAGTAATTAGCCTCCAATTAAAATATAAAAATTTAAAAAAAAATAGCGTGTCTTGAGATTTCCCTAATGGTCTGGTGGTTTGGACTTCACCTTCTAGCACATTAAGTATGGGTTAAATCCCCGGTCAGGGAGCTAAGGTCCTATATGCTTCATGGTCAAAAAATCAGAACATAAAACAGAAGCAATACTGCAACAAATTCAATATTTTTAATTCAACATTTTGAATTGAATTAAAAATGGTCCACATGAAAAATTTAAAAATTAATATTTCATGATAATCAAATCTATTTTTTTCTTTAATTTACAAATAAAAATTAGGCATGCATGCATGTGCATGCACAAATACACACATATACACACTACAGATCCTGTCCATATATTTAGAAGAAACTCTTTTAAATGTTTAATATTTCTCTATGTTTCATGCACTTTCCACTCCTCTTGATAAGATATAGTAATTTTACTTCTCGATAAATGCCCAAACATGACTCAGTAAAGTGATTTTTCATGCATTTTAGAACTAGCACACTAACTTTTTATTTGCACAGAATCATCTAATTACTATATATGAAAAAAGTTCTTCTCACTGTAAAATGCTCATGGGGAACAGAAAATGATGTGCTAGAGAAATCTTCCAGTACTCCATTTTAAAATGAATCACTTCAGGAATATCAGTTTCCCAGAAGGCAATGGCACCCCACTCCAGTACTCTTGCCTGGAAAATCCCATGGATGGAGGAGCCTGGAAGGCTGCAGTCAATGGGATCGCTGAGGGTCGGACATGACTGAGTGACTTCACTTTCACTTTTCACCTTCATGCATTGAAGAAGGAAATGGCAACCCACTCCAGTGTTCTTGCCTGGAGAATCCCAGGGACGGGGGAGCCTGGTGGGCTACCGTCTGTGGGGTCGCACAGAGTTGGACACGACTGAAGTGACTTAGCAATAGCAGCAGCAGCAATATGATTAAATTAAAAAAGTAATTTAAAAATGTTTTAATTTAGCATATTCAGAAAATAACTTCAGAGATATAAATGTAATGATTATTAATGCTAGTTAAATAGTGGTAATATATAGTTTTACTTAGTGATTTTTTGAAACTACTTCTAATTTAGGGGTTATAACTTTAGCTTAAAGGAAACTAATTACTAAATTGTGACGCTGCAAAATAAAAGATGTAACTTTAACACAAACTAAAACAACAGTGACTTTTTCATAAAAATGTATCTATCACCATTGTTACAGTTAAGAAGCATATCTGTAACAATGTGATTTGATGCTATGTCAAATACTTATATTTGAAATATATAGGCAAATCCAGTAAATAAAATAATTTCTCAGGCACACCATGATTCCTAAATTAATTATGATGGTTTGAATGACAACTACAAAGCTTTCTTTCTACAGTTTTATAGTTATTTCATAAAACCTAAGAATGACAAAGACAAATACAATTACTCTTTTGAAAATAAATGTCAGCAAATCAAGGGACATGTGAATAAATTATTCTATGTTTAAAAATGTACTTACAATTTACATTTACTTGAACATACACCTTAATATAGAATTAATATAGTATAGCACTCATAGGTTTTATAAAAATATGAGTAATTATCTTAGTCTTAAAATGTAGTAAAATTAACGTTTGATTTCTTGTCTCACTTGTCTCAAAGTTGCCTGAGGAAGTTTCATACACAGATTCATTTATTCATCACAACATTTTTATGCAGTAAATATTGTTACTATGCTCAAAATGAGGTATATAAAAAGAGAACATTCGGACTTCCCTGGTAGTACTGTGGTTAAGTCTCTATGCTTCCACCGCAAGAGGCACTGGTTAGATACTGCAGCCAAAAAAAGAAAAAGAGTACATCTTAAAAGTCACAGAGTTAGTAAGTTATGTTTTCATTTGAAACCTAATTTACCACACATTAAAATCTGAACTCTGCAAAACTGACCTTATTATTTTCTCCTCTACAGTACTTATTTCTGTTTTATTCTCTGAAGTCTATTCTCCACTATAGGTGAGACAGGTTTTAGTATGATAGTGTTAGTTGCTCAGTCATGTCTTACTCTTTGTAACTCCATGGACTATAGCCCACCAGTCTCCTCTGTTCATGGAATTCTCCAGGCAAGAATCCTGGAGTGGATAGCCATTCTCTTCTCCAAGGGATCTTCTCAACCCTAGGGATGGAACTGAAGCCTCCTTCATTGCAGGTAGATTCTTTATCATCTGAGCCACTTGGGAATCCCTTCAGTATGAAAATTTGTGATCATATATTACATTCTGCTACTGAGAAGTCATATTTACCTGGAGTTATATATAAAGACTTTAATTCTGTTGAATATATAGTGTTTTCACTCATTCTGTGTTCCAAGTCACATACTTGGTAATGGAAATATAAACAGGCATAGTTCCTTTCTCCTAAGATTTGACTGTCTGGTAGGCAAGACATACACTCAAAATATAACTTCAATATAGTAAGATTAATAAGAAAAGAAACATCATTGAAATTAGATTATTAAAGGGAAAAACTAGAATGTTTTTGCTACCTAAACTTAAATAAACTGCTGAGATTTGGGGCCATTATTCACCATGCTGCTGCTGCTGCTGCTGCTGCAGTGTCGCTTCAGTTGTGTCCGACTCTGCGACCCCATAGACGGCAGCCCACAAGGCTCCCCTGTCCCTGGGATTCTCCAGGCAAGAACACTGGAGTGGGTTGCCATTTCCTTCTCCAATGCATGAAAGTGAAAAGTGAAAGTGAAGTCGTTCAGTCGTACCTGACTCTTAGTGATCCCATGGACTGCAGCCCACCAGGCTCCTCCATCCATGGGATTTTCCAGGCAAGACTACTGGAGTGGGGTGCCATTGCCTTCTCCTTATTTCACCATAACCTAATATCAATAGAATATATATTTTTAAAAGTCTCATCCTCTATCAACTGAATTAGCCTGGTGAGATTAAATATATTTTAAAATGTTACTCAGATATCAAAAATCATTTCTGTAAATTGCCAGATGGCAAACATTTTAGGCTTTGTGGAGCAAATATGTTTCTTGTTACATGTTCTTCTTCTTATTTTCATTAATAGACTTTAAATTTTTAGAATTGTAAGCATATAATATAGAGTTCCAATATGTTCTTTGTACAATTATACCAATTACTAGCAATTTATATTAACATGCACATTTTTTACAATGAATAGATATTATCACACTATTATTAACCTAAGTCCATAATTTTTTCACATATTCTTAGTCTTTTCCTACATCCCATGATCTTATCCAAGATTTGACATCATGTTTACTTGTCTTACCTTATTAAGCTTCTCTTGACTGTGGCAGTTTCTCAGACTTTCCTTGTTTTCCATGATTTTGAAAGTCTTGAGGTATTAGGAAATATGCCTCTCTAATGGAATTTGTCCAACATTTTTCTCATTATTAGACTAGAGATATGGGTTTGGGATGGATGATCACAGAGGTAAAATGTCATTTTCTCATATTATTTCAAGGGTACACACTATCAACATGATTTATGGTTGTTAATATTGGCCTTGATCACCTAGATGAGGCAGTTTTGTAAGATTTCTCCATTGCAGAGTTGCTTGTTTCCCTCATTTCTCTATCCTCTTTAGAGGTAAGTCAGTATACACAGCTCACATTTAGAAATAGGAAATTATGATCCCTTCTTTAGTTTTCAAATAATATTTAAGGATTTAAAATTCACTTTTAGTTCATATATAGTACTTAAATATGAAATAGATTGGGATTGGTCTGAAAACAATAGTTTGTTGACTCTCAATCTAGATTGCTAATTATTTTTTCTATTTATCATAAATGACATGGATAGATATAATAATGCTATATAAATACATTACTAAATACAAAATGTATTTCTAAAAGCATTTTTATTATTGATTTAATTGTATTTAGGTTTAGAATGTATTTTAACTACTTTTTTAAAATTTATAGTTTAATACATGCTTAATATGCTACAGGTATATGATATGGTATAGAAATGGTATGATATGGTATATATTTTCCAGATCATTAAGCAAATATCCCATTGATATGTATTTAATGATCATTTTTACAGTAGATTTGGGGTTTGAAATCCACTCTTGGTCCACCAAAGAAAAGAAAACCAAAAAACAAAATCACTCATCTTTGATTTGGCCCACATTACCTGCATTTTGTAATGACTGGATCAACAGTAAGATAGGCCTACCATTTGTGAATAATATATAAAATCTGAAAATCAATATTATTTTATTAAAGGTATAATAAATTGTCTCATAAATTCTATATAATAAAGAAAAAATTTTGCTAATATTTAAGCAAGTACTCAAGTAAAAAACTAAAATATAAAAAACAAAACTTATAAGCCCTAAGACTCTTGAGAGTCCCTTGGACTGCAAGGAGATCCATCCAGTCCATTCTGAAGGAGATCAGCCCTGGGTTTTCTTTGGAAGGAATGATGCTAAAGCTGAAATTCCAGTACTTTGGCCACCTCATGCAAAGAGTTGACTCACTGGAAAAGACTCTGATGCTGGGAGGGATTGGGGGCAGGAGGAGAAGGGGACGACAGAGGATGAGATGGCTGGATGGCATCACCGACTCGATGGACGTGAGTCTGAGTGAACTCTGGGAGTTGGTGATGGACAGGGAGGCCTGGCGTCCTGCGATTCATGGGGTTGCAAAGAGTCAGACGTGACTGAGCGACTGAACTGAACTGAACTGAACTAAATATACTTTATTTTTAAAAATACATGAAATGCATTCATTTTTAGCTATCAGTTGTTCAGGGGTTTATCTCTCTATCTCTGTCTTTCTATCTATCTAGCTGTTTCAGCACTTGCAAATAAAATGTTAGACAGCATGATTTTGCAAGTCTCTAATTTATAGCCTCAGTAGAAGCAAAAAGCTTTTGTAAAGATAAGGTTTATTTATTCATGTACTATTTGAGGTTTGCGAAAGAAAGCACTATGGCAATTTTAAAACTATAATGGTAAAACAGAAATATAAGAATATTAATTAAGATATGTTTTGAGACAAAAATACATAAAACTTGATAAATGAAGAGGAAAAAGAACATATTTTAAAATTTATATCTGTATTATGCCTTAAACTTCTATTAGCTTCTATTAGTGTAAATAATACTAATGATGCCATTTTTAAATTTTCTCATTCAGAAATATTGACTCCAGATGTTTGATGTTATCACCTGTGAAACAGAACCAGTATCTCCTGCTGCTGCTGCTGCTGCTGCTGCTGCTGCTGCTGCTGCTGCTAAGTCGCTTCAGTCGTGTCCTACTCCTAGCGACGCCATGTACTGCAGCCTACCAAGCTCCTCTGTCCATGGGATTTTCCAGGCAAGAGTACTGGAGTGGGGTGCCATTGCCTTCTCCAGTATCTCCTAGTCTACACAATTAGTTACATTGCAAAATACCTCTGAAGTTGATACCATCAACTTAGAACAACTTGGTTGCAAAGAGATCTTATAGTCATTGTCTGAAATTATCTTCAAACTCACAAACTCAAGCTCTCTGACCTTTCTCAACTCACATATAACTTTAAAGTGAAAGTAAAGCCATTTATCCATTTATGGACCCAATTAATAATAGTAAGTTTTGAAAGCACAATATTCTTCACTTAATCTTCCTATAGAAAGCTTAGAAGAATCAGAACTGGTAAATATTAGAAGAATATCAAACTAATTCCCATCAAATTTATGGACTATGTAATTTGATAATGATAGAAGGAGCCACAGACTGGGTTCCATCTATCTTTTTAGTTTTATATAACAGGTATATTTCAACCTATTCCAGATAACTCCCACTTCTTAGAGTTCCCTGAGCATAGATCATTGACATTAGCATGAAGATTCCCTTATCAATCCTGTTATCAATAAAAAGCTATCACTATAATTACACGAAGCAAAATAGACTTTAAATTTAAAGCTGTCTCTAAAGACAAAGAAGCTAATTATATGATAAATGGCCCAATTCAATAGAAAGTTGTAACAACTATAAATATATATGCTCCTAACATAAAAGCACCTAAATTATTAAGCAAATCTTACTAAATAGATCACCTAGACATAACATCAACAAAGAAACAATTGACTTGAAAAGATGCTCAACTTCACTAGTCATCAGGAAATACAAATTAAAACCACAATGAGATACTACTTCACATCTGTTGGAATGGCTAATATCAAAAAGACAAATGATAAGCATTGGCAAGGATGTGGAGAAACAGAAATGCTGACACACTGTTTGTGAGACCCTAAATTGATGCAATTATAATGGAAAACTATGCAGTTTCTCAAAAAAATAAAAAATAGACCTCTGTTGCGATCCAGCAAACTGACTTCTGGGTAAATATCCATTGTAAGTGTTCTCATCACACACACACACACACACACACACACACACACACACACACAGAGGTTCTATGTTAAATGAAGGCTATTATTAACTACTTTGAATATGCATTATTTCAAAATGCACTGTACATCTTAAATCTGTACAAGTTTTATTCATCAATTACACTTCAATAAAGCTGGGGTTGGGGGAGTAAGAAATCTAAAATATAGAGGATTAAGATCAAGAAAAGATGATTCCTTAAAAAGACTGGTAAAGATTCTGCCTGCAATGCAGAAGACCTGAGCTTGATCCCTCTGTCAGGAAGATCCCCTGGAGAAGGGAATGGCAACCCACTCCAGTATTCTTGACTGGAGAATGCCATGGACAGAGGAACCTGGCAGGCTACAGTCCATGGGGTCACAAAGAGTTGGACATGGCTGAGCAACCAATACTTTTAAAAAGACTAATAAGGTAGATGAAATCCAGGAAATATAGAATACTGCCAAAAACAAGACTTACACTGAGTTTGCTAAATGATGGAACCATTCCAATTATTTTGTCTTTGAAAAACTCCATTTTATGCTCTCTGCAACACAGTGCTATTATCATTACTGCTTCTGTCTGTCTAGTTTTCAGGCACATGTTGGAAATGCAATGTCCTACCATCTTTGTTGTTAGGTATGGCCATGTTACTTTTTTTTTTTTTTTTAATCAATTAAATATGAGTAGAAACAGCATTTGTCAATTTTAGGCAAAGATTTTGAGAGCCATTACATTATTCACCATATTTTTTCTTACTACACAGAGATTGTATAAGTATGTATCAGAAAAATTATATAAAACTTGAATATTAGGAAATAAGATTAAAAGGTGGACAGCATGTCCTTTCAATGACATATGACACTGGAGTCTAAGGGCTTCTATGGGAGCATATTAATTTTTTAATAGTTATTTATTTTATTTTATTAATTTATTTTTTATTGAAGGATAATTGCTTTAAAAAATTTTTATTTTTAATTGGAGGATAATTGGTTTATGATATTGCATTGGTTTTATCTATACAACAATGTGAACCAGCCCATTAGTATACACATGCTCTCTCTCTCTCGATCCTCTTTCCCACCCTCTACCCCATCCCACTCCTCTAGGTTGTCACAGAGTACTGTTTTTTTTAAAGACAGTTTCACAGCTGTAAAAAATTCTATCACTGAGACTTAAAATGACCTTTGAGGCCGCATTTAACAATTAGAAAGAAACAAGTTGAAAAACTACATGATCCCCAAGGAAAGCATATTTTCCAGTACCACCCATTTCAGATATGACCAAAAAAACTTGCCTTGCCAAAATTCTGAATATGTACCAAGTATGCTTTTTTCACTCCCCCAAATAACATATGGATATTTTGAATATTGAAGGGAAAAAAAATTGTAGAAAATGATCAGAAATCCTGAGGAGGGAAGGATTTTTCTTTTTTTTAATAGGGGTGTGTGGGTGTTTAAAATATGGAGAGAAATACTGGCTCTCAGCCTCGACTTTTCACCTGCCACTGCATTTGTATAATCAATGTTTGCTCACATACCAGTGATGACTCATACCACTGTTGCAGGTATTTCATTGATATTGGATAGAAGACATAAAACTGTGAGGAGGTGAGAAAAACAGGTAAAGACTGACCAGAAGAATGGGTTTAATAGAAATCTGGATTTTCAAATCAGTGGGTAAATATGTCATATTTTAAATTCAACACCTCATTTTAAATTATTTGTTTTCATTAAAAATTTTGGAAAAAAATATATATGTCATGTTATTAAGGAAAAAAATAAAACTAAGATATTAAATTTCAAAGCCAGTATTCTCTTCTTACTTATTTGATCACATTGTTTTGCAATGTGAAATATTTTTCTGTTCCTGTGCCAAATCACATAATTTTAAGCTTTTAAATTGGTAATGCATTTAATTGATTGTGGTATAGTTATTCACTTATCATTTCCTTCATAGAAATGTTTTAATTATTTGCATTGATTTATTCTTCCAAGTAAACTTTAGAAATGGTCACATTTTAAATGTTTCTTTAGTATTATGTTTGAAATAGTAAATTTACAATTTTTATAACATAAAGAATCACAATATTACCAAGGTGGTAAAACTATGAAGGAAAATTAGAAGGTATGACAGTGATGTAAGAGCTTGTTTAAAATTTAATCTGGAGGATAATATTTAAACTGATACTTAAAGGATGACTAACTTGCATGAATATTGATTTTTGTATTTTCACTATGTAAGTGGGCACTTTAGTGAATCTTATTTGTAGGTGTAATAGCTTTTCAATTGATTTCTCTAAGGTTTAAAGGTAGACTATTATGTCAACTACTGATAATGGAAATTTTCATCTCTTTTGATACAAATTATTGAAACTTCCAGGAAATAATTAAATCATATCAGTAATAGTGGGCATCAACCTTCTACTCTTGTCCATAACTAGAGGAAGTCAAGTCATATTTCATTTGTGTGATGTATCTTCCAATACTACTTTTAATGAAAAGAATATATTCTGACTCCACATCATGTATAAGTTCATTAAAGGTAGCATCTCATCTAAAAGACATATGAAAGAGAATTTGGATTCAGGATTCTTAAAATGCAGGTAATAACCATGTACTTATTATGTGATGAAAAGCTGTTACTTTTCTTGTTTTAATATTCCTACTGATAAGTTAAACATGCTATTCAAAATATATTAAACATCTCTGAAACACACATTTTTTCCCCTATTGTATAAACTGTACAAATTTTCTCACAACCAAATGAATGTAAGATGATCATGATAAATTTGTACCCTGTCCTATATTCATACAAGATTCATCTTCAAATATTTGAAACAGTCATATTTTGTATTATATTTTTAATTTTACAAAAAAATTTTATCTGATTTGGGGTTACTATTTAAAATTCATAGAATTAATATTTTCTGTTTTAGGAAATATATGGGTCTATTAAAGACAGTGGCAAGTACAGAACATTTGTGTTATTGTGATAGGTGACTGAGTATCCTGTGTGATCTATTACACATATTGTGCATGCTTAGTTGCACAGTTATGTCCTTGTGACCCTTTGGACTGTAGTTGCCAGGTTTCTCTGTCCACAGAAATTTTCAGGCAAAAATATGAAAAATATATACTTAAATCTATTTTGTACTTACTCATTAATATCATGCATGATATGTATTCACTCTTAGAAACAACTCTTGACCAGTGGATAATAAGAGCCAGATTTATTCAGTGGGCACTTCTGGAATAGATTCACATAGCACTTGAGAGGTTTTAGTAAAATATAAATATTACCTAGAATTGATGGTCTTTAAAGCTAACAGATATCAACCATCATTTATCAGATTTGTACCTCATCCTGACACTTGGTTCATATTTTTAAATTAATTTATAATTCTAATTAGTTAACAATTCCTGCAAAATTCTGTTATTATTTTCTCAGATTTCAATACTAGTACCCACAGAGTGATTATCCATGTACATGTTTCATAAAAAGGCATTGATTTCAGAACATAATAGAACATGAGCAAGGATCACTGATCTTTTCAATATGTTTCTTTTCTATCAATCAAGTGTGTTTTATTACAGATAATCTAGGTTATGCTATGGAAACACTCTCCATAAACTCTCAGTGGATTAAGTATTCATTTCTATTCCACACTGCAAGTGCCATGTAGGAACTGTGGGCCATAGTTGAGAGGATCCTTTATTATATGAAGTTATCTGGAGACTCAGATTCATTGTGGTAATAGCATCTCAATAAGTGCATTCCTCAGGATGCACTGTGTCAGAGGAAAAATAAAACTTCAGAGTAGCATACAATCACTCCGCCTCTTATTTCATTGGTCAGACTTGTCACCTGTCAATTCTGAGCTCAAGTGCAAAAGGACTGGTTAATGTAAGGTATCAAACAGATTATTTGTAAAACATTAATTTTATTAATGTTTTTGTGGACAAATACCACTTTGTTTCTGTTTTTGCACATTTTATTTTTCAAGACATCAACCATCTCCACAGGAAACAACCTAACAATCCATTCAGTCACAGTATCCAGCTCAAATTCCAAAATGTCTGTGTTCCATGAAGTAATTTCAACAACAGGTCTAATTACAGTGGCTCTTCATTTGAAACAAACAAACAAACAATGAACTAAAGGACATACACACCAAGACGGGCGGGTCATGGTGGAGAGATCTGACAGAATGTGGTCCACTGGAGAAGGGAATGGCAAGCCACTTCATTATTCTTGCCTTGAGAACCCCATCAACAGTATGAAAAGGCAAAATGATAGGATACCAACAGAAAAACTCTCCAGGTCATTAGGTGCCCAATATGCTACTGGAGATCAATGGAGAGATAAATCCAGAAAGAATGAAGGGATGGAGCCAAAGCAAGAACAATACCCAGTTGTGGATGTGACTGGTGACAGAAGCAAGATCCAATGCTGTAAAGAGCTATATTGCATAGGAACCTGAAATGTCAGGTCCATGAATCAAGGCAAATTGGAAGCGGTCAAACAAGAGATGGCAAGAGTGAGTGTTGACATTCTAGGAATCAGCGAACTAAAATGGACTGGAATGTGTGAATTTAACTCAGATGACCATTATATCTACCACTGCGGGCAGGAATCCCTCAGAAGAAATGGAGTAGCCATCATGGTCAACAAAAGAGTCCAAAATGCAGTACTTGGATGCAATCTCAAAAACGACAGAATGATCTCTGTTCCTCTCAAAGGCAAACCATTCAATATCACAGTTATCCAAGTCTATACCTAACCAGTAACGCTGAAGAAGCTGAAGTTGAACCGTTCTATGAAGACCTCCAAGATCTTTTAGAACTAATACCCAAAAAAGATGTCCTTTTCATTATAGGGGACTGGAATGCAAAAGTAGGAAGTCAAGAAACACCTGGAGTACCAGGCAAATTTGGCCTTGGAATGAGGAATGAAGCATGGCAAAGACTAATAGAGTTTTGCCAGGAAAATGCACTGGTCATAGCAAACACCCTCTTCCAACAACACGAGAGAAGACTCTACATATGGACATCACCAGATGGTCAACACCAAAATCAGATTGATTTTATTCTTTGCAGCCAAACATGGAGAAGCTCTATCCAGTTAGCAAAAACAAGACCAGGAGCTGACTGTGGCTCAGATCATGAACTCCTTATTACCAAATTCAGACTCAAATTGAAAAAATTAGGGAAAACCGCTAGACCATTCAGGTATGACCTAAATCAAATCCCTTATGATTATACAGTGGAAGTGAAAAATAGATTTAAGGGCCTAGATCTGAAAGATAGAGTGCCTGATGAACTATGGAATGAGGTTCGTGATATTGTACAGGAGACAAGGATCAAGACCACACCCATGGAAAAGAAATGCAAAAAAGCAAAAGGGCTGTCTGGGGACACCTTACAAATAGCTGTGAGAAGAGGACAGGTGAAAAGCAAAGGAGAAAAGGAAAGATATAAGCATCTGAATGCAGAGTTCCAAAGAATAGCAAGAAGAGATAAGAAAGCCTTCTTCAGTGATTAATGCAAAGAAATAGAGGAAAACAACAGAATGGGAAAGACTAGAGATCTCTTCAAGAAAGTTAGAGATACCAAGGGAACATTTCATGCAAAGATGGGCTCAATAAAGGACAGAAATGGTACGGACCTAACAGAAGCAGAAGATGTTAAGAAGAGGTGGCAAGAATACACAGAAGAACTGTACAAACAAGATCTTCACAAGCCAGATAATCATGATGATGTGATCACTAATCTAGAGCCAGACATCTTGGAATGTGAAGTCAAGTGGGCCTTACAAAGCATCACTACGAACAAAGCTAGAGGAGGTGATGGAATTCCAGTGGATCTCTTTCAAATCCTGAAAGATGATGCTCTGAAAGTGCTGCACTCAATATGTCAGCAAATTTGGAAAACTCGGCAGTGGCCACAGGACTGGAAAAGGTCAGTTTGCATTTCAATTCCAAAAAAAGGCAATGCCAAAGAATGCTCAAACTACTGCACAATTGCACTCATCTCACATGCTAGTAAAGTAATGCTCAAAATTCTCCAAGCCAGACTTCAGCAATACGTGAACAGTGAAGTCCCTGGTGTTCAAGCTGGTTTTAGAAAAGACAGAGAAACCAGAGATCAAATTGCCAACATCCGCTGGATCATGGAAAACGCAAGAGAGTTCCAGAAAAACAGCTATTTCTGCTTTATTGACTATGCCAAAGCCTTTGACTCTGTGGATCACAATTAACTGTGGAAAATTCTGAAAGAGATGGAAATACCAGACCACCTGACCTGCCTCTTGAGAAATCTGTATGCAGGTCACGAAGCAACAGTTAGAACTGGACATGGAACAACAGACTGGTTCCAAATAGGAAAAGGAGTACTTCAAGTCTGTATATTTTCACCCTGCTTATTTAACTTATATGCAGAGTACATCATGAGAAACGCTGGGCAGGAAGAAGCACAAACTGGAATCAAGATTGCTGGGAGAAATATCAATAACCTCAGATATGCAAATGACACCACCCTTATGGCAGAAAGTGAAGAGGAACTAAAAAGCCGCTTGATGAAAGTGAAAGAGGAGAGTGAAAAAGTTGGCTTAAAGCTCAACATTCAGAAAACGAAGATCATGCCATGCAGTCCCATCACTTCATGGGAAATAGATGGGGAAACAGTGGAAACAGTGTCAGACTTTATTTTGGGGGGCTCCAAAATCACTGCAGATGGTGACTGCAGCCATGAAATTAAAAGACGCCTACTCCTTGGAAGAAAAGTTATGACCAACCTAGATAGCATATTCAAAAGCAGAGACATTACTTTGCCGACTAAAGTCCATCTAGTCAAGGCTATGATTTTTCCTGTGATCATGTATGGATGCGAGAGTTGGACTGTGAAGAAGGCTGAGTGCTGAAGAATTGATGCTTTTGACCTGTGGTGTTGGAGAAGACTCTTGAGAGTCCCTTGGACTGCAAGGAGATCCAACCAGTCCATTCTGAAGGAGATCAACCCTGGGATTTCTTTGGAAGGAATAATGCTATAGCTGAAGCTCCAGTACTTTGGCCACCTCATGCGAAGAGTTGACTCATTGGAAAAGACTCTGATGCTGGGAAGGATTGAGGGCAGGAGAAGAAGGGGATGACCGAGGATGAAATGGCTGGATGGCATCACAGACTTGATGGACATGAGTCTGAGAGATGGTGATGGACAGGGAGGCCTTGTGTGCTGCGATTCATGGGGTCGCAAAGAGTTGGACACGACTGAGTGACTGAACTGAACTGAACAGTCAGTGGTGAAATAAGCTCTGGTCATCTATCTGCACTAAATTCTCCTGATCAGAAAGGAAGGAGTAAAAGACTTTGAACAGTTACAGGATTGTTGTATTGTGAAATCCTGCTGAACAGACATTGTGAACAGGCTCTACAATAGTGTTGGTGAATATTAATTGATTAGAGCCTGATTCTGCTATATACGATCTGTTCCATGGTGAATTGTTTTCTATTATGCTACCCTGCGATACTTCTTTTTCTTTTTGGCTTCTGATGAGGTTATGAGCCCATCGTAGACTTGGTCAAATTTTTGAATTCATGACCAATTAAAGAATTTGAAGGAAGGAGCAAAAGTCTCAAATAGTAAAAGCAATTTTGGTTTGATTATTGTTATATCAGTTTTGTACTTGCTTTAGCAATATTACTCTCTCAAAACTTAGTAAAATTTTTATCTATTTGCTGTTAGCCCATTGTGATGTTAGAAAATATTCAAACTTACAGTTCTCAAGGTATAATTTCATATTGAGATATATTATTTTGCATATTTTATATGTGTGTATATATATATATACACAAACATACACGCATATATATGTGTGCATATAAATGTGCTATGTATGTATTCTCATGTTGAAATCTTGGGCTTCTGGGCAAAAGTTATAGTCCAATTTTCTCAAAATCTGTTAATCTGATTCTAAGGTTTAACTGTCCTCCATATCCTTAATCTGATCTTTGCCCCGAGGCACTTGAATCCTGAGAATTTTTTTAAATAAATGGGAAGGCAACACTCTTTTATCTTTGCCAAAATGCTGAGTTTTGATATGGTGTTGCCTCTCAAAATCTTTATCAATTATCTCCTATGTTTTGAGCTTCATAGCATGAAGTTCCAAAGTTCCAGAATATTTTCTGCTTTTCATCAAATTCTTTCCTTATCTTATCTCTTTCTGGTAATACTTGATAAATTCAGTCAGTAACAACCAAAAACACTAATACAGTTTTTTAACCACTTCCCCTAGAACTATAAAGTAATTGGATATGCAATCAGCCTTGCAAGATTTTTCAGAGAAGTGATGTCATCAAGTGTTCTTCTACTATTTAAAAGTGACATCTATCCAGCCTCTGCTAGTTGTTTCCTCCACTTCCAACTTATAAGCTTGCTATACATTTTAAATTTGTTGAAATGGCACTCTACTCCCCAAACTATTATCTGCATTAGAAAGGCAGTGCCAGATCATGCTGCAATACCAAAGAAATCCAAAGCATTAGTGGTTTTAAAAACACACATTTTGCTTAGGCTCCATGTCCAACTCAGGTCAGTGGTTGAGCTGTGTTCTACACAGTTACTCAAAGTACAAGGCTGTATGAGGCTTCAAGTTGTAATATCACCATGTCACTTCTAAAAGTGACTAGGAGAGTGTTGAAGAAAGAGACCCAGAAGGTCATAAAATGACTTTTACTCGCTTTATTGGTCACTACTTGTTAGATAGTGTCAAAGACAACCGTACCATTCCTCTCAGACAAAAATTTAGACTGGTTTCTTCCTGCCTCTAAGCACTGTGCTGTGTGCTGTGCTTAGTCACTCAGTCGTGTCGGAATCTTTGCGACCCCATGGACTGCCAGGCTCCTCTGTCCATGGGGATTCTCCAGGCAAGAATACTGGAGTGGGTTGCCATGCCCTCCTCCAGGGGATCTTCCAAAGACAGGGATTGAAATGAGATCTCCTGCATTGCAGGCAGACTATTTACAATCTGAGCCACCAGGGAAGCCCGGTAAGCCTTGGACCTCTCCAAAAGAGATTATTTATTTCAGAATTCTTATAGTTGTAAATTTTCACTCTGCCTTTTCGAAATGTAAATTTTTTTTAAGGCACATATAATGCAGGACTGTCTTTCTCCAGGAGCTGGGAGCCATTCCTTTGAAATGTGATGCTCAAAGACAATACCGACCCTACATTGAGGTAGAAATTGCTAGGCAGTCAGTGATGGATTTTAAGACCTAGGTCTTGTTTTCAATCAACATCGTGCTCCATTAACCTAGAGCTATACCCTTTGTCCCAAATTCCTGGAATATGTCCTTGGGCTTCCCTAGTGGCTCAGGCGGTATAGTATCTGCCTGCAATGCAGGAGATCTGGGCTTGATCCCTAGGTTGGGAAGATCCCCTGGAGAAGGGCATGGCAACCCACTACAGAGTTCTTGCCTGGAGAATTCCATGGACAAAGAGCCTAGCAGGCTACAGTCCATAGGGTCACAGAGAGTCAGACAGGACTGAAGTGATTTAGCACTCATGCATGTCTTTAGTCTGATAAATCATCAGCACTCAGATCCAGGAAGAGCAGTAGTTAACCTCTGTTCCATATACCTGAGGGAAAAACAACTGGTGATCAATAATCTTTAGCCCATACAGCTGATCCATTGTAAAATGGCCAGGGGGCATAAAAAAGGTGGCAACTTAATCCAAGAATCAAGAGAAGCCATAAAGATGTTATGTTAAACATTTTGACCTTTAAACTGATTGGTTAAAAAGGGCATATTTTAGGGACAGGAGCCAACCAAAAATGTACAAATTAATACTGATAAGGATATAAACTGCTGTAAGACTTTGGGGGACACTTTAGCCCCTCTCAGTGCCTATGCTGAGGGCTTTGCACTTTCTTTCTCTTTGATAAATTCAATGTGTTTGCTACCATAAGTGTTTACAGGTTTGTTAAGTTCATTCTTTGACTCTGCAAACAAGAACTCGGATTCTGTTTCAACCTCTCAGTCTACCTGGGGGCTGGGAAAGGGGAACAGGGAAGAAGCAAAAGACCAACT